>NC_060069.1:56967124-57567124 GCF_922984935.1 Meles meles
GCCAGATTCAGGGCATCGTGTGAAGATCTGGCTTCACTCATCGCTTGTTGTTGAGCACTGGGAGCAAAAATGTAGCGAATAATGCAAAGAAAATCCTTCTAAGAGATCTGGGCCCAGAAACTAATCCAGGCAAGTATGACTTGAGTCTCTGTAGTTTTATAACGGCAGACTGCTTTGGTATTTAATTAGTGAATTGGTGGAATCTGCACATTGAATTGAAGAAAACATTTCACTTTTTAGTCCCTGGGAAGTCATGAGCAGTCCAGAAAAGATATTGAATTGCTGAAGGCAATTCCTCACAGCAATCACCGCAGCATAGATAGTATTTCTTGAATACTAGCATGCACCAGAATGCAACAGGATGCAGCATGGCATTCGGATGAGAGGCTTCTATCTGCAAATATGAGTGAGAATTAACAACAGACTGGAAAGAGATGGGGAGTCCTTGGTGAAGATTATCCATCTCAACAGGTGTGTGGCAGGAATAAAAAGGGAGGGGAGATGTTACTGGCTTTAAGCTTTCAATTTGTTGGCAGATGGTGCCTGTCCACCGTCACTTGTGGTCGTATTAAAAATCTACAGGAGTCCACTCATGAATACTCAGTCCTTGTGACCATAGGAAGTAGGGAGGGAGGGAAGAAGGAAGGGCAACTAACATGTATTAAACATCTGCCACATGCCTACACTTACAGCACTGCTTGAGGAAGACTGGTTTTTGGCTGCGAGGAGGACCTTAGAATCAGGGGCAAATTATTGTTCTGTTGTTGTTGTAGTTGTTCCAACCTTACTTAGTCGGGGGGCAGAAGGAGCACATATTCCAGAGTCAGCCCTTCCAGACTTAATTCCATTCTGCAACTTACTAGCTATGTGAGCTTGGGAAATTTACTCAGTCTCTTTGCCTCATTTTCTCATCCATAAAATGAGGATGGTTATATCTCCCTCCTTGGGTCTGTGAGGAATACAGGATATACTGTGTATAACACAGTAGGACAATACCTGGCATCCAGTAAGTAGTCATGTTTTTTCTTTTTTTTTTCTTTTTTTTCCTATTTTCAGGCATAACAACCTTACTTTATAGGTTCTCTATTGTCAGTCTTAGAGAAAGACTTTGGGGCACCTATTTTTTTCTCAAAAACGATTTCTTGGTAACCAGCTAAGGGATATTTATATCCTTCCTTCTTTATTTTTTGCCACAGTTGGTTCTTTCTTAGGTTGGAGAGAATTATCCTGTAGATTAATAATAGTTCCCCAAATTTATATACCAGTCTTCTCTGAGTCCCCGTGGCTTTTTAGATCAGGTGAACTATGTCTGAATCTCCTCCAACAGCATGTGGTAACAGTGGCTGGGTTATTACCTGCACTCAGGCAAGAGGTATATGACTCATAGACAGCAGCTGGAATGCGATGCCCAAAGTTGCATAGGACATTGAGGGTGTTCAGACCCTAGACCCTGGCTCACCACTGAACACATAGCAAACGCATAGCCATCTACACGTGCCATGTCCTGAACCATCATAGTCTGAAACAATAATAACAATGACTGATTTCTATTCTGTTTTGTAAAGTGCTTGGGTACGCTGGTGATAATGTTACATGTGTATAAAGTGGAATGGGAAAAAAAGCATCCAGAAGGCAGAAGGTAATTTTAAGCATGCAAAAATGGGGTTACTCACATGGAAATTCAGTGATATCTAATCCCCGTTGTGCTGGCATTATGTAAATACATATGTAGGAGGAATTTTGTTAAAACATTTCTTATTATTACAAATTACCATTGCATTTTTAAGATCAAAATTTCCAAGATGTTTTTGGGAAAGCCTTATCTTATAGCTAACAATATTTTCTTGGAACCCAATCATCCGAAGACTTGATTTGCTCTTGGGTTTGTGACTTGAAATTGACCATAAAATGTATAGCATTTGGATACAAATGATACATGGTGAAATCTAGAATTAGAGGATGTGAGACTTAAAAGAGATATTAGAGGTAATATAGTTTGGTGATATCCCCACTCTTCTCACCCATTTTTAAGATGAGGAAACTGAGACTCAGAGATACTATTTATGCAAGTTTGTATCAATTATTAGTTTTTATAATAACTATTATTCCACAGTTGGGTTGCCAGATTCCAAATTCATTGATTTTGTCATTTCATTATATTAAGTTTATGGAATTGAGTAAATTAAATGTTAGCAGGGGACCTGCGTGGCTCAGTTGGTTAAGTGTCTGCTTTCAGTCCAGGTCATGATCCCAGGGTTCTGAGATGGAGCCCCCAGTCAGGCTCCCTGCTCCATAGGGAGTCTTCTGCTTCTGCCTGCTCACGCTTCCTCTCTCTCTCTCTCTCAAATAAGTAAATAAATAAAATCTTTTTAAAAATAAGATAAAGTAAAATGTTAGCACTAGCACTAACAACAGCACCACTTAGGAAAGCTCACCCCCATATTATAACGTATTCTCCAAGTTTATGTTTCAGGGGGGCTTCACACATTCATTGACTACATGTTTATGGCCAATTCAACATTTTATAGATTATTCAAATAACAATTTTCTTTTAATCCAGCCCTTCAGACAATTATTCTAAATAAAATTGAATCTTTTGAGAAGATCTTTAAACCATAGGCATTATATCTACACACTTGAATTCTGTGTTTCTGTAAATATTAGGGTCTTTGAGCGCCCCCTGTATCATACTTTGTATTTCTACCTGTGGAGGTTCCCTGAAACTCATTCTCAGGAGGTGCAATCGTCCATCCCTCTGCATCCATGCAATAGCGCCTTTCTCTCTTTTAACCTATTGGAAAGCTGTTATTAATTCCCAAACTAATTCACATGCTTTATTTCTCCATTTCATTTAAGCATTTTCTTAAGAAAGGTGATTTTCATTTATCATATGCTCCTTTTTTTCAGGTGATTTCTTTAATAAATAAAAATTTTAAAATCATGCCCTTACCTCTGAGAAATCAAATTTTTAATTTAATTTTCTAAAAGAAGCAATATTCGCAAATGAGGAGCCATCAAAGGGAAATGGTGACTGCATGTCACATCCTCTCGTGGAACCTCACGAAGCCCACGCTGGTTCTGCTCACCCAACACACACTGAAGCATTATTGGGGATCATATTTACGTGTGTGTGTCCGGATGTGTATTTTGTGCCATTTTCACTTTGTCTACATCGGCTAAAAGAAATAATGCCATGTTTATTCCTCTCTAATTTGAAGTTGCTTTAACTATTCTCTGAACTGCATTTTCATCTGAGTGCCCTGTTCACTTTGATAAGAGATCATTCTCCGGTTTTCATATCTCACTGCCAAAAGGGACTTGCTGGTTATCTCTGATTGCAGGCAATTCGAACTTTAAGTAAGCCTGTCTTTATCAACTACTGTTTTAACAGCTGATTAATTAGTGCTGCGGAGATCCCGCGGAGGCCTTTATCTGAAGAGCAGTTCAACCATTAGCAAAGGAAACTTCCTTGTGCACCAGCAGCTCAGATAACAAGGTAAGATAATAGTTCACAGTCCTTCCCTGGCTAATGCAAACAGGAGCTCTCCCTCTTATCCCCATACCACCGCCAGATAGAAATGCTCAGCCAAATTCTCAAAATACCATGCTTTTCACTGGCAAAAACCGGTCATTTCTGTGAGCACTTTTTAGAATGGCGCCTTGCAAGGACACAGAACAGCCAGCACTTAGAAGCTTGAATAATATTGCATAGCTACTGGCAAGTCACAGGAGTGAATCAGGCCCGAAAAGGATTCGGCCATGAGCATGGTGGGATTTATCCTCAGTTGAGTTGCGTCGGTGGGTCTGGAGCCAGGCCTCTTGTTAGCTATGCACTCTTGGATAAGCCACTTACTCTCCCTGTAACTCAGTTGCCCTATCTGTGAAATGGAGCTAATACCTGGCCTTACAGTGAGAATTAGGGGAGTCAGAACTTACCAGTGTTCTTAGAATTTATCTGACACATGACAAGCGCTCAGTAAATGTTGATGTTATTATTAAGGTAGGAAAGGTGCAAGGAATTCAGGTTCTTCAAGTCCTAACAGAAGTAACCAGAGGTAATTAAATATAACCAGAGAGGATCTGGGCACAGACTGTTAAAACTATCACTCCACCACCACCATTATAACTTCTACTCACAGCAACTATATAACTCCCATCAAAAGAGTTAACCATTATTTTAAGCACTCTATGTATTTAATATATAGAGTTAATATAGTTAACCTCTGCAACCCTGTGAAGCAGGTATGATTTTTACTCCAACTGTACAGCTGATGGAATCGAAGCCCAGAGAACTGAAATAACACATCCAAGGTCACACAACTTAAAATGCTGGGAGAGATTTGACCCCAAACAGTCTGGCTGCAGACCACTTGCTCTGAACCACTAGCTCTGAACCACTTGCTACTACAATCACGTTATGATTATTCCATCCTGCTTGCAGATGCTCAAAGGCCAAGCGACTTATCCAGGACTCAAAGCTAATAAAGAGTTGAGCCAAATTCAAAGCTAGATTTGCCCCGACTGTTTTTCTTGCACTAGGATGCCTCTTCAGTGTGGAAGTTTGGGGGTAAGGGGTGTTCGGGTTTAGGTGGAGAAAAATGACCCCTGCCTGGGAAACCAGGAATGTGGAGTTGACTCATTTGATCTTCTACCCTTTGGGATTCCCTCAAGAGCTCCAGTTTTTGTTCTGAACCTGCCACTCCCATCACTCATTCATATTTGCACCCCAGCTCCTAACATAAGCTTAGTATATAGTGGGAAGCACTAGCGTAGCACCCAGTAGGAGACCAGTACGGGGGAAGGAGATTTTTTTTTTTTTTAAGATTTTATTTATTTATTTGTCAGAGAGAGAGAGTGCACAAGCAGGCAGAGTGGCAGGCAGAGGCAGAGGGAGAAGCAGCCTTCCCACTGAGCAAGGATCCCAATGTGGGAGTCAATCCCAGAACTCTGGGATCATGACCTGAGCCGAAGGCAGCGACTTAGCCAACTGAGCCACCCAGGCGTCCCGAGGGGAAGGAGATTTTATTGAAATTAATCAGTACAGAACATCCATGAGAGCTGATTTAAATATATATATATATTACTATTCGTAAGAGATAGAATATGATTTAACACTTCTAACAGATGAGAACTGAGACTCTTTTAAAGCTAACACAGGGAACAGCTCAAGACAGCTTTTTGAGAGGGACAGAAAAAGCCAAGCAGATGTTTAGAACTACACGTTCATCCCGTTTAAAAACAGGCAGTATGCCATTTGTGCTTTAGATCATCTTTTCCTTTATACAATATTGAATGGTCTCTAGAAGTAAGTTTAGCAATACTTTTCTGAATATAAAAACTATAATTGATTGTGGGTGTCAAATATCAAGTCATTTCTGGAGAGCATAGACTAGTACAAGCCCCAGCTTCTTAACTCTTCTATATCCACCTAGGAAATTCTAAACCATTTGACTGCCAAGTTTCTCAAAAGACCCACCTCTGGTCACCTAATGGTGGACACATCAGAGGAACTAATTGAACCCTTAGGACATATCCCCAAACTTCCAATCCCTCAGCTGAGAAGGAAATGTCACATCAGTTATGGAGGGAAGTTAGCAAGAGATGGGAATTAGGACTGGCCACAGGACTTGGAGACCTTGTTCAGCTATTGTGTAAACATTTATGGAGCACCTAATGTTGACAAGGCCCTGGGGGGTGCAGAGGTGAGACTAAGGCAGCCTTTCCCTCCAGCAGTATCTAGTTGCACCACATGTAACAAGAAGGTAGAGGGTGTTAAGTGCCATAAAAGATGTGCAGGGAAATTGCTAGGGAGATGTGAGGAGCACAGAGAAGGCAGTCTGTCCAGGTTCTGTTGCACTGTCATTAACACTTTCTGCGGTTTTTCCTAAGAGTGGGAACAGAAAATGCTACACCAGAGGAAAATGTTTTCTGAGCAACACCAGGAATAAGTAATATATCGGTGAAAGTGTATGCTTGTGCCCAAGATGTTTATACCAGCACTGTTTATAAATACTGAAAAAAAAAAAAAAAGAAACTTGCATAGAGTATTTATTTGGTGAGTTACTATGCAGCTATTAACAATTACGTAGAATAATATTTAACAAGGGAAAAATCATAATATATTATAATATATAATTATAATATATAATCATAATATATTACTAAGGTTTTCATGCTTGAAAACAATTAAGTATATGTTATACTTATACATACATCAATGTATATACTATAACACACACACACACACATATATATATGAGGCCTTATGTGCCCAGATATTGCCCTTGTGTGCCCAATATTTTTATTTATATATATATATATATAAATTAGGTATATATATAAATTAGGTAATAAATTATATATATAAAAGTATATATATATTATATATATAAAATATTTATATATTATATATATATATAAATTAGGTAAATAAAAGTTTGAAAGCATATATTCGACAAAGAGGTCAAATAGTGATGGTTATCCCTGAGTGGCAGAAATATGAGTGATTTTTTTCACTGTGGTTCTCTATGTTTTCCAAGTTTTCTGAACAAGCATTTATGATTTTCATATTAGAATTAAAAATAAATGAATTTTGATAAAAAGTCACTATATCTATCCCCAAAGTTGCCTACTCAGAGTCCACAGACTTTGGTCATTCAATATTAGCATTCCGCTAGATCGATCTCATTTGTTCTGAGAAACTTCCTCCCTTTGAATTGTCTGTGACAGTGACTGAAACCAGGCTGGAAAAGCCTTGTTTTGCTGGTTCTGCCTCCATGTAATTTGAGTTTTTAGTAGTGAATGTTTCTTATTTGGTTTCTCATGGGAATTTTTTCTCTTCATTCTGTTTAAATATTTGTATGTTTATGTCATAGTTGCCAATCTCGTTTCCCCAGGGCACCTGTCCTGGGGATAACCAGGGTGTGGATGGCGATGATCACGGTACCTGACTACAGCCTCAGCCCGGGGATGTTCCCAGGATGTTGGGCTGTCAGGTCCCTCACACTGGTGCTGGTTCAGGAGACTTGGGTCTCTGGAAGGCATAGTAGTAATGACCTGCTTCGCTTCTGTGACCCTTCCCTCTGTCTCTCCCTATGCTACTGTCCTTTGCCTTACCTCAACTCCATTGGCCAAAGCTCAACCACTGGGAGTTCTGAGGGGTCCTCAGAACTGGAAAGAGGTGGGAGTCACTTGGTTATTTGATCCTTTTTAGTCAACTTTGAATCCTTTGCAGGACGAGTTTCATGGGCTTATGATCTGGGCACGCAAGGCTCATACTCAGCAGGACCTCATGCTTGGCTTATTCTTCTGCTCTTAAAAATCTTAATTTCCTTCTTTGGACAAGGAAAGTGGAAAGAGCATATTTGAAGGTCAGCAGTCCCATGTTTGAATCCCAGCGGTAACGCCTAGCTGTGTGATCAAGTTCCTTAATCTTTGAATCTTAATTTTTCCATCTATAAAATAGGTATAGAAGCACCAGCTCCACAGAGCTCTTGTTAGAGATGAACACGTGTAAAGTTCCTAATATATACTAGACATGAAATAATACTATTTTATTATTACTGTTGAATAATCATAGCATCAAGATGTTCTTCCCCTTAAATGTAGCCTTGCTCTTTATGACTGTAAGTTGCTTGATTAAGGAAAGTTAAATTGGTTTTTCTAATGCCCAGGCTGGATAGTGTCCACACATCTAGTACAATCTTGTGCCACCCCTGAACTGAAGGACCAGGACTGAGCCATAGGGACTCAGCATGTCTCCCTGATATCCTCTCCATGAAGGCTGGGCTGATCTTTGTTTCCCCAGTTTTTCTGGAGTGTCAACCCAGGGACTCCCTGAAACTGCCACACTACCCTCCTTCCTTCCTCAGGTGATAAGGAATCTCTCTGCAAACAGAACTATTGGGGACCACAAAATTCCCGAAGTTCATATTTAGGTTCAGTCCCTTCCCTATCCATGCTCCATACTTGCTTTAGGGACACCCTTGACCTCAGATCTGCTTTTGCTCCATTTCCTGTATCTAAAGCTCCAGTGGCAAGAGTACTTCTTGTACAGTGGCTTAGATTTTAATAGAACTTTATCCCTTTCAAGGCATTCATGTCACTTTCATGCCATGTGATCCTTGAAACTATATTCAGAAGGGATCAAAATGATATCATCATTTTCTCAAATGAGAGAATGAACACCAGCAAAATAAAATGACTTATTCAAGGGTACCCTACAAGCTGGTAATATGCCAGGTGTACAGAGAGTGTAAGTCCTATTCATTCATTCATTCATTCATTCACTAGGATGAATTCACTAGGATGAATTAATCCTATCTCTCTTGGGCTTGTGCTAGGGAGACACTGGTAACAAAAGCAGACAATAGCCCCTAACTTCAGGGAGCTGACAGTCTACTTATGAAACACAGATATTAAAGAAATAATCACAATAAGAAATAAAAAGTTTCACTTGTGATAAGTGTTAAGAAGAAGAGACACCCAGGATCAGGTTCTGACTGGTAAGAAAGTCCCTTGATCAAGCTACTTCTCTGAAAAAAAGAAACTTATAACTCTGACTTTAGAGACTTTTATTTATTTGCCTGTTTATGTGCTACTTTAATATACAAATGATTTCTTTGGAAGCAAAACAATTTGTTTCATTGGATATATATAAACAACTTTAGAGTCTTCTTTGCTTTTAACCATTCTTAACACAAATTTCACCAGGGGAGTATACTGCGGTTAAAGAAGTCTGAGTTCTGTGGATCTACCTGGGCAGCCGAGAATTTAGAAATATTAGACTGTTTTTAATCCTTGGGAATTACTAGCATCAGAAAAGTTCGTCAGGGGAGCCTGGGTGGCTCAGTGGATTAAGCTGCTGCCTTCAGCTCAGGTCATGATCTCAGGGTCCTGAGATCGAGCCCCGCGTCGGGCTCTCTGCTCCGCAGGGAGCCTGCTTTCTCCTCTCTCTCTGCCTGCCCCTCTGCCTACTTGTGATCTCTGTCTGTCAAATAAATGAAATAAAATCTTTTAAAAAAAAAAAAAAAGAAAGAAAAGTTCGTCATCTACACCTGCATTCTCTAGAGAACCCTGCCACACAGCACCCACCCACTGGGCACAAAAGGGAGGTGTGAACACCGGCATTTACACGTGGTGCCGAGGACCCAACTTGCTCACTGCCACTCTGATTTTATTCTGCCATTTATTAATTATTTACTTATCAAAAACTATTTATTCATTTATTTATCAAAACACCTTCCTTGGGGCACCACAAAGGACACTGGAGAGTGCCTAGAAACAACGAAGGATGAGGCCCCTGGTCTGAGAAGCTTGCTGTCGTCAGACACGAAACAAACACAAGAAGGAGGAAAAGAATGCGGTTGTTCCACCAGGTGAGCTTCTCTGAAGACAATGTGACAAGTGGGCTGAGACGTGAAGAATAAGATGGAGTTCATGGAAGCAAATCGAAAGAGGACCACTTTTCCAGGCAGAGGGAACCTAGGCAGACAGGCACCAAAAAAGAGAAGGACAGAGAGACAGAGAAAGACATACAGGTAGAAAGTGCACCTGATATGGTGGTTATTGTTGGCATTTCAGAGCAGCCTAAATCAAACGCCAACTAAATACCTTAATTCAAGGACACCATTGCATTTCGGATATCTTACATCTCTCTGGGTGTATGCAGTGTTACAGATGGCTTCTTTGCAATGACTTGTGGTCTGGCAACAATCAGAAAGTTTTCTTCTGTGTGGTTTGCTCCCATTTATGCATTAAGTGGTTGGAACACTGAAGGCCATGTTCCTCACTTTTAGCCTATCTTTGTAGTCTATCGTTGTAGTGTTGTTGTTGTTTTCCCATACCAGTTTTGTGCTCTGTATTTGTGGTACTGGTCTTGGAGGCAGAATGTCTGCTTTCTGTCAGGTGGCAAGACAGGTCACCATCACTACCCTGATTGTCCAAAAGCTGTGCCAAGGCATGGCTTCTTTCTCTTGGCCCAGCGAGTGTTGCTTTAATGTGGCCCCGAAAGCAGTTTTATAATCTGAAGAATAAACAGATTACTTGTCAAATTCTCTTTGTCTGTTCCACTGTGACCTACTAACATTTACACTGCTTGCGGAAACCTGGTAAAAGGGTTGGTTGCCTACATCAACTATTGTCACAGCAGGAAAAAGTGATGAGGCCACTTTCAGGCCGGGGATGCCACCCCCATTTCAAGGCCATCACCAACCAAAGACTATGAGACTGAGTGCTCAGTAGGTATTTGCAACTTTGAATTATTTTAGAAAAATCCCTTGAAAGAATAGATATGTGGATGAGACTTTTTTTTTTTTTTTTTTTAATAAAAACCTCTCTCTCCAAAGCTATTGTTTTGGGACTCATTTTTTCCCTTATTGTATTTGGATAGATGTTGAATATTCATTTCTAACAATCCATGGTTTTTAAATTACAAAAGCCATGGGCACAGGGAAGTGTTTCTTAGCAATAAAGGGAAGGGTTTTAGAAAACTCTACAATGGCATTGAGAGGTCATATAGTGCACTGCCTGATCTCGGCTTCATTCCCTCTTCTTTATGAACATCTCCAGCCACGGGGACCCTCTGACGCAGCCCGTTACATATTTGGACAGCTCAAATCATTAGACAATTCGTCCTAACATGGAATCAAAATCCACCTTCATTTTCTAGCCATTGGCTGCACGGTTCATCTTCACAGGGCAACACAGACACATACTCTACTGAAATATCACGGAGGAAAAAACAGTGAACTCAATTTCTCCACGTAACTGCTTTGAATTAGCTATTTCACAAATCCTTTTCTGCTAACTGGCACCAAATTTCTTTATAATTAAAAAAAACACACATTTTCACTTTAAAATCAAACATTCTCCCATATCTTTATGTAGAGAAGGTTTCAGTGGTTTCTCTTCTTGGGAGGCAGTTTCTTTCTAATGGCTTTAAGTAGAAAATTAACTTTTTTCTGAACAGAGTGATTTTTTTTCCCTTTTCATGATAGCATGTTGGAATTTTAGGAAAATATTGTGACTTAATAGAATGTGCTGGAGTGAACAGTGGAAACCAATGATCTCTGCTACCTGGAGAC
Organism: Meles meles; assembly: GCF_922984935.1. Classification (NCBI taxonomy): domain Eukaryota; kingdom Metazoa; phylum Chordata; class Mammalia; order Carnivora; family Mustelidae; genus Meles; species Meles meles. The sequence continues at coordinate 56,978,209 of NC_060069.1, forward strand.
CGAATGCCACCACAGCTTTGCTCCCCTTTGTCAAGCCCCACTAGCACAGTCCATCCCCAAAGAACCAGGGATTGCCGGTCCAAATAATTGCTAGGCTTAGCTGCCAGATTCATTCTAAAATTGCTGGTATTGTCTTCTGTAAAATGATACGTCCCCATGATCTCTCTCTCTTTTGAGCAAACCAGAATGCTGGATATAATTTGATCTTCATCACGAAGAGGGGAGCTGAATCAGATAATACAAGAGCTGAAGAGTTTCAGTAACAGGGGATCAACCTCACATTCCCCATCCTGCTCTGTACCCCCAACTGAGGGACTTGTTTGTGGCTCAGATTAATTTGGTAGGAACTGAGAACAGAATATTTTGAGCCCAAGACCTGAGGCTAAGGGCTTTCCCACTCCTGGGAAACCCCCATCCCTGAAATCTACCCAAATCTTAGATTTACATCTCACAAAGGGAGATGCCAAGACTGCATCTTTGCACAAGTAAGGCACCTCTCCTGCCTGCCTCCAGGAGCCTACAGGTAGCAATTTGCCACATCCTCTGCATTTGACAGAGGGCTAGGAATTAGAGGAGGTGTTTTGCTCTTCTGTCACTTGTCTCCTCATGGTATAATTATCTGAGTTCCTAGGTGCTGCTGTGATCTGTGAAGAAATCCAAAGAAGAAATACAATATGTCTTCATTGTCTTTCATCATTAGCCTTCAATTAAATATTTCTTACCCTGGGCTAAGATAGCATGGGGTAGAACGAGCCATGGGCTGCAAGCCAGAAGAGGAGAATCTTAATCTCTCTTCCACATGTAGGAGCTGTGTGTTTCTAGTCAAATTACTTACCATCTCTGAGGCTTGGTGTTTTCTCCTATAAAACCACTAAGGATAAACTGGATTACTTCTGAAATTCCTCGTGGGGCTGAATTTTTTTTTTATTCTCTAAATATAATTTATGCTTAGTGATGGAAAAAAAAATAGTCTAAATGCCAAGAGAAGGTGGTAAAAATCAGGTAATATGATGATGATCTGTTGAGGTTTCCTCCATAAGGTAATTTTGAATTTTGTCTGCCTGTTTGCAGCAGCTGGTAATGTTAGGGAGGAGGCAGGAACTCAAGCAACTTTTTTTTTTTTTAATCTAAACACAGGACTTTTTTTTTTTTTTTAATTGAAAGCAACACTTAGGAAATGTTTTGAAGCCTTGCATGCATTTCACAATGTTTACAGTTAAATTCTGAGAAATTTGCTTGCTTTAGGAACATATTTATCATATCTAGATATACAGTGAGACTACTTTCTAAAGAGGATACGCAAGGAAGTCTCATTCTGTGTCATACCTTGTGTTCTCTTTTCTGCAGAAATGCTGGATTTTGAGAATGGCTAGGATTTAGTAGGTCATTTATTCCTTAGACACTTGCCCTTTTGTCATCTACAGAGAAAGCAAGTAAAAAACAAAATACTTCCACAATTAAATTCAAGTCTTAAGTAATAACATAATTTTATATTTGAATGGGGCTTTAAAATCTTTAAGGTGTTTCCATGTATATTATTTCATTAGCTTCTCCCATCATCCTCATGAAGTACAGAGGAAGATAATAGCCCATTTTACAAGTGAAGAAATTAAAACGAGGCAGTAAAAGTTAAAAAGGACAAAGGAGACAGGGCCCCTAGGATCTGGTATTGAAGCCAGAGTGTCACCAGATGGGATTTCCTTCAGAAGACACGTTGACATTTAGGAACATTGCATTAGCCTTGCTTCTCCTGAAATGAAAAGCCATGAAACAAATCTGAAAGGCAAGCTCCTTGCATCTCACGTGGCTCCTGCATGGGGTCAGGCATCCCCAGTCTCTCTGTTTAACAGAATTTTAAAGGGGTTTTCTTGTAAACCTGACTATTGCTAACAACTACAGCCTGTAGTATACACATAAGAACACATGATCCACAGCTCTGAATGAGCTTCTAGAAATTCCATGAAGCCAGCCTGGTGGATTTTGTAGGTGGCTGACAGTGACTAAAATCAGTATGGACTTCCTAAGAGAAGATTCTGTTGTATAACATACATCTTTGATTCACTCAAATGTCTAAAAACTTTTTTGAGAATGGGTTGCCTTTTCTGCTTGAATTTTGGATTGACAAATGAATGACATCGTGAAGCCTGAGTCTAAGTTGGTTTGGAATCTCTTTCCCATCTCCTAAGATCCCTGGACTTGAGCGGCAAGAAGGTCAGAGTGGCAGTCACATTGTAAGAGCTTGTAAGTGTAATCCAGCAGCCAGAAGAGACATCTCATATCATTCGAGTGACCCCTTCACACCTCCCGCAGGTCACCTTGCACTTCCTAGCTTGAGGCCTTTGCAGAATCTGTACAAGCTGTGAAATGATTCCTTTCCATGAAGCACTGGAACAAAGAAGCTCACTCTGCTTTCTGGTAAGCCTTGCTGAGCTATCTAGAATTGTGGTTTAGCTCCACAGCCTTGGACCTTTTATAAACAATATCATTTCTTTCAAATGAAGATAATAGCAAGTAAGGCTACTATCATTATTATTTTCTCTCTTACTCATTTTTTTTCCTCCATGAATGTTTCAAGGTTTTGGAGATAGAAAAAAAAAATCCAGGTTTGCAGGTCAGTAGTAACAACTTTGGACAAAACTTCTTCAATAAAGCTTCACACAATTTGATTTAGCCTATTTGAAAGCAATAACTTGCAGAGACAAGTACCATCTTGCAAAACCTGTTGGCTGCTGTTCAGCTTTGTCATCTGATTTCTTAAAGAAAATACAAGTAGTTTTGGATTTTAACACCCTCTGTTTCATGGCACCTTAGTAAAGTAAAATATTTCAGAAAAGTTAAGTCCAAGGAGAATCCAGTCTTAAAGAGTTAGTTAGTGAAAGAAGATATAATTCATAGGGCAGAGAGAGAGGTGCATGAATAGAGTCTGAACTTCAACATGAAATCACTCATTTTCAGAACCCCATAAGTATCCATGGCTGGGGAAAATTTGGGTTGATTTAATTTCTTGGAATGCATCAAACTGGTAGAGACTTGTAGTAGAAATATGAATCACAGCCTCCAAAGTTAAGAGGTTCAATAGGAGTCTTCTAGTCCAACCTCCTATATAATATAGGAGTCTCTTCTATAATCTCACAGTCTCTGTTTGGATATCTCCCATGATGGAGAGCTCATGCCCTCACAGGCAGCCTGCCCCATGTTCCAATTTTTAGAAACTTTTTTCTCGAGGTGCAATTTTCTTATCTTTTAACTCCGTCCAGTTCTGGTCTTTGGAATATGGTGAAAAAATTAATTCCCTCTTCCCCTTGACATCACATTTGGAGATAAATATGACAGTAATATAGATAAATAAGAGATGCAAATATCGACATATTTGCATCTCTTAGATAAATGTCCTTCTAAAATATAAAAAGTTTCCCCTAGAATAGGGCTATCAGAACTTTGATTAAAAAATAAACAGTTGGGTAATTTGAAAGACATTCAATGTTCTTGGGCAAGATTTAATATGTTAAGCATGCCATGTCTCCCTATGGTAATCTGTAAATTCTATATGATCTCAATAAATAGATATATAAATTATAAACAATATGGGTTTTGTTAGTTTATTTTCTGGAGCTATCAAAACATGTTCCACTTACTATGGGCTTTACTATGTATCAGGCAATAATCCTGCTGTGCCTGTGTATACATATATAAGACAGATAAAATCACTTATTTGTGAGCCACCTGGGTGGCTCAGTCAGTTAAGCGTCTGCCTTCAGCTCAGGTCATGATCCCAGGGTCCTGGGATCGAGCCCCACATCTGACTCTGTGCTCCCCGGAGAGCCTGCTTCTCCCCCTGCTTGTGCTCTCTCTCTTTCTGTCTATCAAATGAATAAGTAAAATCTTAAAAAAAAAATCACTTACTTGTGGGGTTTATAGCCCATTAAGAAAGACAGAAAATACTTATTATCATTTAAGAAAGCTTTAGGTGATATGGAAAAAATATAATAGGGCAGTAAATTAGAGAGTGAGTGGGGTTGTAGGTATGTGGGTAGGTGTGTTTGGCTGAGGCAGATGGGGAGACCTTTTGCAGAAAGAGCATTTGAGTTGAAACTTTAAGAATGAGAGAGAGTTATCCCTATAAACCACAGGGAGATAAATCCTCCCCATAGAGGGACCAGCAAAAGCAGAGGCCCTGTGGCTTCCTACTGTGTTCAGGGGACTGCAAGGAGGCCAGGCTTGCTGGAGGGGAGAGAGTCAGGGAGAAGATGGTGAGTGGGTGGTCAGTCAACCCAACTACAGTCAGTCCTGTAGAGCCTACATTTCATGTTAAGTGGCTGGATTTCATCAGAAAACTTCAAGCTGCTCAGTGACAGGGTCTGATTTGAAAATATTACCCTGTTCACTGTGTAAAGAACAAACTGCAGAGAAGTGGGGAAACAAGAGTGAAAATGGACCAGTTGGGAGACCAGGACTAAGGATGGAATGAAGGCTTAAGTTACAGTAGCAGAGGACATAAGGTCTTGCTTTGTATTTTGGAAGTAGTACTGCCAGATCTTGCTGATGGATTGAATAAGGAACTTGAAAGGAAGAGAGGAACCAGGGACAATGTTAAACTTAGCAAGGGGGGAGGGTATCTCTGGTTAAGAAAAGGGGAACAGTAAATGGAAATTGGGCCCAGGAAATAAGAGTTCTGCCTTGGACATATTGAGTGGACATATTGACTGTGCAGTGTCTATCTGATGTCTGAGCAGGGATCATGTATGGATCATCAGAGACAGAATTGAAGCTCAGAGGAGAGATTGACCTTGAAGGAGTAAGTTATTAAAAGCTGTAGGACTGAATAAGATCAAGTAGATGCAGGCAATGAGGAAAGACTAGAGCATGGGAAAAGGAAGGAGAAGTGAGGGAAGGAGAGAGGAAAAGAGGTGAGATGACAGGGAGAGGAGAGGAAAGGTCTTAAGTGCTCTAATGTGTGGAGATTAAATGGAAGAAATTGAATAACAGAGGACACTAGAGAGTGACTGGTGAGGCTCAAAGAAATGCAGGACAATGTGCTGGTCCCAAAGTCTCAGAAGAAAATGTATCAACAAAGAGTAATCTCTTGTGTCAAATGATAGGGAGAGTCAAGTAGAATGAGAACAGAGAACTGACCATGGGTTTGACAAATGAAAGACACCAGTGACCTTGATAAAAGCTGCTTCAAGGGGGCACCTGGGTGGCTCAGTGGGTTAAAGCCTCTGCCTTCAGCTCAGGTCATGATCCCGGGGGTCCTGCGATCGAGCCCCGCATTGGGCTCTCTGCTCCGCGGGGAGCCTGCTTCTTCCTCTCTCTCTGACTGCTTCTCTGCCTCATTGTGATTTCTCTCTGTCAAATAAATAAAATATAAAAAAAAAAAAGCTGCTTCAGGGGAGTAGTGGAGAGGAAAGCCCATGGAAGTGATTGAGGAAGATCTGGGACCTGAGAGCAGAGCCAGCTCAAGGATTTCTGCTGAAATGGTGAGCAAAGAAATGGGGCAGAAGCACTGGAAAACAGAACCAAGAGTTTTCTTTTTCTTCCTTCCTTCCTTCTTTCCTTCCTTCTTCCTTCCTTCCTTCATTTTTTTCTTTCTTTCTTACCTTCCTTTCTTTCTTTCTTTCTTACCTTCCTTTCTTTCTTTTTTTATTCCCTCCTTCCTTTCTTTTTTCGTTTTTCCTTCCTTTCTTTTTTGTGAATGGGTAATTAAAAAAAAATTTTTTTTATTATATTCAATTAGCTAACCTACCACATCATTAGTTTTTGATGTAGTGTTCAATGATTCATTAGTTTCGCATAACACTCAGTGCTCATCATTACACATGCCCTTCTTAATACCCATCCTTCTGTTACCCCATCCTCCCAGCCCCCCTCCCTTCTGTAATCCTCAGTTTGTTTCCCAGAGTCCAGAGTCTCTCATTGTTGTCTCCCTCTCTGATTTCTTCCCATTCGGTTTTCTGTCACTTCTCCTGCGATCCTCCCCACTAGTCTTTATGTTCCTCATATGAGTGAAACATATGATAATGGTAATTTTAAATGTATATTTAGATGTATAGTTAGCATGTAACAAAGGACAAATAAAAGAGAAGCATAACTACTAGACCAAAAGTGGCTGAGGACCAAACCCCATGAGAGAGAGACTTCAGCTAGGCATAGAGATCCTTCTTTGCTATATAGAAAGGCCAAACAGAAGGTTTTGCAAAGGTTGTGGTGTTTGTGGTGGAGGGATGTTGTTATTTTGATCTGATCACATCATTTAATACAATTTTACCTGGAAAAATAAATATGCTCAAGAGAAATGTGTTGGAAGGTATGAATGTGGTGGAGGTATGAACTCTACCAGAAATTAAAACAATTGGTAGTATATAAGAACTGAATAGAAAATTCAGAAATGGGCACAATGCATATGAAAATTTAGCCTTTTACATCACCAGGGTAAAAATGGACTCATTAGTAAATGACATTGAAATACGTATCTAGTTATTTGGGGAAATACAAAATTTGATCTATGCTCCACTGTTTAAACCTAAATGAATTCCAAATGGATCAAACACTTAAATAAATAGAAAATGCCATAAAATATTTTAAAAATAAGGAATTTAAAAAATAGAGTCTTGGCATAGTGAGAGCATTGTGCAAAAATCAGAATCATGAAGGAAAAAATGGGTTAAATTGAACTAAATAAAAATTCAATTAAAAATATGAAACAGGGACGCCTGGGTGGCTCAGTTGGTTAAGTGGCTGCCTTCGGCTCAGGTCATGATCCTAGTGTCCTGGGATCGAGTCCCATATCGGGTTCCTTGCTCGGCGGTGAGCCTGCTTCTCCCTCTGCCTCTGCCTACCTCTCTGCCTACTTGTGATCTTTCTCTCTCTGTCTCTCTCTCTCTGACAAATAAATAAATAAAATCTTAAAAAAATATATGAAACAAAAATTAAAACTTACAAAAATTAAATTAATGAAATAAAACTACTATATGAAAATAACCCATGAACAAATTAAAAGACAAACTAGAAACTAATAAGTAATATCTGTAATATCTATGGCAAAAGACTCGTTTTCTTAATATGCAAGACTCTCCAAGGTCAGTAAAACAAAGGAAAAAATAAATAAGAAGCAAGTGAATTATATGAATAAGGAGTTGACAAAAAAAAGAATACCAATTGCTTATAAATGTATGGAGTAATAATCATATCCATAAAATAAGAAATACAAATTAAAATAACAATAAGATCCCATTTTTCACCTATAAAATATTTTAAAATTTACAAATGCCTAGTAGAATTGGTGAAGCATTGGAAAAACAGACAATTCAACAGGGGCAACTTGGAATTGTTAATAGAAAGAAGAACAACAAGCATGGATGTGCCCTTTGACCTAGTAACACCATTTGCAGGGACTTAAACTGGCTATTCTTGTATGGATGTACAATGAATGATCAAAAGTGTTTATTGCAGCATTACGTGCAATTTGAAAAAAGGAAGCAACCTAAATGTTTATCAAGAGAATATTATTAAATAGACCATGATGGTCAAAAGAGAATTATTAATCAACTGCCATACATTCATGCTATACAATGTCATACAACAATTGATGAGGTATAATATATAGATAATATGGAAACATAAGCAAAGCATTTTTAAGTAAAAAATGTCAAACTATACAGACGTGATCTCATGCATACTTGAAGAAATATACCAGCCTGTGTTAGTATATGCATAGAAAAACTCTTGAGTATGCACACTGAATTATTTACATTAGTTTTCTCTAAGGGATGAGATTAGGGTGTTGAGATGATGGTGGGAAGATTTACATTTCACCTGATACCTGTCACTGCCAGACTATTTGCTTTTGCTTTTTTTTTTTTTACTATGGGAATCCATTACTTTAGTAAAAAACTAGTTAATTTAAAAATTTTATCTAGACCCAACCACTATAATCCAGATATTGTCTAATATGTGCAGAATACAGTTTGTGGCTAATACTTCCCTTGATCTGGTACACTCTTTTAGTATCTTTCAGTGGAAGCTCTCATCTTTCCTCAAGTCTTGATCTTCACTAGATGATTCTAGTTTATTTTATCTCCACTAAAATGATAGGATCCAAGACCCATCCACAGTCTAGGTGCCCACCAGCAGAGACACTTTGATTTATTAAACTTAAAAAAATCAAACGTATTTTTTAAAAGATGGTTAGATCCAAACACAATATTGCAGATCCTATCGAAGTGAAAAGGACAATGGAAATATTACCTGATTTATTTTGGACATTATATTGCTTATGATGCACACTGAGCTTCTGCTTTCTATTTAGGGAAACTATGATATACCATTAACTTACTAAATTTAAAGTTAACCAAAATCTCCAATTTTTTGGACACCCTCTATTATGTTATATTTGTAGGGCTTTCTTCAAACTCAAGTAGTAGAGGCACCTGGTGGCTCAGTCAAAAGAGCATCCAGCTCTTGATTTCGCTCAGGTCATGATTTCAGGGTCCCAGATCTAGCTCCATGTCGAGTCCCAAGCTCAGTGGGGAGTCTACGAGGATTCTATTCCTCTGCCCCTCTCCCTGTTTGTGCTCTCTCTTGCTCTCTCTCTAAAATAAATAAATCTTTAAAAAAAAAAACTCAAGTAGTAGGTTGGACATTTATTCCTAATAAATTGAATTAGTTCTTCCCAATAATATATACTGTCAAAACATTTTTGAATCTGTGACACCGAGTCTTACCCATTGCCATTCCATTTGCATTAATTTGAATGTCTTGGAATGGTGGTTCACCAAGCTATGAAACCACTTCTTGAGGTCAATGTTCAAGGAACATTTGTTAAATAATTCGGATTATAAATCTCTCCATCAGTACAAATGGAGCCAGATATGTTTCTGTGCCTACTGAGAAACCAAGATGAACTGGAATTTACAAAGCCTTGACCTAGCAGGGATCGTGATTTTGCATGTTCATTCATTTTATATAATTACTTTAAACTGACCTCTTTGTCCATGTTTTCAGGCCTCTTACAAATGGATTTTTTTCAACCATTAAAATCATGAAGTTTTAAAGCTTGGAAAAAAATGGATTCTCTGGCCCCCAAAATCAGTCCTTTACATAAATCATTTAAATGTGACGGAGAAAATCACTTTAGAAATATTTCTTGAACAAAACTGGAACTCAAGAGCTTGCTAATTGCAGTTAAGACTTGTGTGCTCAACAGGAACACAGCACTCTTCTATTAAAGGCCATTCAATTAGCAGCTTAATCATAAACAGATGCTATGAGGAAAAGTTTGAGGTTATGTCTTCCAAAGTGTCTTTTTTTAAAAGCAGAATTGCAATTCCTCAATAGTATTAGTTGATTTACTGAGAATTTCAAAGATAAAAAAACTAATTAAGAAAGAAAAGGGATAACTAAAATAAAAATGACTACCAAATGTATATATATTTCCAGTTTCCTAAAGAATTCTGCTCCTCGTCAGTATGATTTCTTTTTAGAGATGGGGAGGGGTAAAGGGAGAGGAAGGGAGAGAATCCCAAGCCGACTGCATGCCCAGCATGGAGCCTGAGTCAGGTCTCGATCTCACAACCCTGAGAGTCTGATGCTTAACTAATTGAGCCAGCCAGTTGCCCCTAGAATTTTTCTTTAGGAAGCTTAGCCAAAGAACAGACCCTCAGTGGATCACATTCATTTTCCGTCTTATTACTTTTTTTTTTCAAGATTTTATTTATTTACTTGACAGGCAGAGATCACTAGTAGGCAGGGAAGCAGGCAGAGAGAGAGAGAAGAAGAAGCAGGCTCCCTGCTGAACAGAGAGCCCAATGTGGGGCTCCATCCCAGAACTCTGGGATCATGACCTGAGCCGAAGGCAGATGCTTTAACCCACTGAGCCACCCAGGCACCCCCATTTTCTGTCTTACTTCTAAGTCCACCTTTTTCTTCCTTTCCTCATTCAAGTACCTTTAATTTTCTATCACCTCCTTCTCTAGCTCCTCTCCTCTCTCTATTCCACCATAAAACCTTACCCAAATAAAACAGTTGCTATTGGTCACTCACTTGCACTTTAGTATGAATTTTCACCATTTTTCTTCTCCAAAATATTTGTATTTAGGCTATTAATAGTTATTATGGAATGAAGTTCATTACCCTTATCAACAGATTCCAAACAGAATTATCCTAAAGCTAGAATCCTCTCCCAAAAGCTTGCTCTTTTGTTAGCACTAACAGTGCTTGGGCAATCAGCTTTAAAGGTGTGTTGCTTAGGTGTCTGGAGCTAGATAATGGTTAACATGCACACTATAAATTTATTTAACATGAGAGGGTAAAAAAGAAAGAAGTTCAGATTAAGAATTTTCCCCAGGAAAAGTTGCCAAGAGAGTGTAAAGAAAGATGCTAAGATCCTTAGGAAGCACATCCTTTCAAGTAGGATTTAAGAGTAAGAAAAGCAAGGAGGCTGAAAGCAAGAGCTGAAAGGAGCATTGGAAATCACCACGCCAAACATTTTCATTTCATTAGTGACAAAAATAGGGCCAGAGAGATTGAATACTTGCTTGTTGACATATGGCTGTTAGTGGCAGAATTGAGACCATCATTCTAATCTCCATATTGGTTTTTAGTTTGCTCATTCATTCATTCATCAAATACTCATGGAGGGCCTCCTGGGCCCCAGGTGTCTTGCAGTTCTGGGGTGCAGTCATGAATAAAGATCATGTGTGAGGGGCGCCTGGGTGGCTCAGTGGGTTAAAGCCTCTGCCTTTGGCTCAGGTCATGATCTCAGGGTCCTGGGATCGAGCCCAGCGTTGGGCTCTCTGCTCAGCAGGGAACCTGCTTCCCTTCTCTCTCTGCCTGCCTCTCTGCCTACTTGTGATCTCTGTCTGTCAAATGAATAAATAAAATCTTAAAAAAAAAGAATGATCCTGTGTAAGTGTCACTGTTGATCACTTTGTCGTATCTGTATAGGTCAAGAGCTGTTCCCCAGATCACTACACAAGACCCTGATTGACTGCAGGACATGGCAATGAACAAACTCCCCTGATTAATTACAATCAGCAGAGTGCTTGGGGGAGCTTAGCAGGAACTGACATAAGTACTCTCTCACCACAGATTTCAGGGGAATTTCAACCTATGTGTTTCTGACTCACTGGGGGCCTCTGGGACTCTTATGGCAGGACGACTGGATATCCAAGATTTTTTTTTTTTTTATCACAGCTAGGACTTGAAAGGATAAAGACATTCACATTCTACCAATAAATAAATAGAGTTATAATAGATTCTCTTTTTTAAATTAAAACCTATAACATTTTAGCCAGTACCAGTTTGGTCCTCCAACTTCACAAAGATCGATTAGAGTACTATTATAAAAGAGTACATTTGATAAAAAGAATGACAAAAAAGCTTCCTTCCTGCCATATGTACCTAATTTCAGATACACGAACATTCTAAAACAGATTTATATATTGCAGGAGAAAGACTAAATTTTCCTGAGCAACTTCTTTTGTGAGGCATTGAAATTGGTGATTTGCATGTTACTTAACTTAATCTCCCCTTAATGCCACAGGAGGAGCTGGATTTTGGATTTAAGAACCAAGGCTCAGGTCCCTGCCCGAACATTAATTACATGTGTTCTCAGTAACAGGCCTAAACTCCAGGTTATCTGTAAATTGGGGGCAGCAGCACCTCCTCTCAGACTTTTGATCAGTATTGCACATGGGATTATTTGAGAGAGAGCCAACTACCAACTATGTGGTAGTTACTTAGAAAACATTAATTCTTCTTTTCCTTTTCCCCTTTCTTTCAAACTGCTTATTTCCTCCTGGTTCCAGGGGTCCACCTTGCGACCCGACTTAGACTTCCTTTCCCTGCCTTGACCTCACACAAAGTTCAAGGCCCTCATGTTCCAGGAAGCCTGGCCTGGCCAGCCCAACCTATTCTACAGCCTGCCAGCTTTATGCTCACTCCTCATCCTCCTTAGATGGATGCTCCTATCATTAAAATCTGTATGAGCTTATTACATATATCCTAATGGACACTGGGTTCCCATGAGGGTCTCTTCCAGTGACTTGTAGTGACTTAGCCATAGTCACTATAAAGAGAGGACCATGTACACAAATGTTCATTATTACACTTCATTATTACAAAAAGGAAAGCAAACTGCAAGATATGCTAAATATAATTTCATCCTGAGTTGTAAAATATCTATCTAATCTATACATGTGTAGAAAAAATTAGGAATTGATAAACACACGAAAATAAAGTGTTTATTTTAGTGGGTAGGATTGGGAATTAAAGAATAAATAAAGGATTTTACTTTTTACTTAACTAAACTGGTGTGTTATTTTGATTTCTTTTACAAAAATTATTTATGGGGGCATCTGGGTGGCTCAGTGGGTTAAAGTCTCTGCCTTTGGCTCAGGTCATGGTCTCGGTGTCGGGACTGGGCCCCACATCTGGCTCTCTGCTCAGCCAGGGAGCCTACTTCCCCCGCCTTTTCTCTTTGCCTGCCTCTCTGCCTACTTGTGGTCTCTATCTGTTAAATAAATAAATAAAATCTTTTTAAAAAGTTATTTATTCAACAAAAAATTGTATTTCAAAAAATACATTAAAGAGAAAATGTGTGTTCGGTTTTAAAGGACCTGCGATTAGATGTCTGAAATGTTTTTTATTTATTTATTTATTTATTTTTGATTTTTTAATTTTTTTTCAGCATAACAGAATTCATTGTTTATGCACCACACCCAGTGCTCCATGCAATATGTGCCCTCCATAATACCCATCACCTGGCTCCCCCAACCTCCCACCCCCAGCCCCTTCAAAACCCTCAGGTTGTTTTTCAGAGTCCATAGTCTCTCATGGTTCATCTCCCCTTCCAATTTCCCTCAACTCCCTTCTCCTCTCCATCTCCCCATGTCCTCCGTGTTATCTCTTATGCTCCACAAATAAGTGAAACCATATGATACTTGACTCTCTCTGCTTGACTTATTTCACTCAGCATAATCTCTTCCAGTCCCGTCCATGTTGCTACAAAAGTTGGGTATTCATCCTTTCTGATGGAGGCATAATACTCCATCGTGTATATGGACCCCATCTTCCTTATCCATTCATCCATTGAAGGGCATCTTGGTTCTTTCCACACTTTGGCGACCGTGGCCATTGCTGCTATAAACATTGGGGAACAGATGGCCCTTCTTTTCACTACATCTGTATCTTTGGGGGTAAATACCAAGTAGTGCAATTGCAGGGTCATAGGGAAGCTCTATTTTTAATTTCTTAAGGAATCTCCACACTGTTCTCCAAAGTGGCTGCACCAACTTGCATTCCCACCAACAGTGTAAGAGGGTTCCCCTTTCTCCACATCCTCTCCAACACATGTTGTTTCCTGTCTTGTTAATTTTGGCCATTCTGACTGTTGTAAGGTGGTATCTCAATGTGTTTTTTTTTTTTTCTGTGATATTTTATTTTTATTTATTTATTTTTTTATTTGTTTATTTACACCATAACAGTGTTCATTGTTTTTGCACCACACCCAGTGCTCCATGCAGTACATGCCCTCCCTATTACCCACCACCTGGTTCCTCAACCTCCCACCCCCCCACCCCTTCAAAACCCTCCAGTTGTTTTTCAGAGTCCATAGTCTCTCATGGTTCATCTCCCCTTCCAGTTTCCCTCAACTCCCTCTCCTCTCCATATCCCCATGTCCTCCATGTTCTTTGTTATGCTCCACAAATAAGTGAGACCATATGATACTTGACTCTCTCTGCTTGACTTATTTCGCTCAGCATAATCTCTTCCAGTCCCGTCCATGTTGCTACAAAAGTTGGGTATTCATCCTTTCTGATGGAGGCATAATACTCCATCGTGTATATGGACCACATCTTCCTTATCCATTCATCCATTGAAGGGCATCTTGGTTCTTTCCACAGTTTGGTGACCGTGGCCATTGCTGCAATAAACATTGGAGTACAGATGGCTCTTCTTTTCACTACATCTGTATCCTTGGGGTAAATACCCAGCAGTGCAATTGCAGGGTCATAGGGAAGCTCTATTCTTAATTTCTTCAGGAGTCTCCACACTGTTCTCCAAAGTGGCTGCACTAACTTGCACAGCGTGGTACTGGCATAAAAACAGACACATTGACCAGTGGAACAAAGTGGAGAGCCCAGATATGGACCCTCAACTCTATGGTGAAATAATCTTCGACAAAACAGGAAAAAATATACAATGGAAAAAAGACAGTCTCTTCAATAAATGGTGCTGGGAAAACTGGACAGCGATATGTAGAAGAATGAAACTCGACCATTCTCTTACACCGTACACAAAGATAAACTCAAAATGGATAAAAGACCTCAACGTGAGACAGGAATCCATCAGAATCCTAGAGAAGTACATAGGCAGTAACCTCTTCGATATCAGCCACACCAACTTCTTTCAAGATATGTCTCCAAAGGCAGAGGAAACAAAAGCGAAAATGAACTTTTGGGACTTCATCAAGATCAAAAGCTTCTGCACAGCAAAGGAAACAGTCAACAAAACAAAAAGGCAACCCACGGAATGGGAGAAGATATTTGCAAATAACAGTACAGACAAAAGTTTGATATCCAGGATCTATAAAGAACTCCTCAAACTCAACACACACAAAACAAATAATCATATCAAAAAATGGGCAGAAGATATGAACAGACACTTCTCCAATGAAGACATACAAATGGCTATCAGACACATAAAAAAATGTTCATCATCACTAGCCATCAGGGAGATTCAAATTAAAACCACATTGAGATACCACCTGACACCAGTTAGAATGGCCAAAATTAGCAAGACAGGAAACAACGTGTGTTGGAGAGGATGTGGAGAAAGGGGAACCCTCTTTCACTGTTGGTGGGAATGCAAGTCTGAAATGTTTTTAAAACAGGTAACAGAATGATTTAGTCTCTCATTAATATTTTCTAATGATTAAATCATCTTGCCATTTGGCTCATTGTGTGCAGAGATATCTTCTTTTAGATTATTTGATAAACACAGTCTGAACGCGTATCAATTAAATTTGGAAGTGACCATTTGTATTACAATTCCTGCCAAATGGAACCTATGTTTGAATTTGATTACAGATAATTCACAAGCCAGAAAGTATGTAATTTAAAGTTGGACAATTTAAAGTATTTATTAGAAGGTACCACGTTCAAAATGAAAATAAAGCATCTTTAGATTCGTGTGCAACACATTCTTATAAAACGCCTACTAGTCATTCTCATATGTGCTGTGCATATTATTTACCTGTATGTTCTTCATTAGGGTCTCAAAACAACATGGTAAAATAGACTGTGCTAACCTCATACATGGATGGGAACACTGAGGTTTGGCACAGAGAGTGCACATGATTTGCCCAGGATCAATCAGCTAATGGCATCAGAGTCAGCATATGAGTCCTGCTCATTTGACTGACAGACTTGTGGCCTCTGCTTGGTATCACACTGCTGGTGAAGATACTCTGACTTGTGAATTCCTAGGAATATACAGACAAGTCACAGAGGCTCCTGAAATCAACAGTATGCTTTTCCCCTTGGGCTGGGCATAATTACCATTGTAGCCATCTTTACCAAATACCTATTTGCATTCATCTGCAGCAACCCCATAGAATTTATTAAAAAAAAAAATCCAATTATTACTGAAAGCTTTCCTCTGTGTCACCAAAGCCAGTAAAACACTGGTTAATGACAACTTGGAGACAATAACATCTGCTGTGTCCTCTTCAGTAAGCTCTTTGACTTAAATTAGAATTTCACTATGCTTCTTTGTAGTTAAACAAAACCTGCATCTTGTTTTAAGTACGAGAACTTATTTATACTTGATATCCTTTGAAAAGTGGTGGCACTTCAGCAACTCAAGCAGAAAGTCTTCCCTAATTCTTCCAGATGAAGTGACACATCATTATCAGATAGCAGCATTGTGAATATTTAAGTATTGGCATAAACCTATCTGTTCATTTCCAAAACTGTTAAAGATCCACCAGGGGAGACGAATTGGTGTGTGTCTCTTGATTCCATTCTCGGTGTTTGGAGGAGATGTATAGTACCAGAAGGATCACCCAGGCACCAGATCCTGCACCACCTGTTTGTTTTCTGTAGCTCCATGATGAGTTTGCAGTTAGGCATGATTTTTCTCATTGCCAAGATTTTGGCCACCATTTCTTACATATCATTCTTCACTCTTGTCTTTACGCTTTGGTGACTCATCGCCACATTGCCAACGAAACTTCCTGGGGTGAAACTCAGGATTTCTCTTTCTGTCATCCCAGACAATCCTATTGGGTGAGTCTAACCTTTAATTATGTTGTTGGGGTTTTTTGTTTGTTTGTTTGCTTGCTTTTTACTAATTTGGAGATACCTACAAATGCCAGCCCTAAATCTGGATGTAAACTGTGTTTTCTTTTGCATAAGAAAATCCTAACTTCAGGGAAACAGTTAACAAAATTTATACATGATCTTTGAGTCACCTTTACCCCCCTCCCACCTTCAGCACACACACACTCCACCACTGGTCTAGGTTCATACTCTTGATCTAGCCCAAACATGATGTTGAACAAGTCACTCCCTTTTCCTAGGCCTCCGTTTCATTTTCCATAAGATGAAGGTTCAGGTCTGTCAGAGGCAGACTTCTTGTTGCCCCTCCAGAGCCCATGGAAGGCATCATGAGTTGAACACCTTACACTTTCCTGATGAACCTGGAAATAGCTATAGGATCCTCAATACAAAGTAGATGATATATCATTAAAATAACTTTCAGGTATACTTTCCTTTCTCAAAATCTCTGTCCAAGTTAGACACTTTTAGAGGATATTTGGGTTTCAGATTTCAGATTTCTAGAAGAGAAAAAAGGAAGCATCAATGATTGGCACTCTTAGAAAATTTCCCTCATGGCCTGGACTTGTGCCAGTTACCCTGGTGGAATTTGCAAAGAAAATCACATTCTCAGAGGGTTTGATGAGTCTGATGACATTCTTATAAAATTGACCTGGAAACCTTATGGTTAAGTGCTGATTGGACTGGGGGAATTACTTTGTTATCTTATTGCAAAGATGAGAGATGATCCTTAAATATTTGATTAATTTTCTGAAACATCATAGTACTTACCAAGTACCATACTCTCTCTCTTCTAAGCATATTTCAACTATGAAATCATTTAATCATCACAATAACCTTAGGATGGAGGTACCATGAAGACCTTCATCTTACAGATGAGGAAAGCAAAGCTCAGACTGTTTAAGCAACTTACCCATGGTCGCAGAGCTGGTCAAGGGTGGAGCTGAGATTTAAATTCATCTTTCCACTCTTGGGTGAAATTCTCAACCACTGCACCTTAATCAAGACGTGGAAACTCTATGAGGCCAGACCTACCCGGTGGGGAGGGCATTCTTGACTAGAGAAGAGGTTGCTCTCAACCAGTACTACCATACCAGAGTAATAATACTGTAAGAATCAAATTACATAATACATGCAAAGGATCTGGCACACTGAGGAGGTATTTGATCCAAGCTCCTGCCTTCTACCTTGCCTTTCCCTATTAGGAAGATTGCAAATATATGAATCCCAGAGAAAATCAAGAAGGCGTGTTCTCTGTACATTCAAGATATTTGTAATACTTTATCTAAAGGAAATTTTTATTACAAGTGCCAGTGTTGAAATTGAATAAATGAATACAACCAATGATTTGAAGAAGGCAAAAAATGAAGAGAAGTCTTTCATCAGTTAGGAGAATTTCATGGGATGCTTTATATTTATTCTATGGTAGTATTCTAAAGCCACCAGTTTACTGACTTTGCTGTATAAGAGATGGAACTTCTTACTCCTACCTGTCTTCTCATGGCTCCCTTGTCATTGAGACAGAGACACTGAGATTTCTTCTTATTTGACCTGATATTTATCAAGGGTCTTCTCACTTCAAAACACTATTCTATTCATCCCTTTCTTGAAAGGCAGTACTGAGGTTCTAAGAGTTCAGAGGGTCTCTTGACAACGAGGGAAGTTTCTCCTGAATTCATTCTGGCCACGCTTTTCACTCAAATGCCGTTGAAGGTATTTAAGAGTTCACTCCATGGATGGTATCATCCATTGATTGGGATTCCTTTGTAAGTAGTCCTACTGAGCACAGAACGTCTTAATAATGTGATTTCAACATGAAAGTCAAAAATTTACAGAGAAGGCTTGAACAAGAGTGGGATTTTGAATAAGAAAAGAAATCTGAATTGTGAAGGATGAGGGAGCATGTGCAAGGCTGGGGAAACCGGAGTGGGGAGTGAAAAGGGGAACAAGGCTGAACCTTCAGGGGACGCTTCATTGTTACTGTGTATGCATAATGCTGTATCAACTAAGTCTGTTCTGGTTGCAAGTGACAGAAAAATTAATTCAAACTGGTTTAAGGGGGGAACAGGGGTAGAGAATCAAAGGATGTGGGTGCCATTGTCTCATATAACTGCAAAGGTCACAGAGCCACTAGGTTTAGGCTTTGCATGCTGCCCTGGAATTCCACCCTGTTAGCAATGTAAATGTGCTTTCTGTTGGTCAGGCCTCTAATTTTGTTTTGGTGAAATCATCTTGGAGGTGGACTTGAGACTGGGTTACAGATCGCAAATTAG
This sequence comes from Meles meles, assembly GCF_922984935.1. Taxonomy (NCBI): domain Eukaryota; kingdom Metazoa; phylum Chordata; class Mammalia; order Carnivora; family Mustelidae; genus Meles; species Meles meles. Next base: position 56,996,819 of record NC_060069.1, read on the forward strand.
AAGCTCAGCTATGTGAAAGGGGAACTCTTGCTCTAGTTCAGAAAAAGAATGATGAGAGGCTGTAATCTGGCAGAGGTAGTAGGTAAGAAGAGGACATAAGAGAGGTCTCAAGATTGAACATCAGGGGTCCAGGGAGGGTGAGAGCTAAAATGGTTGTTAATAAACTACCTTGGATAACTGGAAAAAATTTGAGCCTTTCATCAAGATAGAAATAGAAGAGGTTTAGTAGGAAAAGATAGATAAACTTGGTTTTGCATTAACTCTTGCGCATTCAGGTACAGATTTCTAGTAGCTCATCTTGAGCTCCAAAAACTACTCTGGGCTGCAGAGACAGATTGGGGGTCCTCCCAAGTGTATGGGCCACCAAATAATAGCAGCATTCAAAGATTTTGGAAGAGAAAGGGGGAAGGTATGCAAAGAAAACCAAAAAGAGTACAAGAACCAAAAGACAGTTTCCACAAAAAACAAAGGAAGAGGAGGAAAAGTGTGAAATTCTAGATGAAATTCATTGAAAGAAGAGATTTTAAAAAGTGTGCAAAGGATGTAGCAAACCAAAAAATCACTGTCAAACCAGGTCAATGGTGGAATCCATGTCTTCAACCACAGGGTGTTGAAAAGAATCACAAGTACTAATTAAATCAAGAAAATCAACGTATTTTTGCTCACATGCTAGGTGAAAGATACAACACTAAGTGAATGGAGAAACAACAATAAAAATCATGCCACTGTTCCTGAGTACTAAGAGCATAAATACATTATTTTATGTTTAATTTGAATTCAATCTGGCATTATAACTTAATTTGAAACATGAGCTGAATTTATTCAGAGGGGTTAAGCTTTCTAAAAAGGGAAGGTGGTTTATATACCAAAGTGTGTAATCAAGATCAGAGGATTTTGTTTAAAAAAAAAAAAATCAATCATGTATGATTGTGCTCATCAAAATTATTCCTCGTTATCTCCGTTCAAGCCTTAATATGTATTGCAACTTTATCATGTTCCTGGAGTAGTCTTGCCACGAGAACAACTTCCAACTCTTCCTGCTCCGTGGTTTGCTACAGAGGAGGATTTCTCTCAATAGCCATTGCCACTTACGGCTCTAGTGCCCACACCGTTGAAAGCACTTCTTCAGTTTCTCCCTCTGTTCTCTCTTCCTTTGAATCAAGCATACTAACGGCATCTATCTGAAAGATGGTCACTTCGTTCTGCTTGTCTGTCTTTGAGCTCCTGGACTCCTAGTGTTTCATCTTAATCTCTCCCGTAATGCAATATGGCTTTGGGGTTTTAGTGCAACCCTTCCCAGGTTTCTAGTTGGAAGTGAAAAGACTAGCGCTGACAATGGCAGTGGAGTCCATAATTCTCATGACCTTGGAGGGACTGGCTTACATTGTAGAGCTGTTCTAGAAATGCTTGCGCAAATTTGTGACCCAGTCCCGACTGCGGGGATGCCTCATCCGTATCCATGGACATCCTTTAACCACTCCCCCTTCTTTTTGGTAGATGTCCGACCTTTTTCTCTCAATTCACACACCTTCACGTATCCCCAATAGGAACATCTAGACCAAATCAAAACTTTCTGTGGCTTGCGTGAACTCCACCGAACTGAAACGGGACTCACCTCTTTTCCTTTTCATTCCACAGTTTAGGCTGTGTAAACTCCCACTGCATTTTCCTTGCTCCTTCCAGCATATTCTTTCTTATTTTTCTCCTAGCAATGGAACATATACAAGGCCACTGAAAGGCAAACAGAAAGGAATTCCGAAGTATCTGCTGTTTTGTGTCCTCCCTGCCTCTGTGCCCCTCCATTGGTGTGGGCCATCAATGGCCAGTTGTTTCTGTGTAGCATGTATGTGTGATTGGCACTCCCTGCAATTACCCTTTCCACAGCATCTGCCCTCAAGCAGTATGGCTTCTTGGGTTACTGATGGCCTCTCAACAAACCTGACTTTGTTCTTTAAACCATCTTCTCTCAATGCCATCTCATTAAAGTATACTGCCAGTGAAAGCAGCCTTGACAAATGTCTTTCCACTTGTAACCTGGCCTGAAACTGCCTAACTCTTCTATTAAAGGCCTTAAATTTTCCAAAATAATTTAGTAGAGAACTGAAAAGCACCAGTTCATGGTGTCACCTATTTGTTTAAGTAGTTGTGGTAAGCATGGACCACGAGCCTTTTAAATGATCTTGTCCCATTTGAATAGTGAGACAAGCATAATTTCATTTTGTGTCCTTTGGTCTTAAGCATGAATTACGATAGAATACAAGATCCAGGCAATAAGGGAAACAATGGGGGACCGAGAAGTACAAGGGCAATGGGGGCTCCACATGTTGAGTCTCTGTTAGGAATCTTTGGGAACTAAAGCTTTTTCTGGAAATTCTTATTAAAAAGTGGTAAAATGTTCTGTGTCTAGATGGAAAGCTATCAATTAAAGGTTTGTTAATGTAAAAATAATTACACCACTTGTAATTTCAAATAGAGTAAACAATATCACTGAAGGCAAGAATGTAGCCCCATCTCCTGTCATGTGGTTCCTTCCCCAGCTCCTGGTTTATTCTTTTAAGAGTAAATAATGGGGCTCCTGAGTGGCTCAGTCCGTTAAGCATCAGCCAGGGTCCTGGGATCAAGTCCTGCATCTGGCTACCTGCTTCTCCTTCTCCCGCTCCCCTTGCTTGTGTTCTCTCCCTCTCTTTCTCTCTGTCAAAGAAGTAAATAAAATATTTTTTTATTATGTTCGGTTAACCACCATAATAGTATCTTTAAAAAAAAAAAAAAGAGTAAATAATGATGCAGAAGAATAACAGAGGAGTGGAGCCAGCACTTCCCAGTTTAGAACACAATTCTCTCCCAGTTCTTGGCAGATAATGAGTGTTTCCACTGGATTCCTGTACTTTATAGCTGGTCGTCCTATCACATTCCTGCCTCTGAAGAGATACACCTCCTCAAAAGGAGGAAAGAATAAAAATAATATGAAAATACATTTTTTTTTAAATTTTAGAAAGGAGAAAGAGTTTAAGGGCCTGACTCGTTGTCCTAGATACCAGTGACTTTATCCATTAATTATTTATTTGTAATTATTTCATGAGCATTTTCCAGGGAGACTATACAGTGAAGTAGCTGAAAAGTATTCACTTGGGTTCAAATCTCTTGGACTCAAACTTCAACTCACCACCTTGTTGCTCTTTGACTTAGGGAGCAAGGCCAAAGCACATTATTTAGCTTCCCCATGCCTCAGCAGCCACATCTATAAAATGGGATTGTGGATTAATTGGCCTAGCCTGCATCAAATGGTTAAAACAATACTTGAGATTAAGTAAGTCATCATTGACTATTAGGATTATTATTCCTATATAGGAAGTAAATTTCTAAAATTTACTGTAATATATTTTTGCCCTAAAGAAACCTTATATGGGCATCTATAATACTTGTAAAAAAAGATTCACTTACACTTAAATCTCCTAAAAGAGGCTGATGTGACATGGGAAAAAAAGGAATTGGCTAATGGGAATGCTTTATAAATAGACAAACTGTTTGGACTTACAAATGGTGCTACTATTGATCTGGATCCAGTTCCTCTCTTTCCAAAGGATTGGAACCTGGCAATTAATTACCCCACTCACTTGAATCTGTAAGGAGGCCCAGATAAGTTGCTCCAACTTGAATCAAGAATGATAGCAAATCATATCTCCTAGCCCTACTTCCCTATAACATACCTATATTTTATTTTACAGATTTGGACGTTGACACGGAGAAAGTAAAGTGTTGACTGAGACCAACATTATCATACCCACTAAAAGTCCTAAGTTTCCATGTCTTGATCATGAAAATCATGTTTTTGTGTCAGTACAAGACTCACTCAGATGACCTCTCCCCTGATAAATAAATAAAATAAATGAAAGTACAGGTAAAAGTTGTCATTGCATTCTCACATTAATAAGTCTGAGTGAAGCTCAGAGAGATAAGTAACTGGTTATACACTTTGCAACAGGGGTACCAGGATTCAAACTAAGAGTGTGTAGGTGTGAGGTCCCTGCTCCTTCCACAGCCCTATGGGCCCTTTTCTTTTTGGAGACTTCCCCTCTCATGGTTTTTGAGACTAATAGGGGTGTGATAGAGACAGAAGCCATGTAATATCAATATTCACCAACATCAACAAATATGAGTTTGGCACTTCTACCAGAGGATGCAGTTGAACTGAAAGAATCCATATGAGTAATGCTGGCATTACATTTTTTTTGTTTTCATCAATGGAGACATGTTTGTCCCAAGATCTACCTCTTAATGTTTAAATCCAAACATGCATTGCAAAGTCTGTTTCCATAAACTCAAAGGACCAAATGGCACCTACAAATATTAAATGTGTACATTTCAGATACTCTAAAAATCCGACTTACATTCAGAATTAACAGTTGATCACACATTCGGTGGAGAAGGGGAGGTGGGCAAGATCTTTGGAGAGTTGGGAAAGACGTCTTAGAGCTTGGCCCTGTGGATGCCCGTGAGACCCCACTGCAAGCCAGTTAAAAGTAGACCTTCTGGATCACAGGCCCGATTTCAGCATAGAATGTGGAAGCTCTTTTCTCTTCCTGAACCTCCATTCCCTCATCTGTGAAACGGAATGACGATGCCTAGATGTTTGTGAGAGTTCGGTGACATTGCTTGCCTGGCACATGGCCTTCATCTGTTCAATGCTTTTGGCCTGTGATTCCTTCCACTGCACTTACCTTCAGAATGTACTATTTTTATGAAGTGTGATTTCCCACAACAAAAGAGACAACTAGGATCATTTCTCTTTCATCTCTCCTTCCTAATTCATCTGTGTCCAAGCTTTGCCTATGCAGCCTGGCACACTTGCCTCAGCTCCCTGTGTCCAGAGGTAGTCTTAACTGTGACAGATTTGATCATTGATCATGGCGATGGGGTTGGCTTTCTGCTGCTCACTCAAACTGTCAAAATCCAGATCCTGAACACTCACCTATTTATAATCAGGCTTCCTGACTCCATGAGAGAAAGCCTGTGTGTTGGCCTTCTCCATGGTCTGGAGACGCCGTTCCAGATCATTCCAGGTGGCTTGAATTCGGGGGAGCTGGGGAAGGGTGCAGTGAGATGTGAGGATAGTTACTGCTCCAACTTTGAAATGGCCACAAAGTCGAATGGTAACAAAAATCAAAATCACAAACACTAATGAGGCTCCCTAGTTGGTACCAGCTCTATTCCTGTCACCACCCTGCACAGCCCCAGAAGAGAGTGGAGGATTATAGGTTTGGTGGAATCCTTGGGGCACATTCAAAGAGTTTGAGGTTTTGTTTGAAAGTCTGTTTGCAGACAGTAAAAATGGATTAAATTGCCTTTCCAACACAAAGAAATGCCAGGTCTCAGTAGAGGTAAGACACCAGAGACTTAAAAGAGCCCAAATGTTGGAGCATCTTTGCAGCCAACACTATATACCTCGTGTTTAAGAGTATCTACGTTCCTTGTCGTGGAAGGAACCAAAGAAGTGATGCATTTAATAACATGTCTTTTCTTCTTGAGAGGAAGTGGGCTATTTAAGCGCCATGGTGTATATTACAAGTTCCCTTTTTTAAAAGTACAACAGTAAATGATTCCTTTTGTTCTATATCCCATTGCTACTCCCTTCTTTAAAAATCAAATTCTTTGCATGTGTAATTCTTTGCAAGTTCTAGAAGCAATGTGGGTGGGTCAAAAATGTCATGGGGACCCAAAATTTACATGAAGGATAGAGATGTGACTTTTTAATTTCTTAAATTACAACATTTCAAGTCATTGTAAGAAGTTAAATGATTCTTTTATTACTTTCACACATATTGAAAACATCAGGTTGTACATTTAGAAAAAATTTTATGGCTATACCAAAATCATGCTAACAAAAAAGAACCATACATTTGGGAAGATATCAATGATTATCCAAACTTTAAAGCAGTCACACTTTTGATTGATAGTACCTACTAGAGACACTGTGAGAAAGATTAACTATGTGAGTACTTTTTTCTTCAAATGGCCTAAATCATCATTAATTCCACACGGGTAGATTAGCAGCTCTTTCCTAGGCTGAATTAATATTCTCAGAACTGAGTGAGTCAACATGAATAATGTGTTATGTATTTTGCTTTATATATTTTTTCATGTTTGCTCTTCTTTATGTGTCTGTGTGTGTGTGTGTGTACTTGTACCTGTGCCTATGAGTTTATGGGCAGTCTGCTTTGTGGAAGATATTGTGCTGAACATGAGGGGAAGGGGTATGTCCCAGTCCCTGACTTGAGGCAGAACACTGTTCTAACACCCTAGTAGCCTGCGCATGTGCTGTGGGAGCACAAAGAGCCATCAGCCATGGAGAAGGTACAGAACTTGGAAGAAAAGAGAAAACTTAATGGAGGAGTAGGCACTAAACTGGGCTCTGAAGGAATTTTAGGAAATATTTAGAGAATATTTTTCTCTTTAACATAAAGTACATCATGTTCATTTTTGTAATTAATAAGCTTTCGTTTTAGAGCCCTGTTAAGTTTACAGAAAATTGAGCAGCTAGAACAAAGCATTTTCATATAGCTCCTCCCTCCCCATAGTTTCCCCTATTATTAACATCTTGCACTAGTATGGAACATTTGTTATAATTGATGAATCGGTATTGATGCATTATTAACTGAAGTCAATAGTTTACACTAGGGTTCTCCTCTTCTGTTGTACAATTCAATGGTTTTGATAAATGCATAGTGGGATGTATCATCATTATAATATCATATGGAATAGTTTCATTGCCCTAAAAATTTCCTGGGCTCCACCTTTTCATACCTTGCTCCTTTCCTCAAGCCCCCAGAAACCACTGATCTTTTCAATGCCTCAATAGCCTTGGCTTTTCCAGATTATCATGTAGTTGGAATCATATAGGAGGTAGCTTTTTCAGACTGGCTTCTTTCACTTAGCGATATGCATTTAAGGTTCTTTCATGTCTTTCCATTACTCGAAAACCATGTTCATTTTTTTTACAAATAGAAAAAAGCATCATTCATAATCCCAGTGATAGAAACTATAAATAATCTGGTACATTTCTTCCCAGTTTTTTTCATAGATTGATAGATAGATAGACATATGTGTATCAAATGTTCATACCACCTATACCATTTAGAAATCCTTTCTGTTACTCAATAATTTATCAAGAATATTGTTAAAGATCAGTTTGTAAAATTACTTGCAATGACTAAAGATGATTTCATTCCTAGATGTATGATCATTTATTTAAGTCCCCATTTGGAACATTAAGAGTGTCACAAATTTTCTGCTATTGTATATGATATGATCCTTCTTGCCAAATATTTATTTCCATATATATATATATATATGCTTTTTATTAAGTAAACTCTATCCCCAATACAGGGTTCAAATTCATGATCCCAAGATCAAGGGTCATATGCTCTATTGACTGAGTCAGCCAGGTACCCTAATTTTCATATATATATATTTTTTAAAAATTTCTTTAGGGAAAAAAATTCCAGAAGTATAAGTGTGGCATCACATGGTGTACGTAATTTCCAGGATTTTGACAGTGATAACCAAACTCTGCTCCAGAAAGTCTACAACAATCTCCACTCCCCCTCCAAGGTGGAGAAACTGGGCAAGAGACTGCCCATGATCCTGCACTATCTAAAAGCTGAGTGACATCCTTTTAAACAATGTTTAAATTACTAGGGTGGATAGGAGGTTAGGGAAAGGGAGAAAGCATTTGGTGATAAAAATAGCATACGCAAAGGCTTGAAGGTGGGTAAACATAATCATGTTCAGACAATCCAATATTCTAGAGAGGTGGAAGTCACCGGAAGCATGGTGGGAAGCTGCATGAGCTGAGGTCTGAAAGGCAGATTACAGCCAGATTATGGAGGTCCTTGAATGCTCAATTGGAGGATTAAAAATTTGGGAAAGACAGAAGGGAAGCCCAAAGATTTTTGTGCAGGGTCTTAAACAAAGCCATGTTCTTGTAAGATTATTCTGGTAGCAGTGTAAGGGTAGCCTGTAATAGGCTGAAAAGGAATTCTGGGAGTCTGTGTAGAAATATCAAAATGGTTGAGGGTAGGGATGGCAACTGATAGTTTTAAGGAGATAACAATGGAAATGAAGAGGGAAGGATGACATAAAAAGTAGGTGTCAGGTGATGTTCCAGAATTTCTTTGGCCCCTTTGTACCTTCGGTTCCCCCAAGAGCTTTCTCTCAGACTCTTCTGCATTCCCAGCTGACAGAAATGTCCCACTCAGGGATTTTAGCTTTCTGTAGGGAGCTCTGGACACAATTTTTCATTTTGGAATTTCAGGTAATGTGACAAGTCAGGGAGGGCATCTTTAGGCAAAGGTTTTTAGGGATACTCAAAATGCATAGAAATTTTTAAGCCAGTCGGGGCGCCTGGGTGGCTCAGTGGGTTAAGACTCTACCTTCAGCCCAGGTCATGATTTCAGGGTCCTGGGATTGGGTCCCGCATCGGGCTTTCTGCTCAGCGACGAGTCTGCTCCCACCTCTCTCTCTCTCTGCCTGCCTCTCTGCCTACTTGTGATATCTGTCAAATAAATAAATGAAAATCTTAAAAAATAAATAAATAAATAAATAAATAAAAAGAAACTTTCTGTGCTTTCAATCTCACCAAGAAATTGTTCCAGGTTTGAATTTATTTGTATGAGAAGCTTTATAGAGGTGTAAAGTTCAGGGGTGCCTGGGTGGCTCAGTCTGTGAAGCATCTACTTTCGGCTCAGGTCATGATCCCAGAATCCTGAGACTGAGTCCCTTGTGGGGCTTCCTGCTCAGCAGGGAGTCTGTTTCTCCCTCGGTCCCTCCCCCGCACTAGAGCTCTCTCTTTCTCACTCTCTCTCTTTCTCTCAAATAAATAAAATCTTTAAAAGAAAAAGGTGTAAAGTTGAAATCATATTTAGTTATGCAGTCAATAAAGCAGATTCTATTCAAAAGAATACAATTACCGGACACTGAGACTGTGGCCAAATTCTGGGATATTTAGTTACCAAGTCATGATACCGATCCCTCCTCTGGACCCTTTCAGCTGTTCACAGAATTTCCCGACAGAAGATGAGAGAAGCTAGTTCAAGGGGAAGGGGCAGAGGAAAGGCTGGGTTTTGAAGGAGCTAGTGAGTCATCCACATTCAATGTTTAGCCACAGTTGAAATGCTTCCTGGGACCCCAGGGAGAGAGGTTCACATTGCCTGCCCTATTTGGGAATTCCTGTGCATATTCATAATTGTGAATATTGTAGAATTCCTAAAATGTCCTTAACACAAAATTTTGAGTTATGTCAGACGGTTTACTAAGAGAAAAATCACACTGTGAATACCCCATTTATATTATCTTTTGAACTGATGCCTATTTTTGGCCCGTTATAAATTACTTGCCTTTTGACAGGATTGTTTTTGTGTTCTCTCACTAATATGTGTGTGCATCCCCACGTGACTGTTCTCTGTCTTTTTCTGTCTTCTGTTATATAAGATCTTACTGCTGTCTTCACCACGATCACACTTCGACAGTCAAAAAAAAAAAAAAAAGATATATTTCAGGTGTTTGAGATGAAGGAGGTTGCGTGAGTTTAACCTTCCTTGGTATCCTTGTGAGCTTTCTGTATTTAATACTTGTTTTATCTGAAGCCTGTGGAGGTTCTAAACTATTAGAAGACACACTTTCTGAGAACTACCTTTCTAGTAGCCTGAAGAAATATCATTGATGTGGGGCAACAAAGTTATTCTCTGTAATCCTCTTGATGTTGTAAATGAAAAAGAAGACGGAGCCAGCGCCATCTGAACTTTGGGCAAACCATTTGCTCAAAAGGATCATCAAAGGACCAAGCCCTGCCAAAATAATATTTTTTTAAAAACATCCAGCAGAAAGGAAAACATCCAGGAGCACGCACAAAAATGAAATTGGTGCAAATTAACTCCATTGTGATGGGAGAGCTGTACAAAACAAACTCCCACCACAGCCTGGAAGGGAGAGCCACACAAGACAGACATTGAAGTTCTGGCCTCACAGTAGCCATCTTTTAACAGCTTTTTTTCTTCAATGCTTTAACCTAAAAAAAAAAAAAAAGAAATAAAGAAGAAGAAGAAGAAGAAAGAAAGAAAGAAAGGAAGAAAAGAAAAAGAAAGAAAGAAAGAAGAAAAAAATAGAAAAATAAAATAAAAGGAAAGAAAGAAAAAACCTACCCATTGTTATGCTTTCTATTCATCCTTCATTCAAAGTCATTCCCTCTGCATTAATTACCACTTCCTTCAATGCACAGGGAGCTCCCAAACAGGGCCCGTTTTTAAAGAGGCACACTTCCATGCCTTTGCTATTTATATGCAGAGCCTGCTGAAATTTTCATCCCAATACTTTGAGATCCCCCTTAATTTTTGCATACTGTAATTGTTCATAAGGGGGGGGGGGGGGACAAAAGAATGATTTCATGCTTCCAGGACAGTTGTTTGCATCTCTTTCATTTTTCTTTCCAGCTGTGACTGGCAGCAGTGGGCTTTTTAACAGGTGTCCTGCCTGCCCTATGGTAATTTTTAACTTCCCTTCACTTTCTTTTATGTCTGTCACATTTATAGAGATGGTTTTACCCCTGTTGCCTGGTACTGTGTGTGTGGTTTTTTTTTTTTTTTCCCACCTTTTTTATAGCAATGTAATTTCTAGATTTTTCTTAAATATGTAACTGTCCTTAGGGGCCATTTAGGAAGAAGGAAAAGGACTAAGCCAGGAGTTCAAAATCTCATGTAGACATTTTTATGATATAGTAATTGGATCTCTAACACCCACTTCACTTTATTTAGCTCCTGTGGGTCTGATTACTCTGAAATTTATGACAACTACAATGTTGCCTAACAGGAAATTAATGCATACTTGACAAAAAGAAAATCTGCTCCAATGTCAGTCCTCAACAGAAAGCTTTGATTTTCTGTTACTATTTAAACATTGCAAGATTGACGGAGCTGATTCTGCCACAAAACCTTAATAATTAAAACATAATTAGGAAACATATTTGTGAGTCAATTCAGATATTCATACAAATGTGTCATGTTCCAGTTTATTCCGGCTAAAAAATGGTATTAATGTTGTTTTAAGGAGGAAAAAATAAAAAGGATCAGTGAATTGTATATATCTATCGAATTGTATACACTTAGAAGAACCCACAGGTTTTGAGCAGGTTAAATAACAGAATACCACATCAGGGCATGAGATGCTAGACTTGGAAGAAGATTGTCTCAGCTTTTTTTTTTTTTTTTTTTTTTTAGAAACAGTAAAGTATGTGAACTATTTATTGTTGATCTTTCCACCAGTCTCTAGTATATTATTCCCATAACTGGTCACACCGTTCCCAAACAAGAAAAAAGACAATCACAGCGATTTTTTTTTTAATAGTTGAGAAAACTGAGATCTAGAAAGACTGTGACCTGTGCACCATCACTCAGGACTAATGAAACAGAGATTCTGGTCGTATGATGCCAACAGCAGCCTATTTGCCATGACATACCTGTCACATGGAAAAGTTTTGCAGTCTTTTGTGGACACTTCAGTTGCATAACATATAGTGCACAGTGTGTCTCCCCGTTCCCTGGTGCCATCACAGGGCCCCGGTCTCCAGTGTCCCAAGGTTACAATCAACTTTCCATAGTGTGGCTTCCAATGCCTGAAATACAGTAGATACTTTAAAAAAAATGATTGTTGTTATTACTGCTGTCATTACTATCGTTACCAGGGCACGGCTCCTTTTGGCATTGTTTATCACCAGGAAGACAAGCCCCTTCCTTTAGGCGTGTGGCCAGGTTCTATTTTTAAAGTTGTTTACAGTGCACACACACACGCACACACACAAATACACACACACACACATATATATATACACACACACATTCAGATAACAGATCACATGCATGAAGATAATAGTGTCTATTTCACTACCGTCATTAGAATCTCTAATAGGGAGAACACATTGGAAAATATAAATTATAATAATAGGAGATCAGTGTTACAAGGGATCTCATAGATCATCTAGTTCCACTACTCACCCATTGACAGAACTCTCCCTCTGCCAGCACTAAATTTCTTATATTAACTAGTACAATGTATCATTGTCTAAACCCAAAGACAAGCTGAAAGGAAATGAACCCTATGAGCCACCATCACCATTTACTGAAGTGCTTATTTTGTAAAACACTACATAGCAGGAGCTTTATAAAATTATTTCTAATGCTTACAAACGACCTTGCAAATTAAATATTCATATTATCTCAACTTTAGTGTCTAAGTAGACCCTCCGAGGGCTACATTGCTAACTTGGAAGAGCCAGGGTTTCTCCCCAGGCCCACATGGCTCTATAGTACAAATTCTCCCACATATCCGGATCTACATTCTTCCATCAGCAGACAACGGCTCCAGAATTCTGAAGAAATGTGCTCTATTCTCCTTTTTCTTTCTTTCTTTTTTTTTTTCTATGAATGATTTCTATAGGTTCTATACTCCTCAACAAAGGACACTCACAACTTTCAATTCAATACACTGATCTTTCAACTCAAACAATGACCGGTTACTGTAGAATTTTAAGAGACTCAAGGAATCTCAACTTCAAACTACAAATTAAATAAATTTCTGGACTCTTCCCAGCTGAAATGTCACTTGATGACACAGTAGCCTGGAAGTAAATAACTTCAGTTTAATCACATGAATATTCACGTAAGAACCAGCACTAGGAGATGTCTGCATTCAGCTCTTGGTGTCCTGTGGGTCTCTGAGCCTCCACCAAGTTACAAACTCTCAGAGCCTTCCTTCCCCACTAGTCAGATGGGGTGATTAGTCATCCTTTTCTAATAGAGTGGGATCAGGGCTGGGGAAAGAAGTGTGATCCTGAATGTAAACTAAAATGAATGATACAAAATTTCATAATAAATAATGATTCATGCATAAAAACTCTATGATTAAGGAGGATTTTTTATTAAATATTTGAAAAATGAATTATCTTAGAGTAATAAGGAAATAAGAATTCCTTTGCTCTAAAGAGGCAATAAAATACCACCATCATCTTTTGGCTTCTTGAAAAGAGAAATTTAAATTTAGGCAACTTCTGTCTCTGTCTCTATCTCTCTCTGTCTCTCTTTGGTTTGTTTTTAAAGGCAACTTAATTATTAAAAATAGAAGGAAACAAATCACCCAAAGCAACAATGACTATTGAAATGTGATTTCATTCTTTGGTTTCTAGGCATTTAGGACTTTTAGAGGTAAGCTGGTCTACCCCTTCCCCACCCCGATCTGACTCATGTTGAAACCTAGACTCTGAGAGAGAAAGTGATTGCCCAAGTTCACCCAGCTCTTGAACTTGGAGCAAAAATTCAAGGGCAGCGCTTTCTAATTCAAAATCCAGGTCTCTTTTTGCTACTCCACAGGCCTTTTTTCCTACCATCAAGGACACCTGGAGGGCTTACAGTTTACTTTGTTAAGGCTGTAAACTCCTAGTAAAAATGTTTGTCTTCAATTTCACACACCCTTCAGGATATCACAGCTGCCCCAGAAACCCCCCAGGCAGCACAGGACAGACTACAGAGGCACCAGTGTGTGTATGTGTGTGTGTGTGTCTGTGTGTGTGTGTGTCTGTATGTGTCTGTGTGTTTGGGAATGGCCAGGAGAGGCACTACAGGAAAGATTTCTGACGAAAACTAAAAGCAAAAAGATTTCTCTGTTTACTAAGAGTTTTCCTTAACAACATTTCTATCAGTACATCTCCTAATCAAAACAATAAAATGAGCAATGCTTAAGATAAAAAATACAAATACCTATGGATATGCAGTTCCTTACTCCTTTAGAGCACCAATTTCCACCAATCGCTTTTGATTATAATATTCCCAAAGGCCTGATTTGAACGTCTGATTACTACTGCTGCTTAGGCATGACATTATTTCTCATTTACACAACTACAGAGAACAGACCACTTCTATTGTCCCTAAGCTTATGGCTGAAGAAAGAATACATTACGATTATGTACGTGCTGGAATCGTAAAAACAAAACAAAGCAAAACAACTCAGGAAAGTTTTAGAAGAATTCAGGAAGAGGGCATATAAATACAAAAATTTTAATTAGCAGCCACAAGAGGTAACCAAAAATACATGCATTGTATTATCCTCAAAACTCATGTTTCTCAACATTTTTAACACTGAAATTAAATACGGTATAAGTTTCCTTTCCAAAACTCACATCTTTTACTTCAGCATTTTTTAACTTCATGTTTTTGCTCCAACATTTGCCGACCTTATATGAGAAAGCTGTTCTGTGTACTGCTGGCGGAAATTTTTGTTTTCCTTGAAGGTAGCAAGTCTTTATCATGACCTGGAACTCTCTTCTGTGACAGATACTTATAATACTCAACTGGTGATTATGATGGTCATCTTGTGTTACAGGACAGGGAAAGTCCTCTCTCAACTGTTTACCTTCTAAAATGTTTTCTTATTTTCTCTTCAGAAGAGAATTTTTTTATTCATCAAGATTATTAAGTTCTTAAGGGAAGTATAACCAATCATTAATGTCAGTCTTCTGTAAAAATATTAGTTTTTAACATTATATTTTCCACGGAACTAAGTAATGCTAAATAAGACAATTTCTCTGACATTCTGAAATTTACAAAATGCTAATAAAAAGCAATTTTATTATATTTTATGCAAGCACTGAACATAGTTCCCACAGAAAAATGGGATTCAGCCTAACCTTTCAATAAATGGTATCTAGAGCATGTTTAGACGTTACTGTTGTGGCAAAGTAGCAGCCTTTCTCATAACACCTCTACTCCAAACACAGTATTCACCCCACCACTTCTTTACCATTCTCACAAACATATTAAAACCATTACCTGTAATTCTAAGAAATATGAACTTGGCAATAAAATAGATTAGAAGTTTATAGTAAGTGTTGATAGTTATCTTAATATTAAAGCTCCCAGAAAAGATCTAGTATTGTTGATGATGCTTTAATCCTCTGGATGGTTGCTTCACATATTTGGGGGGGAGGTATTTATTTATTTATTTATTTATTTAGAGAGAGCATGGGTGGGGGGAAGGGCAAAGCGAGAGGGAGAGAGAATCCCATGCTGAGTGCGAAGCCTGACAAGGGGCTCAATCCCAGAACCCTGAGATCATGACCTCAGCTAAAATCAAGAGTCAGACACTAACCGACTGACCCACCCAGGAGCCTCAGTTCACACGTCTTATAGGTTTTATAATATATTTTTTCTATTTCCTTTTATATGTCTACCTGATGAAAAAGTATAAAGGGGTAACAATAAAACAATAGAAAAGTTCTCTGTAGACAGATTTTTTTTTTAATGACTGAAAGTTATCTGAAATGTCATCTAAATACCTTGTACTTGAAACCTGATCAGTCTCAAAATTATTAAAATATAAAGTAACTGTAAGTAGCAGCTACCATTTACTGAACAACTGCTTTGTGTCCGACACAGTGCTACGTGTTCCATACACTTCAGAGCCTGGCAGACCTCCCAAGTTAATGTTAGAAACTCCATTTTACAGATCGAAAGATGTTAAAGAGCTTATTCAGAGTCACAGCTAGTAAACGGTAAAGACATAAACAGTAAAGCCACATTTTAAACCCGTCTATTTATAAATACAAATGAAAGCATATAATACATAAAGCTATTTAGTGTTAGTGTGTCTGAAGAAATGTGAAATGTTATGGCAAATATACTCCAGATCTCCTTGTGAATATATTATCTTTTTTAACGAAAAGAGGAAGAAATGTAATTTTGCTTTCATCTCTTTACTTCTACTTTCTCCAGGTTATTTGAGAACAGAGATCATTTTTACTTATTTTTATATGCTTGCCCTTGACATATATTAAGGGCTTTTATAACCAGGACACATTATAAATTGTGACCTGTGAATTCAGAAACATGGCTACACTACTCCTTAAGGTGTTGCTAAAAATTCAAACATAATCTAGTGTGTTGAATGGTAAATAAATGAAGAAAAATATTGCTTAAAACTTTCCCAAGATACAAAGTGTTCAAAGTATAAATATGAATACATTCTTTGGTTACCAGTTCTTAGTATCTCTTTTAGCCACACCCTGAAGATAATCAGACTGCTGGATCTGCAAGAGGCTTTTCCAAGATACCCATATTTTGGGTTACATTTGCATCTGTGGCATAGAAAGATGTTAAATTTAATCAACTGGATTAAATTGGATGGTTCAGCTACATCTTGATCCACTCAGCATGTGCATTAATATGGCTTTGGGGTTCCTGGCTGGCTCAGTCAGTAGAGTATGGGACTCTCAATCTTGGGGTTGGGAGTTCAAGCCCCATTTTGAGTGTAGGGATTGCTTACAACTAAAATTAAAAAAAAAAAAAAAAAAGTAAGGTGTAGCCTCTTCCTTGAAAAGCAGACTTACTCCAGTACCTGTCACAATTACCCTTTTATGGGACAGGACACATGTGGCTGACAGGTGACCTTTTAACCTCTCAAGTACTTCCATACCTGGGGCATTTTTCTCAGAGATGTGCAGCCCACGCTGTTTGCTTGCACCGTCCTCTGTTATCCTGTTGTTTGTTTTGCACACATTGCTGTATTTGTGCTGAACACAGCTAAAAGCCCCGCATGAGCACGACCTCTTGTCTCACATGTAAACAGCATCTGGGAAGGGGACCCTCAAGAGTGCTGCTTCGTGTGTAGACTTGAAGTGAGAGTGTTATTTTCATGATTAGTCAATGGACCCTCATTTGGCAAAACACATCTTTAAGGTGTACATGCGTGTGTACTTTATCCCAGCCCTATTTCTGTGCATTCTTTCCATTAGAGATGGTGCCGCGATCAGGCATTACCTTGTTAACAGAGGGTGGCCAAACAGAGAGGCTGGCTTGCCGGAATGCTGAAGAAGGGATTTTTGTTTTGAGTCAGGTTGAACTAAATGACCTTTTAAATCCCGAGATTCTATGATTCTATAGGGAGAGTAGAGAAGAAAATATTTATGGCACTTAAATAATTCTAAGACAGATTGCTTTGGCAAAGGTTTCTAAAATAGCATGAAACAGAATGATAAAAAACTGTTTCTAAACAAACAGTTTAAAGCAGTGTTAATTAGCACCTTCCATCTACTCAGCTTCTGTCATGAACTTGGGTTTCCACGTACTGTAAAAGGGCTCCTCTGGGCTTTTCTCCGTACAGTCAGATTTCGAGTAAACAAATGGAGTTCCATATATATCTAATCATTCACTCATGTCTTAATTGCTGACTTGTATTTATGACTTTTCTTTATGCTCATGTCTCATTACAGCCCTCTACTCACCATGACTTCAAGGTTTACTGAAAACAAAATCCATTTCTTAAATGTTCTGTGTGGTGAGGCAAAGATTTTACCCACCTAGAACTCTGTTTTTCCATTTGAAAATGGGGATGATAGTTGAGACCTATCCTTGTGAAAATCAAAGGAGAGATGTTTTGTAAGACTGGTAAAATCACTCCTTCCCCTAATTCTGAGTCTCCCATATCCCACAAGGCAGAGGACAGCAGTATGGCTGAGTGGAAAACTATGGTCCTTAACACACTGCCGCACTGCGTTGGGTTTGGATAAGACACTACTCCCCTCTTGGTTCAGGTTTCCTGTTCCTCAAGGGAAGGAGTCAAATAAAATTCACCTCAAATGTCCTTTCTGATGTTCTTATGTTCTGAAAATCTCCTGCCCATCCCCCTAAGGTCAATTTGTGAAGTAAACCTCTGAACAATATCATCATTATTATTGTTATTCTGTTTTTCAAAAAGAAATCTCAGGGATTTGGAGGATAAAAATCTCTAGATGAGTATTAAAAATTTCCATTCCAAAATGGCTGCGCCTCTTTCATCGGCCCTAACCTGGTGCTTGGAAACCTTTTGAGCTGGTGGCAGCCAAATGCTTATTTGATTCCCTTACTCTTGAAAGAGCTACTGGCCATCTATTTTTAAATGAAATAAAACTAATTTCATTTTGAGAATCCTTTGGAACATTTCATGACATTCGTTGAGATAATTGGGGACATCCTGGAGTGTCACAAAACCAAGGTTGGGAATCAGTGTTCTCTGAGGACTGAAGAAGCAAATTAATTTTTCTTTCTGGTTTTCTTCAGATAGTTTTATGTGTGAAAACTCAACTTTCTAAGGCTTTCATTATGTGTTTTGGCTTCCTTTTCCTTGTTACCCTTTTTCTTCTTTATTTACTATGTCTAGACTCCTGCAGAGCTCATTAATGCATCTCTTTACCTAATTAGCTTTCTTCCAATGAAACAATGCTCCCGTTCCAGGAATGTGCAGGTTTTTAGAGCCAGGAAGAAGACTGTGACCTTCTGAACCATTTCGCTGTCAGGCTGAGCAAAGGTGACTCATGAAACACTTATCGAGGTACAGGAAAAAACAGCGCAGCAAGACAGTGCCCTGTCTTAATAATAGGAAAAATACATTTTCAAAAAGTTGTGCTAGGTTTCTTTTGAAGATTCTGTTCATGGTTTTCAAGGTCTCTGACCTAACCTGATTGAATTCTGGAATAAGCAGAGCTTTAGAAGAGGAAAACTACATGCTATCATGATGATGTGTTTATAGGCAAAGCCAAAACAGTTCCCAGGAGAAAGAAAGCCCATGCAAATATCCAGTTTAGGGTGGCCCATTTAAAACTTAAGTCTCATAAAATTTAAGTATGACTACCATGTGACCTTTTAATCTACCATCTATCTATTTACTTGAAAATGACAATTTCTTTGCTTACTTACAGTTTCTCAACAACCTCTTGCTTTACCTTTCCTATTTATTTAATATTCAAACATTCACTCATTCTTTCATTCATTCACTCACCCCATTAGCACTGAATAGACACTACTGCAAATATAACTCATAAAATGCCTTTCCATGAGCCAGCGCCATTACTTTAAAGAAGTCATTTAACTGCTCTGAGCACCCATTTCCTTGTCTTTTAAAATATGAAATTAAACAGGGTCTCTTTCATCAATTTCATCCTATAATTTCTAAACAAACCCCCAATTCATGACATGGACCTTTGTATCATTATATATTATTTATCCATGCTGAAAAACAGATATAATGTTTGGCAGCTCTTTATAAACAGCTCTCCTTGGTTACTATCCTTTTATTGATTGGCAACCCAACTAGTGATGTGGGTCTGACTGCCTGACCATAAAAATTTTGCCAGGGAAGGGGTCTAAACATCCTAGAAACCCACAAACGTGACATCAGATTCTTTTAGTTTTATTTGCTTATGGTTTTAAGATTGCTGGCATTGAGCTCACTGTTTAGTAGCAGAGCATTTAAGATTGGTATTTCATGCTTCTATCGCCTCATGTAATAGTCAAAAGCAGACTGTGACCAGATGAAAAACAGATGGAGGCAGAAGCAGCTGCTTGTCCCCAGTGTCCACTCTCTTGCTTTTCCCTTTAGTGACAGAAGACCTGAGTTTCAGATAAGCACTTGACTGTCGAGCCAAAACCTGCATTTCCCAGACTTCCTTGCAACTCCGTACACACCTTGAGGCTGCATTTGAGCCACTGGGATGAGAGCTGAAGCGATGTGTGCAACTCTGGTTCATCTCTTTAAAGAGGAAACCACTTGCCATGCATTTTCCCTCTCATCCCTGCTGCTGTCTGGGAAGTAGCAACAGCTCAAACAACATTGGAAACAGGCATTAAAGTTGCCAAAGCTGCCCATCAGGCAGGAACCATTGTCCTCCACACTGTTAAGAGAGATAAATAAACTTCTTATTTATGACATTGTTTATCATAGATGCTTTGTTACAACAGCTTGGCCTATACACTAAGTAACACACTCTTAGTTCTGGATGTAAAAAAGGAAAAGGGTTTTCAAAGGAGATATGATTATTAAATATTTTTAAAATAGCACTTTGGGAGGAAGATAAAGAGATGATAGATTTTAAAGCCTTTCAAGTGTATTCCAAAGAGAGGGGGTGTCAGAAAAATTAGGAAAAAATGATGAGGTACACTTAAGGATCCTTTTAAAGTCAGGGGAGGCTCTTAAGATCAGCTGAGCTTTACAACACAGAGGAGACTCTTGAACGTCAAAAGCAAAAGCTTACATTCATAATTTTATTTTGTTCTCTTTTTGGCATTATATGCTTTTTTTTTTTTTTTTTAAAGTAGGCTCCGTACCTAAAGTAGCACTCGAACTCGGGACCCTGAGATCAAGAATTGCATGCTCTACTGACTGAGCCAGCTAGTGCCCCTTTGTTATTATACTTTTAAGCCTGTAAAGTAAACAGAGGTTTTACAACCAGGCAAATGTGAATTCAAATTCTAGTTTCACCACTGACTAGCACAGATGTTGAGCAAGTCACTAAAGGACGGAACTTCAGTTTGTTCATCTACACAACAGGGATAACAACATACGTTTCCTTACAGAGTTGTTGCAAAAATCAAAATAATATATAAGCTCAACTGGTACATACTGGGCTCTCTTTAAGTAGGAAACTGTTGCTATTATTGTCCTTCCTTGCCTGGTAGCTTGACTTTGTTGCTATGGTTGATCCAGCTACAATCTTGCTGACACTTTACTTTCTACGGGGGCTGAGGGAGCTTATCTGCGCAGATCTCTCTGCAGAATGCCCCACCAGAACAGCACTCGCAGTGAGCTCCTCACCCTCCATGTGCAACGCACGCACACCGAAAACGGGTTTCTGACTCCTTGGTGTCTGCATGTCTTCTAGGCGAGCATGCTCTTGCAGACATTTAGTAAGAGACTTGGGTACCTGGTAGAACTTGGCACAATTACCCAAACAGGTCAAGTTCCTACTGCATTCTCATTTGCAAATACAGAGCCTCAGCCTCTGAGCCCTTGAGTTACATGCTTTCTTCTCCTGATGCTTCTTTGAGGATTATTTTTCTCCAAATGCCTGCCTCAAAGCATCCTCGTCTTTTTGGTGCACTTTTGCTTCTGCATATTATGGTACTCTCATTTGGAAATGGAAGAATTTTAAGTGTGTGTCATGAAACATCAGAATCCTCTTAACGTACTTTCTAGTTACCCTTGAAATATTCTTGTGCGGGTTAAACAGACTGCACAGTTTTGTCAGAATCAGAACCCGCTTTGTGCTGAATTCAGAAGGTTTTGAGAAAATTATTTATGAATTTTATTTAAAGTAACTTAAAAGAAAGTTTTGACTAGGATGAGTGCTTCAGGAATCTGAAGTGAGAAGTTGAAACAAAGGACTGTGCTTCTCATATGGTCATATTTGCCCAAATATGTCCTCTCTTGATCCAAACTCAAATAAACCTCAATTAAAGCAAATTAAAAAGTTGAGCAGGTTGTAAAGACATCATGACCTCTGCATTCAAAAACTCTTCTACCTCAATTGCAGGACACGATTTCCATATTTAAAAAAAAAATGTCCGCATAATGTTTGAGATTCCAATGATGATGGCGTATTTATTCCAACTGAATTCATGACAGCTTCACTCTTAAGATAGCAAGGAGTATCTATTAAGGCCTCCTACAGGCCAGACAAGATACAGAGCTTATGGCTTTCCATTAGCTAATCTTTAATTTTAATATGATAAATATGCCCATTTTAAAGGCAGAGTAAGCAAGGCCCAGAGCACAAGATCGCACATACAGTGAGTAGCCACGTATAGACTCAAACCCCGGATGCTGATCTTTAAAATCCCTGCTCTCCCCAACATTTCTTACACCTTCTCAGACTGGAAGTATAACTGAGATTAGATAGCTCCACTTCATTATAAAACTGGAGCTCATATTTCAGAATTAGCTTAGGTGGAAACCAACCACATTTTCCCTTTGTCATACTGGAAACTTAGGGTTTTGGCAGATACCGTGATCTTGGAGCAAAAATAAAAGGGGAGATTTTTGTAAGTGGAGCATGTTTCCCTTCTTCTTTTTACAGATATGATGGGGAAAAGAAGCTTAATGGAATTTAGTACAAGTTCAGATTACTTAAAAATGTATCTGTCTGTGTTAATGTGCATACCCCAGATATGAAAAAGGTGTCAGTTTCCCTTAATGAATGGTGGGTAGAGAGAATAAGTTTGTCAAATTAATTCCTCTTCTTTTCTATACCCCAAAGATCTCAATCGATAGACCCTCAAACTCTGTCTTCACAGAACTCCTGTGGATTTTAGGAGCATATTTCTGTCTAGCAGTAGCAGAGCTAGTGAGCGCCTTGGCCCCTCCCCACACCCAGGAAATGCCTCAGTGCCCCCAGCTCAGTCGACACCCACATCCTTCCTCATGGCCACACAGCAGACAGTGTGCAATTTAGGGCAATTAACTTCGCTAATGTTTCTTGCTCTCCCTCTTCACCCACCCCCAAATTCCCACTGTACTCACCTCTTCCCCCTTTACATTTTTCAGATAAAGCAATTGGTGAAACCTAAAAGTGAGCCAAGCTTATTTGACCGGAGGCCACACCAGGTCGCCAT
The DNA here is from genome assembly GCF_922984935.1 of Meles meles. Taxonomy (NCBI): domain Eukaryota; kingdom Metazoa; phylum Chordata; class Mammalia; order Carnivora; family Mustelidae; genus Meles; species Meles meles. The sequence goes on from NC_060069.1 coordinate 57,019,276, forward strand.
AACCAGGAGAGCAAGGCTCACCTGACAAGACCACAGGAAACACTCAGCCCAAAGAGAATGGATGCCAACAGGTAAAGGGGGCAGAAGAGACACATGGATGGGAGGTTGCAAGTCTCCAGCCTATCATCATGGGCACTGTGTCCCATAACTGAGCAGTACATGAGAGAGCAGTGAAGAGAATGTCTTGTCATTTGAGCATTAAAAACAACAATGAAACCTATTATACATTTTGGGAAATGAGTCCTAGCTAGAGCATACCTTTAAAAACAATCTTTATGAACTTTATTAAAGTTGTTAACCTCTATAACATCCTTACTGGAAAAAGAGAAACTAAAGATTTAGAGGTTTATATATTTAGATTTATATATAAATTTATATATATGTATATATAAATTTACATATTTAGATATATTTAGACTGTTAATATAGTAAAAACATTACAGTCATATACAGATTATAATCATTTTATTGCAAGCTCCCTTACTCAAATAGAAGTAACCAGCATTTTATACTGAATAATGATCACATTTAATAATTGTACTGGCTTGATATGTACAGCATGGTACTATTCTCAAAGCACTATTCCATAAGCAGTATCTGTTAAATGCTTTGGGATCTACTATGTCCTGGGTACATCCTTAGTATTTTCCATGGGTTTTCCCATTGGATCCCTCAACTTTGTCAGCAAGACAGCATCATCTCCATTTCATAGATGGAAAAACTGAGATTCAGGTGACTCAATATCATAAAATCAGTAACTGTCAGGTTAGGGCTACTTTTTTCTGTTCCATTCTTGTGTCTGCTACTATTATTAAGTCACAATGAATGAGGTTGGAACATTCTTTTTAATAAAGATTTTATTTATTTAACAGAGATCACAAGTAGGCAGACAGGCAGACAGAGAGAGGGGAGATGCATGCTCCCTACTGAGCAGAGAGCCCAATGCAGGGCTCAATTCCAGGACCCTGAGACCATGACCTGATCTGAAGGCAGAAGCTTAACCCACTGAGCCACCCAGGTGCCCCAAGATTGGAACATTTTGAAGTATCATTTATTAAGATCTACAATCTTCTCTTTGTCATAAAAAGAAAACCAAGGTGTTAAAATATTTTTTTATACATACTTCATACTTTCCAAGCCCTGCCTAGGAGCTGCCAAGTCTTAGTGCTGGATGGACTCCCTGATTTTTTTGTTGTTGTTGATGGTCCTATCTTGCATGTAATATTATTGTGTATGGTCTATCCCTCAATGGCATTGTTGGTAGAATGAACTAATTGTAGATTGATGTGTCTTCTTTCTGACCAAGAGTAGATGTGGTCTTAGGTAAAGTTAAAGCCCAGAGCTTTGCTCTGAAAGCCCAAATGACAAGCAGTTTCATTCTGCCTCTGTGCAATGGGGAAACTTTTTGTAGCAAGTGGGGTTTGAACTGGAGTTTGAAGAAAAGAAAATTGACAGTTGTGAGTAAGAAAACACACTCCTGGGCTTTATAAGAGAAGATGTATAGTTAAACAAATCAACTATAAGATATTTGATTTAAATATTTCAATGTGTCAAGCCAGTTCTTTTAGGTATCTATTTTCATCTTTCAGATATAGATACTTGTCAAAAAGTAAAACAAACAAAAAAAATTAAAAGGACTTTGAGGGCTTTATTTATGTGGTTGATTGGTATTACCTAAACAATTCATTTGATGCATTGCTACTGGAAATTAATGTTATAGAACACTCAATTTAATTATATAACTACTATAGGGTTATCGCTAATGTACAGAATATTGTAGAAAGATAAAAATAAGTAGATTTCACTCTTTGTTAAGTATCAGTTGTGGATGATTTGGGCAATATATTCATCTTATATACCAAGTCTTATTCTGTCCTCATTGGCATCTTTATCATCTCCGTCTCTAGTGAAGAATGTTGACTATACATGCATGCAAACATGCATATATATAGTCACCCTCCTCCTTCCTCAAAATAATTTCTCTGATGTTGGTATTGTTTACATTTCCATATTTCATATATAATGTCAGCTTCTTTAAGATGAGACCCCTGAATGAATGGTTTATATTTTCTATGTAGAGCTTTTCTTTATAAAGCACGATATGGTCTGCTCCAATTCGAAACAGGCATAGGAAGCAACATTGATATGATGACCACCAGTCTGGTCCATGTATCATAGAACCAAAACTGCCCCATCACTTTCTTTACCTTGCTGATCTCTAAGCATCTTGCTCATCATTTCACTCCACTGACATTTTATCTTTCCTCCTAGATCCAGTCTCCAAATTGCCACTAGAGTTGTATTCCCCTGAATCATGTCACAGATCTTCCACAGCTCTTCCTCCAGATCTTTTTAAGTCCCCATCATCTATGAAATAAAGTCCGTCTCTCTTTTTTGCATAGAGGGAGCACTCCATAAAGGAGCCTCAACATGTCTTGCCTACTACACTTCTCACCAGTCCTCTAATGGGCCCCCAGTCCTTCTGCCAAACACATCTTTTGAGCCAACCAGGCAGAGCCTCACTATTAGCCAGAAATGTTCTTCCTCGCCTTGTTCTGAAGAGATGTTTCTCCTCACTCTGTTCTAAATAGAATAATCCATTTTTCTGAAAGGTAAGATCAATACTCACTAACCAAGGAGACTTTACCAAGATGGGAATTGTTCTGTCTAATTTTCCCATAGGCATGCTGCTCTTGGCATTCTCCTTACTTTCCTTCCCTACTTCCTAGTAGCTCTTGATGTTTTATTTATTTTTGCTTGTTTTATTCTAGCTCTTATTATGGTGAGTTGTTCACTTATCTATCTCACCAACTAAATTGTAAGTGCCAGAAGACAGAGATCATGTCTTATTCATTTTCCCATATCCACAGCTGCACTGTACTTTGTATTTTGGCCAAAGACTGAGAATTTAATGCTTTTACATTAATAAGTACAAAAGTCTAAATTTAACACGTGGAAAACTACTTCTAGATAAACAGTATGGTACCCACAGAACAAACATCCAATAAGTGTCTGTTGATTGGAAGGTTGACTGAATTATATACATTTATATAGTGAATTGTTAAGAGAGAACATTCTTTAATCTTTCCTAATTTAGCTACAGCACAACCTGGGGAAGATCAAAAAACAAAAACAAAACAAAACAAAAACCTGTCTCTTCCTTTGTTTCTTTAATATTCTTCTTTGCTATGCATAAACTCATGAAAAAGAGTTTCTTAAGGAGGGTACATATTGCATGGAGCACTGGGTGTGTGCATAAACAATGAATCTTGGAACACTGGAAAAATAAAATTAAATTTAAAAAAAAGAAACTGACATTACTTTTACATAGACAAAACTTCATTTATCTTTAAACAAATACACGTCATTAAGTATGGAACCCACGTCTTTCAACTCTAAATCCAGTGCTCTCCATAGCACCATGCAAAAATAGAACAACAACTGGACTCCTGCACACTTAGGAAAAAAAAAAAGGAAATGAAACAGGGTGTGAGCAATGACACAGGTTGAAAAATACAATAAGACTTTTGAGATGCTGCTGCCTCCCCTTGTAGGGGTTTTGGAGATGGAGTAAAGTCTTGAGCAATGGAGTAGATCAGGCATGTGGGGAGAAGAGCCTGCACAGAAAAGCAATACAGAAGCATCTCAGAGGCCAGTACAGATCCAGCATCTCCAAGGAGGTAGATTAGGAACAAAGCCCAAACAATGACCTTATTCTAAAATGTGCTATATTTGGAGGGGAGTTAAGATCATGACCCAATCCCAAGATTTTGATTGGACCAGAGAAGGGTCTAAATGTTATTAGCACTTTGCACAGTCTCTGGCGTTGGCAGTATTGAAGGTCCTTATAAGAATAGGATTCAACCAATATAATTAAAATGAGTACGGGAAATAAATAAATAAATAAAATGAGTATGGGGATGATATGCATGGGCAGGCCTCAATGTTTCAGTCATTTAAGCCCAGAGAGGCCAAAACAGAGAGGCTCATGGACAAAATCTACAAATCACAAATAACATGATTAATGTAAACAAGTACACAACATCCTGAAAATAATAGAACAAGAGGAAATCTTTTAGAAGTTAAGTGAGATGAATGCAGGCTCTGTAAGAAGTCCTCTCTGCATCACTTCAGGTTTTATTTATGTCACTGCAGCAAAATTGTTTCAAAAGTTGGCCCAAAGTGCTGAATCACAGGGCTCAATGGTTCCTAACCAAAATTCAACTGATTCAAACCTTTTAGATAGGTTTCCTACTTCATTCAGCAAATATTTATCAAGTATGGACTCTGGGTCAGACCTAAACACTACGCGAGCAATGCCACAGTGAACACAAATTACAATTCTCAGTCCTTGGAGCCTGCAGTCTGGTGGACATGTGTGAGAATGATGGGCTCATCGATACGACCTTTGGGCCCAGGCTAGACCTTGGGTTTGATCTTCAACTGTAGCATCTATATGTCTTGCTTTCCCTCCTCCTGCTCATTTAGAACAAAAAAAGCTGTTGAGCTGTTGGTGTTGAATGGGGGGATTTAACATTAAAGGAGCAATCATCAACTATTCATAGCAGCGCAGAAAGAAAACAGAAAGACTTGAGGCCCTTGTAAGAGTCAATGGTGGAATTTCAAATTAGATGTTGTCAACTGCTGTCCTTTTCAAGCTCTCTAATACAATCAAAATTCCAAATATATTTATTAAGCAGGTACTACAGTAGAACATGTGATACAGCAATTAATAAATATCGTACCTTTTATTGTGCATGATTATATACAAAGTACCTTCCTTTGTACACGCCAGGCACTGTGCAAAGTACAAAGTACCTGACTTAAGTACCTTATGTTCATTATTGCAGTTAATCCTCAAAACAACTCAACAAGATAGTTGAGCTAAAGCTCTAGGTGGTTCTTTAATCCAAGGTAAACCCTACACAGAGTAAGGTAGGTAAGTAAATGCAGAAGTCAGGATTTAAAACTAGTTTTGTCTGATTCCAGAGTCCAATGTCTCTGAGTCCCTGCCTTCAGTGATCTTAGTCTTCTAGGAGAGAAAGATAACTTAAAATGCCATTTTCAAATTAGTGATAACTGCTGTTAAGCAGAGCAGGCATTGGGTTACTATGGGGACATGGAGGGAATCATTAAATCCAGCTTCGAGGGTCAGAGGAGGCAACATGTAAACCGAGTTCTGAAGGATGTGCAGACATTAACCTCCTAAAGAGAGGAAGGAAGGACGATCCATGAAGAGGAACAGTATGTGCAAAGATACAGAGGCAGGTCTGGGGAACTGCAGTTATCCAGGACATGATCGTCAGTAACCATCCAGCCATCATGTGCCACAGGTTGCAAAATGCTTCCAAACAAATACCTCACCCCTGCTGGGATACCACCTGAGGTACGTGAGGACTCCGTTCATGCTTGTGAAATCTGATATAAGTTCAGTGTGAAACCCTACTCCTTACACTGAATGACTGCACGGAAGCAGTGGAGTCCTGGTTACCCCAGGGGACTACAACGTGGGAGGGGAGGTTGCTGACACATGGTCAGCACAGGCTCAGCTGTGGTCATTCTGCTGTCTGTGACTGCCTAACAGGTGGTGATTGGCTGTTTCTTCTTTGTCAACCAGATGCCGCTGAAATTCTTAGACTTTGGTTCTACATCAAAGCATGCATTTGAATGAAGGGAAATAGACTGAGTAGCCAAAAAGAGCCAGTTCTACCCTAGGTTGCCAAAACGTGCAAAATGTTAAGTGGGGCAAGCAAAGCCACTGGATTTGAGGTAACACCATGAAAGACTTGAGGTCAAGTCTTTACACACCACCATAGGTGTCTGTCCTGTGGCATCTTTCCCGGGGTCATTATTTTAGGACTGTGTTAGTTTTAAAGTAATGTGGACTTGGTGTCATTGATCAGTATAGCTTTATGCATTCATTACTCCATCTTACAGGGAGAAATGAAAAGCTTTCAGAAACACAGAGACCTGGATTCAAGCCTTGGCCCTAGGACTTACTAGCTGTGTGGCCTTGGGCAACTTGCTTATCCTGATCTTTAGAATAAGGATAATAATGCAGACTTTGAATGACAGACTTGGGGATTAAAGATGTAATGTATGTAAAGCACCTAGTCTGCCCCTCTGTAGGCATTCAGCAAATGGTAATTATTATTATGATTATATTGACATTTAAAGGAGAGCTTTTCAGTGACTTAACTCAAATTTTGACCAATGGTGGGAGTTTGAGGCAACTGGAGAGAGAGAGTTTTTCTAAGTATTGATTATTTTCTGAACCAAACAATAGTTTAAACTCACCAAAGATTCTTGCCATTGAAAGGAATCCTATAATTAAATAACTGTATTTCTAAGATAAGAAATTTGCATCTATTATGTTATCAGTAACAGTAAATTTGTGGGAACGAGAGAAAAGAATATTGAGGGTAGGACCCCCCCCCCCCACCAGGAAAAATGCAGCCCATGGTTCTTTCAGGATAAGCAATTCTGACAATTGATGATGTTTTATAACGCCCTAAAGCTTTATTGCTCCGGATCAACCAAGTACTCTAGAACTCTAGTGCGAAAAGCCAAGCTCACCAATTGATAGCTAAGAAGGTGTGTTGTTTACTCTTCTTCTAAAATTGAATAGACTAGATATTCATGTTTGATTTATTCACTTATATATCAGGGCTAAAGCAGAGCATTCAAGAGAGGTGCAGTTGTGGAAAGACCTTTGGGCTAAAAATCAGAAGACTTGAGTTTTAATTCTGACTGTGTACCAGCTAGTTATTAGAAGTTGGGCATAAAAAAGTAAAGCAGACAGTTATCACTTTCTCATTGGGATGGAACAAGAGGAGTCCCAGGAGTTTCATCTCTTAGAAATGGAGTGTGATGAACCCTATTCTCTCAGCATCCACATTCATTTATGGTTACAAGTTAGGTAGCTCTGGAAGTTTAATTAAAAATTTTAGGCTTATTCATAAAATCCAGTAATTATTTCGCATTCCCTTTACTTATATGTCTTAAAATCCAAAGGGCTATGGAGCTTTAGTTCTCAAATGGAAAGTACAATAATAATCTAACTATTCCTTTTTGAAAAATAAGTTTTAGGTTATAGAAAATATTATGGGGGGTGCTATCTTAGCCTTCTAAATTTAGAACCCTAGGCTATTACCGGGAGATCTAATAGCCGTCAACAAAGGTATACTTTCAATCTGTCATAAAGGAATCTTGCTCAATTATGGAATTCTGAAAACAAAAGCATACTTCACACAAAAATAAATTTTCTAAGGGTCATGTAAGTATTTCGTTCATTAAAAGAATTTAAGGGTTCATTTAAAGAAACATAAATCACTTACCTTATTTTAAACCATCCATGTTTCCCCTAATGGTGTTTACTAAGTTTGAAAGGCATTTATTTAAAATAAGTAGAGTAACTTGTACATTGATTAAACTGCCTATCTCTTTAGGCAGATCATGGAATTGCAATTTCGCATATAGAGTTGAAGAGAGAGCATCAATTAAAGATATAGCTCGGCTGAGTCAGGTGCTCATCAGAGGAGATGGGATTAAAGATCGGTTAAAAACCGTCAACCCCCAATATGCAAAACCTAAATGCAATAATATAATGAAAGCACAAAATCAAACCAACTGAGATAAAAATGAAGCACTTACCTAGTATGATCACCTGAAAAGCGTGACAAATTCCTGCAAATTGCAGGAATTCATATTGCAAAGTACTCAGCAATACTTCTGTGCAGTTCTATAGAAAGCCCAGAAAATCCTGCAATATCTTGCAAAGTGCTCCACAGGTATCCAATACTTTTGAACTGGTATCATTCTACCTTCCTCAGTGGGTCCAAATCATGTAACCACTGGTCTTCAAGTGATGAAAAGGTAAACCCTGGAGAAATGGAGGATTGGTTTTCAGTTTTGAGGATGGGCTAGAGATCAAAAATCTACTACTCAGAGGTACCCTGGATACCAAAAAATACAAATAAAAAAAATGTCCCTTTGATTATTTTTTTAAAGTATTTGCTTCTAAAAAGGACAGAATCCCCCAACCTCCCAACCCATATTTTAATAACCAGACAATGGGAGAGAAATATTTGACAGAGGGTGTATTGGATGTTGATGATCTCCAACTGCTTCCAAATCTGCATAAATAGAGCTCCAACAAATCCCCACACAATGAACCTACTGAATGGGGCTCTATTTATCTGCCGCTGACGGATAAAGGGCCCAGCCAATCCTATTGACAGGTCTGTAGCTTCCAACATATCACTGAGGTCACTAACCCATCACTACAGGACAGGCTGACATAAACAGCTGATGGACTCAACAAAAATTAGGGCTCAAATCAATTCACTGCTGCAACCCAGTTTAAGAAGTGCTCAGTTTGCACAGTTTTGGTTGATCAAATTCAGAGAAGGGATTCGATTCATATTTCAGTAATGAAGATCAGGGCTGGGAACTGATATATTGAAAGGTGTATTTTTCCATTTCTTCTCCACATAAAATATTCATGGATGCCATGTTCTACAGTGTACTCTGACAGTGTAACAGCTGCCAAAAACCTGGTACCTGAGGCCACTTTTACATCAATAAATTATCGAAGGTTACATCTGTAGCAAGATAGCTTCATCTGGCCACGCAAATAATACCAAGGTACATAACACAGTTATCCAAGCTTTTGTTCCCTTGAGGGTGGACTATTGTTACACTCCATGCTGCAAAGCATGCTGGGAAGCTCCAACCAAGATGTAAGGAGGAAAAATACTTGCCTTTGTGTTCTATTAGAAGCAGTATGATGTTAAGGAAAGGTGATAATTTGGAGTCAAACATCAGGAGCTGTGTGAAAGTGACCAGATGATTTCAACTCTCTGAAACACAGTTTGTCCATCGTTAAAATAAAAATGTTCTTCTACCTCCCTGCAGGGTCATTGAGATCAATAAATAGGCAATTTCTCTAAATGGTCTGCCACGTGATGGACAGTCAGTTTATGTTATTCAGGGGGCTACCTTCTAAGAATGTATCATATAGTGCTGAAACACCAAAGTAGTACCTCTCTCGCAAGTCCTGGAGAGCTTCTGTCTCCCTTTAGGAAAATTGGCCAAGAGTAGATATTTGGTTTTCACGAATTCTGAAGAAGCTGTTTTCACAAATGAATAATTTACTCCTTTGCCATTTGCACTGTCTTTCTCCTATCATCTCTTAGAACTCTGAATGTCTCCTTGCTTCTGTCCAGAGGAATGTGGGTATATGGGGCACCTCCTCCATAAAATCACTATCCATCTAGCACAATATTGATGTATTTTGAAAGCACTTTTTAAAACTTATCACCAAACGCTCGCTCACGCTCTCTCTCTCGCATGCACGCTTATAATAAGTTATATATATACAATATAAATATAAATATATATAAATATGTTAATATTTATACATATTGATACAATATAACTTATATTGTATCTTATAATTTATATTTTATATTAATAAATATATAAATAAGTGTAAAGTGTAAATTAATATAATAATATAAATATATACGCATGAGTGTATATATACATATGTGTGTGTGTGTGTGTGTGTGTGTGTGTGTGTACACATGAACAAATGAGTAATCTCACATCAAATTTCAAAAGCCGCAGAAAACTGGTATACAAGCATGGGATTGCTGCCTGGCTTTTTAAGGCTCAAGGTCTGTTGAATAGTCCTCCTGCTGACTCATGCTCAGGTTACATATCAGCAGCATGACCGACTGCAGGAGCTTTAAAAACAAGGTTCCGTTTGCTCCAAATGGAGGCAGAATCTCTGGGAGTCCCCCGCAACACATGCCTGTGAGACTCCTTGTGCAGTAAACACACTTGCAAACTGGATTCACTCTTTTGGGTCTTTTAGATACTTTTTTTTAAAATTGATTAAACAACAACAACAACAACAAAACCAGCAATAGCTAAATTCACTGGTTCTGCTGTTTGCCAGACATGATTCTATTCTCTTTACGGACATTATATCTAATCCTCACAAATCAGGCACTTTTAAACTTAGTCAATAGATTTTGAAATTGAGGCTCAGAGAGGTTAAGTGGCTTGCCCGTGTCTGCAAGTCTAAGGAATATAAATCTAGTTTAGTGTGGCTTCAGATTCAGCTCTTTTCGCTACACTACACTGCCTCCTTGAATCAATTAGTACATTATATCGAAGCATAAACAGTCAAGGGATCCTCAGTCTCACTTCCTTACTCACTAATCCCCTTTGTTGAGTGCATTGCCCTGATTCCACCCGGTAAAGTAAGGAGGAGGAGGCAACAAAGGAGCTTGACCTGGTTGCCAAGAAAATTATCTTCTCCAAGAGACTAGCACACCAGGTGAACCTACTAGGCTCCCATAGCCCGACCCTATGTTAGCCACAGGAAGCACAGATGTCTTCTGCCCCCACCCCTGCGGGAATATAGGTTCCTGCCTCACATGCAATGATACCTACCGACAGCCACAAGAGAACCTTGAATCTTGGTTTGGATCACAGAGCACACGCTGGCTCTCTTACCTGCCTCGCATAGGCATTGCCATTCAAGGGTGACGTCTAAGTGACTCAGAAATGACTTAAAGGAATCAGATTGAAGGGACAAAAGCCACCATTTTCCAGGAGCTGAGTGTTTTGTTTGTCTAGAAGATAGCATCTTGGAAAGCTTTTGGCCTCATGCCCATCATCGCAGGGGGTGCACCATGAGTTCTGTCCTTCTGAAGGAAGAGGCCAAGTTCTGACTCACTCTCTTTTCTCAGCACATTATTGTGGTTTCCATCATGCCGCTCACTTGGTCACCACCTAGGTCAAATGCCTGCACCTCAGGACTTTGGAAAACACATCCTGAGGTAGCATGGCCTCCACTGTAGTACATCTCTTTCCCTACCAACTTACCCAGTATTTGACTTAAGTGGAACTGGCTGTTCATTGGCTAGGTTCATTAGTGAAAAATGTTTCAACGGTTCCATTTAACAACCTGGAATGTCCTTTGGAGAAGGCCAAATTAATATGATTTTTACCTTAAGAAGCTTAGAAACCTAGCTGCCACTAACTCAATGATTACATTGTACTGCCAGTAACAATTCAATATTTTTTTCTCGCCTGAGGGTTACAACACATTTGCACCATGGGGAAGCTTTTTCTCTTTACATCTCAAAACTGTACCACAAACTCTTCCTTTATTCATAACAGCGAGATCTCCAGCTGAGATAGGCACTTTTGTATTGCTCTAGATGACAGTTTTCTGTGTTCTTTCCAAGCACAGGGGGTTTAATAAACATATCTGGCAGGCCTTCCATAGCTGGAGGGCCCAGGATGACACTGTGTGCAAACAATATGCTCGCACTGGAGGGAAACAAGTTTATTCAATTATTCAATTAATAGATTACAGTCAAGATACTTGTTATCCTACAATGAAAAATGGGGCAAGAACTCCAAGAATTAGGGTAGGTCCCAAGATTAGCATCAGCAGGCAATATGGCATATACAGATCATAAGGGTGTAGCCAAATGCATGAAAATGTGCCCACCAACCATCAACACACACACACACAAACACACACACACACACCAGTTCAAACACACACACACATGCACATATGCACAGATACACACACACTTGTTATTATACCCTCAGAGGAACTCAGACTCCAAAAACCCAATATTATCAGGGCCTTAAAAACAATAAATACTTTTTTGTATTTTAGTTCTGAGTTTGGACCCTGTGGGGAGGGCCTCTATATTCTGTTCTTAAAGAATTCTTTGAGAATTCTAGAAAGTGTTGTGCATAGACTTTTCTCTGTGAAAACTGAAAATATTTTCGCAGGGTTTCGTGCATAACTGCCTTTCTGCTTCAGGGCAAGACCTTCCCCCAGTGCAGAACATCTTAAACTGTACTCCATGCCAGAACTTCTCACTCAGAAGCAATTCTTGGTCAGAATGAAGTTTATCTAGTTTGCATAGATATGTTAAGATCTCGTTAACAAGAAATGAACCACTACACTTAAACGTGTGATGTGGGTCAGGGAGGGCACTTCTCTTTCTGTGAGTTTGGTATGTTATGTTGATACAAAATCACTTGGAGGAGTGAGGAAAGGCTAAAGCTGGAAAGTTACTTTGGGGGAAAACTGGCAAAAACATTGTGTGCTTGATGAAGAAATTTTGATTTTACACCATAGGGACTGGGGAGCCATTGAAAGTGTTTGTTCTGAAGAGCCATTTTCCTTGTTCTCCTCCAGCTAAAAGTCCTCACTTTTATATAGAATTTGTGAATTAAAGGTTTGGGACACAGTTAAAATAGTCATACTCTCTTTGAAGTGGCAATGAGGCTCTCATTCCAGGAAGCACAGGAGTAGCTATGTGAATTACAGATCAGAAAGGGAATGACTCTTTAGGTGATTTAGTATGGAGCTATTTCTTTGAACGTCTTCTTATCTATGAGGATATATACCCCTCAGGTACACTATAAATCCGGATTCAAGGTAACTGGAAAGGTATCTTTTGATTATACTGTGGTACTAAGGAAACCATCACCATTTTATTGAATATAAAATAAAGCCGATGAAAATGTTGAAATTTCTTCCCAAAATGACTAAGGAATAAGGCAGGAACTGCATTTCTAGATAGAGAAATCTCATGATGCTTTCAAGAGAGATTGCGAAAAGCCTCTGGGCATCTTTCTTTCTTTCCTCTGCGAGCTTTAGCCAGGTGGGAGAGTAGACAAACAATTCTTCCAGCAAGCAAGTGGGCATAGGAAGTTAAGCAGATGGTTTATTTTAGCTGCTGCGGAAGCTAGCCAAGGCAAGAGCCTGAAGCTGAAAACTAAATCCCCCCATTCTCAAGGGCAGAATTATTCCAAGTTCATGGTTGTTTCCCACAAAAGAATCAAGACGCCTTTTTCTGTGTCTGTCGGTTGTGACCTTGCTCTGGCTCTTCCAGCTGGAGTCACTGATGTCCTCTACAGCAGACGTAGCCAGTCCCCATTTCACCCCCTGTCTGGTCCCTGGGCCAAACTAGAATAGGGCAAGTCTTGCCCTGTCCAGGAGGCTGTCTGTAATTAAAGAGTGAGGGCAACCGTGGCCAGGGTTGGAAGCAAATGCTGCAGACACCTTTTCCAAGAGCGGCAGACACTATTTTAAATTAAATGAGTGTCTTCAGGGTCAAAAGTCATGTTTGGATATGTGTCCATATGAAGGTGTTAAGCCTGAAAAGGTCATTCAAAAGAGTTTTTCAAAGGATAGAGGAGAAATAGGTATACAGAGCTGGAGCTATCAGGCATGTAGAGACAGAGAGAACAGAAGGATAAGTGAGAGAGATGTCGGGTACATTCCTGAGTCAAGGGCTATTGCCTATTACCTTGGCTGGTACTTCAAGCCAAGCTTACCAGGTGGTCAGCTGTTTTCAAAGCACTACAAGCAGAAGAGCAGGGACCTGAAATTAATCCTGTTACCATGGATCTGCAGTCTGGTTTGTCTACCAAGAGCCTGGGAACACATCTAGACTCTGAGTTCTAGCCTTTTCTGGTCTCCATCATCTTGGCCATGCCTTCTGTTTCTATTCTCTTGAAAATGGGACTCCATTCTGGACTGTGGAGCCCTTAGCTAGAGCTGAGATGATTCCCTTCCTACATCTTCTGGGCCATGACTCCAATGATCTTGTTGATTGAGTCTTCTCTTCATAGCATCTGTCTTAAGTAGGCTGATATTCTGAAAGCCCATGTCACAGAAATTACTTTACTGTCCTTAAGACTCTAAAATCTTATTTCTACCCATCAGATTATACCTGTTAAGGTATAGGCCCTTGATCAAATGGTAACTCTGTGAACACTGTGTGTTGGGCAAATGGAGGTCTCCAAAAGAGCCAGCATTATAGCCCATGAGCTTCCCCAGCTCCCTTCTACTGCTCCTAGCTTCCTCCTTCTCTCTCTGTAGAAGGTGGTTGAGATCTCAGCCTGCCTTGTGCTTGAAACTGCCCCAGTTAGGACAATGTTCCCTGTATACTTCCAGCTGCTCCAGTATGGAAAACATAGATAACTTCATTTCCATCCACAGAAAGTGTTAGAATCATTCCATGAAGGAAAGACCTCTTAACTGATAGAATATATATGAAAGTGCTTTGTAAATTAAAAAAAAATCTATATAACTGTCAATGTAACTGTGGAGAAAAGAAGACTAATATTCATGGAAGAAGCACACCATATACATGATCTCATTTAACTTAACTCTTTCAAAAACACTAGAAGGTAATCATTAACCCTGTTTACAGACAAAGTCATCAGGACTTAGAAAGGCTAAGTAACTTATGCAAGTCATTCAGCTCATGAATGATGGATCTGCGATTTTAACCCAAATCTGTCTTTCTAAAACCATAATTTTTTCTCTATGCAATGCTGACACTATGTAGCCACTAATATTTCATAGAGTTATAAAGAGACAATTTATGTGTCAAAGAGTATATACTAAGATACCAGTTGTGTGGTAATGACAAATTTTAAATGCAATTTGGGAAACCAAGATTGAGATGATTGAATATCTTGGTGGGTTTCTTAGAGGGGGTAGAACTTAAGGTGAGCTTTGAAAACTGGCAGAATTTAGATAAAAGGGCAGATATTTCTGGGAAGAGGATCAACAGGGATGAGCCCAAGGCCTGAAAAGTCCTGTGACATCAGTCTGGGTGAATTGGGTGGGACAGACAAGCAGAGGACTATCAAAAGCCAGGCCAAAAAGTTAGGCATCATGGGGCAGGAAAAAGGGAGCCAGAATCACATGGAGACTCTCACTCAAAGCAGCCTCAGTCATTATAATGTTTCCTTCTACTCACAGCCAAAAGGGAAGGCTGCAGCCAGCTGATACACCATCTCAAAACTTTCTCCTACCACCTTCCTTCTGATGAACCACTCAAGAAATTAAAGTAGGAGCTGTGTGCATGATGATAAGGGTGTGAACAGGATAATGTTACAAATCCAATATTCTGCTCACCAACTCTCTGACATTGGTGGTCATCTTCCAAACCAGACTTGTTGTAGAGTCCTGCTCACTCATTCTCACCCACAACTACAGTTTCTCCTTGACAAACATTCTTTATCTGTTCTTACCTTCTGTATCTCTTAAGCAAAAATGTGACTGGGAGGATGAGTGCACTGTGGCAGAGACTAGGGAGAGAAAAAGCAGGAAGACGGGACTGGTTGCAAGAGGTGAGCTGCTGGGCATAGCCTTCCTGCTGTGGTGGCAGCAGTTTACTTGTGATATGTTAGCTCAGCCAAATGGAATCACATTTCTTGTTCAGAAAGAATGTTTGAGAATTCTAGTTATTTACCAAAGGAACAATCCAGCTATGGGCAAGATGGTAGCTTTATTTCTAGTATTTAGTGGCAGAAACAAGGGGGGGGGGGGAATTGGTCTCATTTCCTTTTTTTTTTTTTTTAATTATTTATTTACTTGTCAGAGAGAGAAAGAGAGAGAGCACAAGCAGGGGCAAGCAACAGGCAAAGGGAGAAGCAGGCTCCCTGCTGAGCAAGAAGCCCAAAATGGGACTCAATCCCAGGACCCTGGGATCCTGACCTGAGGCAAAGGCAGATGCTTAACTGACTGAGCCACCCAGACTTCCCTAGTTGGGCTCATTTCTAAAGCATCTTCTAGGTGTAACATTTGACCTTGAGCCAGCCCTGTATTTAGTCTGCTAGGCTGCCATAACAAAACACCACCAACTGGGTGGCTTAGACAATAAAAATTCATGTTTTCACAGTTCTAGAAGTAGATTTGCTTTCCTCTGAGACCTCTCTCCTTGACTTGCAGATGGCTGCCTTCTTGCTATGTCCTTACATAGCCTTTCCTCTGTGTATGTGCACTGCTGGTGTCTCTTCCTCATCTTAAGACACCAGTACTACTGAATTAAAGCCTCACCCTTATGACCTCATTTAACCTTAATAACCTCCTTACAAATCCCTATTTCCAAATTTAGACACATTGGGGGTTAGAGCTCCCACATATAAGTTTAGTGGGGATATAGAGGACCCAATTCAGACCATATCAAGCCCTGATACAATTTAAATGGAAATATGAAATTATGGAAATATTCATATATGTATACAATTATTAGTTAATTTCTCACATTGTTTAAAATTTATGGTAGCTTGTATCAAGTAGGTTTTCTCTAAGTCACCTTACAGAAAATGGACTGTGGACAATGGGGAAAAAAGTGTGCCAGAGGCAAAGAGCACTGCAGATATATGCGTATGGTCCTAGTTTGGCCCTTAACTTCCTTGGTGACCTTGGGAAAATCACTTTACTTATCTATGTGTCAATATCCTTATCTCTTAAAGGAGAGGCTTTAAAAAATAATAATCTCTAGGGCCATTTCTAACTATAATACCTATGATTTTGTGACTTTGTTTTACAATGTAGTTAATCAAAAGCTATTCATTCAGAGAAGGCTATAAGCATGGGCTACTTGCTGAAATTGCTTAGACCTGAGCATAAATATTTGCATGTTGCTCAACAGCAATATCTCTTCTGTATAAGATGGAAGTGAGATCTGGAAGGTATCAGATCAGGTTCACCTGATCACTACAGTCAACTCAAGCCACTGAAGTTGCGATCTGGTATCAGTCAGGGTAAAATCAGAGGGATAACTGCCAGGTCTCCCTTTCTTTGATGTTATTTGTGCACAACCTCAAAACACATCCTTCAGCGAAACCAGTTTCACAATAACTTTCAGTCTGTGTCTGTGTGTATATGTATGCCTGTGTGTATATATGTACTATTAAAGATTTTTTAAATAAAATAATTTTATTGTGAATTTTCCTGGTTTCTTTTTGCAAGACATATGTCTTATAATTAGCTTGTACCAACTGTACTTAATTAGACTGCTCATTTAAAAAGATTTCCATTCTGCATGTGGTATCCACAGGTGTCGCAGGTAATTGTATGTTAACAAAAATGTCACAGTTAAAATAAAATGAAAGAAAATGACTGAAACACTCTGGGGATAGAAGAATAGATATATCAATCTAGAGTCAGGGCCAAACCACAATTCTTGGTATTCTTGTGAGACAGGAAAGAGGAAAAAGTATAAAATGAGAGAAAAAGATATTTTCCAGCTAAAATTAAAACCTACCCTGTTAGGTTTAATTTACATTGAGCTTAAGATTTTTATTGAGGGGTGCCTGGATGGCTCAGTGGGTTAAAGCCTCCGCCTTTGGCTCAGGTCATGATCTCAGGGTCCTGGGATGGAGCCCCACATCAGGCTCTTTGCTCAGCAGGGACCCAGCTTCCCCCGCCGCCCCCGCCGCCCCCGCCGCCTGCCTCTCTGCCTACTTGTGATCTCTGTCAAATACATAAATAAAATCTTTAAGAAAAAGATTTTTATTGAAATGTTTTCACTACTATATACTACTTATAAGATTAACCTGTTTAATGTTACATTTGTCCCGAACCCTCATAAAATCATTAGGGCAACCCAGTGCTATATGTGGATAGAGTCACAAGTGTTTACTTTTTAATTATTGTATTTTAAAGCTTAAAATACATATTTTCTAAGCAATATTAATATTTATTTATGAAACCACAAATAGAAATAGATCTTCTAATTTAGTTTCCAAAACCAGTGCCTTCAAGTAGAATTTTCTTCCACATATCAACCTATTTATTATTTGTTCATTCATCTAATAGAAACTATATACCAGGCAGCCAGACACTGATCTAGTAATTTGTTGCATAGTCCTTGATGTTCATAGGACCCAAGGTCAAATAAATTAGTAAACAAATACTGAGAAAGTATAAGTGATGAATGCAATAAGGAAAACAAAATAGGATAATGTGATAGATCAGTGGCTCTCAAAGTGTGGCCCTTGAATCATCAGCTGGAAACTTGTTAGAAATGCAATTTGTTGGGCTCTACTGAATCAGAAACTCTGACACAGCAATCTGTGTTTTTAACAAGTTCTCCAGGGAATTTGATGCACTGAGCAAAGCTCAAAAACTCCTGTGATCGACGTCTTTGTGGCAGGACAAAAGGGAACTTCTGCCTGAGAACATTGGGAAGACCTCTCTGAGGATGTTTGGGCTAAAGTCCGAATACGGAGAAGGAACTTGCCAGGTGAGCAATTTGGGGAGACATTTTCCATGAAGAGGAAACAGAACTGAGAAGAGTTTGAGGCAGAAGAGCTTGGTGAGTGTGAGACACAGAAAGAAGGCCAACATGGCTGTACCATCATGAGAAAGGGGGAGAATGGCATAAGATCATTAGGAAGATGCAAGCAGGGTATGTCGTGATGTAGTTGGTTTACAAGTGTCTGGAAGAAAAAACAAGAGTCACAAGAAGACAGCATGTAGTCTTGAACAAATCATCAAGAACTCTACACTCAGGAAGAGATTTATGCTTTACTTAAAAGATGAGGATCTTCAAATAAATAAATAAATATTTTTGTTCCATGCTCCTGGATTGGAAGAATAAATATTGTGAAAATGTCTATGCTACCTAAAGCAATCTACACATTTAATGCAATCCCTATCAAAATACCATCCATTTTTTTCAAAGAAATGGAACAAATAATCCTAAAATTTATATGGAACCAGAAAAGACCTCGAATAGCCAAAGGAATATTGAAGAACAAAGCCAAAGTTGGTGGCATTACAATTCCGGACTTCAAGCTCTATTACAAAGCTGTCATCATCAAGACAGCATGGTACTGGCACAAAAACAGACACATAGATCAATGGAACAGAATAGAGAGCCCAGAAATCGACCCTCAACTCTATGGTCAACTAATCTTCGACAAAGCAGGAAAGAATGTCCAATGGAAAAAAGACAGCCTCTTCAATAAATGGTGCTGGGAAAATTGGACAGCCACATGCAGAAAAATGAAATTGGACCACTTCCTTACACCACACACAAAAATAGACTCCAAATGGATGAAAGACCTCAATGTGAGAAAGGAATCCATCAAAATCCTTGAGGAGAATGCAGGCAGCAACCTCTTCGACCTCAGCCGTAGCAACATCTTCCTAGGAACAACGGCAAAGGCAAGGGAAGCAAGGGCAAAAATGAACTGTTGGGATTTCATCAAGATCAAAAGCTTTTGCACAGCAAAGGAAACAGTTCACAAAACCAAAAGACAACTGACAGAATGGGAGAAGATATTTGCAAACGACATATCAGATAAAGGGCTAGTATCCAAAATCTATAAGGAACTTAGCAAACTCAACACCCAAAGAACAAACAATCCAATCAAGAAATGGGCAGAGGACATGAACAGACATTTCTGCAAAGAAGACATCCAGATGGCCAACAGACACATGAAAAAGTGCTCCACGTCACTCGCCATCAGGGAAATACAAATCAAAACCACAATGAGATATCACCTCACACCAGTCAGAATGGCTAAAATTAACAAGTCAGGAAATGACAGATGCTGGAGAGGATGTGGAGAAAGGGGAACCCTCCTCCACTGTTGGTGGGAATGCAAGCTGGTGCAACCACTCTGGAAAACAGCATGGAGGTTCCTCAAAATGTTGAAAATAGAACTACCCTATGACCCAGCAATTGCACTACTGGGTATTTACCCTAAAGATACAAACATAGTGATCCGAAGGGGCACGTGTACCCGAATGTTTATAGCAGCAATATCTACAATAGCCAGACTATGGAAAGAACCTAGATGTCCATCAACAGATGAATGGATAAAGAAGATGTGGTATATATACACAATGGAATACTATGCAGCCATCAAAAGAAATGAAATCTTGCCATTTGCGACGACGTGGATGGAACTAGAGCGTATCATGCTTAGTGAAATAAGTCAATCGGAGAAAGACAACTATCATATGATCTCCCTGATATGAGGACATGGAGAAGCAACATGGGGGGGTAGGAGATAGGAGAAGAATAAATGAAACAAGATGGGATTGGGAGGGAGACAAACCATAAATGACTCTTAATCTCACAAAACAAACTGGGGGTTGCTGCGGGGAGGTGGGATTGGGGGAGGGGGAGCGGGCTATGGACATTGGGGAGGGGAAGCGAACCATAAGAGACTATGGACTCTGAAAAACAACCTGAGGGTTTTGAAGGGTCAGGGGTGGGAGGTTGGGGCAACCTGAGGGTTTTGAAGGGTCAGGGGTGGGAGGTTGGGGGAACAGGTGGTGGGTAATGGAGAGGGCATGTTTTGCATGGAGCACTGGGTGCTGAAAAAATAAATAAAATGAGAAAAAAAAAAAAAAAATAAATAAATAAATAAATATTTTTTAAAAAGATACAAATTTTCATAAACAATGAATCTTGGAACACTGAAAAAATAAAATTTAAATTAAAAAAAATGCAGATTTTCTCTAATTGTGAACCTTTATTTCTCCCTTCATTTACCTACTGCTTATATACATATATACTAAAACACCAAATTTATACAACTGAATGAGTTTGTTTTAATTCAATCTGCTTTTAAGGTAACAACAGAACTATGAACTCCTAGGTGGGTAAAGGTACTCAGGATTTGCTCATCATGAGTTTATATCATCTGTAATATATAGCAAAAGCAAATCTGTGACTAATATTTCAAAAACACTGGTATCAACAGAAGAATTATTGGCCTCATGATCTGATAGGACAAAAGTCTAGCAAGGTGTTTTACCATCTTTAATAACCACAATTTCAATGAAATAGTTGGATCAAGTTCTCAATACTTCCTAGGGGAGCAGCTGCATATATCATATGTCCCCCCATCTGAAGTACATTTATTGGGGAATTGAGAAAATAGGGTGACATGGCAGATACACTCTATTATAGCCCCAAGATCCTAGTATTCATACCCTGTATGGTTCCTTCTCCTTGAGGGTGAGCAGGATCTGTGACTCACTTTTTGCTGATTGGCTATGGCAGAGGTGACAGGAAATATGTGATTGCATGTGTATGATTCTCTCTCCCTTGTTAGTTTTGAAGAAGCAAGCTGCCATGGTGTGAGTTTCTATATGGAGCGTTCCATGCAGAAAGGAGATAAGAATGACATTAATCCACTGAGCCAGAAAGGAACTGAGATCCCATAGTCTAAACCTGCAAGGAACTGAATGCTGCAAGTAATCATGCAAGTTTGGAGGCAGATGCTTCCTCAACTAAGCCTCAGATGAACTTGCAGCCCCAGCAGACACTGAAACAAAGGACTTAGATAATATTGTTATATAAGGATAAATAATTAATATAACTAATAAATAATAACTTATCTTAATTGAGTGCTTTCCCTGTGCCAAGTGCTGCTTTTTGTGCTTTACATAAATTGACTTGTATATTATTAGTGCCATTTTACTCATGAGAAAGCTGAGGCACAAAGCAGTGAAGTCACTTGTCCCAGGTTATATAGCTAGGAAATGAAAGGGCTGGAACTCAAACCCAAAGTCTGTACTCTTAGCCACTACACTATAGTGCATCTCAGTCTGCCTAGTTATTACTCCAATACCAATCACTTAGAAGGTTGAGTTTGGAGTTGTCAATGGACTACAATAAATATACAAAGAAACAATACACGGTATTTAGTGGGAATTTCCCTGGAATCCTTTGTTGTTGTTCCTTTGATTATTCAAATTTTATTTGAGTTCATAAGTGTTATTAAGTAAAAAGGTGTCCACTGAGAGGATCAGGTGAGGGTTCAAAATAACCATGGTTTATAAAGAGTGAATAAGAAATAAAAAATTATCATTTATTAATAATAGCAGCTTACATTTGTGCAGCTCTAATCCTTGTATTACACTATCAGACATTTCATCACAGTCTATCCCCAGAGTAACCTTTTAAGAAATGCTACAGCCTAGTAGAAATGAGGTCCTATGGGAGAGCTAATCATACAAACATACAACCCTAAAAAATGAAGAGGCTTTAGAAATGATACGGCAAATGAATCTTAACTAAAATTATACTGAAGAAGAGTAAATTATTCTGTATCCTTTACCTCTCAAGTCAGAGAGAGGAGAGTGAGCAGTATTAGAGTAAGAGATACCAAGCCCTAGCAACAGTGGCTACAGATGAAGAAGGGACCAGGTTCAAAGCAAATGCTTTTTTCTCTCTTGTCGAAGCATCTGAGGTTGGGAATCAAAGATGGAGACCAACCATGCCTCATGGGTAATCACCCAGTCTCTGCTCAAACACTGTATGATCTACTTCCTCTCCTATCTTATCTCCTATTACTCTGTGTCTTGCTTGTTTAATTTTGGCCCCTCTGACCTTCTTGCTGTCTTCAGAACATGACAAGCTCGTTCTCCTATCAGGGTCTTTGCACTACCTGCTCCTCTTTCCTAGTGAGGTTCTTTCATCAGATCCTCTCATGGCTTTCAGTTGTCTGCTCAAATATCACCTCACCCCAAAGACACATTTCCTGACCATTCTATCAAAAAAAAAAAAAAAAAAAAAAAAAAAAAAAAAAAAAAGCCTCCTCTGCATTCTTTTATCCCCTTAGTCTGCTTGATTTTCCTTCAAAATACACATCATTAGTAGAAACTGTTTTTTTGTCTGTTTGTTCCATTGGAATGTAAACTCTGAGTGCAGGGACCTTGTTTTCTTGTTCTGTGCTGAATTCTCAGTTCTTACAATTGTGCCTGTGACATAAAATATGCTCAGCAAATATTTGTGGATTGAGTGAATGAGTGAATGAGCCCAGAGCAGAGTCCTGTGGCAGGATGCAAGGCAACTTCTCTCAGGGTGACATAAGATGATTGCTCAAGAGACTGGAAATTCGGGGCATCTGCGTGGCTCAGTGGGTTAAAGCCTCTGCTTTCGCCTCAGGTCATGGTCTCAGGGTCCTGGGATCGAGCCCCGCATCGGGCTCTCTACTCAGCAGGGAGCCTGCTTCCTCCTCTCTCTCTGTCTGCCTCTCTGCCTACTTGTGATCTCTGTCTTTCAAATAAATAAATAAAATCTTTAAAAAAGAAAAAAAAAAGAAACTGGAAATTCATCTAAACAATATTACTCATCAATTTTCCAATCAGGTTTGTAAGGAAATCTCTCAAAGACCTCGTGGAGTCAAGATACTCCCCCATGCCTCCTGTTCATTTTCTTGTTGCTTCTATAACCAATTGCCTCCAATTTAGTGGCTTCGAACAACACAGATTTATTATTTTACAGTTCTGGAGATGGGAAATCCAGAATGAGTCTCACAGAGAAAAATCAAGATGTCTGCAGGGCTGTGTTCCTTCTGTGGGCTCCAGAGAATTGGGGTTTTTGTTTGTTTGTTCTTGTTGTTCTTATTGTTGTTTTGCCTTGTCTAGCTGTGAGAGACTACTAACACTCCTTGGCTCATGGAACTCTTCTATTTCCAAAGGTAGCAATGACTAGTGGAGTCTTTCATTGAAGACATCACTCCAACATTGACTCCTCTACCTCCCTCTTTCACATTCAGGAAGTCTAGTGATTACATTGGGTCCATCCAGAAAAACCAGGGCAATTTCCTCATTCAAATTCAGTTGATTAGCAACTACAACCTTAATTCCTCTTTACCATGTAACCTAACTTATTTACAGATTCAGAAACGAGAATGAGGACATCTTTGAGAGCCATCATTCTGCTTTTAACTACCAAACCAGAACTGTTCTGTGTGTGTGTGTGTGTGTGTGTGTGTGTGTGTGTATGGTGGGGGGGTTGTTTAATAAACAGGATTTGCTCTTAAAGAACCGTGTTGACTCTTCATGTGTTCTGCTTTTTTTTTAATTTTAATTTTATTTTTTCAGCATTCCAAGATTCATTGTTTATGCATCACACACAGTGCACCATGCAATATGTGCCCTCCTTAATACCGACCACCAGGTTCACCCAACCCACCCTCTTCCCCACCCACAATGTGCTCACAAACTCTCTATGAAAAATGTATTTTATTTTTGCTAGAGAACAATATTTTGTTCATTAGATACATGCTTTGTCCTTCTGTCTTTTTAGAAAACTGGGATGATATTTATATTTCAGTCTTCTGACTCTTCTGTTCTCTGTGGTTTCTTAAGAGCAGCAAGACAGGTCCTTTAATCATATCTTTCAGGTGTCTCAGCATCCTGGGATGCAGCTTTTTCAATCATAGAACGTTTTCTCATTAAGGGCATTGATACTCTCTCTCTTCATCTCTCTTGGCTCTGTTTCCTCCTTGCATTGTTTGTTCTGCCCTCTCAGTTTAAAGATTCTTCTTGTTAGATCAGTCCACAGGCAAATAGAAGTGATTCCTGGCAACAAAGCAAAAGATTACCCAAGCACGGGGCCTAACACTGATCAGAACCAGGCCTCCTCATATTCCACATCTCTCCACAGTTTACAGGATGTGCTTACCCATGCCATCCACTTTCACTTTTGTAGCTCTCTCTCTCTTTCTCTCTCTCTGTCTCATTGCCCTTGCTTGAAAGCAACTTTGTAGTCTTTAGCATTGTTTTATCAACTTCCACTCATTCTGGGCTGCTCTTACTTGAATACACTCTGTTTAGAATCATACTTTTGCATGTTTAGTATTTGCAAATCTTAATTCTTAAACCTGGAAGAAAGAATGCCTACTACAAGGCCCACACAAGTGAAGAATGGCCCATCCAAGGTCACCCGTAGCGGAGCAGCCTATGGTCTATTCCTCTCATGCTCAGGCACTGCCCAGCCTGTCTTACCCATCATCATGCTTCCCTTCTATCTCTCCTCTGAGCCCTTTTAAATATAAGCTCATCAGAGAGCCCCCTTGACAGTCACAAAAGCTTCCTTAGATGTGCCTACCTTTATTCACATGGGGATTATTCATGAATATATGATCAGAATTACATTTTTCAGACCCCCTATCTCTTTTGAGCTATGTTCCCTTTTAAAGTCTCCGTCCATAGAAGGATGCCATTTCTTGAGAGCCATTTCTTTGATTTAGGGGGAAAAAAGGCATTCTGAATGCCTAGAGAACATATTTGTGCTTTGTCTCCCCTCCTTCAACCATGTTTAAGTCTCAAAAATGTGCACATCTTCTCCCAAAGTCCCCATTGCCTTCATAAGCATCTCCTCACTAATGAGAAATAAGTTCAGAGCAGCAGTAGCCTCTGCCTCTTGGAAAATTAAAGTGGTGGCAAAGTACAACAAGGTAAATATTTATCTGATTTCCTGACTTTAGCACAATAAAACTTCCTGCCAAGGACTCAATGGTACATGTTCCATTTGCTACTTGGATGACACCTCTGAACTTTACTTCACCCACCTATCAAATGGAGGAAATACCAACCTTAGCTACTTTTTCTAGGATTTCCAGGGAGACTCAAATGAGAAAAAAAAAATGTGAAAATGTCTTGGAAAGTAAAGCTAAATAAACAGAGTTTTAAAATGTTTCTTCCAAGATCCAAAGTCCATGAAGAAAGAAATGCAGAAATAATAGGCCAGCATTGCCTGGCTAAGCAAAGGCAACAAAACTGAAGCCAGGGATCAAAAACTCTTGATTTAACTCAGAAATGCAAAGCTGTTACTTGTAGATACTCATATCAGAATCTGTAGTTAGGCCTACAATTTAGGGTTGGGAAGTGTAACTATGCAGAAAAATGAAAGTGACTGACAGACTTCAGTGAGGAAAAGAAATATATAAGAGGTAATCCATTCATTCAGCAGTCAATGCTAACTATATGTTAAGTGTGTAGGGCTTACTGGGAGGTACAAATATATGAAAGACACAGCATTTGCCCTCAATGAGCTATCAGTTGAGTAAACACTGATATTTAAATTCCAAATATGAATTCAAAAAAGGTTTCGAGTTTCTACTAAAGAGCAGCCAACTTGTTGGTTGTAGAAGAGTAGAATAAAAATATGGCTTATGCTCACCATATAAATGGATATATAGGTATATATAAATCACTTGATGTAATGTAAAGATTTCTGCTTCAGTCAGAATGGGTTTAGTTATGTTCTCATAACAAGCAACCCCAAATTTCAGCCACATAAAAGAACAAATGCTTATTTCCCATTCATGCCACTTATCTACTTGATATGTGGATTATCACTATCAAACCAGGTGTCAGGAGAATGAGTCTCATTCCCATGTTTGCTGGGACACAGTGTGGATAGAACCAGTATGGGTATATTTACTATCCATGAATAGAAGGTGAGAAGAAATCTTCTCTTCAAGGCTTCCAAGTCAGAGTTCAACTTGGCTTCTGATTGCTAAAGGTGGGCTATTGTTTGAATGCCTTTCTTTCTGTCTTACTCTCCTCAGACTTCTCCTCCAATTCTGCCATATGTAGTGCTGGGCTTTTAGAAACCTTGTGATGCTACTCTCTCTGCTTAGAGCATAACCGGTCCCCGCCTCCCACCCCCCACTTCCCCAAACATTTACCTAATTCTAGTTCTGGGCTAAATTGACAAGTATAACAGACACAATGAAGCACTTCTTTACAAGCAGTTGTAGTCTTAGAAGACCAGAAGAGTAGCATTTCTTTTACCTGAAAAGTTCCAGTGAGTCCACCTGAACAACAGTCACCCGACACATCTATACTGAACCCGGGTGGGTACCAGGCATGGTGATGGGCATCAATCAGAGTTTCACTGGTGAGCACCATCGACTTGCTCTCTGCCGTCATGGAACTCAGCACAGAGCAAATGTTAATCAAATAATTACATGAATGGATATTACCAACTGCAATAAGGGCTAAGAAGGGAAAGAGCAGAGTGTTGTGAATATGTATCCTGGGGGTCATGAGAAGGTTTTCTTAAGGCAGTGGCATTTGAGCTGAAACCTAAGAGGTGAGTTAGAGTTAACTGGGGACAGGAATTGAGCTGACGAACTAGGTCAGTGGTTTGCAGTCACATAATGGCTATTTATAAGTCACATCTAACAATAAAAATAATAAAGCTTAAAATAGTCCACATTTTTTAGGTAAAATAAATTCCAGACTTTCCCTACAATTGCATTATTCTCAATCACTGCTTTCCATTCCTTTTCCTCTGTTAGAAAGAACACTTCCTCTTTCCGAGCCATGTACTTGGATTGAGCACATCCGAATATGCTTAATGAGTTGGATGTATTTTGCATGAACACCATCTCTCACATGCTTCTCTATGATGAGAGTTTGGGAACTAGTGAAGAAAATGACCCACAGGGAATTCCCAGCCAATGATTCTTCCACAGTAGAGCATGTCAAATGTTACAAAATGCAATTTAACAATTCTTACTGGTATGATGTAAATAATAATAAAACAATGATTGGTTTATTTTTAAAATCATTTCACTGAAAGACATTTTATAAACTTAGTGAAGAGGCAAAAATATCTTCAAAGCTGATGTGATACAAATTAAAGATCACATCGGCTTTTATTTTAATGTTTATTTCCTCCTCATATCCCAATCCATTGTGGTCTACATGTACGTATATATGATGCATTTTGTATATATTCACCCTCATAACTTGACAGATGGGAGGGATCTTGCAGTCATTTCTGAAAGCAGACAAAAGGCCGTTGGTTCTGCTCGGCATGATGGTTTGTGAAGACAGAATATCACACGCTTCCGTTGATGATTATATAGCTCTATCCATCTGTCTGCCACTGGAGGTTGGGAGACGGAGATACAGCTCCCACCGTCCCCATAAACAAAAGTAGACCATGCTGTCACCAGTCAGACACGCCAGCTAATTGGAGCTGTCGACAGACACAATATTCTGTGTCAACAGCTCTAGTAACAGTTTGAAACAGCAATGATATGTTGGTTGATGGTGAGGATGACACATGTGTCTCTAATAGCATGCTAGAAATCTGACATAACTAGAAAAGAATTACTAAAATGTGATTCCTGGCCTCTGGTATTCCTGTTCGTACTTACCAATCTCTGCAGAGGTTGGGGGAGGGGCTGTTTGTAACACATCTCTCTTGGTATCATTTCGCAGGCTGACAGCTTAATATGATACTCATAATGTCTAACTTTAAAATTAATCTTGCTAAAAAGATTTGTTTCAACAAGCCACCTAACCTTAACTCTTTTGGAAAATTAATAAGGCAAAAACTTATTTGTATAGCTTTCTAAGTTGAAAATAAAAAAGATGTTTTGTCAATTTGCCATTTCCATAACTATACATTAATACTGATCTTCAGGAAAGTGATTTTTACAGAACTAAACATATACAAATGCTCATAGACAAGGCTTATTCTTTTTTTTTTTTTAAAGATTTTATCTATTTGTCAAAGAGAGAGAGAAAGAGAATAAGCAGGGAGAGCAGCAGGCAGAGGAAGAAGCAGGCTCCCTGCTTAGCAGGGAGCCTGTTGCAGGACTGGATCCCAGGACCCTGGCATCAGGACCTGAGCCCAAGGCAGATGCTTAATTGACTGAGCCACCCAGGTGTCCCTACATGGCTTATTATTGAACTTCATTTCATGATAGATAAAAATAGGCCCAAGATAAAAACATACTTACAACATAAACAAGGCTTTAGAACATAAATGCATATTGTAATCTCTGTGTAAATTATATCTGCTAAGAAAAATGCTACATCATACATTATAATCAATGAAAAGTCAGGAAGTCTCTTGCTGCTTTGCAATAATTTATCTTCTAAATAATTTCATCACCTGACTACCTGAGTTTAAATTTTAGCCCAGCCACTTACTAGCTTAGACAAGTTAACCTTTTTTGTCCTGAATTTTCTCATCTGTAAAATGGAGGTAATAATATAGGCTACATTATAGAGTTATAAGGATTAAGCGTGTCATTATTTGTTGAGTGTGTATAAATGTGCCTGGTATTTCACATAATAAGCAGTCAATAAATATTATTATTATTATTATTATTATTATTATTACTGGTTCATATCCAAGGAGAGCTTTAGAGATCAACACAATCAAGAACAGTTCAAATGCCAAAAAACAAAGTCTTGGGCATCACACAGACCTGGTTATAAACCCTCCAGGTATAACCAGGATTTGTGACTTTGGGCAAGTCACTTAACCCCCCTGAACATTTTTCTTTTCTATAACAGATTAATAATACCTACCTTTTAAAGATATTTTGAAGACTTAAGATAACTTAAAACTTCCAGCTTGTTTCCCAACATGTATTAGATATTCTACAGATTACACCAAGAATTATTATTATTAGTTGGCATTATAGAGCATTTTTATTTTTAGACTAATTATTTTATCCTCTTATTAATGCTGTAAAGTAAGACATAATGACTACTGTACTGAGGAAAACGTGCCCAGCATGGTAAAACAAATCTTCAGTGAGTACAGGGTTATTGAGGTTAGATTAGGATGATGTCTTCCAGTTTGGGGACCAAGGTGGTATTCAGCTATTTCTGGTACCTCTTTGCCAGATGTCCAAACAACTGAAAGCCTCCTGATTTATTTTTTCCATTCAGACCCCAAAATCTGATGTCCTCAGAGGCTTCTATCTTGCACATTTTTTACGAGCCTTAATCATTATCTATTCATCCCTCATCAATCCTTCCATATTCCTTGGCCTGTTATAAAGATGAATAAAATGACACAGAAAAACTTACCACACTACCCCCACCAAGAGCAACACAAATGCCCATGCCCACTGGACTTATATCATCTTGCTCTCTGAAGATATAAGGAAGACAAAGAAAAGCAACAACAACAACAACAAACCTTTCTTTGATAAGCAGGTAAGATAATTTTGCAGCAAATACACCACAAAGGAGGATTCTGTGTAAAAGGCATGTCCATGTCCCAGCCAATGGCCTCTATCAACAATATATTCTTTTTTAATAATAATGTTACCAAGTACATATAAATAATAAAATAACCCTGGGCAACACACTTTTGTCTGGTCACTTCATGTCACATTTGCTCTATAATAGAAGATATTTAGCTTCCACTTCTAGGGACTAAGAAGGCAATAGGGCTTTACTTTCTATGAGGCTAGATACGCAGCCAAGCTCTGATCATAACACCTGCTTTGTGGAATTAGCTGGGTTTCTTTTGGAGAGCGTGAGCAGGGCAATATTGATCTTTCCAGGGAGGAACTAATGGTTCAGCCTTGGCTTCTCCCCTGCTGTGCCAGATCACTCGAACCTGTGAGCTCAGCTCCCACCACAGGGCAGCCGCCCTTCCCTTCCACCAGTAGAGCCCCTTACATTATCCTTCCCATTTCCCCACCTCTGGGCCTTTTTTCATGGCCTGTGCCTCACATACTAGTTTCTTCATGTTTCTAAACCGCCAAAATCATCAAACTCCATCTATTCTTCCAGGATCCTCTTTCAGTTGCTCCTCTTCAGGAAGGGGAATGAGGTTTCCCTCATTCCCAGTACACCTGTCCCAAGCTGTAGGGAAAGCTCTCCCTCATTTGAGTGCTCCCTAATATGGTACTTATTTTCTTCTATGCATTTTTAGTTGGTTACTTACATACAAGCCTTATTTTGTCCCCTGTACTATCAACTCCTTGGCAGCAGGACTCAAGACAGACACATTTTTGTTTTCCATACAGAGCGTGGCATCTGTCTATTTCTTGGGCACTTGAATAAACGAATAACTTCCCCTCTTCTTGCTTCTAATATTTAAGCTGCATGTGCTTGGGATGCCTGGATGGCTCCGTCAGTTAAGTGCCTGCTTTCAGCTCAGGTCATGATTCCGGGGTCCTGGGATCGAGTCCCGCATCAGGCTCCCTGCTCAGCAGGGAGTCTGCTTCTTGCTCTGCCTGCTGCTCTCTCTCTCCCTGACAAATAAATAAATAAAATCTTTAATAAACTGCATGTGCTAAATGGACAAAACCAAAACCACACAATATATCCAGGAGAAGGAAAGGCTTGTGATGGACAGGGTGGTAATTTACAAAATGAGGCTTGAGGGGTGTCTGGCTGGTTCAGTCGGTAGAGCACACGCCTCTCGATTGCAGGGTCATGAGACCGAGCCTCATGTGTGCTGTAGAGTTTACTTAAAATTAACTAAATAAATAAATAACCTTGAGGTACTTTTTTCACATCAACCCCATCTCTTCCTTAGGCCCTGGGCTCTTAAGAATATGGTTTACAGCAACATATGTGCTTTGGCCAATTCCACTATTAAGATAACCAAGGTGTTTTAACTTGAAGCCCATCATTAAAAAAAACTTTCCCTGTATGATTATCCCGATTCATTCACATCCGTGCTATCTTCCCTAATTCCTCCCGTAGAAGTAGCGAAATATGCATAAGCCTTGACAATCACCTTGCCTTTCTACACATAATCTCTAAGCCATGAATTAATCCAAGGTACATGACTTTTCAGGTCATGGGGCAGAAGTGCACGTTGCACAACGTTAGGAGGTGCCATTTAATAAAACCCAATACAAAGGACACCCCTGACGTGCAGCACACAAACTGCGTGGCTGCATGAAGTTCCCCAAGATAGAGTAACCTCAGAGAAACAATCTTAGTACATACATACAGGTCGTACTGTGAGTACTATAAAAATACTACAAGTATTTTCACTCATATACCAAGGAAAAAGAATAAGCTAGGCTTCTAAGTATGTGCATAAAACGGCTCAATAATATTAAAATAATGCTTTTTGTTATGTTTGATTATAACTCACTATACACAATGCAAAAAGCACAGGCAAGTGAGTAGAACATAAGTCCTTATCTCAGAGGTTATCTCTCTCTTAACATTAACCTCTTTATTTTGTTTCCTTCTGGCCCATCTATATGCACGTATGAAAATATATATCTGTATACTTGAGAATATACTCTTCATACCACTTCTTAAAACTTGACATTATCTAAAAGAGCATTTCTCAAACTTGACTATTGAATAGAATACCCTGAGGAGCTTGTTTAAAATATAGACCTTTCCGAATTCTCCGTAAAAGAATCAATTCACTAAGTTCGAGATGGATGCCAAGAATTGGTATTTTTAACAGCCACCCTACTACGTAATTTTTATTTTCAGACAAGTTTGAGAAACAGTGATTTCCTAAGCACGTCTGAAAGTATTCAGGTGACTTCTGAACAAAGGAAAACAGTTTAACCTAATTCTCTCAACCCTCTTGGCTCTGTGGATCAAATGCAACCATCATATAAAAACTGGAAAATTAAGTGCACTGACCAAGGAAAGAAAGGCTTCCAATGACCCAACTCTCCATAACGTCCTGGCCCTGGCCACGAGGGAGAATTCTCTAGTGATCCAGATGTTCCCCCATCAGGTTGGAACATACCAGAGATCACATTAGTTATGTCCCTTGAAGCCAGATTCTGGGGACTCTCCAGGGGTTCTCTGGGCAAGAGCAGTCTCCTTAGGTCAGAAGGTGACCATGTGCTCCAGTTTGTCAGTTCCCTCCCAGGCTATTCCTGTTGTTCTGGCATATGCTGTTAATAATAATGTCTTCTTTCGCTTACAGGAGTGTCTCAGTATAGACAATAAATATACTGCGGCTAACGCGTAAGGTTACCTCCATCCTCCTCTCTGATCCATGTATCAGAAAAGGAGCTTACTTTTCCGTGGCTCCTTCATGTCCAAGACCCTTTTTTTTTTTCCCCAAGTGGACATCTTATTAATAAATCAACTTCTTTCTTGCATAGAAGAACCTATTTACTGTTAAATAAAACTGGGAACCAAACCATTTTCATAATGAGGTCTATCTGGCCAATTAAAGGTTATTGTGTTGCCTTTTTGTCTGAAAGCTCTTGCAGTTCATAAACCTGTTAAGATATGTTCTCCTTTATCACTCCCAGTAAGATAAACCAAATTTCAAAAAATCTTCTAAACACTCTGCCACAAAAAGTTCTGCAACATTGCATTTCAATTGCTATAAAATATTCCATTTAAAACTTACCTACTACAAACAATGAGATTTTTAATTTTCACTGTGATAAATATAATTGTGGTTAACATCCCCATTCATGGATCTTTAGTCATTATTTCTTTAGGGCAGAGTTCTAAATGTTAGCCATGCTATTTTAAAGTAACTCTCCTTCCTCAAAAGAACTCCCCTCTTTAGTCTTATTTTATTATATTTTGTTGTATTTTATTTTACTTTTGGTGTGTTCCAATAAAATGTTATTTGCAAAATTAGGTACTGATCCGGAGTTGTCTGACTTCCAAATTAGGTCGCTCTTTTTAAAAAATTAATGATAGTCACAAAGAAT
Organism: Meles meles; assembly: GCF_922984935.1. Lineage (NCBI taxonomy): Eukaryota > Metazoa > Chordata > Mammalia > Carnivora > Mustelidae > Meles > Meles meles. The sequence goes on from NC_060069.1 coordinate 57,052,318, forward strand.
TCTTGATGGGAATAGCCTGCAACCCTTAAGCCTTAAAAGCCACTCTCTCATTGCCTGTGCATACGAATCTATCACTGAAACAGATGAGATTCGGATGTTTTTGCTAAAATCTGGAACAACAGAAATATGAATCTTGCTTTAGAACAACAGCAAGATGACTGAGTTGCTGCCTGATAGTGAGTTACATGCCTGATAGCTCCTGCTCCTTCCCTCTGCTACTTCAGATGGAACAAGGAACATGAAGGAATGGTTGGATCTGCTCTGAACTGCCCTGGAGACTTGTCACTCACCATTATCTTGCCAACTGCAGGTCATGGGATTCTATAGTCACAGAAAAGTCAATACTAGATGTCATCTAGAGGGTGAGAGTAAAATAGAATGAGGGTAAATGAGACACTGCTTCATGCAACCAGTTAATAAGAGGAAGATCCACATTTAATTAGCCAAAGTTTCCAATATTGCAGTAAGAATGAGATCAATTATTCACTCACTATTTACACATTCTTTCCTTCAACAAATATATGTTGACTACCATCATTTTGCAATATATACAAATATTGAATCATTATGTAGGACACCCCAAGGTAATGTACTTGTCGCATGTCAATTACACATCAATAATAGATATATAGTGAGAGAGAGAGAACCAACTATTTCCAGACACTGTTCAAGGTAATAGAAACAGAGTAGTAAATAAAATAAAATAAAATCACTACCTTCCTGGAGACTACATTCTAGTAAGGGAGATGGATTATACACAAGACGAGTAAGTAAAATATTCAAGATGTTAGTGATAAGTGCTAAGGAGAAAAAAATTAAGCAAGGAAAAATAATATGAAAAGTGGGAGTTGAAATTCCAGTTAGAGTTTCCTGAAAAAATTCCACTGAGAAAATGACTTTTGGAGTAAACCCCTGAAGGAAACAAAGAAGCCAACAATGTGACTATCCGAGGAAAGAAAATTTCTGGGAGAGACCACAGGAAGCAAAAAATTCCCGAGGTAGAAGGTGCCTTGAGTGTTCAGAGAATTGCCAGGCCAGTGTAGCAAAGCAAGATAGGATCCGAAGGGTGGGGGAAATTTTCTAGACCATCAGAAAGATGTTTTGGTTTTCCCTCTGAATGAAATGGGGAAGCACCACAGGATTTTCAGTGGAGGACTTGTAAGATTTTGAGTGGAAGAGTAACATGGTTTGATGTCTACTGTAATAATAATCCTCTGCTTTGAAAATAGACTTGATGGGTGTTGGGGGTGATTGGTGGAGGGAAGGGAAGTCAGGAGGTGAAAAGGGATGGCAGAAGCAGAGAAACTAATTAGAAGGTTATTTGCAATAAAGCCAGATTAAAGATTACAGCAATTTGTACAAGATGGTGGCTGGGGAGGTGGTTAGAAGTGGCCCAACATCATATCCGTTCTGAAAATGGACCAAGAGAATTTGTTGACAGATCTGCATAGGGTTATGTGTAACTGATGAATTAATGAACTCTACACCTGAAACAAATGATATGTTGGCTAATTGAATTTAAAATAACTAAATAGAAAAAATTAAAAAAAAAAGATATGGGGTGAGAGAAAAGGAGAGGAGCCAGAATGACATGGAGGTCTCCATCTTGAACTACTACAAATGAAGTTATCCTTAGCTGAGATGAAGACTAAGAGAAGGAGGAGGAGAAGAGAGGAAAGGGTGAGGAGATTTGGAAGTGATGAGCAGGAGTTCTGTCACAGGCTTGTTTGCCATGGGATGCCTGCTAATCATCCAAGTAGAGACTTCAATCAGCCAGTTGAACATACAGGTCTGTAACTCAGGGGAGCGGTCTGGACTGCCAAGACATGTTTGGCAACCATCAGCAAATGGATACTATGGAACGTCGTTAGACTTGATGAGAATATCACAAGACTGAGCTTCGATGGAAAAGATGACTGAGGACACACCAACATTAGAGTACAGTCAGAAACAAAGTCGTAAAACACAAAAAGTGAAAAAAGGGTATTTTTCTTGCACTTGTGAGTTTGTTGGGTACCGTGTGCACCTTGTCAGTATGCTTCTCACCAGAGGTGTTAGCTAGGCTGTATGCTGTGTGTAGGCAGCCAGCCTGCCTGACCTGCGTCCTCCATGGGATCTCGCCTAGAGACAGGGTGGGCGTTAAAGAGAGAGTTGAATTGGCTGGAAGAAACGTCATATAGTTTTATGATTAAACTTTACTTCTTTCTGCCTAAAATTCCTACATTTCAAGTCTTAGAATTCAAAACAGTTGTTGGTAAAATCATTCTGGTGCAATGACACTCATAGAAACCAAAAACAATAAAGTGTAAAATAATCAGATATTTTCATTAGGCTGTTAAGCTTTAGATATTTTCATTAGGGATTTAGAAGCTGCTGCAATCTGACCATTGACTTTTTTTTCTTAATCAGGGCTTCACTTAGGCTGACCCTAAATGACTAATAATCAGATTTTTTAGAAGCTTGTTAAATGAATTATTTTTTAAAAGCACACATGACCTAAAATAGTATAGAAATAGTCATGCATTCTTATATATGTGAATATTAAGAAATTCTAGATCTTAATTGGCACATGAAAAAAGTAGCAAAATATTACAAAAATAAGACATGCTAATGCAAACATCATTTAGGGAGTACTGATTAGGGTCACATAAAATAAAATCCATTTGATTGGTTCAGTGCTAATAAATGGAGTTGTTATAATAGATGAAGTGTAACTATAAAATAGGGTGTAGCTTCTGCAGGCTGGGCTGGTCCAGAAAAGCTAACTCTGATTCTGGGTTTGGTGTATAAACTGTACTCCTAGGAAGAAGTAAGGAAAAAGATTTTAATAATTATAAAGAATAGGGAAAATGAAGAAAAAATAAATTTATGATGTTCAAATCCTTGTAGTTTGTTGCAGTGTAAGTTTATAGATCAGTTCTGTATTCATTGTCATTTCTCTATTTAAGATGTTATGAAACTAATATATTAGAATTATAAAGAGTACAATTGATTGCATTTGAAAACAACTGTTTGTGGAATATGTTGAATACTTGACTTTTTCACTGAGTTGTTTTTAAGGAGTGAAGGTATACTTAGAAAACATACTCAAAACACAAAGATTAATAAATGGAATTGGACAGGATAAATATAATAGTGAGCATTTCTCTCCATCTACAAACCTCCTTCGGCCATTAGACCCTAGAGCATGTGTTTACATGGAGAGGATTACATGTGCATTTTTAGCACAAGTGTTCATTCATGATGTCAGAAGATTGGAGCAGAGATTCCAACTAAGCGATAAGCGATTTTCTCCCTGGAGTTGTGCAGCAGGTTCCAGAAGCCCCCAGGAGGAATCAGTACAAACACTGCGACCGTTATTTACTAACTGGGACTCCAGCAGCTGGGCTGTTTGCATGATATGCAAATGGACACATCATTCAAGGAAGAAAGGATGAATGCTCTGGCGCTTGCAGGGCAAACATTAACTGCTATGGGAAAAGGGCCAGCAGAAGAGAAACCAGACAGAAGTGAGTGGGTGGTGAGGGGCAGGACAAGAAACATCTTCCAAATAGGCAAAATGCAGGAGGCAGACACTGCTTGCTGGGAACCGATCAGCACTCCCAGCTTCGGTAAACAACAGATGGGTGTGTGCGGCAGCCCATCGCTGGCAGAACAGTGAATTTCCTCTCTACCCTATTTCTTGCTCTGGATCACATTCATAAAACCCTTTATATGTGGAAAGTTACTGAGAGGTACAGAGGGATGATATTAGCTAAAAGACCCATGGCTCAGGGGAGCTAAGAGGACCCTATGATAGGGACAAAAACACACATGGAATCAGACACAGCTTGGCAGCAGCTTCACTCGAACAACTCAACAGCTAGGGAAATGGGGCAAGAATTTCTGTTTTTCTGTCTCCATTTCCTTATCTGTTAAATGGGCATGATAGTACTATCTCATTGTAGGATCGCTGTCAGACTTAATTCATCTTCTTGATGTAAAGTACCTCCTACCAACATAGCACTAGTTGGTCAGTATTAGAGCTGGGGATTTAATTATTCAAGTTTTGTGACCCTAAAATGCATCAGTTCCTGGGAAGTTCAGAGATCTAGAGATTGTCCCTACAATTTCCCAAAGAAATAACCCTGCAGTCACTCTGTATCTTGAAGACTGGCCAAGTTAGCAAGGTATATTTACTTAGAAAGCAACTCTACTTGTAAACAGGTTATAAGATCTGTGGGTGAAATTCAAGTTTTTCTTTTGGTGTTTTGTTTTTGTTTTTTAAGCTCCAGCTTAACCAAGCCTGGTAGAAGCTTACAGACTCTAGTACACTTTGTGGTTTTAATATGTGTAGTGTGTAAAGTAAAAGAGCTTCTGTGTATCCATTGACACAAGCATGGCACTTATATCTTTTAGTTAATATTTTCAGGGAGTTTCATTGTGAATCCCTTCACTCTCAACTTTGCTATATCCCTATGGCTTTGTAAGGGCCTTGTAAACATCACACAGCTGGGTGTTTTGTTTTTTTTTTTTAATCCAGCTTAACAATCTTTAAAGTGGTATTTTAGTTCATATTGGCAGTATATTTAGATTTTATTTCTACAATATTATTTGTGCTTTTCATTTGTCTTTCTTTCATGCTCTTTTTTGTTTCTCCTTTCTTGACTTAGTTATTTTTCTTTCCCATTTTTCCCTCTTCTGATTTGGATGTTGTCTGTTTTATTTCTATTCTTTCAATGATTACCCTATTAACTTAAACATGCATTTTTACTTTAACAAGCCTACAGTTAATAACTCTACCCTTCTCTTAAATTATATAACCATATAGTTACTAGTTCTAAACTGTAACCATGTAAACCATAGAACACTAACTCTAATAATAGCTTCCCAACTTAGATATTCTTCTTTTCCTACATTTCACTTTTACTTTTTAACCTCATAAACTGATCATTATTGTTTTATACAGTTGATGTTTGCTTAAATTTACTTATTGACATTTATCTTTTTAAGCAGGCTTCACACCCAGTGGGGAGCCCAACACAGGGGTTGAAGTCATGACCTGAGATCAAGACCTGAGCTGAGATGAAGAATCAGATGCTTGGGGGGCCTAGGTGGCCTAGTCAGTTCAGTGCCCAACTCTTGATTCAGTTTTGGTTCAGGTCTGATCTTGGGTCATGGGATAAGACCCCATGTTAGGAGTATATGGAATCTGCTCGAAATTCTCTCTCCCTCTCCTTTACCCCTCCCTCTTATGCTCTTTCTCTCTCTCAAATAAGTAAATAAATCTTGAAAAAAAGAAAGCCAACTAAGGCACCCAGGTACTTCTATTTACCACTTAAGAAAAAAAAAAAATCCGGGGCGCCTGGGTGGCTCAGTGGGTTAAGCCGCTGCCTTCGGCTCAGGTCATGATCTCAGGGTCCTGGGATCGAGCCCCGCATTGGGCTCTCTGCTCAGCAGGAAGCCTGCTTCCTCCTCTCTCTCTCTGCCTGCCTCTCTGCCTACTTGTGATCTCTCTCTGTGTCAAATAAATTAAAAAAAAAATCCTTCCTAATCATGCATCTCAAACTTCCCACTTGGGATCACTTTCCTGTCTGAAATATATTCTGTAGTAGACAAACTCACCCAATATGTATTTTTCTGAAAGTGACTTTTTTCAAAAACATATAATTCTAGGTTTTCCCAACACTTTATCAATAGCATTCTAGTATTTTCTGGCTTCCATAGTTGCTGTTGAGAAGTTGGCTGACAATATAATAGTCATTCCTTTCAAGGTAACCCTTCTTTTTTCTCTATCTACCTTTAAGACCCTCTTTTTGTCTTCATTGTGCTGAAATGCTTAGTGAAATGCTTAGTGAAAACTAAGACTGGGTTAGATATTAATTACTTTTTAATTATTATACTTAGAGTTCTTTGGTTTTTCCTATCTAAGAAACATATTTCTCATAATTTCCATCATTCTTTCCTCATGTAGTGCCTCTCCCACACATTCTCTCCTCTCTTCTGAAACTCTGCTTACATGTTTCTTAACTACTCATCATTGTTATAGCTCTCTGTGCTGCACTGTAATAATTTCATTGCCTCATTCTACTAGTCCATTACTCAGCTTTCAGTTACATCCAACTTGTGCTTAATTTTATCCATCGAGTTAATCATTTCAATTACTATATCTGGCTTTTTAAAAATCTATTTCAAAATGTTTTGTTTCCTGCTCTTTACTCTCAATTATATTCTCCCTTTATTCCTTTAAATATATAAACATATTTATTTTATATTTGTGTCAGGCACTTTCAATTAAATCTGAAGCTGTTCCAGGTCTGATTCTGTTGGCTTTTGTTCATGGTATCTTGTTTCCATGGGTATTATTTGATTTTTGACTGTAAACTCATGTTAATTGGAAGTTCAGCCTATAGGAATTGAGGGGGGGCTGGATGTTACATAGGTTTTTCTATACATTTGTGTATCTTTCTCTTAGACACATGGGGATGGCTAACCTAATACCCCCTTTGTGCCTAATTATTAGCTTTAGGGTTATTTAACCTACCCAGATAGTAAGTTTGTTTTGGGGCTACAAACCTAGGCAAGGACCCACTGTTAGGTAAGAATACCCAGCACATTTTTTTCTCCTCTTCCCACCACCAAGACTTAAACCAGGCCATTTTTCTTACTTTCTCCCAGGAATTCAGGTTTTTATTTTCTTATCCTTACTCTGAGGCCTAACCCTTTACAGTTTTAGCTTTATATGAAGATCTCCTAATTAAATTCCCCTTCTTCAGTAGGTTCTATATTTTGCCTCCTGTCCACAATATGAAAATTAAAACTCAAAGTCACTGAGCTTCAGCCAACTTCCATGTGTTCAGCATGTCCTTCTGGGTTCCTATTTTCACTTGGTATTTGACCTCTCAGGAACCCTTAACTTCTTGCCAGTTCAGCAGCACCTTTAAAAATATTTTTATACATTTTATATAGCATTTATCCAATTTAACAGGAGACTCAGCCAGGATCTCTAGCTGGCCATACTGCTGGATATGGAAATTATAATGAATTTCCACCATGTAAGAGATTAAATCTGTCTTCAATGAACCTGTCCAAAAACTCTAAAACCAGTCCTATACTTCTTTTCCTTATACCTACTATCTCAAATCCTTTTAAATTTTTTAAGGATTTTTTTTTAAAGTAGTCTCTGTACCCAACATGGGGCTTGAACTTACAACCCCAAGACCAAGAGTCAAATGCTCTACTGACTGAGCCTTCCAGATGCTCAGAAAATATTTTTTAATTTAAATATATAAAAATATATTAAGGCAGGTGTCATCTCTCTCAGTTTGTGTTACAGAAAATCCCACAGTAGCTTTATTACTCAGTATCCAAACACTTTGATGTTGAACAATTTCAAACAATCTTAGAACTTCTGGAATAAGTAAAGGTTTACCAAAGTTTTTTATCTCCATTTTAACCTTAAATTTCTTGACCAAACTTAATTCTTTTCAGAACGAATAGCTAATAAAAGTCTAAAATTGATGTTGATCTTCTGGGCCAAGGATTTTCAAAATGTTATGCCCTCATCTCTTGGCATGCAAAGGGTAATCCAGGCAGGAGCAGGAAGAAATTATTAGAATTTTGCTAACAAATATTTTTATCTTAAACATCAAAAAGAATTAATATTTATTAGAATTTAATATCAAAATTTGATGCTTGCATCCATACTTGGTCTGGATGTCCTGAGGAAAGAGAGGATAGTCTACAGAGTGGAGAGACTAACAGTAGCACCTTTTCTCTCTCCCTCCTTTGACACACTAACACTGCAATATGTATGCTCAATTCAGTGCATTTTCAAATTATATTTTCTGGTTTAAAGCAATCTTCTCAAAATGGACATGTGGCTTTTAAAATTTTTCTGTAAAGAAGCTGTGAATAAAAAAGTATATTAATTATGTAAGCATATATAAACAAGAAAAATGACAGAGATGACATGTGTCCTACTCCTCGTATAAACTCTTTGTTGACTACATTAAATAATGATGAAAAAATAATGATGATACTATTAGGTCTGACAAGACATTGTCCTTCTCCAAAAAAAAAAAAAAAAACCAACAACAAAAGCAAGATGTTTTGTAATCTGAATTTGCATCCCATATTATTAATAATCTTGCCTTAGGCATAATTTTTCCTGAGCTATTAGCTAATGATAGTTGTACATGTATATTCTACATGATATGCAAATACAAATATATTGGGATATAGAGCTAACATTATTTATTTTTTAAAACAGTTTGAAACCTACTGTTGAGGCATCTTCTCAAAATTGTCGCCCAACACGTAATTATTTTCTCTCTAATTACTGTAACTCATATAGATACTATATTTTAAGTGATTTATTGTCTGTCTTTTAGAACGATTGGTTTGAACAAAGACCCATTTCATGTTCACATGCAACAACCACCACTTTCTCCCCACTTTCAATCGTTTGACTAGCTCTACTTTATTTTCAAAACTTTTCATTTACTCCATCTAATGAGTACTTTCCACAATCCCATTGCTCTTAAATTTGGTGGAATATGAGGAGGTAAATAATTGTGGTAAAGCATCTCCAAGCTATGAACAAACATTGTGAATAACAGACTAAGATAAAGTGTCCTGCTTTGATGGGGCCATTAGTGCCATCAAAGTTGAAATCCCACTATGAAGCATGGTTTGGCTCCTGTCTGTGAATGCTTTTAGATTAGAAATTCTTAAGTAAAGCACTTTCTACGTATTCAAAGAGCTCTGAGGGCCTATGAGAAATTACATTTATAAATATAATGCACCCACCTTCGCCAAACCTCATTGCTGGAGATTGTTTTTCAGCTTGTAAAGAGTAAGTACTCCCTACCATTCCAATCTCTGTGAACAAAACAGAAAAACAGGTACGACTAGCCAGAATCCAAGTGAGGGAGATTGTCCCTGTCAGCTGCCTTCTTTCCCCTCTTTTCATGACTTTAAATACCACAGTTACCCCTGAGTTGTAAGAGAACAAGGATTGTTTATTGTGGACCTAACAAATTTCATTATCTCCTGAGCCTCATTACCATTAATACTTATTCACTTTCCATTTCAAGGTGTTGTTTTGCCCTGAAGCCTCAAAACCTTTTTGTCTATTGATTGGTTGCTTGATGATAAAAACAAATACATACACTTCATTACTAATATTTTACAGGCAAAAGAAAAGGTACACAAAAGATAAAAATAAAGAATAAAGAGAGTTAATGCAAACCAAAAGTACAAGGGTCGCTACTTCACCATTTTGCATCTCCCTGGAGTACAGAGCCTACATTAGCAGTCACTGGTGGTTAAAGCTTTAGAGACTCAAAGAGAATGTTCTGGCTTCTTTTGCCTTTTTCGCTACCTGGGGGTAAATAACCATAATCAGCAGGCACAAATATAATGAATTAAGAGGAGCTTGCAAAGTGCATTGAGGAATGGTGAATGGTGGCAGAATACATAGTATTAAAAGCAAAGAATAATCTGAAATTCTCCTAGAAAAGTAAAGCTTAGACAACTAATACTAATACTAATACTAATACTAATCACCCATCTGTCTTTTAGTTCTTCCCACCTTCTTTTACCAAATGCTCTTTAAGTGGTTTTTACTACTACGGGAATTCTCCTAAGTGTTTAGTATAATAAAACCAAAAGCAGTTCTTTGAAGTCCCGCTGTCATTACTAATGTTGTGCCCTTGTATAGGGTCTCTCTGATTCTGATCAGGCTAATAAGTTGCAATGTAAGAAAAGCACAACGGTCCATAATGCACAGTACATCGCAATCATTAATTAATACTAATTGAATGCCCACTTAGTTCATAAATTTAGTCCAGACATAATAATTATTAAAATCCTGACTGTGAGAGAAAACAATGGCAATAAGGAGTATCTGGGAAGGGGTTATATAAAAGAGAAACTCAGAGAATATAAAGAAGAAAAAAATTTTTTTTTCCCGTAAGCTCTACACTCACTGTGGGGCTTGAAGTCAATGACCCCGAGATCAGGAGTTGCATCCTCTACAGACTGAACCAACCAGGTGCCCCAGAAATCCTTTCTTCTCTAATTACTGTATCTGCTACTCTCTGGTGTCTGCTCCTCATCATCACCACATGTGAGCAAATGGTCGCATGTGATTTATAATCAACTGATGAGTCAAAGACATGATTTCATGTTGGTGTTTTCTTCTCCACTTCTTCTTTCACTTCTTTTATCTTTTTAATGGCTATTTTTCACATTCTGCCAAACATACATAAAACCTCTTACAAGGGGGATGCCTGGGTGGCTCAGTTGGTTAAACGTCTGCCTTTGACTAGGGTTATGATCCCGTGGTCCTGGGGTCGAGTCCCATGTCAGGTTCTCTGCTCAGTGGGGAGCCTGCTTCTCCCTCTGTCTGCTGTTCCCCCTGCTTATGCTCTCTCTTTCTCTCTCTCTGAGAAATAAATAAATAAAATCTTTAAAAATAAAAAACTCGTGGCATCTGGGTGGCTCAGTAGGTTAAATCTTCTGTCTTCAGCTCAGGTCATGATCTCAGGGTCCTGGGATTGAGCCCTGCATCAGGCTCTCGGCTCAGCGGGGATCCTGCTTCCCCTTTCCCCACCTGCCTCTCTGCCTACTTGTGATCTCTCTGTGTCAAATAAATAAATAAAATCTTTTTTAAAAAAAATTTTTAATTAAAATTAAAAATTAAAAAATTAAAAAAAACCTCTTACTTGGGCTTTCTTATCAAAGAGATATTTTCATAGAAGATACAAAGCTGAGATCAGAAATATATGAATAGAAGTGCCTGGGTGGCTCAGTCGGTTAAATGCCTTTGGCTCAGGACATGATCTCAAGGTCCTGGGATTGAACTTCAAGTTGGGCTCTGAGGTCAGCAAGGAGTCTTAGGATTCTCTCCCTCTTCCTCTGTCCCTCCTGCTCACACTCTCTCACTCTCTCTCTCAAATAAGTAATATTTTTAAAAAAGAAAAGAAATACATGTGGGATGCCTGGATGGCTCAGTCAGTTAAACATCTACCTTCAGCTCATGTCATGATCCCAGGGTCCTGGGATTGAGCCCCACATTGGACTCCCTGCTCTGCAGAGATCCTGCTTCTCCCTCTCCCTCTTCTCCTCTCCCTGCTTGTGGGCTCACTCTCTCTGTCAAATAAATACATATTTTTTTTAAAAGAATACATGCATAGATACTTATTAAAATGAAATTAAAAAGAACACCTCACTATTCAAATATTTTAAAGTATTTTAAACCTCTTGCATTTGGTGACCTATAATATCCTGGTATGTGATTAATTGCCACAGTTGTCCTCCAAGCTCCTTTTACCATCCTATGTGGACATTGTTGGCTATAAGGCTTCACTAGGTACAAATTGCTGAACAATTACTGATGGAAGAAAGGTCATAATAATAGGTTACAGAAGTCTGTGCTGGCTTTGGGACCATTTAGATGGAACCATTTTGTCTTATTGTTATAAAGGTGAGAAGGAAGTAGTTTAAGAGAGAGACAAGCAAACAAAAGACAGGCAAGCAGAGCCATATAACTTCTACTTTCATTTCCTGCTTACTCCATTACTTCTAGAGTTATGGGAGAAATAACATGATTGGAATGACCTGAAGGTTAAGAGGTAGGTGAGGTTTACCTGGTAGAAAGTAGATTGAATACTGTTGGCTAAAACTTTTTGAAAGTGAAAAGTAGTAACATTTAACAAAATACCAAACTGACAGTAGGGGTGGGAAAGGACTCAAACTGCATTTGGTAATTTTTTTTTTCTTCCTAAGTGTGTATCTTTTATTAAAAGAGAAAGATAGAATTGAGATGGGGTTGAGCAGAGGTTGCTGGAGAGGGAAGGAGACAGAGGGAATTATTTGCTTGAAAATTAAATGTCTATTATGACACTTCTGCAGCTATAGTTCCTTCAAATATTATATAAGGATCGGTAAGTTCTAAATTGTATTCAATCAATAAATATATCTTGAGCATTTATTCTGTGTCAAAACTGACTTTATAAAACTAAAAAAAAAAAATCTTTCCTTTTAGCACATAAGTCTTCTGCATCTGAAGACCATGGATCTTTGAAAGGTTAATTCAAATGGTATCCGGTCTCAGTAAATTTAAAAGGTCTGACACCAGTTATGGTTCTTCAAAATAAGCAGATTGGTAAGAATAAGGAAAAAACTTAAAAAAAAAAAGTACAGACATACATATAAATACATATAGAAACACTAGAAAGATACATCGTGATTTGACAAACAACAATAATAGCCCCTTACTATTTGCTGGATATTTGCAATCTTGCTAGGAGTAATTACCTCTACCACAAAGCATAACTTTTAAACTTTAACTTGAGAAGTAAATGCATGAGATAAAATATTTGGAATTGAAGTTGATGTTTGGAGTAATCTAGTCATACATTCTAAGTTCAAGGACATTTTCTGGACCATAAGTATGAAGAGAATCAATATTCAGAAGAAGGAAAGGTCTCAAGTGGTCAAGTTGGTCAATACCCTGTACAAGGCTTGCAAAAAAAGGAATGTTAAAGAGATTGGAACAAAAACAATAGCCCCTTCTAAAAAATAGTAAGTTGTCTCTAGAGCACAATTAGAAATTGAATGTCAATTCAAACAAAAATGCCTCAGGTTTTCTGACAATAATAAATTTCATTTACATATTCCTGACAAAACCAAATTTTCTTAGAGATCTAGGTTGAAATATTAGTCGTTTATTATATTTAAATTTTACTCTCCGATATTTCAATAATTACAAAATAGTTCACATCAATTCAGAATTTCTTCTCTCTGTTCTTATGGGGTTTCTGGTTCTCTGCTTTAATCAAGTGATACTCATAGGTTTTAGATAAGCAAATTAATTTGGGGGTATTCTCTGAAGTCAAAACTCTTTTCTTCAAATCGTCTGATACACCTCAAAATTGGGTATGGTCTAATAAAGAGGATTGGTAAGTGTCTTGGAAAATATCAGTCAGAAGGGAAACAATTAAATGACTGATTTTTTTTTAAGGATGCTTATAACAAAAGAAGCATGGAATGCCTCTGATCTGAACAAGTAAATGGAAAGGGTAGTGGTTTACTCATTTTAAAAAGCACTGGGAAGAATAAAATATTGGGTAGAATCTTGTTTTTCCTAAATGAATTGTCCCATTGAATAACCAAATAAGGACAAATTTCTCTGTGTGGAGGTATTTCAGCTACCAAATGGAGAAAGGATAAGATAATTATAATGTCCACTTTACAATCCCTAATTAAATAATACATCTAAGTGATGCACATCAATGCATGTTAATATCAATAAGAGGGGCAACTAGATATTGCGTGCCTCTTGAAAGAAGCACATAATACTCTCTGAAGTATCCTTGCTACAAAAATCTCTATTACATTTTTCAATCCTCTAGATACAACTATCATTTGGAGCAAATACAGAGAACCCTGGAGATAAGAGTCAGAAAATCTTGACTGTGAGAATCTAAAGAACTAACTTCCTGGAATCCTCAACAAAGAAATGCAAAGAAGATTAAAAAAAAAGCGGGGGGGGGGGGGTGCCTGGGTGGCTCAGTGGGTTAAAGCCTCTGCCTTCAGCTCAGGTCATGATCCCAGGGTCCTGGGATGGATTCACATCAGGTTCTCTGCTCAGCAGGGAGCCTGCTTCTCCCCTTCCCCTCTCTCTGTCTGCCTCTCTGCCTACGTCTGATCTCTGTCTGTCAAATAAATAAATAAATAAATAAATAAAATCTTTAAAGAAGAAGAAGAAGAAGATAATGTAGAGCGGAAACCTGTAGATTTAAAAGGGACTTTAAATATATACTAACACATCACATGTAGACATTATATTAAATTCCTAATTAAATACGAAATTGTAAAACTGACATATATGCAACATTTGCAGATTTAATGCTGAAAAGATATTCAATCATATTAAAAATTGTCAGTTTTTTAAAATTAATAATGGCATGTACTCAGGTTTTCAAAAAGTGCTTATCTGAGCAACATGGTTAAGTAATATCCCTCACCATGCCAAAACCCCATCCCAACAATGACAATTTGGCACATATTCTTGGACAAATGTGTCTTTGTGTGAACTGTGGGATCCAGCACCATACACCAAGGGACCCAGGAAGACTTTTATCCACCCAGATAGTAGACATATAGAATGCAGTCTCAGCTATGGACATACAGTGCCTCAGTCATGATCCTAGACACCTTGGAAAACTGTACCTTGGAAAATCAGCCAGGAATGAGAGAGCCATTTTGGAAGTTCAAGAATCCAGCAGAGAAGTTCTGGTGGTTAGTAAAGACAGAAAGAGGCAACTACTGCTTCAAATGCAAAGATAGCAATTTCAAAACTTCAAGGAACATGAGAAAGCAAGGAAACATGACATCACCAAAGGATTCCAAAAATCTTTCAGTAATATTGAAAAGACATGGAGATCTGTGAATTACCCAATAAAGAAATCAAAATAGCTGTTTTAAAGAGACTGAAAGAGATGTAAGAAAACACAAAAAGAAAATTTAGTGAAACGAGGAAAACAATACAAGAATGAAATGAAAAGTATAACAGAGATAGAAATCATAATGAAAGAAACAAATAGATTTTCTGGAGCTGAAGAATACAGTGAATAAAAATGCATAAAAATAAATATTCATAGAAAGCTTCCACATTAGAATGGATCAAGTAGAAGAAAGAATTTGTGAATTAGAAGATGGAAACTTTGAAATTATACAGTCAGAGGAAAACAAAGAAAAAAAGAATGAACAAGTGCGAAGAAAGGCTATATGATCTATAGGACACCATGGAAGGAACAATTTGTGAATTTTTAGAGTTCCAGAAGGAAAGGAAGTAGAAGACAAGGGCACAAAGCTTATATAAAAGAAATAATGGCTGAGAATTTCTCATATCTGGGAAGAAATTTGGATACCTAAGTTCACAAATCTCATAGGTCACCAAACAAAGTCAACTTAAAGAGATCAGGACAAATTATAATAAACCTGTAAAAAATAAAAGATAAAGAGAACACTAAAATCAGGAAGAGAGGGTGCCTGGTGGTTCAATCAGTTAAGCGTCCAACTCTTCATTTCTCCTCAGGTCATGATCTTAGGGTTGTGAGATCAAGCCCCACACTGGGCTCTGCACTGGTCATAGATCCTGCTTAAGATTCTTTTTCTCTCTCTGCCCTTCCCCCCACCAATTAAAAAAAAATTAGCATTTAGAAAACAAGTCTAGAAATTACAAGGGAATCCCTATAGGGCTTGAAGTGGATTTTTCAGCAGAAAACTTCCTAGGTAAGAGAGAGTAGGATGCTATATTCAAAGTGCTAAAAGAAAACAACAACAACAGCAACAACAACAAAGAATATTCTATCTGACCAACTTGTCCTTCAGAAATAAGGAGGGATAAAGACTTTCCCTGGCAAACAAAAACTGAGGGAGTTCATTACACCTAGACCTGCCTTATAAGAGGTGCTGAAAGGAGTTCTTCAAGTTGAAATGAAAGGACACTACTAGTAACATGAAAACATGAAAAAAAAAAAAAAACCCCCCACTGGTAAAGGTAATTGTATTGTCAAATTCAGATTACTGTAATACTGTAATATGGTAATGTGTTAAAGACTTTACTATAAAGGTTAAAGGACAAAAGTATTAAAAAATAACTAGAGCTGCAATAATTTGTTAATGAATACATCATTAGAAAAAAGAACTGAATTGTGACACCAAAAACATACAAGGAGAGGAGTAAGAGAATGAGTGTTTGTATACAAGTGAAGTTAATTTATTGTGTAAAACAAACCATTATATCTCTGAGATGTTTTGTGTAAGTCTTGTGGTAACCGCAATGCAAATACCTAAGTAGATACACAAAAAAATGAAGAGAAGAGAATCAAAACATACCACTATGGAAAATTATCAATTCACAAATGAAGACAACAACAGAAGGACAAAGGAACAAGGGAGTTACAATACAATTAGAATTAATTAGATTACAAGTAGAATACAATTAATATGATGGCATTAGTAAGTCCTTACTTATCAATAATTACTCTTAACGTAAATAGATCAAATTCGCCAATCAGAAAGTATACAGGGGTTGGATGAACAAGAAAAAAACAAGATCCAACTGTATGCCACCTACAAGAGGCACTTTAACTTTAAGGACTCACAAAGGTTCCAAGTGGGGATATGGAAATGATGTTCTGTGCAAATGGAAACAAAAAGAAAGCAGGTATAGCTATACTTATAGGAGGCAAAATAGACTTCAAGCTAAAAGCAGTAACAAGAAAAAAAGAAGGTCATTAGGTAACAAAACAAGATTAATTAATCAAGAGGATATAACAGTTATAAATACACCAATGTCAGAGCACCAAAATATATTAAGCAAATACTAAGAGATCTGAAGGGAGGAGATGGACAAAAATACAATAGTAGGTGATGTTAAATACCCCCACTTACAACAATGGATAGATCAGACAGAAAATCAATGAAGAAACATTTGGCTTGAAATAAACTTTACACCAAATGGACCTACAGACATACACAAAACATTGCATCCAATAGCAGCAGAATACGCATTCTTCTCAAACACACAAGTAACATTTTCCAGGATAAATCATATGATAAATCATAAAACAAGTCTTAGCAAATTTAAGAATATTGAAATCATACTAAGGAGCTTTTTTAAGCATAATGATATGAAAATGAAAGTCAATAAAAGGAGGAAAATTGGAAAATTCACAAGTATGTGCAAATTAAACAACATACTTTCTGAACACCATGGATCAAAGAAGAAATAAAAGGAAATAAAAAAAATCTTAAACAAAGATGGAAACACAACATATCAAACTTATGAGAGGCAGGAAAAGAGTTCTAAGGGGGAAGTTTATAGCAATAAACACCTACATGAAGAAAGAAGAAAAATCTTAAATAGTTTTATACCTCAAAGAACTAGAAGAACCTAAACCCCAAATTAACAAAAAAGAGCAAATGACGAATATCAGAGTGGAAATCAATGAAACTAGACCAAAAAAAAAAAAAAAAAAAAAAAAAGAAAGAAAGAAAGAAAAAGAAAAAGAAAAGAAAGCAAGGAAACCAAGGGCTGCTTTTTAATGATTAAAAAAAACTGATAAATCTTTAGCTATGCTAAGAAAAAAGAGAGAAGATGCAAAGAAATAAAATCAGAAATGGAAGAGGAGACATTATAACGATACTATGAAAATACAAAGGGTCATAAGGATCATATGACAAAGGGTCATATGAACAGATGCTAATAAATTGGATAATCCATAAGAAATGGATAAATTTCTAGAAAAGACAATCTATCAAGACTGAATAACAAAGAAATAGAAAATCTGAAAAGACCAGTAATGTGTTAGGAGATTGGATCAGTAATCTCCTAAAAGAAAAGCCCAGGACCAGGTGGTTTCCTTGGTGAATTCTACTAGAATTCAAATATTTAAAGAAGAAATAACGCCAATCCTTTCATGCTCTTCCAAACATTTGAAGAGGAAAGACCACTCACTCCCCAATTAATTTTATAAGGCCAACATTGCCTTGATACCAAAGTCAGATAAGGACACAACAAGAAAAACAAACAAACAAAATGAAACAAACAAACAAACAAAAAAACATTAAAAAACTGTAGGCCAATATCTCAGAGGAATACAGATGTAAAAATCATTGACAAAATATCAGCAAACTGAATTCAACAGCCCATTAAAACTATCATACACCATGATAAAGTGGGATTTAACCCTGGGATGCAAGGATGGTTCAATATATGCAAATCAATAAATGGGATACACCACATTAATAGTATGAAAGATAAAAATCATGATCAACTAAAGATCTCGAATAGCCAGAGGAATATTGAAAAAGAAAGACAAAGTTGGTGGCATCACAATTCCGGACTTCAAGCCCTATTACAAAGCTGTCATCATCAAGACAGCATGGTACTGACACAAAAACAGACGCATAGATCAATGGAACAGAATAGAGAGCCCAGAAATAGACCGTCAACTCTATGATCAACTAATCTTCGACAACGCAGGAAAGAATGTCCAATGGAATAAAGACAGCCTCTTCAACAAATGGTGTTGGGAAAATTGGACAGCCACATGTAGAAAAATGAAACTGGACCATTTCGTTACACCACACACGAAAATAGACTCAAAATGGATGAAGGACCTCAACGTGAGAAAGGAATCCTGTGTTCTCCTCAAGGAATCCTTGAGGAGAACACAGGCAGCAACCTCTTCAATGTCAGCCACAGCAACATCTTCCTAGGAACATCGCCAAAGGCAAGGGAAGCCAGGGCAAAAATGAACTGTTGGGACTTCATCAAGATCAAAAGCTTTTGCACAGCAAAGGAAACAGTTAACAAAACTAAAAGACAACTGACAGAATGGGAGAAGATGACATATCAGATAAAGGGCTAGTATGCAAAATCTATAAAGAACTGATCAAACTCAACACCCAAAGAACAAATAATCCAATCAAGAAATGGGCAGAGGGGGCGCCTGGGTGGCTCAGCGGGTTAAAGCCTCTGCCTTCGGCTCAGGTCATGATCCCAGGGTCCTGGGATCGAGCCCCGCATCGGGCTCTCTGCTTGGCTGGGGGCCTGCTTCCTCCTCTCTCTCTGTCTGCCTGCCTTTCTGCCTACTTGCCTACTTGTAATCTCTATCTGTCAAATAAATAAATCTTTAAAAAAAAAAAAAAAAGAAATGGGCAGAGGACACGAAAAGACATTTCTGCAAAGACATCCAGATGGCCAAAAGGCACATGAAATAGTGCTCCACATCACTCAGCATCAGGGAAATACAAATCAAAACCACAATGAGATACCACCTCACACCAGTCAGAATGGCTAAAATTAACAAGTCAGGAAATGACAGATGCTGGCGAGGATGCAGAGAAAGGGGAACCCTCCTACACTGTTAGTGGGAAGGCAAACTGGTGCAACCACTCTGGAAAACAGCATGGAAATTCCTCAAAAAGTTGAAAACAGAGCTACCTATGACCCAGCAATTGCACTACCGGGTATTTACCCTAAAGATACAAATGTAGTGATCCGAAGGGGCACGTGCACCCGAATGTTTAGACAGCAATGTCCACAATAGCCAAACTATGGAAAGAACCTAGATGTCCATCAACAGATGAATGGATAAAGAAGAAGTGGTATATATATACAATAGAATACTATGCAGCCATCAAAAGAAATGAAATCTTGCCATTTGCGAAGACATGGATGGAACTAGAGGGTATTATGTTTAGCGCAATAAGTCAATCAGAGAAAGACAACTATCATATGATCTCCCTGATATGATGATGTCGAGAAGCAACATGGGGGGTTTGGGGGGTAGGAAAGGAATAAATGAGACAAGATGGGATCGGGAGGGAGACAAACCATAAGTGACTCTCACAAAACAAACTGAGGGTTGCTGCAGGGGAGGGGGATAGGGAGAGGGTGGTTGGGTTATGGATATCGGGGAGGGAATGTGCTATGGTGAGTGCTGTGAAGTGTGTAAACCTGGTGATTCACAGACCTGTAACCCTGGGGCTAATAATATATTATATGTTAATAAAAAATAATAATAATAGGGGAGCCTTCGGCTCAGGTCATGATCTCAGGGTCCTGGGATCGATCCCCGCATCAGGCTCTCTGCTCAGCACGGAGCCTGCTTCCTCCTCTCTCTCTCTGCCTGCCTCTCTGCCTACTTGTGATCTCTCTCTGTCAAATAAATAAATAAAATCTTAAATAATAATAATAATAAAAAATCATGATCAACTTAACAGATAGAGAAAGCATTTGACAAACTACAACACCCTTTCATGATAACAACTCTCAATAAATTGGGTATAGAAGGAACATATCTCAGTATATTAAAGGACATATATAAAATGCCCACAGTTAATAACATACTCAGTGGTATGGTAAAAGGTTGAAAGCTTTTCCTCTAAGACAGAAATAAGACAAGGGTGCCCACTCCTATTCAACATACTATTGAAAGTCCCAGCCACAGCAATCAAGCAAGAAAAAGAAATAAAAAATATACAGGTCAGAAAGGAAGAAGTAAAATTGTGTTTGCAGATGATATGACCTTATATACAGAATATATATGAATATACATATAGTCTTATATGTATTGTATTCTAAAGATACCATGGGAGGGATGCCTAGGTGGCTCAGTTTGTTGGACCATTGCCTTCGGCTCAGGTCATGATCCTGGAGTCCTGACATCGAGTCCCACATCGGGATCTCAGCTCCACAGGGAGTCTGCTTCTCCCTCTGACCTTCTCCTCACTCATGCTCTCTCTCACCGCCTCTCTCTCAATAAATAAATAAAAATCTTAAAAATAAATAAATAAACAAAATAAAAATAAAAATAAAGATGCCATAGGAAAAAACAGTTACAACTAAATAATAAATTCAGTGAAGTCATAGCCTACAAAATCAACATACAGAAATCAGTTGCATTTCTATACACTGTCAATGAAATATCTGAAAGAGAAATAAAGAAAACAATTCTATTCGTAATAATATCAAAAACAGTAACATACTTAGAAATAAATTTAACCAACAAGGTAAAAAATCTGTACATTAAAAGGTCTAACACTTTAATGAAATTGAAGAAGACACAAATAAATGGAAATATATTCCATGCTTGTGCATTGGAAAAATTAATATTGATTATATGTCCATATTATCTAAAATCATCTATAGATTCAATGCAATTCTTATCAAAATCCAATGATATTTTTCACAGATATAGAATAAACAATCCTTAAATTTATGTGGAACCACAAAAGACTCTAAAAAGCCTAAGCAATCCTGAGAATGAATAAAGCTGAAGGCATCACACTTCCTGATTTTGAACTTACTACAAATCTATAGTAATCAAAACAGTATAGAACTGGTATAAATAGACAAATAGGCAACTGGGATACAATTGAGAGCCCAGAAATGAACCCTTGTGTATATGGCCAAGGGAGCCAAGAACACACAATAGGTAAAAGATAGTCTCTTCAATAAATGATATTAAGAAAACTAGAAAAACATATGTATAAGAATGAAATTGGACCTTGCTCAGTGCAGAGTCTGCTTATCCCTCTCCATCCCCTCACTTGTGCTGTCTCTCAAATAAATAAATAGATAGATAGATAGATAGATAAACAAAATCTTTGAAAAAGGAAAAAGAAATGAGTAGAAGAACTGAACTTTTTTTTTTAAAGATTACAAATGGCCAGCAGGTGCACAAAAAGGTGCTTGACATTATTAATCATGAGGGAAATGGAAATCAAAACCACAGTGAGATATCATCTCACACTCGTTAGAATGACTATCATCAAAGAGACAAAAAATAACAAGCATTGGTAAAGATGTGGAGAATAGGGAACACTCGTGCAACATTAGTGGGAATGTAATTGGTGCAGTCATTACAGAAAACAATATGGAGGTTTCTCAAAAATTAAAAATAGAACAACCACGTATAATAAAAAAATCTCACTTCTGGGTATACACCCAAATGAAATGAAATCAGGATCTCAGAGATATATACACCCCCCCTCCCCAATATTCACTGTAGAACTGTTCACAATAGCCCCAATATGGAAACAAACTATGTAAATACACACACACACACACACACACACACACGGAAGCATTTTTCAGCCATGAGAAAGAAGAAAATTCTGGCTTTTGCATCAAAATAAATGAACATTTAGGCATTATGTTAAGTAAAATTTCAGACTAAGAAAGACAAATATTGTACGATATCACTTATATGCAATATCTAAAAAAACAGATTTATGGAAACAGTGAATAGAATGGTAGTTGCCAGAAGCTAGGGAGTGACAGAAACAGGAAGAGGTTGGTCAAAGGGTACAAACTTCCAGTTATAAGATGAATAAATTCTAGAGATCTAATGTACAGCATGGTGATTATAGTTAACAATACTATATTATACACTTGAAAGTTTCTAAGAGAGTAGATTTTAAATGTTTTTAACCATACCAAAAAAATTGAAAAATGTAGAGGTAATTATATGAGGTGGTAGAGATGCTAACTAACTCTACTGTGGTAATCATACAACATATTAATGCATCAGGTCAACATTATTGCCTTTATACTTACACAATGTTGTGTGTCAGTTTTGTTTCAATAAAGTTGGAAAAAATTAAAGTTTAAAATAAAAGATTTCTATATTTTAGAGACATGCTGATATGTTCATAGGTGACATGATATGCTATATGGGATTTGCTTCAAAATAATTTGAGGGGGTGCCTGGGGGGCTCAGTTGGTTACACAATTGCCTTAGGCTCAGGTTCTGATCCTTGAGTCCTGGAATAGAATCTCACATCAGGCTCCCTGCTTTGTAGGGAGTCTCTTTCTCCCTCTGAGCTGTCCCCTCTCATGCTCTCTCTCTCATTCTCTTTCTCTCAAATAAATAAATTAAAAATCTTAAAAAAAAATAATGGGACACCTGGGTGGCTCAGTGTGTTAAAGTCTCTGCCTTCAGCTCGGGTCATGATCCCAGGGTCCTGGGATAAAGCCCCACATCGGGTTCTCTGCTCAGCAGGGAGCCTGCTTCTCCCTCTCTCTCTGCCTGCCTCTCTGCCTACTTGTGATCTCTGTATGTCAAATAAATAAATAAAAACTTTAAAATAATAATAATAATAATAATTTGAGGGAGGGAGAAGTAGGTGGAGCTAAAATGAAATAATATTATTTTTGAATTAATAATGATTAAAATTTGTTTGATGGATACCTGGATTTTATTATACTTTTCTTTTGCCAGTTTTCCCATATATATTTGAAATTTTCCAAAATCAAAACATTTCTTTTTAATAAAGTTATTAGGTGAGCTAAGATCAGGAGAAAATACAAAGAAATCCCTATCAGCAATATATTAGTAAATTTTTTTAAAAGATTTTATTTATTTGACAGACAGAGATCTCAAGTAGACAGAGAGGCAGGCAGAGAGAGAGGGTGAAGCAGGCTCTCTACGGAGCAGAGAGCCTGATGTGGGACTCGATCCTAGGACCCTGAGACCATGACCTAAGCCGAAGGCAGAGGTTTAACTCACTGAGCCACCCAGGCATCCCATCGGCAGAGGCTTTAACCCACTGAGCCACCCAGGCGCCCCTGTATTAGTAAATTTTTAACTGACTCATTTTAACTGATTTGCAGTATTTGCTAATTTCTGTGATGGGCAAAATCATGATTGACAAAATCAGCTCTCATAACCCTAAGTGAGCGGTCCCAAACTAATGTTTTCTTTTTTTGTAAGATTCATTTATTTATTTTGAGAGAGAAAGAGAGGAAGCGAGCATGTGCACAAGTTGGAGGAAGGGCAGAGGGAGAGAGTCTTTCTTTTTTTTTTTTTTAAGATTTTTTATTTATTTTATTTGACAGACAGAGATCACAAGTAGGCAGAGAGACAGGCAGAGAGAGAGGAGGAAGCAGGCTCCCCACTGAGCAGAGAGCCCGATGCGGGGCTCGATCCCAAGACCCTGGGATCATGACCTGAGCCGAAGGCAGAGGCTTTAACCCACTGAGCCACCCAGGTGCCCCGGGAGAGACTCTTTCAAGCAGAGACTCCCCACTGAGAGAGAAGCCAGATTCAGATTTGCTGGATCCCACAACCCATGTGATCATGACCTGAGCTAAAACCAGCTTAACCAACTGAGCCACCCTGGTGTCCTCTAAATTAATGTTTTCTTACTAGACTCTGTATATCCCTACATCTCTGGGACATTTGAGGTATAGGAAGTCAGTTTGTTAGAGCACCATCTGTATGCAGAAGGTATAATTAGGAATTCTAGAAATTACTTCTTATCCTTCTCTTTCTCCTCCCGTGTACATGAATTTTCTTGTAACTGGAGTGTACATTTTTAAGTGATCAACCTCATTAATTTATTTTTTTGATAGACATCTTTCTAAAGGCATTTCAAACAGAGAGTATTAAACAGGAATTTCCTCAACATATGGTTCTTTAGGCTAAACAAACAAAAATTAACACTGCTTTGATATAACAGAACTATTTTTACAAATAGTGAATATTAGAGCTGCCCTCAGGGATGGCTCAGAGATCTGTAGGAGCATTTGTCTAGACTGATAGGATTTTTACTTTTTTGTGTGTTTGATTTTTGTGGCTTCTCTCTTTCAGCCCCTGATTTTAGGCTGTCAGCTTCCACTTCCTATTTTTAATCTGCTGTGAACTTGAGTAGCCAATATTGGTGGTCCTCAAGTTTTGTTGTGTCTGACAATTCTACCATTGCTATCTTCCATCAATATACACCAGCCACATGCTTAATCTGGACTTTTGTACCACTGGTAGTGAATGACTATTTCTGTGTGGTAATATTACCTACTGAGAAAGAACGGAGTTTCTGCAGCTGTGACATCTTCGTATGGTAGGGTCTATTCAATTATTTGAATATTTTATTGTGTTTGGCACTTACGATTTCATTTAGATATCTGAAAACGGAAAGGTAAGAGTGCTGATGCTCATGATAAGATGTGTAGATTTCATAAGTGCAATTCAAATGTTAAAAAGATGGAAATCATTAGGCATGTCAAAGAGAGGGAATCTCTGGCTTCAATTGAATACTTGAAGGAGTTAAAGCACTCAACTGTGAAGGAAATGAATAAAATTAAAACTATATGTAAAATGCCAGAAATTACACCTACAATTTGCGTCCACATTTATTTTTTAGCTGAGAATGGAACTCTCTTATAACATTTAAGTCTATTGTTTGGATTTTATACATTTAACTTGTATGCATGTTTTAGAGAATGCATCAAGTATGAAAGTGGTGTGTCTCCTATTGCCAAGGCTGCCTATGTTATGTGTACAGGTTACTGATACTGCCACAAATGTCTCTGGAGTCTTGAAATTGCTCTCTCCGCTTGCTCCTTCATGCTCCCCACTGTTGCTAACCCTGGGATTCTTCACTATACTTTGATGGTCTCCCCATTCCCTGTCCACGCCTTTGTGAATAGACCTTTTATTACAGTCTCCTTAGTTACTCGGTTTGGGTGAGATGTCTGCTTCCTTTTGGAGACACTCACTGATAAATCAGGCAAGAGAACTCTGGAGAAGTGAAGTACTCCTAAAACCAGCTTGGACGTGGTCTTGAGTCCCCTGACTTACTTAACCTGCCATGACTTTGTCACAAAACATGAGGGAAAATATGACTATATTAGAGACGACGAATACACATTTATAATTTTTTAAATGCCATCAGGATTTTGTTTATAACTAGTGTAGTAATTTCCATTCATGTCAATAAGAATGGACAAACTGACGATGGTGTACTCCACATTTAGATATTTAGTTTCATTCCTAGATTGTTAAATCCCCATTGAATGTATGAAGACCCACCCTTTAAGAGGAGTAGAAGAACCTGGGGTTAATTCCATGAAGTTAATCTAAACTATGCTCTATGTCTGATACTCTAGATGATTTTACTACTCCTTATCCCTATGTATCTTTTAAATAAGAATAACTTTATCTGAGTCTGAACTAAATTAAGTAATAGTTTTAAAGTCTGCCTTTTTTCTCTTCTCCAAAGACACAATATAATTCTGATTATGGGTTTAAATAAGTAAGTTCTAATAATTAAAAAAAAAAAAGCCCTCTGCACTTTGAATGTGGTCTCCTTATTGCTTGACCCAGGAATTTTGTCATGGTGGGCTGAGCCTTGGGCCTTGAGAAAAGAAGAGCTCCATTTGAAAATAGAGCACTGAATTTAAAATAATCCCTGAGGATATTCATTTCTACTTTATTGCTATTATTAAGGCAAGAGGGGAATTTACTCTTACATGCATCTACTATAAATCACTATTAAACAGCTGAATCAGCTTCTCTTTACTTCTGCTTTCTTCAGGCAAGAAAAGAAAAAATTCATTTGATTAGTTTCATTTATTTTCCAGTGCGGTCACTGTGATGAAGCAAGGAGTCCTCAGACAGTCACCCTCCAGCCATTCTCCAAATGCCACTCACTCTGGGTTTTTTTCCGCTGCCACCAAGTATCAAAAAAGCACATATGCATAGAAGGGGAGAGTAGGGATAGATGGTGAAAGAGCTAGTTTTCTTCCAAAAGGTATATCACTCTCTTCCTAGCATGCTCCTGTGATATGTCACATTATGGCCAACCATCTACTCAGGAGAGCCACAGCAGAGCACAGAAGAATGAGGACCCAGTGTGGCCCTGAGAGCCCTAGTCACCATGAAGGCCCATTCCACCATCACCTTTAGGATCCTGGGAAGTCATTTATCTCCTCTAGGTCTCAGTCACCTCACGTGTAAATTAAAGAGAACAGCTTCGGCCCATCAGACCTCAAAAAATTCTGGCATGACTCAAGTGATCTAATGCCCACGCTGCATGCTCAAAATTGCTAAACCCGCAGTATTGTTATCGTGGTTTCTGTGGTTTTGCCTAGAAATTCCAAATTGAAGTACTAATCAATCTCCCAGTCACCTGCCATCCAATATTCTGGATTCTGTTATTTGAAGGATGATTCCAGACCTAACCAATCAGTCTCTTACCCTCTCTCTCTCTTTCTCTCTCTCTCACAAACACCATTTCCCTGAAGAGAAAAAAGAGAGAGAGAGAGAAAAGAGTATTTTTGTCTGACCTAAAGGGCTTTATCTTTCGGTTCAGGCCACACTTACTTGTCCTTTTGTCTCCTGAACCACCATCTCGACGAATGGACCCAGACTTCACCTGCAGAAATTTCCATCTTGCGAATCTCAGCCCTCTGAGCTCACACTCTTCTCTGGTCTTTGAGGTTCTTCATGTATCCTTCAAAAGCCCTGGTTTTGAAATCTGACTCCTCTCCTAGAGAGAGAGGTTCTGTTCCTGCAGGGGGGTCTTCTCTGTCCCCTTTTCTCACAGAGACCTATTTCTTTGCCTGGGTCTCTAACCCATTATTTCTTCTCAGAGGACATTAGCTAGAATATTAGCACATCTGCATCTAATTAAAATTCCACTTTTCTCTGCCTTGAGTTTCCTGAACACACCCAGATACCACAGTGATTTTTAGAGTTTGCTCCTTAGTAAAATCACCCCAGTTTGCTCCCATGTCCTGTCCACTAAGGCAGCCCTTCAGATTGCTCGTTGTCAAGACTTTAAGACTGCCAAATCTTAAAATCGGGAAGGGTTGTGGTCTCCTCAGAAATTGTTCTGGTTTTGTCTCATGGACACATGAGTTGTGTAATTGATGAGTTTTCCTATTCATTTTAGTGGGAAGGAAATTTAGACCAAATTATCTACCAAACCCCATGTATGAACTGAATTGCGTTGAAGCCTAAACCCCAGTACTTCAGAATATGACTATGTTTGGCCAAAGGGCTTCTAAAGAGATAATTAAATTAAAATAAGGCTATTCAGGTTGGCCTTAAGCCAATCTCACTGGTGTCCTTACAAGAAGATGTGAGCAGGACCTACAGAGAGACACCAGGGATGCAGGGGTCCAGAGAAAAGACCAATTGATGAGGCAGCAAGAGGGTGCCATCTGTAAACCATAGACAGTGGCCTCAGAGGCGACCAGCCTTGCTGATCTGATATCTTGATCTTATACTTCCAGTGTCTAGGACTGTTAAGAGAATATATTTCTTTTGTTGAAGCTACCCAACATGTGGCATTTTTTGACAGCAGTTTTAGCAAATTAATACAAATCTTGGTTCCAAGAAGTGGGACATTGCTGGTAACAAACACCTAAAAATATGGAAGTAGTTTTGGAACCGGATAATGTGCTGGGGTTGGAGGAGTGTAGAGGTGCATGTTAGCAAATGTCAAGATGGTCTTGAAGAGATTATGACCAGATGTATGGGCATTAAAATGGTTGTGGTGAGATTTTGGACAGAAATGAGGGAAATGTCATTGGGCACCAGAGGAAAAGTGGTCCATGTTATAAAGTAGCAAAGAACATGGTTGAACTATTCTCTAGGGCATTGTGGAAGGTAGGATTTGTGAGTGATGAACTTGAATGTTAGCTGAGGGATTGAAGGTATGGCCTGGGTCCTCCTTACCACCTATACTAAAGTGCAAAAGGAGAGAGATGGATCGAAGGAATTGTGAAGCAAAGAAGGACCAGAACTTGAAGATTTGGAAAACTCACTTTTCTATACTGAAAAAAGAGAAGTGTGGGGGTGTTAGTAGACTCCATAAAGAGATAGGGGCATGACAAGCTGATGGATGCAATCAGCCACCAGCTGCCAGGAACAGGTATGGGATATGTCAGCAGAAATAGTCAGCTTGTACTCCAGGGGCAGAGATGGGACCAAATGAAGGAAGGCTATTGGACTCACCTTCTTTCAAAGTGAATCGCATTCTGGGGCTCACCTTGGGGCACGTAAATGCCCTCATACCCTCTTGAGTCAGTATGATCTTTATAATGGCTTTAGAGACTGTACTGAGAAAAACAGAAAAATGCTCTAGCTTTCTGCTATTGGACCTGTACTGCATGCTGCAGGTTTTCCTTAGGCATCCAGCGTACTGTCCACCCTGAAAGCTTTGGACTTGCCAGGCTCCACAGTCATGTTAGCCACTTCCTTAAAATAAATAAATAATAGATACATGCACATCCTACTGGTTCTGTTTCTCTGCGGAAACCTGACTAATACATCCCACCTCTGGCAAGTAAAGAGATCTATATGGAGCATATTTTTACGGGTTGTTACACAAACCCGATCCTAAGATATTTGCAGAATAATATAAAAGTACCCCTCTGAACGGCCAGTGCTGTTTGTTCATAACAAACCGGCCATTAGTGTTGTGCAAAAACCATCATCAAGGCATATAGTGTGAAAAAGATACTCTTCTTTTAAAAAAAAAATATTGGCTCACAGATATGTTCTGATAATTTACTCTTGGTAAAAAGGGGGAAGTTTGCTATCGCTATAAACTTCAAAATAATTTTGTCTGAAACAAAATGTGATTTTTAAATGGGGCAATGGGACAGGGCAGCCACACCCAACTAGGTTTTATGAAGGGGCTGTGCTTTCTTTTTTCAATATTTCTCTAGAATTTTCAACTCCATTGTATGTGATAATTCCTACCTGACTGTATTCTATTAAACCATGGTCTTTTCTTGCTTCCAGCTGCGGTAATGGGAAATAAACAAGACTGATATTTACAACTCCATTTTCTTACTTACTGAAATATTCTGTGATTTTGTTCCCTGATTGGATTCACGCAATTACTGGTTTGCTATTTTCCAAGCCATTGAGCTCAGGTTGCAACTAGATCAGAATTCAACAACCAGGGTTTCTCACTGGAACCATACCTTCCTGTGGTATAATTCCCACATTATTATCACTGATTTCCAATAGCAAAGGGCAACCTCATTTTTAGATTTCAGGGCTCACTTATATATGTTTATTATACCAAATATGGAAGACTTATTTTAAAAATAACACTACGAGGAAACAAGAGAACATTTGTTCATGCATGTACCACCCAAATTGCCCTTTAGGATGTTTTTGCTTCTTCCAAAAATGGAAAACTATATGAATCTCAACACATTTAATTCTGAGGCTTTGGTATAATAATTTTAGGCAAAGGAATGATTTGGTACTAATGTGAAGTTTTAATATACACCTATATCATCCTGTGATATACAGAAAACTTATATTAAGTGCCAGAGACGAGAGCATGTTATAATATTTGGAAAGATGGTTATCATCACTTTTATAGTAAAAAGGTGCTATTCTTCAACCTTGCCATTTACTTTCGTGTTGAGATGTTTTGAGAGACTTCCAGGTGGCAGGAATTGTGAGACGTGTGTGTGTGTGTGCATTCACAAAAATTTTGAGATCACTGAAAGAGTTAATATCACTGAAATATATATTCATCTCTTCTCTTCCAACAGGTTCACATTACAATCTGGAAAAAATAAATTTAAAATTAAGAGGCTAAGTTACAAATAGAAATGAAGCTGAGTTGTGATCTCCACTACTCACCCAGAATTGTCAAATCTTGTTGTTGGTCTACTAGACACTGAAGAACATGGTGAACTTTTGTTGGTGTTACTGGGCTGGCTTTGTTCGAGAATTCTGAGAAACTGTCCAACATCCTTTGAAGTACTGAGTGGCATCAGTTCATCTCAAAGATCACTTGTGTCTAGTGGCAAAAGGTCTAGAAGTCAACGTCTGATATATGTAACTTTAAACTTGCAAAAGAAGTGAATTGTATTCATTCTGGGGCTCACCTTGGGGTATATAAATGCTCTCAGCTCTTTTGAATCAGTATGATCTTTATAATGTCTTTAGTGACTAGCCTGAGAAAAACAGCAAAAATGTTACAGAAAACATTTAATACCCACCTTTTCCCTTTATTAGTGTACTATAGTATGTTCTCCAAAGTGCATTTAATATAATAGCAAAAGTTACCTGATGCATTTAGAATATTCCATTTCTTTTTATAGCTTCCATGACAAGGGTTCTTCTCACCAGATTCTTCTGAGCCCTATCCCTTATTTCCACACATCCCACACTTAAAATTTTAAGTCATTACTTTCCATGAAATTCAAGATTTAAATTATCTATTTGTGTTCTTTAGTAAAAACATCACCATTAACAATGGTTTGGTCATTTACACACATTAAAATCTCTTAAAAATCAGTATTTCCCCAAATGTGAGAAATTGAAAACCATAATTTCTGAGTTGGTGGCATTCCCTTCAACTCTCATAGTTTTAAATTTGTTGCTCACTCTGCATTTTCAAAGTTTTTGGTTTAGTTGCCCAAAAAATGCAGTGAAAAAACAAATCCTTTTTGTAAGTCCCCTTGGGCTCCATCATGAGTCACTTGAAACAGGATCAAATTTCTCTGAGTGTATTTTCTCCATTGTTATTGGGAGAAATGGGTAAAATAAGAAATTGGAGGGGGAAATCAAAATAACTGAAATTAGTTTTATGAAACCATAAATTTTTTAGAATGCATTTCCAAAAATTTTGCAAGCATCAGTGCTTCACTGTTCAACTGTATGAGAAATAGCAGAACTAGTATATCCTTCACATGCCTTCATAATTTGAAGGTGTTATTAACAATATTGTTTTCTATGTCAGACTTTCTTCTACCCAAATTCTTTATTTTGTGCTCATTGTAGGATAATGGTGTATCATGAATGAAGACTTAGAATCTGCAATTACCACGTATACTGAAAAACTACACCTGCGACATCTGACAAACAACTATACCAATAAATATCTCCTTAGGACAGGAGCTGTGTTTTATTCAAAGTCATATTCCTATCCATAACTTTTAGCCCAGTACCAGACAGGTAGCAAGCCCTCAAGAGATATTTGTTGCATGAATCTGTCCCATTTTTATTTATAAAAATGTATTAGAAATCTTAACCTTGTAACCTTAACAACTAACCTCTTACTTGAGGTACATATATTTATATATATATATATATATATATATATATATATATATATATATATGTTTTTAGACAGATTTCATGTTTTCTTGATTTGGGATTAAATTCAAACTCTAAAAATCCTTGGAAAACATTACAGTTTTAAAGGAAGACTTCTCCTCAGGCTATTTTCCCAAGTCTTTATAGTAAAAGTCCTCATCCACATCACCAGACCTTTTATAAACCCTGACATGGCACTCTTCGATGTCAGTTTTCATGCTTCATCATGAGAACAAGATGGGTGATGTTATATTAAAGGACTTTCTGTTAATTCATAATCTTTGAAAGCCACTGGATCGCAAACATAATGATATTATCCCTAAAATGTTACTTTTTGATCTATAGTACATTTTACAATTAATCTGCACAGATGAAAGATAAGCATTAAGATCAAGTCATGTTGCATTTTTTTTTTTTAAAGCTCAATAAAAAGTTAAGATGAGGGGTGCCTGGGTGGCTCAATGGGTTAAGCCTCTGCCTTTGGCTCAGCTCATGGTCTCAGGGTCCTGGTATCGAGTCCCCCATCAGGCTCTCTGCTCAGCAGTAAGCCTGCTTCCCCCCGCCCCCGACCTGCCTCTCTGCCTACTTATCATCTCTGTCTGTCAAATAAACAAATAAAATCTTAAAAAAAAAAAGTTAAGATGAGCTCATCCAAACATTTTCTCCGCAGATCAACCACCGCCAAATGCAAAGTGTGGTACAATGGTCAAATTGCCAAAGGACAAAATATATTAACACTAAGAATCACGAGATAGAATTATGGAAAGCTCAAATAATTGTTTCAATAAGGAAAGGCAATTGATATTAACAAACAAATAAATATCCTGTTGAGTAACAAAGGCTTTAAGGTGATTTTTTTTTTTACTTTCATGTATTAGATTCCCTGAATAACAAAACTAATATCTTATTAATATGAAACCACTAATACCATAATGAGTGTTATGAAGTATTAAAATCATTATCCACTGTGATAATGCCAGATAATCACTAAGCTGAGTGAATGCTTCAGTCTGAATTAACAGTGTGCTCAGTATATCCATTTGGGAAGATTGGTCCCAAGTGGTCAGGACCCATTTTTATAGCATGTTTCCATGACAAAACCCCAAATAAGCAGAAATAACCATCTTTATTTTATCTCTTAGAGAAATGATATGCAGATAAAATGATCCATTCAACAGTGGTTCAAAGCACTAGAAGAAAACTAAAATTCATTTGGGTTGTTTGGTTCAAGACAATTGACAGTTTATTTTTTTCCTTTTCGTTTTAGGCTTGCAGCTATGTAGACAATTTGAGGTGCACCACCACCTTCATTCAGAAATTAGGTAACACAAATGCAAGCCCACAGAAATTCTGAGTACTATATTCATGTAAAGCATAATTTATGTCTTTTATTATTATTAATATCATTGGTATTTTTCAATAGACATTGAAGTTCCCCTTCAAATCAGTAGGAGAGTCATGTGAGAGCCAGATCAGCCCTTTCTTACTGGGGTCCCCGTTACTCCAGGCTCCACTTAGCCCTGAAATCTCAGACCCACAAAATCAACAAGTAAGGGACAACTATGACATATGTTTTGCCTATATAGAAATTTCAGAGGTTATTAACTGCTCCCTGATACTGCTTTAAAAACACTATATATATATATACATATATATGTATATATATGTATATATTACATATGTATACACACACAGTGTTAAAATTGGCTTCATAGTGATTTAATGTTCCTACTCTTCTTATACAGCAGAAGTAATTAATATCGTATTTTGTATTTAAATATTTTAAAATACTAATACATTTAAACTTTTTAAAGAGTACCAATAAAAATTAAAGATCAACTTCTGTTTTAAGATCTTTTATGATGTGATGAAATGTGCTTGTTTCTCCCCATCTTTCATTCGAGAGCCCAAATTTAAAGCTGTGTGAGATCACAGCAAAAGAAGGACAGACTGAATCAGTTCTCTGGAAAAATTCAGACGAGAGTTGCTTCTTACTTCTCACAACTCTTCCCCTATTTATTTCATCTAGAAAAACCTGTTTTCATTACTATCACATGTCACAGAGCCTCTCAAAACATGTATAGATAAGTGTATAAATTCATTGGACATCTCCTGAATCCCCTTCAAAAAAACCTTAAGTCAGACACTGTATATTAATTGGAAATTGGTGTTTCATTCTCACAATGGATGAACCATGTAAAATATTGTTGGGCCATAAAATAAATTCTGGAATTGTAAACACTTGAGAGTTTTTTTTGCAGTCAAATATGTTCTTTGCAATTGCTCAGAAATCAGAACTGAGGAGAAGGCTAAGCTCCTTGTTGAATACTTCCAAGTATTGGATTAACAGGTAAAATGAGAATCAGACTTTCAATAACTGTTGAGCGTGTGGGAACACGTGGATACATCCTCAAGGCTTTGAGTGATGTAGGTTTTACCACTTCCTTTTCCAGTGTGATTTCTTATTTTAACCCCTAACAAAAGCCATTTGCTTTTAAGCAAATCCAGTCTATTTTCAGAGATTTGTGCTGGTCTCTAACATCGGACTTACTATAAATGACAATAACAGCTTTGGTTAATTTCCTTCCCCACCCTCTTCCAAGATTCTGCATGAAGCTCACAAATTTTTAAGGCACTTGCGCGCACAGCCGATACTACATCTTTAGCTGCCAACTTAGATTGAATCCAGTGTATACTGTGTACAAACTTGCCTCAAGTACATGGTTCGTGGCACGCACTCTGTTGACATTTTTTCTTTTTCTTTTCTTCTTCGCTTCTTCTGTCCTTCCTTCCCTCCCTCCTTTCCTTTCTTCCTTCTTTCCTCTCCTTTCTTTCCTTCCTTCTCCTCTCTTTTTTATTTACTCTTTTATGACCCTTAATAAAAGGTTATTTTCACTGTCTAGACATTTGTCCTAATAGTCTGTGCTTTTCCAAAAAAATGTTCTGTTAAGATACTGGGCCTTATAGTATTCAATTTGGCCCCTGCTTTCTCTACCTCCAACCACTGAGCCCTTAAGTGAATGATATTAAATAAGCATGTGCTTTTTATATTTTGTTGGGGGGCTGGGAGAATTTGGGTTCATTGGAAACTGTTGGATTTAAAATATTGTTGCTAGGAATATATGAATTTATTTTTCAAATGGAGTCTAGCTAATTAAATGGCAGACATCTCATTCAGGGAAGACAGGAAAGGAGGAAAACTTGGCCTAGAGGGGAGGCCCTCAGGTAATGGTGAAGAAGGAGGCTCTAAACAAAGGAAGCCCTGCGTGGGTGCTTTTCAGTTGTTTCTGTCACTTTGATCCAGCAGTTTCTCTGTTAGCATTTTCACGTTGTCTGGTTTCACTCACACACTATCATTAATGTCAATCCCAACACATATCAAGATGTCAGGGAGACTTTTGACTCTGTCTAAAGGTCTTCCAGGGTAGATGGGCCTTACTAAAGCTCAGAGTCACTTGTTCCCAGCCTAGAATTTTAAGTGGTGCTTACCATATTAAAGAAAAGAGATTCGTCTATTATTTAATATGTCCTCAACCACCCATCCCTCCTGGGCCACTGTGATCCCAGAGCTATAGTACCATGTACTGAGCATGGTGTTCTGTGCCTTAAAATTATGGTGACCAGGCATTTGGTATGGTCAGCTAGCTCCAATTCTAAGTCTCCATAAGCACATTTATGATTAACATTTCAAAACACACAAAAACCAGACACACTTCAGCTCTTTAAATTGAATAGTGCCATAATATGAAGGAAGTCCTCTCCCTTGAGAAACAACTGCAGGTGTCTTGCCATTCACCATGGGACAGGTACGATCAGAAGGAAACGAGATGATTACACCATTCATAAGGAACATCATAAAAGCATCTTAGAATTGGAGGACCTGGGTTCAAATCTCTACTTTTCTACTTACTATTTATATGAACTTGGCCTTGTTACTTACTATCTGAGACTTTGTTGATCTGTTAATTGGAAATACCTACTGCTGCTTTAAGGGGTTATTATGGGCATTGAGGAAGAACATGGATAAAAGAACGGTGTCTCTCACACAGTCAGTGCAAACCTATAGCTATAATTTATTTGCTGAAATGAAAGAATTGCAAGCTTGTGAAGAACTTAAAAGGTCTGTTCACCAAAGAGTATGCTAGAACTTTCCAGACAGCTTTCTGCAATCCCATTACAAAAATGGAGCCCGTTCTCAACTCCTTGTTCACCCACTATCACCTGATTCAGGTGAAATACCACCTGATTCAGAGGAAATTAAATGTTTGAACCCCATTTAGGACACTGCTCTTTCTATGTTAATGGTGACAAATGTGCCCACTTTTTAAAAAACATTTTTTTAATGTTAGGTAGTGGTTGGCAGTCTCTAATAGATGTAATATTCTGCTTCACTGGGGGTTAAGTCCTCAATATCCTAATAATTCTCCCAACCCTGCCACATAAAATCTTGTAACTAATCCCAACCCTGGGTAGTTACAGACATATTCTATCTAAAACTCTTTATGAATTCAGACCTAGGCAGCCGGAAGCACCCACATTGAAATCTGGTCCACGGATGCCTTCTGTGCTGAAGCAAAGCCTTTACAGAGTGTTTCAATAGCCGAAGGGCTACCGTCATGCTTGTTAGCGTCTTGCTCCAATACACAGAAAAATTGATTCTTTTAGCAGGTCAAATTATTTTTGTATTTTTCTTTTTTCATGCCCAGTAACTCCATTCTTTTACCTGGTCAGTTCCTTTAAGAAAGATTCAGTTAGGGGAGCTGCATCTTATTATCTTCTGCCACTAATGCATGGTGCAAAGACAGTTTAATTCTTAAGGAGAGAATCATTAAAGTGTGACCTATTGTATTAGTCTGGATGCTTTTCATATTAAGCACTGGGAAGTTAAAGAGGTCTTTAATTTGTCTAAACCACATTGCTAATTTTCATTGAACTTGAAGTGCCCACTGCCTTTCCAATCAGCTCAACTATTCCCAGATATTCTAAGGTGAATTTTAAATAATACAAAACCTTTAGCTAATGTCTCTAAAAAGGATGCCTATACTAGTAAAATGGCTCATAGCAAGATTGTCACATGGCTGAAATAACCCTTAAATTTTATACTAGTGGCCTGAAAAACATTCCACTTGAATGGAATTCTTAGCACTTACCTTCAGCACTGGTCTATGTTCATGCATTAACGGTTTTATTGAGGTTGTCCAAATATACAATAGTGATATAATTCCAGCACTAGGACCTACAGAGTGTGGGTATGAGACAATACTACAGTCTCATGCTGCATAGATTTTTTTTATTATCAACTCTAAAGAGAAAATAATGAAACCTACAGGGAAAAGGAGGGTTTAGAGATGCAAATGATAACAAGTGTAGAATCCACTGCTTGGAGGCCATAATTGGCCCCTTGAAATGTAGGATGGTGAACAGAAAGACATAATAAATATGTGATATTAATGATAACATGTGATAAATATTACATAATAAATAATAAAAATAATATTAATTGAGCACTTACTATGAAAGATGTTTTATCAACATTATTATTTTATTGAATCTTCAACATGCCTGGGCAGTTTATATTTGTTCCCCTTGGAAAGTGAGTCTCAGAGACATTTCAGTTGCCCAAAGTTCCAAAGATAGGAAGCAGCAAAGCTGAGATTCAATCCCACTTGACATCAAGGTCCATGCCCAGAGACATAATGCCAGGTCACCAGGCTTCTAATGAGTGTGAGCTCTGGGATCTGTGTGGCAGTAACCCAGGCTTCTGTCTGCAAACAGTGACAGAGGTAGGCTAGATCGAAAGTGATACATGGCCCTAAGTCTTATGTCTAATAACCACAATGAGGCTACATCCAACATGATCCCGAAACAATCTGTCAGGTATGTTTCTCGGCCAAGCAACACTTTGTCTCATTGTGCTTTATAGTAATTTTCTATAGTGAGTTCCTTTGCTGTGGATCATTTTTTGTGACTGAGATTAATATGAAAAACATATTTAAAACAAAATTGTTTGGGAGAGTTTGTGAGCGTTTGAGTTTCTTTTTAAGGCCTCTGTGGGCCCAAAGCCTACCTTTTTACCAGCTACTCAGGTGTTGTATTATATTATCATTTAGCTTGTTATGATCCAGGTGGGGTGGATGGGATGGGACAAACATTCACAAGGGGCCTCAAAAGATTTTCTGCTTTTAGTGATCCGTTTGTGAAATCTTCCTATGAAAAGGACACTTCTGTGAGATTTCACTCAGAACAATTCAGAGCCAAACTTGATAGAAATACTTCGTTTTATCTTTTATCCTCCCCCCAAACTAAAGGGGACCTATTTCTCTCTTCTCAGGTCTGTGTTTACCTGGTGAGGCTGAGAATTGGAAGAATTACTGCTATTGCTCTGATCCCAAAATAACAAAACAATTAAAGCAAGAGCATAGTTTTTAAAAATTAGCTAGGAAGCAAGCCAGAAACCAAGCTTGTTGTGCTTTATTGTATTGTGATCTATTTTTCACAAACTCTAGGGCTGGCAACAGTGCAAAGGGGCAGGGAAGAGGTGGTGGGTTGTGCATCCTGATAGTCAGATGTTTCTTAAGTCATGTAAATACTATCTTTTGGGTTGTTTCTTTTAGGTGCTACCTCTACTTGATAATGCAATAGACTGTTTTCCCTGAATGGGAAACACAATGAGCGCATTTTATAATTCTCCTGTTTTAGATGATGACTGACACCCTGCATTATGGGTATGTCATGCTCGTTTGGAGTTTTACATAGTTTGGTATTTTGTGGGGTTCACCCTCGGCACTCTACAAATCTGTTCAGCTAGCGAGTCCTATTCCAGGGACATCTGAGCTCACCATTTGACTGTGTCCATCTTATCTGTCCAATCTCACCTGAAAAGTGAAATCCTGAGGGAGCATTCCATAGTCTTCCGTTAGCTTTGGTGCCCAATTCTTCTCCATCAGAGAATGTTGTTTCCTCTTCCATAGAAACAACACAATTTCATAAATGACAGACTACCAGCAGCCCAGACCAACGTACCAACCATGTAAGTGAATAATATCAGATTCTCCAGGCCCAATCAAACCTTCAGATGGCTACAGTCCTGGCAAATATATTGGTTACTACCTTGTAAGAAAACCTGAGCTACAACCACCCAGATAAGCTCCTGAATTCTTGGCTTACAAACATTGAGATAATACATGTTTATTGTTTTAGGCTGCCAAATTTGTGGCAGTTTGTACTGTGATGATAGATAACTAAATTTCCAAGACTCAGAAGTACCAATTCTTAGTCTTCTTTCTCATCAGGCACCTGGATGCCATGTCTAACTTCACTGGGGTTATTGCCATCTCACCCCCACCCTCATGAACTCCAGAAGATTTTTGTCCACACTCTAGGGAAACATAGTGGCCAAGAGAAAAATCCCAATTCCACCAGATAGACCAGACACATTATTTAATTTCTCTGAACCCCAATTTCTCATCTCTGGGCATTTTATCCTGCCTACCTTGTGGGGTCTTGGGGAGATTAAGTAAGATTATTTATATGAAAGAATTTTTAAATGAGAAGTAAATGTAAGAAATACTTTGCAACAGCTGAGCATTTCAAAGAAGTTCTTAGCAAGAAGCATTCATGAATAAATGGCCGACTCTATTGCAATAATCGTCGTTGTTGTCCTAACAATCACCAAGTATGACTCTTTAGAACTACCTAGCCATCTGTGAAAGAGACTTCAGGATAGATGACCGATCAATAGATAGATAGATTCAGTATCCAGCATCCTCAAGAGATGGATGTCTCATTTTCATTCTAATAGGAGATACAGATAACAAACTAAATGCATAACTATATAATATGTTACATGGTGAGAAGTGTTATGAATTTGACATTAATCAGTCACAAAAATGTTTCCCTGCACATTGTGGTAAGTGCCATGTGTAGGCCCTGAGAGAATAAAATGGTGGTGGGGAGACCAATGCCATCAGCTAGGAGGGGACAGCAACCTTGAGAAAGACCAGTCTGTCCAAAGGGGTGTTGGAGCTTAAAGAAGGGGAGGGAGAACAGAGCAGAAAAGAATTCCACAAAATAGTGATCCGAAGGGGCACGTGCACCCGAATGTTCAT
The DNA here is from genome assembly GCF_922984935.1 of Meles meles. Taxonomy (NCBI): domain Eukaryota; kingdom Metazoa; phylum Chordata; class Mammalia; order Carnivora; family Mustelidae; genus Meles; species Meles meles. The sequence continues at coordinate 57,091,850 of NC_060069.1, forward strand.
AGCAGCAATGTCCATAATAGTCAAACTAGAATAGAATAGTCAAACTTCTTCTAGAAGTTTCTTCTCCTTCTAGAAGAAGAACCTAGCTGTCCATCAACAGATGAATGGATAAAGAAGATGTGAAACACACACACACACACACACACACACAACACACACACACACAATGGAATACTATGCAGCTATCAAAAGAAATGAAATCTTGCCTTTTGCAACAATGTGGATGGAACTAGAGGGTATTATGCTTAGCGAAATAAGTCAGTCAGAGAAAGACAACTATCATATGATCTCCCTGATATGAGGAAGTGGAGATGCAACATGGGGGGTTTGGGGGGTAGGAAAAGAATAAATGAAACAAGATGGGATTGGGAGGGAGACAAACCATAAAAGACTCTTAATCTCACAAAACAAGCTGAGGGTTGCTGAGGGGAGGGGGATAGGTAGAGAGTGGTGGGGATATGGACATTGGGGAAGGTATGTGCTATGGTGAATGCTGTGAAGTGTGTAAACCTGGCAATTCACAGACCTGTACCCCTGAGGCTAATAATACATTATATGTTAATAAAAAAAAAAAAGAATTCCACCTAAAGGGAGCTGCAGGTGCAAAGTTTTCTTACCCTAAGTGATATTTAATGTCTCCAGCTGTCCTCAAGGTCCCCCCTTTATCCTAGGGGTGAGGATCAAAGGTTTTCATGTCTGACAAGCTGAAGTTCGAGTCTCAGTTCCAATAGTCCAATAGCACACGTTTGTACTAGGTGTACAGAATTGGGAGTTACTGAAACCCTTTGCACTGGATTTCTAATATGCAAAATGGGGATATTAACTCCTATCTCACAAGGCTGTTTCAAGAACTGAATGAATAATGAACATAACAAACCCAGCCCAGTATCTGGCTTTATATTTATAGTAAGCACTCAAAGAATGATAGCTATATAATAATAGCTATCATACCATTATTACCATACAAAGAGTGAGGGGCTGGATAAGATTTTGCCTAATTTTTCTTCCAGCTATAGGATTTTATGGACCACTAGTTATAGGTATTTGCACAGTTTCTGTTGGGAAGGTGTTATTTATGGTGCAAAGGCAAAATGAAGTCTGGAGTCTATAAAGAATATAGGTGTAAGTATAGGCATCTTCTCTATCAAATTCTAAATCTGATGCAGAGAGAAAACCATTTGGAAAAAAAGAGAAAACATGAAAATACATTTGGGAGAAATTAAAACTGCTAATATGATGTGAAAATCCAAAATAGTAAAATAAATACAATCAGTCATTTTTAAGGGAAGAAAGTAGGTGAAGATTTTTTGGTTGTATATAATTCAAACTAAACCTTTTTTAAACTTTTTAAAAATTTTCTCATTACTTAACAAAATAAAGCAACCTCAATATATTTTGGCTTTTTCGAATTCAGATGCTACAATTAATCAATAATTTAGATGTGTTTCATGGATACGATTGGAAAGAACTGCTTCTTGATGCCACACTTATGGCAATAGAAAATGGAAATACGAAGGATTAGATATAGATATAAAATGGAAAAATGGAGGATTAGAGCTAGAAGGGTCTTTGGAGACCTTATGATGTCATCCCGGGTCAAGGATGAGGAAGCTAAGATCCAAGGTGTAAAGGGACTTGCCTCAGGCCAGAAACCAGACCAGAACGCAATTTTTAACTCTGTTTGTTTCCCCAACCACATCATCCTTAAACCACAAAGCCCCCAAGTGCTGTGAGCTCTTCAAATATGATGCATCATAAAAAGAAGTCTTATAGGTCCATAAAGCTAAGTAGAGAAAGAGCAAGCGAAAAGCCACAGTTAAGAAATACCTTTGGCAGACTGTAGTAGGAACAGTTAAAAACAATTTCAATCACAATAAAAAAAATTATTCTAGTTTAATCTAAGCTGGCTATTGTACAAATTCCTCTAAGAGATTGTCTGGGGGAGTAGTGAAAGGGTTAAGTCTGTGAAGCTCTTCATTTTTTCAGCCACTAGCTGTGGTGTCCTAGGTAATTACTGAGGCTTACCTGAGACCGCACCTTAGATAAACCTGTAATGCTGGAGTTTTCTGCAAACATTTTCTTCCCTGCAAGCTGTGGCTTGTCTCTTTCATATATTTGTCCTATGTTTTCAACTTGATTTTCCAGTGGCTACTTTATACTTGGTTGAGCCAACAAAATCAGGGGCTGTTGATTTAGCTTCTTATCTTCTTGGTGCTTGCATGAGACAACCGCACCAGCTATGTGATGAATACAGTCAGACCGGATGAATTATTTTCCTACTAGAGAAATAAAGTTAAAAAAAGAAAAGGAGGAGGAGGAACTGGTTTAGGTAAAGGTTATGGTTTTATTTCCCTCATTTTACTCATCGCTTTTTAAAATAATACAGGCTTTGCTTATGACTGAAATTTCATTCTTATTTCACTGCTTAAATGAGCATTTAATTTTTCTCATCCTAAGAAATTCCTTTTTGTACACAGAGCCCAATACAAGAACACAGTCAAAGTGCAAGGTAGGTACTCAGTGTGGCAAAGGAAAGGATGTCCTTGAGGAGGCCAGTTCTCCATCATGGTGCCCTATGGAAAGTGCAATGACAGTACGGGAACCATTTTTAGGTCATATCAGTCTATAAAGAGTACAAAGCAAAGTGGTTTGTGTTTTAAGTTTTAGTGGCTCCTAAGTACAAGGTACTTCTCGAACCTGCATATCCCTTTGAGAAAAAAAGACTCATGACATCTAGGTCAATGGGGGCATATCTTTTTTCCTTTGTAAAGAAAAATGGTATTTCCTTCTCTCCATCTCCCTGCACCTTATCTCCACCACCACCATTGCCATGGACCTAGGAGACAGTGGAATGAAAAATCACAAACTAAGCACAAAATGTCACTGCAAATTTTCAGCGTATTGTGGGTTAGCAAGAATGATAGTATTACTTTTTTTGTTTTGCATGTGAGATAAAATATTAGGCCAAAATTATGGGCATTTGAAGCGACATGCTCAAAGTCCTGAAAGAAACTAACAGTGTTAGTGAGATTACCACCCAGGCTGACCACTCTTCAGGTGCCCTCTACCCACTTGTTGGGTAATCTTCAACATCGATATCACCCAACAGCACCTCTTGCACACACATTAGTGGAATTACTTTAATCAAAGTAATTATTAGCAGTATTAGGGAAATAGGAATTTTTATTAAGCTAGGATGGAAGCAAGAATGAATTTTGAGCTAGAAGACTTGAGGGAGGGGAGCAATAGAGGAAGGAAAATGTGTTTATCGACATTTTATAATTTCAAAAATAATAAATGTTAAAGCAACAAGTACTACAGTCCAAAAGTGTGTAGTTTTTAAAGTGAATATCATCACTCTCCCCTCCAAGATTAGTTAGTATTAACAGGCTGATACATATCTTTTTAGTTTTTTTTAAAGGCCACAAAATATCTAGATAGATAGATAGATAGATAGATAGATATAAAGAGAATGGTGGAAGTGGAGGAAGTCAGGGAGGAAGGAAAAGGATTCAGGTTCAGGAAAAGAGATGGGAGTGCTACACTCCCAAATTACCCTTGAGCTGGCCTCAGCCTTGACCAGGAGGCTAAATTCTATGTTGGGAAGGCAACAATTTCAGTTTCTCTAGGCTAGCCTCATTGCCCACCTGCCCTGGTATAGGCTCATGAAACCCATACTCTCCATTTAAGCCCATTTTCTCCCTACATAATCTCTGCTTTCCCCCACTCTCTATTCCTACTCCCATTTCACACATTCACCTACTATTGCCCTACACCACCCATGAAGACAGAAAACCAGAAGACACAAGTGATAAGAGATGGCCCTCTTATTACTATTTGGGGAAAAAAAAAAAAGATTATTGGAGGCATCTGGCTTCTTAACACCTTGGCACACAGGTCCTGGGATTTCAGGGTTTTCTGCTTCCTGAAATCAAAATAGCTCCAAAAGTAGAATGGATGGTTGCTCACTAAGTTTGCAGGCCATTGCTTCTGGAGATGTTTCAGGTCCTGGTGGGACCTAGAACTCTCACATTGCTGTCATGTCCTAAAGGTCAGCCTGAGGTTGTTGGTCATTGAATTGGAGTTTGTTTTTGGAAAAGTTAATAGCACTGTGGGTTATGGGCTAGCTTTAGGCTGGGCAGCCCTAATTCCTGCCTCCATTCCTCTACACACACACACACACACACACACACACACCCCTTTGAATACTTTGCCTCCTCAGTAAAGCTTCTGCATACAAACCCAGCCAAAGCAAGAGCTGCCCTCTTGTAAAACACCATTTCAGAATTCAACCCATTTGCCAAGTCTCAGACAACCACTGGAAGCCATAGTTCCTACATAACAGGTTGTTCAAGGATAGTGTCAGGGTAATGAAGTAAGTTGTGAACTGATGACAAAATCCTGGAAAACCCAGACTGTATCCTTACGCTTGGAGGGAAGCTGCCAACTAAAACTGATGTTGGCTTTTTAGCCACCCAGATGATGACGTACCCCCCAGAACTTTATTTACCCTTATTTACCCCTTATTTACCTTTATTTACCCTTCTGTGAGTTAAACTTCCACTATTCTTCCTGACATACAGTTGGTACCAGAACAGGGCAAGTCAACACCCTTCAAGAAGTCCTGTGCTGGAATTGTCTTACCAGAGTAAATCTGAGTAGAAAGAAGGGAAATCTTTTCCTAGTGACTCAAGAAGTTCCAGAGTACATTATGTATCACACACACACTGGAGCACAACAGAGAGCTATAACAGCAATGGCTGATATGGTCTTCTACTTCTCTGTCTATCTGGTTTGAATGAAATCTGGGAGTTTTTCTCAACAGCATTATAACTGCTTTTATTTATTTACAGCTTCATGTATGCCAGACTCTGTGCCTAGCACTTTATTAACCTTATCTCATTTAGTTTTATTAACTTGCTTGAAAAATACTTCCCAATTTGTCCATGATGTCAAGGAAAGATTCATTAGACCCAAGGTTTGTAAATTTGGGTAAAAGCTTTGCAAGAATTAAACCATTCTTCTTTTTTTAAATTTTTTTATTTTTATTAAAACATAATTAATGCACAGTGTTATATTAGTTTCAGGTGTACAGTCTACTGATTCAACAATTCCATGCATTACTCAGTACTCATCACAATAAATGTAGTCACCATCTGTCACCAAACAATGTTATTACAAGATTATTGACTATATTCCCTCTGCTGTATATTTCATCCCTATGACTTATTTATTTTATAACTAGAATTTTATACCTCTTAACCCACTTTATCTATTTCATCCATCTCCCCACCTACCTTCCCTCTGGCAACCATTGTGTTTTTGTTGTTGTTGTTGTTGTTGTTTTTCTGTATTTAAGAATCTTTTTTTAAACTACTCTTCTTATTTTGAAGCCAGTTATTGATTCCAGCCTCTACTCTGAGTAATAAAGTAGGTCCTGGTATGAACATCATATTCACTTTCTTGACAATCATTTGACTGTTGAAAACCTAGTCCTTGCCAACTCTCCCAAAATTAGCAAGGAAGAAAAAGTACATGGTGAATAAAGACATTTAGCTCAAGAAGGCAAGTAGATCAAAGTACTAATAATACACAATGACTTGTTACACCATTTTAAAATAATAGTCATAATAATTAGATTATTAATCTCTAAAAATGAACGACTTAGTTGAGCTAAGAACATGTGACATAACCATTTCATCATGGAATAACTTTTGAAAAGCAAACAATTTATTTTCTGAAAACACTGCAAATACATAAAAATACTTATAAACAACAGATGGTTTTCATTGGGACAGTATTTATTTTTATTTCATACAAGAGTATAACATTTTTCAAACTAACTTTCAGGCATTTATCAAATCAGGTCATGGAACTGGGACCATGGAACTGGGTTGGCATCTCAATACTGTGTGCCAAGTAGAGTCTTCCAAGAGATTTTCAGAAATAATCTCTTGAACCTACCTGCTTCTTAAATGCCAACTAAAAAGGAGAACAACCTGCGCAGTGTCCACGCTTATTATTAGGATACCTCCTAAATGGCATTTGAACCTGCCCACTGCATCGCATAAACAAACTGAACTTGTCAAAGATCCTTACTTACCAGGCTGGTCTGGCCTATGGTTCTTTTTAGGACAGTCTGCCGTCCAAACTTTCAAAAAACTTTTACTTTCCTCTCAATCCAAATGTGTGGAGTTTCACCATAAAACTGAAACGAGAGAAGCAGAACATATCCTGGGATGGAAATATCGTCACTTCTACCTGTTGTGCGGAGAGTTATGACTTCCAGGGATGTGAAGTAGATCTAACTAAAATGGCATTCGTTGGTGAGGGATTCGTGGAGTCAAAAGCGGGACAAGAAAAGGAGCCCAGGCACGGGAGGGTTGGGCCAGGAGAAGTTCCTGGGAGTGCCTCACAGGCCTGAGCCTGCAGCCTCGGGCCCTGGGGCAGAGGGGTGCGCATGCTCTGGATGACACCTGCGGGAAGGCGACTGAAACCCCAGAGATCCCAAGGTGATAAAGTCAACACGCCTGGCTGCCAAACTGTGCAGCCTGAAACGGACTATTTTTCACCTCACACATGAAGATACCATTCCTGTTCAAATATTTATTTGGGCTTGTATTCTGAAAAGGCTTCTTCCTCTGTTAGGTTTAAGCACTTCCCCATTCCCTTCTACTTCTGTTTAAGGTTATATGAGGATTTCCTTGTCGTTTGTCCTACGGGACTGAGGTTTTATTTATTGAAATAGTAGCTGGAGCCTGAAAATGGTGAATTCAGGAACACATAAAGTTGTAAAAATTTAAATTGTTAGACAAACCCAAGTCACACAGTCAAATCTTTAACTGACCATTCTGAAAACATCTTTTTTCTTTTATTAATAACAAAATACCCTATGAAATTTTACATCATTGGTTTCTCCCTTGAAGAATTGTTTGGGATACATCTGTTTTGTTTTTCCTTTAAGATTAAATTCTTTAAAAGCAAATTAGCTTTTAATATGGATATTATGACTCAGCATAAGGGAGCTCCAGCCACATTACAGTTGTGGAAATTTTTCAAGAATAAACTATTCTCAGAAACAGAGATGACGCAAACGTGAGCTTTTAGATAAAAATCTATAATGGCTCTTTGGCAGGGTTCTGTATTGAATTCTACTGGCCAAAAAAGAATAAATAAAATGTTATAAAGTCTTTACCAGATACCAGATACTCTCATAAACATTGGTCATTCCTTCCACTGGGTAAATCCATGATGAAGGTACTATTATTTCCAGTTTACAGATAGGAATACTGAGAGCAGATGATTTGTCAAAATTGTACTGCTGAGAAAGTGCTGGGGTGAGAATGTATTCAGTTTTCTGACTTAAAATTTGGTATTCTTTTCACTCCATTTTGACACCCCTTGGACATAAATATTCCAATTTATGGAACTGTATTCCAATGGTTGCTTTTTAAAATGAGAATTAATTTGAATTTGCACTTTCCCATATCCTACTCCAGATATAAACTTTAAGGATTAAATTACAATATAGAAAAGATATTTTCCCTAATAGAGGAGACTTCTTTAAATCCTTTTTTTAAAATAAAGCAGCATATGCATAAATAAGCCAAGAAATACATTTTAATTAATTAAAATTTATAAATTGCTTTAAAATAAAATGGTATTACGTATCATCTGTGAATCATTAGAATGCTAGAGGAGGTTCCCAAAATGATACCCTAAATGAAATATCATTTTAAAGTATTACCAAGAATCCTAATCCAAAGAACTTTGGGGACACACTGTCTCTTTAGTTCTCTCTAATATATGTCTTTGAGATAAATATGCCGACGCAATAAACATTGACTGAAACATCCTAGCTTTGCATTTATGGTTTGCCATGAAATCAAAGGAAAATTCTAATGAACTGTGCAAACGTATGACCTCATGACGAGGTAGGTAATGATACGGTCAACGGCAAAACACACAGTCCTCAGCAAGAGCTCAAGCTTAAAGTGACATTTTATTCCTTTGTTCCATATGTTTATTTTTTAAATTTCTTAAAGACTATTAAAGGAAGTAAATTAATATCCTTAAATATTCATTGGCTCAAGGCAATGCCAGTTGACGTTCCACTAGCATGTTTGGTTTGATTTGAATAATACAAATAAAAGGCAGAATGTTCTCCCCTGTCAACCACAGAATTTACATGTGTCTGTGGGTGTACATGAGTACAGAATATTGGAAACTAATCGATGCCTTTTAGAATACAAATCAGGGAAGATTTAGTTGGGTTTGTGGAGAAAATACATCCAGGAAAGAAATGTCTTTCAGAAAGCAAAATGTAGTGCCAGTGTTATGACATTTTAAACATGTATTTCAGAAGTGGGCTTAAACCGTTTAAACCAAAGCTCAAGTGTAACTAATATATTCCCTGATGAGGTTGGTTCCTCAGCTGTCTCGTTGCCCTGGGTCTTAACTCCTCCCACAGATTTCACAGTTTGTGTGTATCAGGTTTAGTCATTTATCTAGTGAAGCAGTTATCATATTCCACTATTCCATGGCTAATCATAGCATAAACAGTTAGCACTTTTCATCTTCAAAGCTCTTAACAGCAGTTAATTAATATAAACAACCCCCTTAGGAGATAAATTAATCACACTATAACAGTTCCCATTTTATCAATTGAGAAGCTGAGGTAAAGAGGCTAAGTAATTGGCCCAAAGCCATTAAGAAAACAATATCTGAAGACGGTGGTGGCCTGAGGAGCCCTGAGATCTCAAACTTTAATAAAATGTTTGCTTTCTCATTAGTCTTCTGTGCATAGTATAAAATGCCATTCAACCAATAGCTCTCTCCAGATGGCCCAGTGAAAAATGGGGTGTTTCGCTACCTACTTTAAGAGCATCCACTTGATTCTCCATATCAAATAACTGGTCATTAAGAAGTTAAATATTATCATCAACAAATCCTGGTCTTCAGACTGAATTTTACCTCTGTTTACTTGATCCTATCAAATCAGTCCCTAGATCTCTATGGTCACGAATATGGTGATAAACATCTGGTCTCAGAAATAAAATGAAAATATACATGAAACCATTGGCTTGATTTCCCATACCACGAAAGGACTGACATTAAATAAAATTTAGACAGACTTAGCTAAACTCCCTAGATGTACTGACATTGTTTAAAGTTTAGATCAAATCACATCAGGATCAATCAAATCAGGATAATTCCTGATAAACAATATATGCTTAATTCAATATGTTCAAATGTATAATTCGCTATACAATTTAATATACTACTATTGGACTAGTAAATGGAGCACCTAAGATGTACTTTTTTCTCAGTATACTCTGACTCACAAAATGAACTTATTTTTAATTTCTTCTTGTAATAAAAAATTTTTTGAAATATCCCAAACTGTTCTTGAGTATACATATGAAACAGAATACATATACAGACATATATTAACAAGGTAAAAAATAAATTTTGGGCATACCATGTTAAAATTACTAGAAGTCTTACCCACATTTGACAATCATGACTCTTTCCAATTATTACTTCAACTGGAACTATGTGAACCCATGCTTGTATTTTTTTTAAGATTTTATTTATTCATTTTTTAAATTTATTCATTGAGAGAGAGAAAGAGAGCATGAGGGGAGGGGCAGAGGGAGAGGGAGAGAATCCTAAGCAGACCCAATGCTGAGCGTGGAACCCAACACAGGATTCAGTGTCATGACCCGGAGATGATGACCTGAGCCAAAACCAAGAGTGGGACACTCAACTGACAGATTCACCCGGGCGCCCCAACCCATGCTTGTATTAACCAGTTCATTTGCTAACCAGAATCATGGTCTTTTTCTCCTTCTTTCTTTGGAAAATTAGGATATGGATAATGGGGATCGCATTTCAAACAAGAAAAGTACTACATAGGTTTTATTCAACACATTTTACTTTAAAAGACACTTTTTTAAAAAGTTTTTTTAAAAACTTTAAAAACAAACACCCAGTCTTATGAGCACCTAAAATGCAAAAACAAAAATTTTTTTGAAGATTTTATTTATTTATTTGACAGACAGAGATCACAAGTAGGCAGAGAGGCAGGCAGAGAGGTGGAGGGAGCAGGCTCCCTGCTGAGCAGAGAGCCCGATGCAGGGCTCAACCCCAGGACCCTGAGATCATGACCTGGGTGGAAGGCAGAGGCTTTAACTTACTGAGCCACCCAGCACCCCCCCAAAACAAAATTTTTAAGAAAGAAAGCATTCAAAATATCATCCTAGGGAAACTGGGGTAAAGATATATGGGAACATTCTGTACTATGTTTGCAACATTTCTTTAAATCTAAAATTATTCTAAAATTTTAAAAAAACCTTATTTTTAAAAAAAAGCAATATAAAAATGAGTGTGGTAGACTGAAAAATAGCCCCCCAAGGATATCCACAGATTAATCTCTAGAACCTGTGAATGTTACTATATTTGGTGGGTGGGAGGTGTGAGGAGCTCTCAGAAAGCATGATTAAATTAAGGATCTTGAAATAAGAAGATTATTTTGGGTTATCTGAGTAGACCCTAAATTTGATCAGATGTATCCTTATACGAAGGAGGTAGAGGAATTTTATAGGCACAGAGGAGAATATCATGTGAAGACAGAGCAGAGAGAGATTTGAAGATGCTAACCTTAAAGACTGAAGTAATACAGCCACAAGCCAAGGAATACTGACAGCCAGCAGAAGCTGGAGGAGGTGAGAAGCGCATTTACCCCGAGAGTCTCCAGAAGGCGGGCAGCCATGCTGACACCTTGGTTTCTGTCCAGTGATACTGATTTTACCTTCTGGCCTCCAAAACTGTGAGAAAATAAATTTCTGTTGTTTTAAATAACCGGATTTGTGGTCATTTGCTAGAGCAGCCACAGGAAACTAACATGATTGGCAAAGAATATAAAAGAGCTGACTGCAGAAGAAGTACAAATAGCCAACGAGCATATGTGGGAGATGTTCGATGTCACTAATAATTAAACAATTAAAACTGGTAAATCTGTTGCCTATGAGATCACCAGATTAAAGCGATTGAGAATTTTTTAAGTCCCTTGGTACAATTTTTACCAAAGATATCAAAACCCCCAATTAACTATCTTTATAGACTAGGCAAGGTCTTACAAGCTAACATGACTTACTTTCTTCAGGAAAACATGGATATCTTAAAAATATAACTCAAGGAGTGAGTGAATAATGGACATTTGACTTTTACAACCCTTTAGTGCTTTAAAAAATATATTTTTTTACATAAAATGTCAAATATATAGAAACATGGAGAGTTCTCATGGTCAATCTTATTTTGTCTATGCGTTTTTTGATCTCTTCCAACCTAGATTATTTTAAACAATTACAGACATCATATTTCATTATGTATCTCTGTCTATAGATATTCATGTTAATAGATGCATATTTTATGTATAATATAAATTTCTCTGTAATTCACACATATATAATTTATATGTATTATATATTCATATAAAATTAATCTATGTTATATATGCACATCGACCTATTTATTTATTCTGTTTGATGCTTTTGATGGAATTCTCTTTTCCATTACTTTCATTTTTCCAGAATTAGGAATTTTACAATAGGAAGTTTTAACAAATAAAAGCAAGAGAAAGACTTTCCTATGAGAGTCAAAAGATTCCAAAGTCTGTTGCTCTTATACTCTGAGAAAGAGACTCATAGGTTTTTTAAGGTGTGTGGAAAAGTGGACTCGGGTTTTTTAAGGTGTGTGGATGTTATGCCTCCTGGATCTTAATCTATGAGTATTCCTTCCTTATCTTCAGCCTCTCTTCTACTTCTTTGCTACTTTTACAAACATGTTTAAGATGCTTCCAACCTCCCACACCACCAAAAATATACGTCATCTGATTCCACAGCTTCTCTAGCCCTCATCTCAACCCTGCTCAACCAAACTGCATGAAAGTATAGATCACGATCGAATTCATTTGCATTTCCCATTGACTTTGCAACACAAAACAATGCAACAAATATGTTAACCTGAAACCGCTCTCATTGGTAAGTGTTCATCAAGTGAAAGGATGTGACAATAAACAAAACAGACCTGACCCCTACCCTCAGAGCTCTGTGGTCTAGCTTCCCCTTAAGTCTAGGTTCCCTGGGTAAATTTTTGGGAAATGGAATGAATCTCTAAGCACTCTCTTCCCACTGTTTTTCACTGACTCCTTCCATCCCCTAAACTCTACTCCTGAAAGATTTCAGGTGACTTAGAACTTGAATGAGATAAAAAATGATGGCTCATTTTCACTCCCACCAGAAATCAAATCTCTGTGTGTGGCAGGTCAGTGAGATAATAACTGAAGATGGGTATTTCTTTCTAAATACCCCAACGATTCATATGGAAGGATCTGTTAGGGCTCTGGTGGTTCCTAAGACTACCAGAACTGTTCATGTCATATTCATTCCTCTGCCAGGCACAGACAGAGACAGGTTCCCTAAGAAGCCATTTAAACCTTCAGGAAGGGCTAATTTCTTAGCATATCTGAATCTTCAAGCTCTAAGAAGAGTGAGCAAAAACATAAACGAAATAAAACAATAACAAAATATTGGGTCATTCCAAAGAAACTATTTGTATTTTGGAGTTAAACTAAAATAAACAGGAAATGTCTAGTCATTGCCAATGAGAAAGTTTAAAATAACAAAAGGAATGGATTAGTTAACAGAAAAGGATTACTGAGGAATTAGATGATAATGCAATCTATTAAAATCTATGTTTTTCCCAGTCAGCAAGAGATTACCTATTACAAGTGGGGAAAAGTGAATAGAGAGGTGAATCTCTGAATATTGATTTTTTTAAAAAAATACACCTTTGAGTATTTGAGAGTAGTCAATAATGGCAAAGTAAGAAAATGTCTCCATAGATAAATATCAACTAAAGAAATATCACGTGAACTATTTATTACATGGAAACTCTGACCATGCACACATATGTGCACATAAACACATACACGCTCACCAATCTTAGGGGTCAAAAATACTGGTAGAGAATATGATTTGCATTTTGATACTTAACTAGGCTACTATTTTAGCTGTTGTATTTCAGAAGTTAATAAATAAAAAAGAATACAATTATTGACCTATGATCTTTATAGTAAAATGAAATTTTCCTATTTGAGTGAGAGGATTATATGCACATACTTGAAGCAGAGAGACTGAGAAAATCGAAGGTAGTGAAAAGGAAGTATAATCATTCATCTCAGAAAGGACAGGCCCAAGATAATTGTAAGCTCTGTGAGGACAAGAACCATGTTCGTAGGCAGCAACCTCTTCGACCTCAGCCGTAGCAACATCTTCCTAGGAACAACGGCAAAGGCAAGGGAAGCAAGGGCAAAAATGAACTATTGGGATTTCATCAAGATCAAAAGCTTTTGCACAGCAAAGGAAACAGTTCACAAAACTAAAAGACAACTGACAGAATGGGAGAAGATATTTGCAAACGACATATCAGATAAAGGGCTAGTATCCAAAATCTATAAGGAACTTAGCAAACTCAACACCCAAAGAACAAACAATCCAATCAAGAAATGGGCAGAGGACATGAACAGACATTTCTGCAAAGAAGACATCCAGATGGCCAACAGACACATGAAAAAGTGCTCCACGTCACTCGGCATCAGGGAAATACAAATCAAAACCACAATGAGATATCACCTCACACCAGTCAGAATGGCTAAAATTAACAAGTCAGGAAATGACAGATGCTGGCGAGGATGCGGAGAAAGGGGAACCCTCCTCCACTGTTGGTGGGAATGCAAGCTGGTGCAACCACTCTGGAAAACAGCATGGAGGTTCCTCAAAATGTTGAAAATAGAACTACCCTATGACCCAGCAATTGCACTACTGGGTATTTACCCTAAAGATACAAACATAGTGATCCGAAGGGGCACGTGTACCCGAATGTTTATAGCAGCAATGTCTACAATAGCCAAACTATGGAAAGAACCTAGATGTCCATCCACAGATGAATGGATAAAGAAGAGGTGGTATATATACACAATGGAATACTATGCAGCCATCAAAAGAAATGAAATCTTGCCATTTGCGACAACGTGGATGGAACTAGAGCGTATCATGCTTAGTGAAATAAGTCAATCGGAGAAAGACAACTATCATATGATCTCCCTGATATGAGGACATGGAGAAGCAACATGGGGGGTTAGGGGGATAGGAGAAGAATAAATGAAACAAGATGGGATTGGGAGGGAGACAAACCATAAATGACTCTTAATCTCACAAAACAAACTGGGGGTTGCTGGGGGGAGGTGGGATTGGGAGAGGGGGAGGGGGCTATGGACATTGGGGAGGGTATGTGCTATTGTGAGTGCTGTGAAGTGTGTAAACCTGGCGATTCACAGACCTGTACCCCTGGGGATAAAAATACATTATATGTTTATTTAAAAAAAAAAAAATTTGGAAGGGGAGGCAAACCATAAGAGACTATGGACTCTGAAAAACAACCTGAGGGTTTTGAAGGGTCAGGGGTGGGAGGTTGGGGGAACAGGTGGTGGGTAATAGAGAGGGCACGTTTTGCATGGAGCACTGGGTGTTGTGCAAAAACAATGAATACTGTTACGCTGAAAAAATAAATAAAATAAAAAAAAAAAAAAACATGTTCGTCTTGCTAATTGTAATGGCCTCAGCAGTCGGTGAATGGGTGTATACGCCCATTTCCTGTCTTACCCAATTCCCACTTGATCAGACGAGATGGTAAGAGCCAGAAACAGAGCAATTAAGATAGAAATGAAGAAGAAAGATTGGAATTGAGAAATATTGCTACAACTAGCCTCAGTTGAGTAGTGGTATGTTGTTGAGTGAGCGTGAGAACACGGAGTCAAGGAGAGTAGCTGATCCTTTTAAAAAAGTTTAGATGTGGAGGAAAAGAAAGGAAAGGGAAGGAAAGGGTGGAGGTGGTGGCTGGAGGAGGTGCTGGATCAAGGAAGAATTTCATTTGTTTGTGTAGAAAGAGTAAACATAAGAGCAAAGATAAAACGGAGTGATTTCTGAGGAAGCAGGGGTACGTGCTACCCACACACATTTACACTGGCTTAAAAACCACACGATGTGATTGAAAGAATAGTGGAAGGAGAATCTAAAGGCCCCTGTGCTGGCCCTGCCTGTGGTATTCATTTCCAAATGAGCAAGCTGGGCCAGGCCACTTGAGCTCTCAGACCCTCAATTTTGTATCTATGCAATAAGAAGATGGGAAAATATGTAAGCGGTTTCTCAAAAATTGACCAAGAGGAAAGGGATTTAAGGAAACACAGCATAGGAAGACACACAACGCACTATTACAATGCACCTGAGGGGAACTCCTCATGAGCTCTCACCAATGACTATGTCCCTTGGGTAAGATAGCAATTTCCAACATAGGAACAGAACTGCAGACCCAACCGTCTCAGTAGGCCCATTATCCACCGTATCATTGGCCTTTTCGGCATTGACTTGGCTGAGCAGGCCTCCATGGGAATTCTGTTGTCTAAGCCAGAAAGAATAAGCTGAATCCTGCTCTTGGTCCTTTTGTATCAAGATTTAGCAATCAGCAAGTTAATAAAGTCTCAAAGATTAGTATCAGTTTGAAAGGCAAAATTCACACAAAACAATTAATTAAGAACATTAAAACAAATGCACTGCTGAGGATGGAATTGGATCCGGGAGACAAAATGGGTTAAAAAAAATTTTTTTTAAAGGAATGCTCTAATTGAAAACTGGCAGCAGCAGAAGACACAGTATAGTTAAAACAGTATCTTATCAGAAAATTAGCAAAATGTAATTTTTATTGGGTTTTACAGATGTTATTTTTAACCACATCAAAAATCCCACCTCATGGCTATTGGCACAAATTGTCATAATTACTATAATTTGAAGTCTGAGCGATGGAATGGCTGTTGAGATAGTTATCTCATCCCCAGACTAAGTCTGCATTAGTTGAGCAGCCAGAAGAAGGAGCTCATGTTTTTATACTTGGTCTGGACTTCATTTGTGTCCTTTATCCAATCTTATTCTTAGGAATATTGAAGAATAATTTTTTTTCTACCTGAAACACTGGAGAAAATCAGGAGGTTAATATTAAGAGTGCTGAGGTCACCTTTAATTAACATACCAATCACCTCACCTCCAATCTGCAAGTAAAGTGTTGTATCTTATTCTATTTTTACATTTCCTGGTGAACTCTATCATATTTAATGCATATACTAAATTCTGGGCATAATTATTCAACTACCTACATAAGCATGGCTAATAATGCCAAACTAAGAAAAAAGAGCTCTTAATATCCCTAATACCAATTTAACATATTTTCTTGCTACTCAGAGAATAAAAATATGACTATACATGTCCAAAATACATGTCACTTATAAAATTAGAAAACAAGGTCAAGAAATGTGTTAGAAGGAATTCTGTGGGTAACTTATATCAAGATTCCCAGTGAGATCAAGTAATAAAAACAATTATGACTGTGCTATAATTTAGATTTGGAGCTAGATTGGCAGAGGCCCTAGCTGAGAGGCTCCGCTGATGTAAAGAGAGGAGTCTCAGTAAGAGAACAAAGCTGATCAGACTTAAGGAAACACTTCCAAACAAGAAAGGAAAGGTTAACATGCTATTTTAAATGATCATCCAAAGCTGAGTCATCTCATTGTCATTTTAGATCATGGAACGTTTTCAAAATGGCTTCTTTCAAACTCTCAGCCATAGTTACACTAAAGTATTGTATGACGAAGGGACCTGGATTTAATTCATACATTCAACAAGTAAGTGCTTGTCCTGCTCTAAGTTCTGGACAGTTGTGAACCAGAAGGGGTGCTAGCAGTAGAGTAACACAGACAGGAATAAGACAGATAACAGACGTATAAAAAAAATGTCTGTAATATAATGACACATAGTATACATGACTTGAAAAAAGTCAGGCAATACAAGGCAACAAATAGTGATGAAAGGATGGTACTTTAGACAGGAGAGCTCCCTCAAATAAGGTAATATGTGGGCAGAGACTTGAAAGAAGTGGTGGAGGAAGTCAGGTGGATATGTGGGCAAGGGCATAATGAAACAGGCTGGCTTTGAACAGGTAGGAGGGGGAAATCAGGGACTCAGAGTGGACCACAATCTAATCGTAGTTATTAATAGAATACTCACTTTGCTGTTACTTTTACTTTTATACAAAGTGAGACACTGGATAAATGAGTATGAGGAGTGCAACTTTGGGGTACTTTTCCGTTACAGTAAATACTATTGAATAAGTCTGATTCTGACGCAAATGGTCGAAGGGTCTTATTTGAAGAAATACTGCTCTAACATGCATCTTGGAAAGGAGTGACAATTAAGGGGAAAAATTAACAGGTTTCTATATAAGTCCTAAAAGTCCTAAAAGTAAATGCTAAAAACTCCTGAGTTTGTTGGCTCAAACAATTATAGACTAGAGGAGTCATTAAGTTTTTGAAGGGACGCACTAGATTTGTAGTAAATGAAGAATTTGTGTTTTCGCTCAGAATCGTGCAGTAAAGAAAAGGCAAAATCACTTAAGAAATATTTGGGCGAACTATCCAAAACATGTTCTGGTGTAATAATTATGAGATACTAGGGGTTCCTGGGTGGCTCAATGGGTTAAGCCTCTGCCTTAGGCTCAGGTCATGATCTCAGGGTCCTGGGATAGAGCCCCTCATCAGGCTCTCTGCTCAGCGGGGAGCCTGCTTCCCCCTCTCTCTGCCTACTTGTGATCTCACTCTCTCTCTGTCAAATAAATAAATAAGATCTTTTTTAAAAATTATGAGATATTAAAATAGAGACAGTTGAGAATCTTGAAAGAATTTAAAGGAAATGGACAAAGATCTCATCCAAGCGAAAAACTTACAGAATTACTTGAAATCAATCCCGTACCTTTACAATACTCTATTTTTCATTCACCAAGTTGATTGCACATATTTTTCTGTTAGGCACAAAATTAAATTTTAAGGAATCATTTGAGATGGGAATCAATTATAGTCACACCTCTCATCTAAAAAGCAGTTTTCTATAAATATTAAATATTCAGCTGAAGCATTCAGAATGAAATTAAGTCTGGAGTTTTTGGTTGTTTCTTTGGTTTTCTTGGCTGTTTGCTTTTTAATTAGTGTTTTTTCTGTCAGGAGAGAAGAAAAGGAAACAAATAACTGAAATTTTGAAAAACAAATAGCAATGAAACTAGCCAAAAGATCCCATAAGATGGAATAGGAGCCTTGGTTTACATATACATTGTGAGGAAAGGATGGTGATTCCTCTGAAAACCGGGACAGTTGGCTCAAGAGCCAACAATTGGTTAAACTAAAGAGAAGAGAAGAAAGAGACAAAAGGACCATTAGAAGTGGCAGAATGGGGGCGCCTGGGTGGCTCAGTGGGTTAAAGCTTCTGCCTTTGGCTCAGGTCATGATCTCAGGGTCCTGGGGTCGAGCCCTGCATCGGGCTCTCTGCTCAGCGGGGAGCCGGCTTCTCCCTCTCTCTCTGCCTGCCTCTCTGCCTCCTTGTGATCTCTATCTATCAAATAAATAAATAAAATCTTTTAAAAAAAAAAAAGAAGTGGCAGAATGTAGTTTAAGTACGTGACTTTGAGCTTTTGATCATGGAGGCTTCCAATTCAAATGACTTCCATGTTGAATAAACATATTCCTAGCTATTTGACAAAGCTACTAGCAAAACAACCAGATAAAGAATGAGCCTGCCCCCAGCTGTGATGTTCCCTCTTTCAGAAAACCCTTTAGAAACCTCCTTCAGTAACCTAGATAACTGACCACTTGAGTGACCCTGCTTCTCCCTTCTGGTGCCCTAGTTCCCACTCATGCTTTGAACTAGCCAAGAGCATGTACCTGTGAAACCTTATACTACTACCCCCCCCTTCCCCGGGGCCCTGATAAAGACAGAGCCTTGGGGTCAAGCTTCCTCTCTTTCTCTACCCCAGACTTTACTTGTGGCCCTTGTGTATGCCTTAAACCTTCCAGGACCTGTGAATAATAAATTTTATTCCTAAAATTTCCCTGCTGGGTTTTGCTGACATGTGGTTGCATCCTGCAATCACAAGGACCTGTGAGAAACACACCTGTGGGGGCTCACTACCAGTAACATGGGGCTGGCAAGTGCCTCTGGCATTCCTAGCCATGGCATCACTATCAAAAGGCTGAGACCAAAACAACACAGAGGTGAAGGTCAATTAAAGCATTGAAGAGTGGACCCCCTGCTGTCAGGAATCAGCTCAGGACCTCCAGGAATTCTGCAGTCATTCTAGAGATCTGGCACCGAGAACCCACCTCATACCAGGAGCTTGTAGAGGGCACACAAACCCTAGACAGCTCAGCTGGGTACAGACTGACAGACACATATTTGGAGGGTTTACAAACATTTTTGGCCTATAGTGATAAGTCTAAGTCATCACAAATTTTTTTTCATAACTTTTATTTATGAAGGTGGCAATATGTACCCTCTATTCTCAAATGGCTTCCATCACATGGTAAGAATCTACCTGCTACGTATGCGACATGGCTTAAGGCATTGGAAGTACAAAGATGAGCAGCACTGAGTCCCAAATCACAGGGAATTTACAGTCAACCGAGGGGGAAGAGAAAGGAGGCTGATAAGGGCAAATGAGTAAAACAGATGCTTACAATACCAAATGGAGTGTCGATACAAAAAAGGAAGCATAAACTCTGACTGTGGCTGGCAGAGAGATTACGGAAAGCTTTCCAGAAAAGGCAATGTTGAGTTGAGCTTTGAATGATAAATAGGAGTGCTGAGGATGAAAAACAATTTAAAGATTTGAACTTCAGCTATTTGGAAACAATCCATTTTTTGGAACACCTCATTCCCCCAATTGCACTAAAAAACAGATTTTATTCTATATAAGTCAATTCTAGTGAACATC
The DNA here is from genome assembly GCF_922984935.1 of Meles meles. Taxonomy (NCBI): domain Eukaryota; kingdom Metazoa; phylum Chordata; class Mammalia; order Carnivora; family Mustelidae; genus Meles; species Meles meles. The sequence goes on from NC_060069.1 coordinate 57,111,779, forward strand.
TGGCAGCTTTTATTGTCATAGCAAAGTTCAGAATAGTGAATCAACTTTGAAATTTAATCAGATATCTATACCAGGCAGGTAAGCAAATACTAGAAATTGTAAGTTTTTATTCAATAAAGGGTAGAGTGAAACGCTTCGGCTTAGGGAAAAGGTACTATCAAAACAAGTTATCCTCAGGTTTACTATGAGTCAGGATTCTAATTGGGTAATATTCAGGGAAGGTGTTTTCGTATTTCAATTTCTGACAAAACTAAGAGCAAAATGCAGAGAAATGTAAACTTTTTCAAATCTCAGAGGTATTCTGTTTTTCATCCTGTATTCTAATCTCTTTGCCAGTTATCAGTTAAAGAAAATTGACTGGCTGCCCCATTTTTCCTTTTTAATCTGGTTTACATGAACCCAGAAACAAATAAAATAACACAAAGGAATTTTCCAATAAAATATGACTAATGAGTTAGAAAGTGCTATTTGGTGCCTTGTGAACATTTCAAAATATTGTAAGCCTTTTTCCTCATTAAGGTATTCCCAAAACAAAACAAAACAAAAAAAAAGGAAAAGAAAAATTTCATTGCAGAAGCATGAAATATGATAACTAATAAGAACAATTATAATCATTTTCCTTAGAATACAGCAACTATGAATGACACATGTAAATAGTTCCAATATATTCATTTAATATTACTGATAATTAACATGAGCACTAAATTAGAATTGCCTTTATCAGCCCCAGTTGTAAAGCTTTGCAACAGCCTAGAGATTACTAGAGGGACTGATACGTGGGTGAGGAATATACCAGCCTGCTGATAATGAAGGAGTGTAGGGACTTTTAATTCCGTGAGTAAATAGAATGTTTTCAAGCATCGGACATCATCAAAATTTAGCTGAATTAATTAGTAAGCACATCCTGCATGTTTGCGTAAATCCTTTTATTCCCTGCAGGAGCTAAATACCTTTCTTCATTTGCATCTGTTGGCATATAGAATTGTCCTAATTTTGAAATTCAAACAAGCCCCACAACATGCATTGGGAGTGATTTCTGTAGTGATTTTTCTGTAGCAATTTGTTTTATAAAGTGGTTAAGTAATTTGTTCAATACACTTTTTTACCTTTTTCCCAGATATCATCAGAAAAATAAGCAAGATATGTTAGCTTAGGAAAAGGTGCTAAAAAAAAAAAACAGATTATCCCACAGCTCTCTTTAAAAACTCTTTCCCTTACACTCAAAATATAAATTCAGACCAATCTGAAATGAAGTAAAGCAGGACAGAAACTGACTTTGTGATATATCTAAAAGATGCAAATGTACATATTTTAAACAACTTAAACTGACAAAAATGCCATCTGGGAAGTTAGAATATCTGGCTTGTAGCAGGCACTCAATAAATGCTTGCTGAATGAAGAAGGTCCCAGGGAATTTGCTTTAAGAGAAGCTTGAATGAAAAGAAAAAATTAAAAGTTCTGATTTGACCACTTACTATTTCTTGAAGCAAAATAATGTTTTGTTGGGGCACCTGGGTAGCTTGGTCTGTTAAGCGTCTGTCTTCAGCTCAGGTCATGTTTTCAGAGTCCTGGGATTGAGCCCCATATCTGGCTCTCTGCTTAGCAGGGAGTCTGCTCCTCCCTCACCCCGCTCATGCTCTCTCCCTCTCAAATAAATAAATAAATAATATTTTATAAGTCTGCAATTTATGTCACACAAATCAAAATACTTATTTTCATTCCTCTGATACTGACATAATTTAAGCCATCATCACTTCACTCCTCAAGGACTAAAACAGTCATAACGGGCTTTCTTTCCCATTTCTTTGCCTGTTCCCTCCTGTTCCCATCCATTTTCCATTCTACAAGCTGAATGACCTTTCTAAAACCTTTCCATGTCCCTGTATTATCTTGGGTAAAGCTCAAAACATTCAGATACTTCATGGTGTGCCCCCAGGCAATCTCTCCAGCTTCCTTCATCTCCACAGCTGAACATTCTAGTGTTCCAACCATATTCAACTCAGTGTAATTTTCCTAAGTGCCATGCTCGCACCCCAGGACCTTTGTACATGCTGTTTTCTCTGTTGGAAGGTTTTTCTCTGTCTCTCCCAACTCTTGGCCTTCCATCCTTTCATCTGCTTTACCCCTGCTTATCTTTACAATTTCAGTTGAGATATTATCTATTCCACAAGTCTTCCCTGACAGCTCCTCTATCTGTTTCAAGACTAGACTACTATTGCGCCACCCTGTGCTCTCATTTAGCTAATGACTCAAAATAGTGGCTTGTTTGTTATTACCTCTTAATACATTCTCTGAATGCTAACATCTAACATGATGCCTGGCATATAGCAGGCAATCACTATTTTGTGAACAAATTAGGAATGCCTTCAAAATGAGTAATCTGCTTTGATGACAGATGTAGTGATAAATTACACTGTAAATGACAATATGGTAAAAAGTATACCAAATGCTGAAATCTGAATCAGGTAAGTGAAGACCCTTTAGAAAATATAAAAGCACCAGTCATGCAAGATATTATCATTATCATCATAATTATTAAATGCCCAAATTGCCATTTTTACTTAGTCATATTCCTGCTCCAAGGCTCCTAGTACCTTCACTCTCTTATCCCCTCTCCATACACTCTCACCCAATTTCACCTCCAACAGTATTTCTCAAAGCCTGGCTCTGTGGAGTGGTAACCAATCTCATGGACATTTCTCCTCCATCTGCACCCACCCCCACCACCAATCTTGGACTATGTGTTCTTGGTGATGCTGACTCTTCCCCAGTACCCCAGATATAAAGCCCGTGACTCTAACTAGGCCAATGAGGAGCCTGCATTCTCCTAGCCAATGGCCATAGTGCTTGAGCCTCGCTAAACCGTGGCCAAGCCAGTCCAGTAACAGTGACCTCGGAACCTCTGTAGGGAATACGGAAGCAAAAGTGGCCGTTCATCTGCTGTTGTCAACCAGGCAGCAGACAACCCTAGGAGTTGCCAGCCATCTTCTTGCAACTGTAGGTAAAGTCTCCTGGCATGCAGCCAATGCACCTACAGCAAACAGAGTCATGAATGTATCTGGTCCTTGGGGTATTCTTGAGCTGCTGGTGCATGCCTCATCTGACACTAGAACTCTCCAGCATGACCAATTATCAGGAAGATGCAGCTCTGCATCTTGACACTGAATGTGATGTCTCTGAGCTTCTCCTCCTAGAATATAGATTTTTAAATATGTTTTCTTCCTTATAATAATGCTTTGAAAAAGAGCTAAGACTTAAATCCATAATCAACTACTGTTTACAAAGCAATGAGATCAAATTTATAAAAACAGTGTTGAAATGTTTATAAGTGAAGGGTTTTATTAACTCAAAGTATTCTTGTAAGTGGAATTACCACCATTGATTTATTAGTCATCTTACTTCTAGTTCAGCTGCAGGTCACCAATGTCATTAAAATATTAGGTTAATGCAAAGGAAATTGTTTCTTTTCTACAAAAATCAGTAGCCAAGGAGAAAAAATAAAGTCCATGTGATCCAGGAAAAGCAACATTAAGAAAGATGTTACTGTTAACATTCCAGCCTGACTTTTCTATCTAAATCTTTCAAAAATGTTGTTGGCTCTACAGTTTTGGTCCGATCCAAGTTAACACAAACTTGTCAGAATTGCTTTCTTCAGAAGTAAGCAGTTAGATCAGGAAATAAACCACAAAAATTCCTTAATTGCTAGTCATCTAAGTAAGGTCTTATACTTTGGCTGAAACAGTAAACCGAAGGAAAGAAATACCTAGCAATCTTTTGGGGGGTATTTTTTTTTCCACACAAGCTAAGAAAAACACCCTAACTAGCTAAGGGGTCAAAAGAATAGAGAGGAGATAGCTCTTCAGACTTTCCTTTCTAGGTAGAATTAGCCATTTAAGCTTTGTCCACATTAGCACTAAGCTAGCAGGGCTGGAAAGTGACTTAACTCCTATCACTTTGCCAATGTGTTTATTTAATATTAATCCCAAGTGTTTTAAGAATTGGTCTGAACCAAATCATATTGGAATTGCCGCCAAAAAGACTTAACCATGCCTCAGGAGCATCTTAAACTATTTATTATAGTAATGTATTTAGTACTTATTTAAAATTTATAATAAACTCGTTACAGAATTTGAATTACAGAATGTTGATTATCATTATAGATGGTTGGCTGTGGGCCATCTCTCATGTGTGCTCTTGGTATGGACACAACTCTCTAATACCCAGTCCTAGACAAGATCAATCTTTCAGAGAATTTCAGATAAGTAGTTTGTATTTAATGAGTTCATGGTTCAGACACAATTATCCACAGGATCAATTGATTAACAAATAGAGACTAAAAATGACAATAATAAATTACCATTTACCACTTCCATGAGCCAGGAACTATGCTAGGAAGGTAAAAGATATACTTTCTATTTCTCATAACCACTGTGCAAGGTGGGTTTTATTAAACTGATTTTACAGAAGACGAAATTGAGGGTTGGAGAGGTTAAAGACCTTTCCAAAGTGTTAAGGCTTGAATCAGAATATCCTTACACAGCAGGAATAATGTAGCTATACAGTTATTCCTTGTGGTGGAGCCAACACAGAGAATTTAGCTTGCTATTGCCTTTTCTGTTCGGTGGGGCTTGCTTCTTTGTTTTATGTAATCATGTGCACTTAGATGCATGAAAAAATTAGCATAGTAATTCAATATTAGTATAGAATTTGAAATTAGCATAGAATTTCAAGCATAACTCTCAAGGAATTACTGATGAACCTGGAACTTTCTTAAGATAATAGCTTCTAGGATAAAACTTACTCATTGAATACATGACAGAAATGAGGCACAGAGGGGAATGTGACACCCCTTTGCCAGCCACAGAAGCTCCCCAGCTGCAAAGGTGTTTAAGTGGCTCAGGAAGGTCACAGAAATCCTCTGGTCTATACAGGTGCTCCTCTGAGATGGAACAGGCCAACTGATCACGGGTATTCTATGACAGCAGTTGGTGACGGAGTATCGGATATGATTTCTCTCTATGATGCATTAATTCTCAGGTGTGTGAATAATTATCCTGCTTATGGTGCAGTCCAAGTTTTTGCAGCATTAGAGACACTATCGATACACTCGACAACTTCCTTCCCCCTGAAGCTCTGCTGTGGGGGATAACAGTGCTAGCAGGTCCATAAAACCCAAGGTTTAAGTCATCATCTTCTCCAGCTGAGGACTGATGGCTCTAACAGGGGCAGGAGTGGATTGGGAAACTTTTTTTTTAAAGGTTTTTATTTATTTGACAGACAAAGACCACAAGTAGGCAGAGAGACAGGCAGAGAGAGAGGGAAGCAGGCTCCCCGCTGAGCAGAGAGCCCGATGTGGGGCTCGATTCCAGGACCCTGAGATCATGACCTGAGCCGAAGGCAAAGGCTTAACCCTCTGAGCCACCCAGGTGCCCCAAGATTGGGAAACTTGAAGGGTTAAGATGTCAGTGTCTTTCAGCCACTTGCCTTTTTGGCCAGGGGACAGAGCATTTGCCCTTTTGTACAATCATCTCACTTGGCAAGTAAACAGTAGACAAGCGTCAACCAACTCCAAGGGAAGCCTCTTCTGCTGCTGAGAAAAATCTCTTCCTTTAAGTTTCCTCACCTCTATTTCAATGCCAGGCAAGATTTTCACTGCAAACACTTGGGTATCCTTCCTAACAAAGACAAGTTCCCATCTGAATGAGAATATCTCTAACTCACAAGGAGATGTAATTCTTCAATGCCCTTCTTATCAGGGCACTTGGTGCTGGTGATCTGGCTTTCGTTAATAAAACGAAATATGTCCTGTGAATGAAAACCACCGTACAGGTAAATATTATGCAATCTGCTTAAAGGGAGGCTTATTATGGGTTTATGAGTTTTCAGTCAAGTTAGTGGAAAAGTTGAAAACTTCAAACCCTCTGCTGCCATGTGCATTTAAATGATGGGAGTTTGGCAGCTCGCTGGAAGTATGAGGAGTCTCAGTGATCCCACAGTCCATCAACTTGTACGCCATGCCCCACAGAGACACAGGGATCCTTCATTGCCTGATTCTGACAGTACCCTGATGGAGAGTAGTCTGAGGGCCCTGCTCCCAACAGCCAGAGCTGCTCTGCTCTTATAGTATTTATGTATTGTTCTTCTGCTTGGGATTTATTTGTGTAAAAGGGCTTTTGCTTCTGCCTAAGAAAGACCTAGAATAAAAATTGATGACCAATGTGACAGTCTAATTTTATGCACTGGAAGCCCTAGAAGATGGGTTGACTTACCCCAGAGTATCCCCATTAATAAGCAACAGAGATTTCCTGACTTCATTTATTTCCACCCGACACTGTGACCAATCATTCTGCTCGCAAGTCACCTTTATGCATATCTCAGTCTTTATTTATGTCGTTTCTGGTTCTGTTGTGACATAATTAACATACGGCCCTATAGAACTTTAATGGCTTGATTTACATATACTGTGAAATGATCACCACAATGAGCTGGGTTAACATCCTTCCCCTCATAATGTGTATCTCAGTCTGAAGCTGTCTTTGGCTTCTTGGACCTCACAGGTTTATGACCCCATATTTTTACATGAAGCATAAATGCACCAGAGCATCCCAAGGGCAAACTTCTCCCCCCCCCCCCATTCAGAGTATTAAAATTATCAAAGGCAAATACTTCCAGATGTAGCAGTTACTTCTAATACATCCTTTGGCTAAGGAATGCACGTGTAGTCAGTCAAAGTCACTGGCGAGAAGGAAAACTGTGCCTCCTGTGAGCCCAGGCTCTCTGCACGACTGGTGAATCACGGTGGTTGTATTTACAACGAAACCTTTTGATAAATGGCTGCTGGAGGTCTCATATCTCCAAATTTGTTTTGAAAAGACAAACCCCTTAAGAGCCCAGTCCTTGACAAACTGGACCCTTTGGGCCTTTATCTTTGTCGCACTGATCCAAATGAACTTGTTACTGGTCCCAGAACTGACACACCAGTGGCCTTTGTTAATGCCCTTCCTTGTGATCCTGTCTGAATCTTCAAGGCTCAGGTTCCTCACATCCCATTCTTCCTGAAATCTTCCTTGGCCTCCCACACCGGAGTGGTGTCTTCCTATTCTCACTCCACATGTACCACTCAGGTGTTTTGTTGTTGTTGTTGTTTTTACCACATTCTAATGATAATAGTAAAATATACCAATAACAACAATTAACATGCATTTGGCATCTACTGTGTGACAGAGACAATAACTCGTCCAAGTAGGTATTATCCCTATTTTGTACATGGGGAAATGAAGTTCAGTGAGAACAAGAAACTTAACCAAGTTCAAACAGACAATAAAGGACACAATGGGTATTTGACCCCAGAATTCTATAGCCTGAGCTCTTACAGTGAAGCTGTGTGCCATTGTCTCTCTCCTGGGTTAGAAATTAGCCAAAGGGGGTGCCTGGGTGGCTCAGTGGGTTAAAGCCTCTGCCTTCAGCTCAGGTCATGATCCCGGGGTGCTGGGATCGAGCCCCGCATCGGGCTCTCTGCTTAGCTGGGAGCCTGCTTTCTCCTCTCTCTCTGCCTGCCCCTCTGCCTACTTGTAATCTCTGTCAAATAAATAAATCTTTAAAAAAAAGAAAAGAAAAGAAATTAGCCAAAGATGTGATCCGTTTCTTATTTGTCTCCTATCACCATGATTTCTTTTTTTTTTTTTTTTTTTTTGGCATATCACCATGATTTTTAATACAGCCATGAATGGAATGGGGCCTCAATAAGGAAATGTCATTGTAAGAGTCAGGGAGACCATATTCTGCAAACACAAAATTCCTCAACACTGGAAACCATTGGCTACACTCACAGACACCAACAGTCACACTCAGCATTTGGCTCTTTCTGCAGTGTCTGCAGCAGCGTGGCGGTTCTAATATCTGAAGGATTAGTGCTGATCTACACTGATTGCTCACACCTGCAATTCAAACTAACCCCTGTTCCGCTTTGTGCAATCAGCCATGCCCAGGTAAGACCATCAGCTTCCCAAATGACAGGCAAACAGAGACCCACCTGACAGGTCTGACCAGACACCTGTGAGATCTGCAAAGTGGGAAGGAAGGGGGAAGGTGAAGGTGGAATTACAAAATTAAAGCACCAAATGTAAACGGTAGAGGAATGAGTGCTTCGTTTACTTCTCAGAAAGATTAGAAACTTTGTAGATTGAAAACATCAAAGGTCCCCAGCTAATGAATACAGAGCAGTAACTTGCAATGGAATTTTTACAGGCACTAAGATCTGATACTTATGTTTTTATGTATAGGAAGCTTTAGTCATAAGAGAAGTTAGGCAGACCTTAGATTATCAAAAGTGCCAAACATAATGGTGCTTTGATTTCCAGTGCTGCCTCCTACCAGCGAGCTCTACATACATTTGCTAGCATTGTCCTGGTAATCCTCATAAGGTCCCCCTTCTGCAGGTAAGGGGTGTCGGTGGGAAAATGCAGTCCATGAAGGACGAGGACAACCTGCTCAGAGCCTTGTAGCAGGGCTAGGAAGATGTCTTTGTTCTTCTTGATGAAAAGAGTCCAATTTTGTCAATTACATTTTCCATTCTGAATTTCTTCTTTTAGTGTTTTCAATTTGCAATAACTGGAAGAAAGATGTATGATGTTAAATATACAGAAGTGCATGTATGTATGAATGTGTGTGTATTTATTTTTGTTTTCTTAATAGTCATAGTCACAGAAATAAAAGCCATGTCCCCATTCATCACGTTTTCATCTTTGGTAATCCATATTGCCTTCTCAATGGAATAGAAGTTCAATCCTGAGTTACTGGACTGGTTCCAATTGCAACCATAAATAGTTGGATTTGGGTTTATTTCCTTCTTTTTATATGTGTCAGATTTTTGCCATATAAGTTTCACTAAATTTGTACTACACGACTAACCTTTTTTAAGAGGCAAATGAAGAAACATCAGAGAGGCAAAGTGTTAGGCCTTGTTTGAGTTTAAAGGCATTCTTTCCCAAATAGAGCCAAAGACAGCAGACATCCATCACATTATCTCCCATAATAAGTCAACATTTTTCCTGCTGCTGATGACACATATTAAAACATTGAACAAGGGGATTTTTTTTTAAAGATTTTTTATTTATTTGACAGAGATCACAAGTAGACAGAGAGGCAGGCAGAGAGAGAGGAAGGGAAGCAGGCTCCCCGCTGAGCAGAGAGCCTGATGCGGGGCCCGATCCCAGGACCCTGAGATCATGACCTGAGCCGAAGGCAGAGGCTTTAACCCACTGAGCCACCCAGGCGCCCCAAGGGGATTTTTTTTTTTTTAATTCAAAGTTTAGTTTGGTATTTGTTGAGGTCTACAAGCTTCTGAACATAAATGTTCTGACTTCTTCAGAAAAATTAGTGACAACTTGAGGCAGTTGTCCTGGAAATGACTTCCACTCCCCCTGACACCATTCCACTGACTTTAATTAAAGGTAAAATGATGCAACAAATAACCAGGATCTTCTTCTGCCCTTTATCCATTTATCTCCTCAGAGCAGTTATATGCCCTATCTTGTGATATTTGTTGTTATCATTACATTAGCCAGATAGTCAGAGTTGGCTCAGGGGGATATATTTGAACTTGAGTGGTTTCAAGTTCCAGTGAGAAGGTTAAAGCTTGGCTCTAGATAACACGCTCCCTTCTGGCCAAGCCCTGAGCCAATCCGGATGATGTATAAAAACTGCTTTGGGGTTGTGGGTTTGTCTCAACCTGAGAGAATAAAATCTAGGGCTTTAGCCGAGGCAGATCACACCAGACAAAATGGTTGTGTGAAACCTCTGAAAATGGAGTCTCCCATGTCTCTCTCTGACATACCTGCTTCTATTAAGGCAAAGGAAGCAAAGAGGCTCAAAGAGCCAAACCACCAGCCTGGCACCATATGATAGAAGGAGCCGCTGAGAACACAGGCACTTAACCTTCCCGTACTCTGTTCCTTAGTATTATTTTTTGCCGCTGGGTTAGTTCAAGAAAGAACAACTCAAAATTACCACCAGTCGCTACATGTATGAAACAAGCCAGACACCATAACAGATACCTTAAATATGATCTTATTTAGTTTCAAAAATTGGCACAGAGGCATGGTTAAGAGCATAGGCTCTGGTCCCAAGACTGCCTGGCTTCTGCCTCAACCTCTTCTTGGGTGTTTGACATTAAGCAAACTCTCCACATCTCAGTTAACCTCCACTGTGACAGTAAACCAACTCTTGTGAGGGTTCTAGGAGAATGAAATGATAGAAAATTGTAACATTCTTAAATGGTGTTTGGCTGGCATATGGTAAGTGCTCAATACAAGCTAGATGTTATTTTAAATCTTTAGGTCATTTTATAAATGAAAAGATTGAGATGAAGCTTGTGTTACTCTGATGGTTTTCAAAGTCTGGTCCCTAGGAACTTGCTACAAATGCAGATTTTTTTAGCTCCACCCAGCATTTACTAACTCAGAAACTTTGGGGCAAGGCCCTGTAATCCATGTATATATAGCTTTTCCTAGGGGATTCTAATGCATGCCAAAGTTTGAGAACAGGTGGATAATTCAACTTGCCCAAAGCTGTCCATCTATCATTTAAGTAATGAAACCAAGATTTAGTCTGATTTAAAGGCCTATATGCTTTCCACTGGGCATGCTAGCAGTTCAGTCCCAAGCAAGAACTGTGTGTTATGCCCTGATATTTGACATATTAGTGTCCTCTCCACACTTGCAAACATGGTTTCTGCTTTGCCAATGCAGCAACCCCTGCCTTAGCTCTGCTACAGGAACATTCTGTTTCCTTTTCCCAAATCCAGGGTTTTAATAGATTAGTAAAATCCTGGGAGTGGCGAGAGCCAGGATAAAACATTGGACTATCATGAGAAAGACTCATTTTGATAAGTGACGTTTTCACCCAGAATTTTTAAATGTAATTTGCATTAAAAATAAGGTAATTGCTATATAATTTGTCCTCCCTTCTCCCAAATTGAAAAGGACACAAAATTGCAAACTTATAAATGGGTCCAGCTCTCTCTCAACTTTGCCATGTCGAGGCCAGGTTGTAGGTATGGAGGTAGAGATGAAGAATACCTCCAGGCACTGTGGAAAGATAGACTCAATCCACATTTGCCATCTCCATCCTGAAGTGAGAGAACTCGGATCAGACAGTGTGACTTCAAAAAGAAAGAGAGGTATTAGTAATGACAGCATTGGGTACAACTTTGTGCCTTTCCTTCTGAGAGGACAATGACATGGAGAAAAGTCCTGTTCCTTGAATCATCATTCTGTCTCTGCTCTTTCACTGAAAACGATGTCTCAGCTAACACACACTTCATCTTCTGGACACCATTGTTCTTTGTTGGGTTGACACAGTGGGAGCTGGCTTCTCTCTTTTCATGCAGAAGAGTTGCAATGGTCTTCCCTTACTAGATCCTGATGCCAGTGCTCAGAAAATTCTGGAGAACAGCTTGGCAATTAGCTCACAAAAGAAGAAAATCCCTTGAACAGGAACAACGAGAATTTTGTATAAAGTTTTAGGGTGAAAAATAAAGAGTCCAATAAGTCTACCTCACCTTTGGTTCAAAATTTCCATCACCATCTCTAATTCCCCACCTGGATAGGGTGCCAGTGAGTCATTTTCTTTCCAATTGACCATTTTACCTTTCCCTAAACTTCATAGATCTTCTTTGAAACCACCAAGTGGTGTCCTGAGTCCTTCAAAGCTAACGATCCATGATCCTGTCTGTGGTTCCAATACCAAGCCCAATGACAAAGTCCCCTTCACACAAGGAAAGGCTAATATCTTTACCTTTCTATCCTGGCTGATTTCCTTCTACTGATTCAGCAGAAAAATGCACCAATTCAGAAAAAGCAAATTCTGCTGGATCAGGTCATGTTCTGGGGCTCAAGATTAATCTTCTGCCCGGAGAACTGTAACTGACAAAAAGAACCATCTATGAGGTAAAAGACACTCATAAAGAAACTATCCCAGTGTTTTCTGGTTCTAGACCAGCTACCACTAGGTTAGACCTTTCTTCTGGACTTGGGATTAATGGGAATGGAGCTGACATGAAGAACAAATCCCACTGCAGAGCCCAGTGAGTGCTACCAAGCTCCTCTCTCAATACAGCTGGTAGAGCGTGTTAATGTCACTTTCTTTCTTTTTTTTTTAAAGATTTTATTTGTTTATTTGACAGACAGAGATCACAAGTAGGCAGAGAGGCAGGCAGAGAGAGAGGGAGCAGGGTAGAAGCAGGCTCCCCGCTGAGCAGAGAGCCCGATGTGGGACTCAATCCCAGGACCCTGGGATCATGACCTGAGCCGAAGGCAGCGGCCCAACCCACTGAGCCACCCAGGCGCCCCTAGTGTCACTTTCAATTCAACCGTCAATGATGCTGAAATTGCTACCAACACAGGTGGCTTTGACACCCAGTTGGAAGTGTGCTTGGTATTACATGGTGGCAGAAGAAGCTGGGCAAGATGAATAGGAGCATGATGTACAAATTGTGGAATGAAGTCCAGAGGCGCAAAGCACTTGCCTTCAGTGGAGGAGACATGATCATCCTCCAGAAGCTTGATGTTGAAGCCCAAACTGAGTGACTGGTGTGCTCTCTTAGGAACCAAGAAAACCACAGGCCCCTAGGCCTCCTATGCTACATATTCACATATCAAACCCTATATGAAAATCTAGGCAAATCTTTCCTTTGGGGTGAGAGGGAGGTGGGGATCTAAAGGTACGTGTGATTATCTAACTGGAAACCAGAAGTTACTGAGAGTATGTCCCCTGCTAACCCCTGCTGAGCTGGGGCCAGAGAGTTTTGTTTTAATAGAGTGTGTGTTATCGGACAGTGTCTAAAAAGTAAAATACCCACAGTTGACTAATTAAGGTCCCCGTTGTAACATTCCAGTAAAAGCTGAAGCCACTTTGCATTTTAAAATAACTAAGTAAAAATAATATTCAGGCTTTAAAACAACCTTAGATGTAAGAAGTGTCATAATTAACTGCTACTTGCTCACGGTAACTTCCTACTGATTTTTTCCCAAAGCCATAACTTTAGAGAGGTAGCTATTTTCCTCAAAAAGCTACTGTAGACATATCTTAGTCCCAGAGTCCATAAATCTTGCCAATTAATGTAGGCAAAGAGTCCTCTCCTCTTTATCCTCCTCCTCCACTGGCCACGCATAGCCTTCTTTTGTTACTAAAGGATTCCTGAATAGAAATGTCTATTCTGTGACCTTACAAAATTCAGATGTGCTATCTGTTATGTTCTAGTCTCACAGTGACTGTCCCCAGATTCGGGGTGCCCTATTTCCCATTTAGTTTTTTGACACTGTCTACTTTCCTTAGAGAGCTGATTAATCTCGGGTGCCTGGAATGAAGGCCATGAGGTCCTGTAATATTAAGGCACCAAGAAAACTTCAATAAGTGGTTTAATGTATTTGCAGTGCCCAAAATTAGAACAGCTTCCTTTTCTTTTGATTTGACAAGACTATTTTTGTGCTACAATTTACAGTTCTTCCCCCTCTAACAACTTGAGTTAATTTCTACTCTGAAAAAAAGTCAGAAGCAAAGAAGCTAAAGCAAAGCTCTGGATTGAGATAGATCTGGGTAGGTAAAAGTGTAGTAGAAAGAGAGGCAGAGTCTCTTCCTGGCTATGTCTAGTGACTAGGGAGTCTATGGATCATGGGGATCCCAGCAATGGCAACGGGAGAACAGAGGAGATGTGGAGATGTGTGGCCCATTTGTGATGGGGCGGGGGGGGAAGGCTTGGGAGTGGATGGCCAAGATGAAGAATAAAAGAGGAACCCAAGGCTGTGATGACCAATAAGCTTCCCCTCCTGCCAGAGCTAGTTAATGTGTTATCAGCCTGGAAATAAGGCACTTTTAGTGGAACGTGTGTTCTACGTGCATGTCTTTCTTTATATGCAACAAAATGTTTTTAGATTATACAATTCAAAACTACAAGTATTTTGAAAAATTTTTTATTAGATGCATTTTATTTCTATATATGTCTTATATGTAATTCTTACATAAATACATATAAGCTCTTTTACACTGTATTAGAACCATTACATTGAAGTTCTGACCACGTAATAAGATGGAAAGTGAAAACTCATTGTTAACCTTTTCATTGGGGAAATGAGAGTCAAAGGCACATGTATCATGATGTTAATGAAGCTTAAGCTCCAGGGCCCCTCACTTGCACAGGCCCCTTCACAGGCTGTGGGAGAGGCCCTGGCAATGTGTTCACATGGTCATATGTTCTGGGTAATTTCAGAAAAGAAATTCCAATCTTGATTGGTGAACACTCTGGTCTCTTTCCACTCTGACCTCCTGTCATGCTTCTCCTTGTTTCAGCTAGCCTTAGAGTACATGTATTTTTGAGATCCAGTAAAGGGGATATTATTCTGGGGACATACGTAGTCTCATTTTAATGGGAAATATTTATATGCTTTGCTAGTCATCATGGTATAAAGAGGGGCTTCCTGGTCTACACCTACCACTACTGAACTAACTCAGTATCATGGGCCAAATTTACAAGAGTGGGTATTATAATATGAATGTGTCCTACAGAAGCAGGCACCAGAAGTGTATGTGTAATAGAGAAGGAACACAGTTACAAATTTATGAAGCTGGAAGGTGGTCTGTGGAAAATTTTTCAAGTCGTCAGATGTGCAGAATTGTGAACAGAAGATTTGCTGTCCTTTGATGTCTCATTGAAATAAGTGTTACCTTCCATCAGCAGTACACTTGGGAAGGTATGATGGAAAATGTTTGGGCTCTAAAAGCAGATGTGTTTGGGTTTGAATTTTCTCTTTTTAATATTTACAAACCTCAGTTTCCTCTTCTGTAAAAAAGGAATAAAAATGTCCTTCCCAGTTATGACAGGAATAGCTAACATTGACTTCTTTATTGTCTGCCAAGCATTGGGCTTTACAACAACCTGTGCAGCAGATACTAGTATTATTCCCATTTTACAGATGAAGTTAGGGAACTTAATCAAGGTCATACAAGAAGTAGAGTCATTGGTATTATGAACCCAGCAGTTTGGCTCTGGAGCCAGCCTCTATATTGACTCTTCTGTAAGGATAGGAGATAGCATAGACCAGGTAGAGTCTCCATCTAATAAATGGTAGGGATTGTTATAAAACCCACCATAGGTCCCTCTCCAGTCTGATTGCCCTTGTCCAGTGTAGTAACCAGTTCAATTTCAGAGTTTGCTCCACAGTCTCTATTCCCTTCTCCTCTATGGTGCCTTTTTCTAAAAATAGCTGGCTTTAAATTTTTAGTTATCATTATTATCGGCCAATCTATATAATTTTTGGAAGTAGGTTACAAATTATTTTAAAAACACAAAGACACAGGGGTGCCTGGGTGGATCAGTTGGTTAAGCGACTGCCTTCTGCTCAGGTCATGATCTCTAGGCATTGGGATCAAGCCCCGCATCAGGCTCCCCCGGCTCTGTAGGGAACTTGCTTCTCCTTCTCCCTCTGCCTGCCACTCCCCCTGCTTGTACTCTCTGTCAAATGAGTAGATAAAATCCTCAAAAAAAAAAAATACAAAGACGCTATTATATAAACTTTAAAAAGCTATCAACAATCACCATTCTCTAAACGTTCTAACCTTTTGCTATAAATCATTTGTATGCATGTATCATTTAAAAATATTAGGTATTTTTTTCTAGACCTGCAATGATATTTTGTAACAATTTAACATTTCCTGGTCACTATATAACCTTTAGTCTTATTAAAAATCTTTCTTCCACCATAATATATTATTTAAATCTTGTAACTTGTGAAGATGTCATTACATACCAGGTAGAATATTTCTCTATTTCCGCTCGGTCACCCATTCATTCAACTATAACACTTACTATTCACTATGTGCCAGATACTGTTCTCAGTTTTTAAAACTTGTTTGTACATGCAATTGTTACATAGTTGTATTCAAGGCTTAAATATAAGTCCACATTCTTTTTTTCATTTTTTCAACATTTTTCAGGTCTTCATAATTTTCACTTTTGGTGGTTGCCTAATGTTCCATTAACAATATCTGTCAGGGGGGTCCTGGGGGGGTACAGTAGGTTAAGCAACAGACTCTTGATTTTGGATCGGGTCAAGATCTCAGGGTCATGAGACTGAGGTTCCGAGCTCAGCGGGCAGTCTGCTCGAGATTCTCTCTCTCTCTCTCTCCTTCCTCCCCTCCCTGCCATTCTCTCTCCCTCTTGCTCTCTCTAAAATAAATAAATCTTTTAAAAAGTACTTGTCATACTATACCACTCATTAAACTATTCTTGAGCATTTAAATAATACATAAGCACTGGAAGTAATGCTGCAGTGAACACCTTCATACACAAAAGTCTTTGCTTCCTTGGGGTCATTTCTCTACATTAAATTCTTTTAACAAGTCAGAGGACTGAACTTTTTTTTTCCTTCTTTTTGGACAGCTATTGCTTTCCAGAGGACTTTAAGAATTCACACTTCCATCAGATGTAAGGATATAACGATTTCAAACTTTACCAAAACGCGGCAAAAACTTGAATAATGTTACTTTAAAAATGTTAATGAGCACATATAAAACAGTACCTCCTTCTTCTTTAGCTTTGCATTTCTCTAACAATTTGTGAGGTTAAACATTTTTCTTCTAATTTAAATTATCTACCTCTTAAATTATCTACCATAGGGTTATATAAAGAGCATGAACACCAACACTAAACATGGATCAGCACAAAGTGAATTAGGCCCATGTGGCGAGTCTTCATGTGAAGACTTCATATGAAGGTGACCATAAAATGGGGAAAGCATGAGTTGGAAAGGCTGTCCAAACTTGGGTTCACATCCTTCTTCTTCACTTGACCTGTTGGGAAAACCCGTTCTTCAAATTCATTGTAAGAACAAAAGAAAATGTCAAAGGTTGTGGTGAGGATTCGAGATTTTATCCCAAGCACATAGCAGAGTTCCTAACATGCAGTGAGTGCCCAATACATATGTGAGCTCTGTTAAGTCCTGAGAACACAGGGAGTC
The DNA here is from genome assembly GCF_922984935.1 of Meles meles. Taxonomy (NCBI): domain Eukaryota; kingdom Metazoa; phylum Chordata; class Mammalia; order Carnivora; family Mustelidae; genus Meles; species Meles meles. The sequence goes on from NC_060069.1 coordinate 57,128,791, forward strand.
CCCAATAAATGCTAAGTCTTAAGATATTTCCCCGATCTCCTGGAACTAATAAACTAGATTTGATGAAAAGACAGGAAAATAAAATCCTAAATTATTTATGTATTATATATTCTCTCTATATAATAATATTTGCACATGGAACACTTTCAGTGTAGAAATAAAACATGCAAGGAATGCGCAAAGGACTCTTGGTAGAAATGAGACACTAGTAATCAACATGACTTAGTTTATCAGAAAAGGTAGGAGTGTCCAGGATAGACAAATCCACAGAGACAGACTGCAAATTAGTGGTTGCCAGGGACTAGAGAAGGGGTGGAGGAAGGGGAAGTAACTGCTAATAGATATGGGGTTTCTTTGAGAGTGATGGAAATATTATAAAAGTAGTGATAGTACAACTTTGTAAATATACTTGAAACCACTAAACTGTGCATTTTAAAAGGTTGAATTTTATATATGAATCATATATGTAAAGTATGTTCTTCACTGTGGCTTATAATTTAGAACCCATGCCAATTAAGTAGATTCTAAGGCAAGATTAAATAAGGAATTTATTCAAAGGCTCTAATATTTTCCTTTTGCATGTGACCAAAGCCCCAAATTCAGAAATTAAGAGATTGGTTGAATAAACTTTGGTACCAGTAGTCCCTATCGCCAAGAAGACAATGTAAACATGTCTTATTTTTTCCCCACCCCAAATTAGCTATTAATTAGTTTCCTTAATTCAAAGAGTATAAAGATCACTGTTTTCAATTAACCTGGGCCTGTTTAAATGCTGAGCAGTGTCTTAGGAACTGCTGAGAACATATCATAGTAGAGATCACAACACCTCAATATTACTCACATGAAAAACTGATAATTCCTTGGGTAAAGACAATAGAGGCGCCTTTATAGGGTCCCTTAACTAACCAATCTGAAACCAAATGAAGGCAGTTGAAGGTTGGAACACCATCAGTTTAACTCTATTTTATAATTACTCTTTTTTTTTTCCTGATGCAACCCTTCAGAATATCTTCGGTTATCTTTCTCTTGTCCTTTAGAATGTCTGAACAAATAATTTATTACTGCAGAATTTAGTTATTTCAGTATGAAATAGTCAGAGTGTGGTATTGTGATACTGTGACTTTTTAATAAGACACCTATTTGGTCTTTGTCCTCATTTCTGGCACAGAGCTCCTAAAACCCATGGAATTTCATAAGTGACAAGAGTGACAAAGGTGTCTTTTGTTACATTAAATGAAGTGAATTTTGGACTGTGCTATGGATAGGGACTGGTTGCCAGTGGAACCAACCATGTAGTCAGAGGACTAGAACTTTGAGTCCCACCCTCTGACCTCCAGGAAGGGGTGAGAGTCTGGAGATTGAGTTCAGTCACTAATGGCCAATAACTTACTCATGCTTATGTAATGAGGCCTCCATAAAATCCCGAAAGGACTGGGGTGCCTTGGTGGCTCAGTGTCTTAAAGCCTCTGCCTTCGGCTCAGGTCATGATCTCAGGGTCCTGGGATCGAGCCCCGCATCAGCCTCTCTGCTCAGCAGGGAGCCTGCTTCCTCCCTCTCTCTCCACCTGCCTCTCTGCCTACTTGTGATCTCTCTGTCAAATAAATAAATAAATACTTAAAAAAAAAAAAAGGACTGGATTCAGAGATTTTCCAGGCCGGTGAACACATGGTGATTTGGGGGTAAGTGACTTGCTGTGAAATGGCATGGAAGCTCTGAGCCCTTTTTTCCATACCTCACCCTATATGTCTTTTCCATCTGGCTGTTCCCGAATTATAGCTTTTCATGATAAAGTGTTAACCTAGTAAGTAAAATGTTTCTGAGGTCTGTGAGCCACTCTAGCAAATTAATCAAAACCCAGGAGGGAGTCACAGGAGCCAGTGAGTCAAAAGCAAAGGGTAGCCACCTGGACATGCCAACAGCTCTCCGAACGGAGGACAGTCTTGTGGGACTATCTGAATAGATAGCACTAGAAATGCATTGAGTTGAATTGTAGGACATCCAACTGGTACTGGAACATTGCTTAGCGAGGGGGGACCCACACACTGGAACTGGGTGCAGCACCCTTAGTATCATATACCCAAAATGACTACACATAGTCTAATCTTACATTTAATTGGTATTAAGCTGTGTCAAATATAATTTTTCTGCAAAACTAAAAGATTCATTTTAATTATATCTATTCCAAATTTATAATAGATTGTGTGAGCATCCACACGCAGAATATGATTGCGTGACTATACACACAGTAACATATATTATACCCTGTGTCAAACATCAGATTGCAATGTGTTAAACATTAGTTTATCCTAAAATTGTTTGGTAAAAACTGAACAATGTGATTTGGCTCCTTGTTCTATGGTTTCTTTTGCTGCACATTTTTCAGCATTACTTGCTCGATGGCACTCAGAATACCTGCCTGGAGACTCTCAAAGTTATCAATCAAACATTGATGAATCAAAGTCTGGCTTGGGTTTCCTGCTGGCCAACAGGAAATAAAAGTTAGTCTTCGGCTGTTTTGTCCTACTTAAATTAAAAAAAAAAAAATCATATATGTGGGAAGCAAACAAAAGCCTTCTGCTAAAACAACTGATAAAACATACATAACAATTAATGACTTAAAATGTCAAAAAGGCACCCTGGATTTTTCCCCCTTAACAAACTCATAGCAGTTTAGTTTTAAAGTGCATGTATCAGAGGGGAATAAGTGCAACAAATATATTTGTACTCAATTGAATCTGAGAGTTGGTAGAGGGTCCAAACTGGTAAGGAAAAAATATCCACATTGCCTTGTTTCCACTTTATTGTATGCCACAGGAGACTGTAGTGAGTGTTCCTTTTACTGGAAGTTTCTTTCAACTCTTGCTGCTAACAAAAGGAAGCTTACCCTCAGGGAGCCAAGATTTGGGAAAGGCTTGTCTGCTCACACCACGGCCCCCTCCCCTTGTTTTATTCTCATTTTTGTGTCTTTGAACACTTGCAAGGTCTACTCCCTGCCCAAACATGGTAAGAATGAAATGGCCTTAAGAAGATCAGAATACTCTTGGGCACCTGGGTGGCTCAGTTGGTTAAGTGTCCGACTCTTGATTTCAGCTCAGGTCATGATCTCAGGGTCGTGATCTCAGGGTAGTGAGATAGAGCCCCACATAGGGATCTACCCTCACCCTCTCCTTCTGCCCCTCTCCCCTCAAAGAAAAAATCAGAATACTCTGGATGATATTAGGCATTGGTTCTAGGAATGTATGGATGAGGTTCTGAGAAGGAAGTTAGCCCAAGTTTGAACTATTCTAGAACAGTCATTTCTCCTAGGAAAGCCTAGTATTCCAGTGGGTAGACACTGTCCCCATTTTTCCCCATCTGTTCTTTCTCTTCCATCTCCTCTGCTGCATCTTGAAAGCTGTGACTGGGGGAAAAACTCAGAAAAATCGGAGGTCGTCAGAGTAAGCAAACCCTTCCAACTTTCCTTCCGATATGTCTGAGTTGGTAGAGGTATGAGAAAAAGAAAACAACAAAACTATCCTATGCAATTCAAGAGGCCAGGATTTAAAAACTGGCTCAATTTATTCATCCCTGAATAAATCACTAAACCCCTCTGGGCCTCAGCTTCCTCATCTATTAAATGGGCATAAAATATCTTCCTTTACTGATTTACTGTGAGGAAAGTACTAGACACATAAGTGTTTAATAAATGCTGTTGGCCTTCCTGTGTATGCTGGGAGGGGGTGGAAATCATGGCTGGGAGGGAAAGGGAGGATTGCCTCTAGCTTCTCCACAATTAAAGCGTCAAATTGGGGGTCAAATTGGGGTCACCCAGGACCCCCAAGACAGTTACAATTCATTAGGCACACTTTTTGAAAAGGGTTCATGAGAGCTCAATTAAAAATGTCAGATGATATCAGCTTGTTTAGGGTTTTCTTCATAATGTTTTGAGGGGTTCTTTTCAATCAGAACACTATAAAAATACTAGAGAATTTTTTATGATAGACCAAATTCACACTGTAGAGCAAACTGTACCCAATTTTGGCACAAACTTAGCTAGAACGGTGTATATAATTATATACAATTCACATTTTTATTATAATTCAGCCCTTACTGATACAAAGATGGCAAAAACAAAAGGAGATGAAAAACTGGTAGATGAAAGTAGAACAAAATATAAATCAAAGTGGAACATCATTCCCAGCCACATTTTAGCACCTTTGATTTAGAGAATTATAAAAGTTCAAGTTTCAGGCCCTCTTAACGATCATGCAAGGCAGTTGAGCACCTGAAGCATGTTATTAATTTTAGATGCACACAAAGATTAGAGTAACTTGGTTTCTGATTACCTAGGCCACTTTTTCAAAGCATTTTACTCAATTATATATATATATATATATATATATCTCCACACATAAAGATAAATTGATATAAATATCATCATACACATGTCTTTACACTACCTTTTTTCTCTTACATTTTGTAACCCAGGTTAACTTCATATATTCTTCCATATATTTCACCCCCCAGGCTAAAATCAGTTTTTACACACACACATACACATGCGTGCATGCATTTTTTTTCTTTTCATCATTTGTTTTACAGAAATGGGTTTACCTTACATAATATTCAAAGCAGCCCTGGTCTACGTAGCTTCAACCCAATCTTTATCCACCTCTTCATCTAACACTAACAGTTCTGTGTTTGACATACTACCAGGAAGATAAACCAATACCCTTTAGAATTCTTTTCAGAAGCTAAGTTGAAACAAAGGGCTTCATCCGTCTTTAAGCTTGGTAATTTGCACATAGCACTTTGTCGGTAAACCTTGATTCTAAAACTTCTTCTAGATTTTTCTTTTCTTCTTAGTACCTGCTGCTCAAAATGCCACTCTGTCTACAAGGGCAAGTTTTCAGAGGTTTCTGAGTAAAAATTGCAGCTAAATATATGTATATTCTAGGGGAAGTGGGCACACACACACTGAAGGTCAAAGGAAAGAGTGGAGGGGAGTGTCATCAGGCACCGCGAATGGACGCTTGAGTTGCCAAGAGAAACAGGCCAGAGATTCCACCTTCCACTAGCACACCAATGCCACTCATTTATCTCTCAGCCTCTCAGCCTCTCAGCCACTGAGGATCTTGGGGTCTCATTTGGCTTAGTGTCACAGGAAAAGCCTCGAAAAAGCAATGAGCCCTCAAGTCCCCCACTTCACATCTCCAGGCTTCTTCTTAGTGCCTTCTTCCCTCTCTCAGGTTCCCAGTGCCCAGAAGGTGTCATCCTCATTCCCCATTAAAACTGCTTCAAAGAAAAAACTGAGTGGGTGGAACTAGAGGGTATTATGTTAAACGAAATAGGTTAACAAGAGAAAGACAGTTATTGTATGATTTCAGTCATAGGTGGAATTTAAGAAACAAAGCAGAGAAGCATAGAGGAAGGGAAGGAAAAATGAAAGAAGACAAAATCAGAGAGGGAAACAAACTATAAGAGACTCTTAACCATACGGAAAAAAAACTGAGGGTTGCAGGAGGGGAGGGGATGGGAGATGGGGTAACTGGGTGATGGGCATTAAGGAGGGCACATGATATAACAAGCACTGGGTGTTATATGCAACTAATGAATCACTGAACTCTACCTCTGAAACGAATAAAACACTATTTATTGATTGAATTGAAATGAAATTTTTTAAAAAAGAAAAAAAACTAGAGGGATACATTCACACTAGGATCATAAATGAATAATAAGAAAACTTCAACATACCTAGAGTACTGTTTGCATTTTTATTAAAACAAAAGCATTATTTAAAAAAGAAAAATCCAATAGGGTAGTTGTCAAAGATAACAGACACATAGGAAAGAAGGACTGCAGAGCCTTTCCACATTCCTGAATACATACATAAGCCTCCATGAAAGATGGCCCTAAGAGCCCATTACAAAGAGTATAGCGCCAGACTTAAGAAAATCTGCGGGTGTGGTTCCAGCTCTGTTGTGCTACAGACATAGAAACTGAACAAGTCATTCCACTATCTAGTACCCAATTTCCTCATTTGTAAAGTAAGGTCTTGAATTAGATCACTTTGAGGTCACTTCAGCTCCAACATGCCAGGGTTCTATGATTACAATGGCCCTTCTGAGTGGACCACATTATCATCTGGACTTAAAAGAGATCACATGCTTGCCATGGTATCATAAAGGAATCCAGAATGGAAAGACTCTTCTCTGCCCTAGTCACCTCCTTATCCCTTAACCCCCTCCTACTTTTAAGGTAGAGAGCATGGCTTAAAGAAAATTTCACTTTCAGTTCCATATCAATGTTTATCAATGACTTGATACCTCATAACCCTGTTCCATTTTTTCTCGGTTTTCTATCTATAAAACTAAACTCAACACTGATGACAGGGTGATCCTTTTAAATGTGAAAATCTGACCATGCCAACTCCTGCCCAATTATCTATAACAGTCTCTCATCATCTCCCATAGCAAACATTGTTGGTTGCCAACTCAGCAGCCATTTGTCCTGTTTCCCCTACCTTTTTTTTTTTTAAGATTTTTGTTTTTTATTTGACAGACAGATCACAAGTAGGCAGAGAGGCAGGCATAGAGAGAGGGAGGAGGAGGCAGGCTCCCTGTTGAGCAGAGAGTCCGATGCGGGCTCGAACCCAGGACCCCGGGATCATGACCTGAGCCGAAGGCAGAGGCTTTAACCACTGAGCCACCCAGGTGCCCCTCCCCTACTTTCTGTCAGAAGCCCAATATTGTTCCAATGTCCTCTACCTGGCCATGTACTTCAGAAGAAGTGGGTCTGTCTCCTCCAGGGGGTGAGTCCAAATTCGTCTGAGCCCAGTGATGGTGGTTGCATTCCCCTTGCCAGTGAATGGTTTAGGGTTGGGCATGTGATGTGATTTTGGCTACTGAGGCATGAGAATAAGTCTGAGGGGGTGGGGTGAGGGTGGGGGAGGCTTCTTAAGGAAGGTTTTCCTTCCTGGTTAGAAAGACACACATCAAGTCAGAAAACAAACAAACCTCTCTACCTCATTGATCACCTTGTAATCAGAGGAAGAGCCAGTCTGAGGATAAACCATCACACCAAGAATGGTAGAGCAGAAAAGTGGAAAGAGTCTAGGTCCTTAATGACAGAGTTGAGCCACTGAATTCAGCCATCTTGGAACTTCCCTGCCTTTGAGCATATTATATACGCTAATAAGTTTTCTTTAGTCAGTAGGGTTGGAGGTTTCTGTTACTGCAGAGGAACACCTGCCAATGTGTCTACAGTGGAAAACTAGTGTATATTTTTTGGCATACAAGGTCCTTCATATTTTAATCAGCCAATTTCTGTCATTGTGCTTTAGCCACCCCTGCCTTTGCCTAGAATAGTCCCCTCCAAATTGTCCTCTCCAGGACACTCTCCACTACTCATCCTTTAAATTCCAACAAAAGTATACCATCCTTTTTAAAACTTTGCCTAGCCTCAGGCAGACTCTGCCGTCCCAATTTCCAACAGCATTTTGTACATGCCTCCATCATGCTGCTACCATTTGCATGCCCGTCAACCACACTAGACTGTGAACTTCTTGCAGGCAGGGGCCTCAAGTGCCTGTTTCTCTTGTATTACCAGCTCCTGAGCATATTCTGATTCATGGACCCACAATCAATATCTGCTGAGTGAATGTAACACCTGACTTTAACTATAATTTTAGGAAAACCATTCACCCTTAATGTAGAAAGTTTAATTCCTTTTTATCTCAATGTGGGTCTTATCTAATGGGCTCAAATCCACAGAGTCTGGGACCTTCATCAACTTTGAGAGGTGGCTTTGGAGTCCGTTACGTTTGACAGTCTCACAATCAGTCATGTTCTCTTTATTAAAAGAAGTGAACAATGGAGGGAAATGTGCCCATTCCATCTGGAAAGTATACTGATCCTATCCTATAGCTCAGCTCCAAGAGGAAGAACTGCTAATGTGTAATAGGGCCACCTCAGCCATACATCCATCTTGAACACATCAGTGCAGGCTAAATTTTTAGAGTGACCAAAACTCTTAACAAATGAAATATGGAACAAGGAGATTTCAGACCAGTCCAGAATCTGAATCCATTCATCTTAAGCTTTCCTATATGTTGGGAAACTGCTTTGCCAAGATCAGACACCATCTTTCATACCAGCCTGCACTCTGCCATTCTCTGCCCCTTCCACACACACCACACACAGACAGACATCTGGAAATTCTGTTCAACTTCTTTCTGTAAATATATGCAGCTTGTATGGAGAGCTCTGCTGAGTCCACATCTGCCCAGATGTGAAACAAAAGACACACCCTGCCACGCACAAGACAAGCCACTGGGAACTGGAACCCACAATTTCAGCAATTCCCTATTCAGTCCCTAAGAGCTCTTTTGGAAATGTAGATCACGTTTAGTGTGACAAGGGGTGAACAATTACACTAGGGGTGGGATGACTCATTTAAATACCATAATTCAAATATCTTATTCATGTCACAATATAATCGAACTCCTGAGGGGCTGCTATACTCATTGCAGGAAGGTTTGGGGGGGGGGGGGGTGAGCAACAAAGGAAAAAAATGCAGAGAAATTACGTCGCCTGGTGGGCAGGTTCCAAAGACCAAAGGGGGTCAGGGTGAGCAGGACACTGACCTGCCTTAACAATGAGCAGCCCCCCCCATCCCCACTTAACCTACGCAGGGAAAATAGGGAAATTCCCCTCTACTGTTCTTGGAAGTGGGGTTCCCCACTGACCACTTACACTGTCTCTCTGAAAAATACAAATGCTAGTCCAGAGTCATTCTGTCGTCAAAATGTGCCAAGTACTTACTATGTGCTAGCATCGGGGATGCAAAGAGAAGACAAAATTCCTCCCCCTGAAGCAGATCTCACAGTAGTAGGGAAGACAGACAAAACAGCGTGACCAGTGCTAGAACAGAGACGTAGAAAAGACACTTGCAAGAAGACACTTGAATTCTGAGAGTGCTGTTGCAGGCCTCCGAGGACACATGTCTAAAATGCCTTGAAAGATGAGTAGAATTCCATAGAGGATTAGGAAGGGTCTCCTGGGCCCATACAAGATGCAGAAACAAGGTGATGTGCCAAATGGTAGGGAGCTGAGAGTAGTCTGGGGGTGAGTACTGGATACATGCGGGATGGGGAGAGGCAAGGAGGGCCACTTTTACACCCAGGCTCAGCCTCCAGCTGCCTCTCCAGCCTTATTTCCTCCCACTGGTTCCTCCTGACTCACACTCTGGGCACAACCCTAAACACCACTCCCAGATCTTCCTGTGCTTTCCTCCCTGAGCACGCACCCTGCCCTCTGCCTTGAGTTTCCCTCACCCTATTCTTTCCTATGTTCCCCTTCTCTATCTGGACATTTCATCTCTGTGTGAAACCTCCCTACTTCCCTGGGCAAATTGAGGTGCTTGCCACTCTGCCTCCCCCATTTGGCCACTTGCTAGAATGGACTATGTTTCTATTTCAAAAAAGCATGGACACAGTTCCTGCCTTCAGAGAGCTCAGGAACCAAAAACCCTGAAACACAGACCAAGACTCATAAGCCATGACTTCAACCCCCAGGGCCCAGAGGATCACTGCAGACTGAGCTGCCTCGTTATAACAGAGGGTGCAGGGACGGAAGGCCACATACCTAAGCCAGCTCCACTCTGTCCATTGCCCTCATTAACCTTTCCAGTTCCAGCATCTCTCATTGCATTGTCTCAACCCATGACCCCAATCTTGTTTCGTCCCTTTAATCCTCCATTTCGAAGATTGCTCTAGTATTTTCCTGCCCACAACCAGTTGTCAAGAGACAATATGACTGTAAGTGAGAGAACAAGCTTTGACTTCAGGCAGAGCTAGATGTTTATCCCAGCTGCAGCAACCCAATGACTTGCTCTGAATTTAAGGAGATGACAGCATTTAACTGCTCCAAGACACAGTGAGGTCTCAACAAGCCACAACCCTTGTGGCCATTGATTAGCTTTGGGGTCCTCCATCATTGCACCATCTCCAAGTTTCGTATCTATTATCCTGAGTTCCACCAATTTTCTCCCTTCCCTTTCCTTCTCCATCCTGTCCGTTATCTTTCAGTAAGAGTGACAGATCCTATACTGCTGTAAGACCTCCCAAGTTTTGTAGAGGAGATGGCATTATGAGTCTAAAAGACCTTTGCATCTGGGGATCTGACAAGAAGAGGGTATACCAACAAGTATATAAAGACAGAGACAGGGAAGTATGTATCTAGAGTTCTTGTAGGGGACTGTAGGTTTTCTGTTTGGCTGGATGGTGGGGTCCATGCCAGAGATGTTTAGAGGTCAAGATAGACAGAGTCTGAGACAATCATCTGCAATTTGGGGGAAATCACAAGCATAGATTTGTGGGGATGGGGAAAGTGGGAGCAGGATGTAGGTTGACTTATACAGGATGCATTGGGAAGGGAAGGGACCCAAGACATAGGTCCCACCACAAGGATGACCCTCTTGTCAAACAAAAGTCAGAAATTCAGAAGCCCTGAGTTCCAAGATCTGCAACCAATGAAGGACGTGACCTTGGGACTTCAGTTGGCTTATTGCAAAATGAGAAGCTGGACTTTCATGTGGAGTTACCCAAGTTCAAATACAGCCTGGTCACTTATCAGAACAAGACCTTAGGTACGATACTGAATTTTTTGATGTCATCATTTCCCTCATCTGTAAAATTATGGCAACAGCAAAATAGTTCCCTTACAGCTCTGCTGCAAAGACATGGCACAGACAACCAGGCCTGGCACATGATAGGAATTTTAAAAGGAAAAGAAAGAGGAAAATGGTGACTGTCGAAAGTCCTTCCAGCTTAAAAAGATTCACAACGCTTCCTATTACAGTCTTTTCTTATTCAGAAGAAGATCTGGAACACAATCTGGGCTAGTCTGGGGTACAACATGAAAATTTCCTTTTCATTCATTTAAAAAAATATGATTTGAGAACATAATCATCCTTTCCAGATACACATTGTCTTCAGAATATGGAAATGTATCATTAGGAAGATAGAAAAGCAATGTAAAAGCCCTGAAAACAATAAAACTCTGTTAAGCGTTTGATTTCTAACTCGGACTTCGCCTGCATTTCGAAGAGGAAGGTATATCAAACAGGTATGCAGGCACACCACTCGTGTCTTCGTGTGACTCCTGGAGACTCTGGAAAGCAAACAGATCACAAAACTATAACCAGGTGCTTCCCAAAGTCAACCAAACTTTAGATGTCCCCAAATTTGTCTGTGGCAGGTCAGTTTGGACCCCTTCCAGAATCTGGTGATCAAAAACATATGACCTATTTCAAGACTCAGGACAAAAAGGTCCTGTTTCAGTGCTTAAAAGAAATTCCAGGAGTTTTCAGTCCTATTCCACCCTTCCACACACTTTGCACTTACCCACCATTAGGAAAACATTTGTTACACTGCAGTTTCCGGACATCTGTCTTCCCCAGAGACTGAACATAATAAGGACAGGTCTTCTTCATGTTTCTCTCCCCAGCGCCTCCTATATGACAGTCACCACACCTACTGTATCTTCAATCCCTGTGATCCAAGGCAGCCTGACACAAAAGTGGGTCATAGTCTTGGAATTACACCCACTGTATCCCAAAGAACTGAAGAAAAAAATACCTGGAATACATGGGCAAACGAGCGTTCACATCCCATGCCATTCTTTCCACCCCAAATACCCTTTCCTTTCATTTTTGTTGCTTCTCAGGTCTCCTTCAGAAGGCATTTCCTTATTGATCCCTACTCACTTATGACTATGTCTCACCACTGTGCCTCTCTTAGTAATTAGTACTATGTGTGTTAGAGGAATCTTTACCTCTTCCACTCTGCAGGAGTGTGCTGCCCTGAGGAGGCTCTCTCTGGACTGTGCCATTTGGATCTCCTTCGTCTACTCAGAAAACTCCCCCACTTCGTAAGCCTCCCTCTTCATGCCCTCCTTTCCCACAGAAGGAACATCTCTGAGGTGGATGGAGCAGGGCCCAGGTCAGAGATTCTCACCAGACTATTCATCACAATCACCTACAGAAGTTGGAAAATAATAGTTTGGGGCTCTCTGTTCATCCTCATTCAAAAGATGGCAGTATCTTCTTATGCAGTGCCAGCTGCATCCCCAAGACATGATGGTGAAGGTCAGAGTAAGTGGATTTGGTCATATTGGGTATCTAGTCACCAGGGCTGCTTTTAACTCTGGCCAAGTGGATATTATCACCGCAAATGATCCCTTGTCATTGACCTCAAATACATGATCTACATGTTCCAGTATGATTCCACCCATGACAAAGTCAATGGCACATTCAAAGCTGAGAATGGGAAACTTCTCATCAAGAGAAAGCCCATTTCCTGGGCACCTGCGTGGCTCAGTCGGTTAAGCGTCTGCCTTCAGCTCAGGTCATGATCCCAGGGTCCAGGGATCAAGTCCTGCATCAGGAAACCTGCTTCTCCTCCTCCACTTCCCCTGCGTGGGCTCTCTCTCTCAAATAAATAAATAAAATCTTAAAAGGAAAGGAAAGAAAGCCCATCTCCATCTTCTAAGAGAAAGTTCCTGCCAATGTCATGGGGTGATGCTGGTGCTGAGTACCTTGTGGAGTCCACTGGGGTCCTTCACCACCATGGAGAAGCCTGGGGATCATTTGAAGGGTAGAGTTAAGAGGGTCATCATTTCTGCCCATCCTGCTGATACCTCCATATCTGTGATGGGTGTGAACCATGAGAAATATGACAACTCTCTCAAGACTGTCAGCAATGTCCCCTATACAACCAAATGTCTGGCCCCTCTGGCAGGAGTCATCCATGACAACTTTGGCAAAGTGGAGGGACTCACGACCACAGTCTATGTCATCACTGCCACCCTGAAGACTGTCAATGACCCCTCTGGGAAGCTGTGATGAGGTGGCCGAGGGACTACTCAGAACATCATCCCTGCTTCTACCGGTGCTGCCAAGGCTGTAGACAAGGTCGTCCTTGTATTGAATGGGAAGCTCACTGGTATGGTCTTCCATGCCCCCGTCCCCAACATGTCAGTCATGGATCTGACCTGCCATCTGGAGAAAACTAACAAATATGATGACATCAAGGTGGTGGTGAAGCAAGCATCCCCCTCCAGGGCATCCTGGGTAATGCCGAGGACCAGCTTGTCTCCTGTGACTTCAACAGTGACACCCACTCTTCCACCTTCAATGCTGGGGCTGGATTGCCCTCAATGACCACTTTGCCAAGCTCATTTCCTAGCACAACAATGAATTTGGATAAAGCAAATGAGGGGTAGATTTTGTGGTCCACATGGCCTCCAAAGAGTAAGAGACCCCTGGACCACCAGCCTCGTCAAGAGCAAGAAGAGAGAGGTCTAAGGCTCCTAGGGAGTCCTTGCCCCAACTCCTGTCTAACATACTGAGAATCTCCTGACCTCTACACAGTTTTCATTCCAGACCCTCTGAAGAAGGGGAGGGGCTTGGAGAGACTGCTTTGTCATGTACCATCAATAAAGGACACAGTACCCAGCCAAAAACAAAAAGGAAAAATAACAGTTGGGTATGTATAATCATTGCTTTCTGTTCTGGAAGAAAACAGATCACAAGCCACTGTTGGAAGTGTTTGCCTTTGGAAGGAAGGACTGAGGGATGGATGAAAGGGGCACAGTCTTTCTTTACTGTACTGTGAATTTTTACTTTGGGTATGTATATCATTTAATTTTCTTAAAACATGGAAAAAAACAGATGTTCAAAGTCTGCTCCTAGATATGATTATTTAGAATATCTGGGAAGAGGCCTAAGCAGCTGTATTTTATTTAAAGCTTTGGGTGATTTTGATGCAAAGGCAGAGTTGGGGCCCATGGGAGAGGACAGGTGTGAATGCACACGTGATTTTATGTGGGAGGGTAGCGGCTGGGAGCAGGATTCTACAACTAAAAAAAATAATAATAATAATCCTCCTCTTCAATATTTCGTGCACAGAGGTTTCCTCAGCCTTCTCCCCAGAAGCCAGATCAGACAGTGGGCTCAGTCTCCGCTGCCTAAGGAAAGTCCAGAATGAAGCTTGTTCCCCATTGGAGGGTGAGTAGCGAGGGGCAATAAGTATGCTCGGAAGCCAGGCAGCCCAGGTTCCAGTCCTGGCCCTAACTGTGCCTTCCAGACACTTCTCTCTGCCTCCATGTCCTCAGTTAGGGTTGACGTGTGTTGCTATGCCCAGAGTACTTAGAGCCAAGTCCAGAGCAGGAAAAAAAAGTACGGTGCATCCCTGGCTATCAGCACAAGGAAAGCAGGGGAGCCTCTCCTTCTTATCATGAAAGCTGAAGCAGGTCACCCCCTACTTTCTCTGTGTCCCTGCAGAGCCACACTGTTGTCCCTGCGCAGTCACGCCATGATGCCATTATCTGTGCACACGCCTGTCTGCATGACTGGGGTGATAGTGCCTGCGGGAGACACCACTTCCCATGGGATTTGTGTCCTCCCTTTCACAGAGAGCAGTGGCCTTTGAGAAACTGTAAAGCATGCCAAAGAAGGAGTCACTTAGTTGCAAAGCTAGAGCATCTCTTTCTCGCAGGAAGCCATCCTTGCCCTAGCCTTATTTAACCATCGACTCCTCTTCCTCTGTAGACTCACCTCCTGGTAGCCTGTCAACAGTCTTCTACCTGAGGCTGAAATTCCATCTCTCTCTCAAGGCGAGGGCTCCTCGGCGATGAGCCTTTTCTTCTCCCATGTTACACACGTCCAGATTTCAGTGCATTTCTTGGCACACAGCAGGAGTGCAATAAATGTCTGTCGAGTCAGATTACGGTTCTCCTCTGACCCTCCCTGACATTCTCTCAGACTCCTACAGAAGGCAAATAAGATGTGAACCGGGTGTTGAGTCTCCATGTCAGTGGGGGTGCAGTGAAGGTAGAGGTAGGTTTACCTCTAAGAGAAGCATTTTTTTTAAATAAACAGTCTGCGAACACTTGAAAAGGAGGAACAAGGTGTGCCCTGGTTTTAAAATCCTAGATGATTTTACTTCATCGGCAGCAGGGCCCTTTGTTCTTTATTAAAACAGCTTAGGAATAACCTTGCCACGCTACTGCTACTATTAATGATGTGTAGACCTTATCACATTACAAATTGTATTATGAAAATTGAGTGCCAACACCAGGGAAAACTGATAGGACAGAGTTACCTCATTCTCTGATAAGGGAGCGGACTTCTTTGGACTTCCGCTGGCTCCTTTCTGCGCCTGCGAACAAACTGCAGCCTCTTCAGCCCCCACCCTCTCCGCCCTCACGTACCCGTCAAAGGGATCGGTGAGGCCCCTCTGCCAAGTGCCGCCAAGCCTCCGAAAGAGCTGGCGAGGAGCTGCTGCACCGTGGCCAGCAGTTTGCATTCAGAATAAGCAGCCGGCCTTTCAAAAAGACAGGGACTCAGTCCAATCCACACAGTTCTCAGTTTTTATAAGGACATCTTCCCATAGTTTCCACCTCAGGCTTCCAAACCACACTTGTCAATAGGGCGTGGTCCTCACTTTCCATGCCTTAGCCTCCTCTTGTGTGAATCAGGAATTCTTCTAAACAAAGAAGGGGTAGGAGATGGGGGCAGTGGGGAGCATCTCACAACATCTGCCCTTCTTTCCCCTCAGAGCTCCCCAGGAGGATCTAACTCCCTCTTCTGATAGTAGTGCTCTGTGAGGAGGCTGCATGCAGCACTGTCAGGGAGAAGGAGAAGGTTTCCATCTGCGTACAGTTCATTAAGCCCGCTTTGGTGGAGCATGTCCTCCATTAGGAGCTAGAGCATCCTCGTCCTGCCAGCAGCAGGAGGACCCTGAGAGGAATACCTCTGCAGACTTTCTTTTGCCTAGGAAAACCAAATGAGATCCGAACCTAAAGAGTGTCTGGTTTAACTTCCTCAAATCACTCCTTATTCTTCCTGGGAAAGGCCTGCCCAGCGACCCAGACTGATTCTCTGGATTTCAAATGCAAATTGCACACACACGCACGCACACACAGGCACACACACGCTGTGAGAGTTTTTATGGGGTAAATGGTGGCGTCATGAACGTCCAAGTTTAGCACCACTTTTTAACTTTCCATCACCAGGCCTTATCTTTCCAGAAAAGAGATGAAAAGGTCTGAGGGAGGGAGGTGATCATAGAGATGGGGATGGCTTTTATTAAAAGAGTGTTTTCCCAGACCTTAACTAAACCTCATCCACTTTCGTCAGTCAGGGCCGACAGTTGAGAGCAATATTATAGGAGGTAATTGCATGTATCAGTCAACAGCTTTTGTCCCGCGGCCGCTGAGAATTACAGTAAAACGGGCACAGGAAAACAGCATACTGGATTAAAGGCAAAAAAGATCTTTCTCCAGTTTCTCTCTACTCACCAGCTGTTATGTTCGGCTATGGAGACAGAAGCAGCAATAATATCTGGGGGAAATCTAGCCTACCACAGTCTGGGTTTTTTTTTTTTCCTCCTTCTGTTTTTCCTCCGCCTTAAAAGTGATTAAGCTTCGACTTTAAAGAGAAACTTTTTCAAAAAGCATTCTATCTCACCATAGCAACTAAGCTATTGACCGTATATGAATTTTTCTCCCATTCAAGTATATGAACACATATAAACCGAATCTTCTACCCTTGCTCAGACTGACTATAAAACAGCCACCCCAGAGCTGTTGATGTCACTGGGGAACACCTCCCCCATAGTTGCTTATTCAGTAAACAGTTGACAAGAAATAGATACATTTTATGTACATTTGATTATCAGTCACACCAAGTCAAATCAGGCCAAACTGAAGAGTTAGCAGAAGGGTCTGAAATTCACTCCCGCTAAGTGGGAGTTGGAAGAAGAGAGAGAGGAGAGAGAAATGCCTATCCTTGTGCACCGAGCACAAATCTGCACAAGAGAAGTGTGATCGTCGCCAGGTCCCTGGTGCTCCGGACACCACACACTGGCCCCCTGACCCCCCCAGGCTAAAGGAACTCCCTTTCTCTCAAACATGAGAAAATAAACAAGTCTGTCCAAAAGCTGTCAGAGACTTTGGACACCAAAGAGGAACATTCTTACGGCCAGGTCAAGGGTACCCGAGAGGGAGAAGTGGCTAAGCTGGGAAGGACAGAGACCAACTCCAGCAGGATAGTAGGGACCAGGGAATTGTTACCCTGGGTCATTTCTGAGTGCCTCAGTGAAACCAGGTGCAGAGCTGAGTCAGCTCCACCACGAGTCTGACAGAGGCCAGTTGGGACATGGATGCGTAGCCAGTTGGGTGGCCAGCTCCACCGTGACTCTGACAGAGGCCAGTTGGGACATGGATGCAGTGGCTCACAATAAAGCTGTTGTTATTAATGAATTTGATTCTTAAATACTTGAAATGCTATAGCCAAGATCAACTTATGATGCAAGAGTTAACAGGCTTTGTTTTGTTTTGTTTTGCTTTTTACAGATTAAAAGCTGAGGTTTAGAAAGGTGAGGCAACTCACAAGACATAGTCAATGAGTAATACAGGCAGGATTCAAACTCAGCTCTGTCTTTCCTAAAGCCTTGCTCATGCCACTACAATTTCACCCTTGGGCGGTGCGTGTCTAGCAGTACTTGAGTGTGGACACCAGGGATGTAGGGAGCTATAGGATAAAACTTAGCATCTTCCTGGGACATCTAATGTATTTGAATAACGGTGAGTATCAAACAGAACAGGAGGAATAGGGTGGTGTGGGATTAAGTAATTGCATTAATCAGTATTTTATAGCACACTTTTTCCCATTAAATTCAATGGCTGTATTAGAGAGCAGGATGCAATATTCCTATTTTTAAAGAAGATTGAATAGGTAATGAATTATGATGATTCAAATTCAAACACTACAAATAGTACAAAGTGGAAAGTTTCTCTCTCACTTACCTCCAAGCCCCAATTCCCGATTCCCTTCTCACTAGGCAAATTATTACCCATTTTATGCATATGCATATATGCATATGGTAGGGGAGGTACATATGTAGTCTTTTTTTCTTCTTTAAGCAAAAAGCAGCCCACTAGACATGCTTTTCTGCACATTGCTCTTTTTCATTAAACAAGAAATCTTGAAGTTCATATCTGTAAACAAAGTACTCCCTCATTCTTGTTGACAGCTTTTAGTACTTCATTAAATTGACACATCATTATTTATTTAACCAGTCCTATTAGTGGACTTTCAGAATGTCCTGAAAACTTTGCCACTACAAACAATGCCTCAGTTAATAATCTTTTACATGGATCAGTTCACACATTTGAGAATATGTATGTGGGATGCATTGCCACAAGTAGGTCTGCTAGGTCAAAGGCATTTGCATTTACATTTTGACAGATATTAACAAATTTCTCTCTATGGAGGTTGTACCAATTGGCACAGAGCCATTTCTTAGTATTATCAAACTCTTTTAAGTTTGCCAATCTGACAGGTGAAAAATGAAATTTCACTGTCATCGTAATTTGCATTTTTCTTCTCCTGGGTTGGGCCGAATAGCTTTTCAGGTCCTTAAGAGCCATTTTTCTTTCATTTTCTGCAAACTGTCCATATCCTTTCCCACTTGGCTTGCAGAGTTCTTTAGAAGGTACAGAAACTAGTCCTTTGTCTGAAACTTGAGTTGTACAATTTCTCCAGGCCCACCAGTCCACCTCCTCTTTTCAGTTTCCACTGAGAAACCCAGCCCCACCATGGCAGCATGGCATGAGCAGCCTGAATGGCCCCATGTGGACCCATGCTGAACCATCTATACCTGGACACTCTTGAAACCTACTTGCTGTCTGGCCAAGCTTCCTTCCACATCCTGGGTTCTTTCCCCAGGGCCTGCTCATGTCCAACGGACATCCAAGTCACCCTGATCTAGCTATTCCATCTCCAGGCTCCCCTGAAGAGGTGAGGAGATAAGAGAGAGGCAAGAACTGGTATATATTCTCAACACCAAATCCCCACCCCGTATTTATACACATCACTGTTTCTCCTCCACTAAGCATTTCCCATAGAACAGTTCGATGATAATAATCACTATCATGTGTTGAACACTTACTGCGTGCCAAGCACTGATCAAATCACCTTACGTATAATAATTCATTTCATCTTCAAAACATCTCGGGAAGGTATTATTATCAACAACCCATTCTACATAGATGACAACACAAGTGACAGAAATGTTCACTAATTTGCCAAGGGTCTGAATGCCAATATGAAGCCAGGACTGAAAGTCAGGCACTCTGGACTATATATCCACACGACTCAACCCAGCAGGCATTCTGGACACCACTCAGGTTACATATATCACACACACACACACACACACACACACACACACACTGCAATGCAGGGAAATTTCACTAATATTTTATGAGATTAAGGAATACTTTATCCTAATACCAACATGATATGAGATCTTGTGGGTCTTATATAGCAAGTTAAAGATGTTTGAGGACTTAGCTTGCCTAGTTTTTACTGAAAGCCAAGTAAGTGGTACTAAGTCTGAGGAACTATCCATCAACTTTCAAAGAATCAAGGAAATAATACCTAGGAAAACATGGCTTAAGAATTGTGACCTGGGCTGATCCCAAGGACCTACTTGGAAGTGGTGCTTTCTTACTGAAACTGCTACAACTCTCCTATCCAAGGCAAAAATGCATCCCAACCCTTAGCACATGCATATGACAAACCTTACTACAAGTAGGTGACTTAGGGATGCCTATTTGTACCTTATATCTTCAAGGCCTAGGTCTATTAAAAAACAAACAAATAAACAACAAACAAACAAACAAAACCTCCCCCAATCCAAACTACATCTCAAAGCCAAATATTCTGGGATGGACAGGAGGACCCCCAGAGTAACTCATTCAGATAGGTTTCTGCCATGCCAGATGAGGCCAGCTCATGTCTGCCCTCCATACCTTCTCATTCCCTAATGACCACAAAGGGCAAAAACAAACAAACAAACAAAAAACAGCCCATGTCTTTATCTGTATTGTATCAATGCAGCCCAAAAAGATGGTTTCTACACTGTGCCATCTACCTTGGACAGCTGTGGCTGAAGGAGTTTGAAAGTCGGTCTGCCCCCTGACTGAGTGATTCTATGCAGGAACAGGTAAAATACAACTTTCTTGCACTAATTCTGTAAGGGATCCCAGCCAGTGTCTGTTACTAACTATACAGTTAGATTTTGAATACTCAGGGTGTAATAATCCAGATGGTGATCTAATTCAATTTTTAGTTCCTCTACCAATATTCCCTTCTGATCAACAGACCATTAATTCAACCCTTGGACTGAAGGAGAATCCATCCATTTATCACCCCTAAAAACGTGTTCTGAGTCTTTATTTGCTATAGGCACCAGAAATAAGAAGACAAACAAACAAAAAAGTTCCTACTTATAAGGAGCTTATAGTCTATTAAGATATAGGGATTGAAAAAGAAAAAAACTTTTAAGGGCTATTGCATTCAATGCTAGGGAGCTTCTGCTTGGATGGAAGAGTCCACAAGATGACCCTTAAGAACTGAAAGCAGGCTAGACGGCAAAAGAGATGCAGGGGAAGTGATGACCGAGTGAAGGCACTGGCAGGTCTAGAGGTAGTGGGGGAAGTCATCTGAGTAGAGGTGTCTCATGAGCAGAGGCCCAGAGATGAGAAAGCCGTCCCCCACTTGAGAGGCTACCGCAGTTGAGCATGGCTGCAGTCTGAGGTTGAGACAGGAAGCCCCCAAACAGGAGCAGGGCCAGACTGTGAAAGCCCCAGGCTGTGCCACATGTGTCCCACTTAAGGTGGTCAAAGCCATGGAAATATATGCAGCCTGAGCGTGGGATCACCACGGCAAAACTGCTCACGGGACTAATAATTCACAGTAGAGTCCAAACGACTGTTGAGGCTTAATTGGTTAGTGTTTCGGTAAGAGACAAAATCTTCAGCCAAAGAATGACTCCAAATGTAGAATTTGAAAAAATCAAATGAAATTGGTGGGATAAGTGTCTGGGTGGGAGAAACCCCACTGACATTTCCCAAATCACACTAAGCAATATCTGCCATTTCTTTCATCAGCACAAAATTACACACACACACACAAGCAGTGTCACGGGTACATCAGATGATTCATTACAGTAGTGTTTATAATATCACAAGATTGAAAACCTAAATATTTATTAATTGTGGACTGTTTAAATAAATTATGGCGTATGTATAAAATGGAATACCATGAAGCTGTAAAAAAGCCCAAGGAAACTCATTATATACTATGTAAAAAGAGCTTCGAGATATGGTATTTGTGGAAAATGCAGAACAATGTGTATACTGCACTACCATTTTTCCATAAAAGATGTGGGGAGGAGGAGGAGGGAAAAGACCTATGTTTGTTAGTGCATAAAACAACTCTGGAAGGAGACACAAGAGAACAATGGCATTTGGTTGCCAGTGGGAAGGGGAAGGGGGTGGTTGGGGAAAGCAGCCTTCACTATATTCTTTTTTTTTTTTAAAGATTTATTTATTTGACAGAGAGAGATCATGAGTAAGCAGAGAAGCAGGCAGAGAGAGAGGAGGAAGCAGGCTCCCCACTGAGCAGAGAGCCTGATGTGGGGCTCGATCCCAGGACCCTGAGATCATGACCTGAGCCTAAGGCAGAGGCCTAACCCACTGAGCCACCCAGGTGCCCCAGGCTTCACTATATTCTTTTTTGTTCCTTTTGAATGATGTAAATGTATTACCTATTAACACTTGTCCCTGTCCTTGAATAGCTCACAGACCAAACCGATAAACACATGGACAACGGGGAAGAGCTAATTTAAAGTATCTAATAGGCTATAACACGAAGGTAAGAGAGGACTTGAAAAAATATTTGGTCCTGAGCTAGAGAAAATACAACTGGAAAAGATCGTATTCCTCCCATTTCAGTTACTGTTTCTGTCGAACATTTCTGGACTATTCTCAGCCCCACGTCCTGCAGGCAGTTAGTTCATGAATGAATACCCAGGGGGCTCCTTCCCTAGTCCCCTCACTTTACAGACGTGGAAATTGAAGTACAGCAAGGTGAAGGGGCTTGCTTCAAGCCATGTGGGTGGTTAGCAGTGTCCTGAGTGAACCCACCATGGTGTCCCCTCTGGCAGACAGACGCCGACACTACCTCAAAACCCGTGACTTTGGCGGCTCTCAGGACTGGCCGAGACACAATTTGGTCTGTGGAGATTCCACCTGCCAGTCCTCTTTGGAGACACTGAGTAACCTGTCTGCCCACCAGCCGGTTAGATGCCACCTCCTCTTCTCCTCAGCAGTGGAAAGTGAGCAAACCCATCCAAGGAAGACAGAAGTCATCCTCTCCTGAGGAGTGCTCATCAGTACCCAAACCCACTTGGTCCCGGCCACTTCGTGAGACCGGCACCCAAATCCTGGAACTTCTAGGTTGGTTTTTGTGAAGAACAGAATGTGATCCTTTGTTCAGTTAACAAACGGAAATCTCAACAATAAGTTACTAATCTTGCCTTAAATGAAACAAAATAATGGCCTATCAACCTATCATCCTCAAGCTTCAGCCTCTAATGTCTGGATAGGATAGAGCGATCTGTTGTCATTTGCAAATCTGCATGCAGCCGGGCGAGCAGCAGTGAGCATGGCTTCAGAAACAGACTAGGGCTTAGCCTGAGGTGGCAGGAGTCCTTAGGGATTTCAGAGCCCCGACTTGCTCACATATCTTTCATTTTTTCCAGAGAACTGCTCTTCCTGTCCAGGACCTTTCATTGCTCCCAAAACTCTACACAGTTAACCGTTGATCTCCCCTCTGCCCTCCTCATCAGCCTCTTTATTCTCGCTCCTTCCTCTGAGCTTTCCAGCAGCAGCCCCATCCTAAAAATAGCTCCCCCCCCCTTCATCCTGCCTGCTTTTTCATCTTTGGCACTCTTCCTTTTTACCTTTCATTTCTAGGTGTCTTTAGAATATGAAGGGGGAAATCTCACTTCAGCAAATTTAATAATAAAACAGTCATAATGTATATCATAAAAGTGGTGAATATTTATTGAGTATCTACTTTGTATCCGGATTGAGCTAAATATATATATATATATATATATATATATATATATATATATATATCTCCAGCAACTGTGATCTTGGAATAAAAACATCTTCTGTTTGGCAAGCTATTTTTGTCTCAAAACATGAATGGCCTGTGGAAACAGATTATGATTGGTTTCCACACTATCTACTTACTACGATGACAATAATCAATTGTGTTATCATACAACTGCTTTCAAGCAGCCCTTAATTGTGTGAGAGCCACACTCTAGAACAAACCTTCTGGCTGAATGATATTTGCACTGTAGCCAGAAATGGGAGGATGGATGACCATCCCCTTCCACCCTGGGAAGCCATGAGTCAGAGCTGTCTCAGTTTTATTTTTGTGCTACCCAAACTCAAATTTCAACATCTCTCACCAGAACCATATCACTCCTGCTTGAAATGCAGCAATACTACTTGACAACCCAATGGCTGCAGTCTTAAGAGTTTGGGAGAGAAGTGGTTGTGAAGATGAACTTTGAAAATCTCTCTCTTCTACCTACAAAGTTCTTATCAAATGTAACTGCCTGGGTTGGGTACTTTGATAATGTCTTCCTCCTAATAAATTCCGCTAGAACTAGAGATCTAAATAACTCATGGAGCTTATGATAATATATATTCTGTGCTCCTCATTGTGCACTTATTTAAATGACTCGGTGGCTGAATATTTATTTATCTTGTTCATTCTAATAAGATAGTATCTGAACCTGTCCTCCCCTCCTCAAATCTTCTCCCCCTCTCATTGGTCTGCCTTCCACATGCTGCCATAGTGTTATTTCCAACAAAAATACCTGACCAGAATTAGAAAGATTTATCGTCCCTTACCCATTTTGCCCATTGATATATCCCAAGACCAACAGGCAAGAAATATGTTTTTAACAAATAAAGGAATTAATTAGTGGTCAAGAAAAGCACATTAAAACAGGAAGTTATTGTTATCCATCCATCTACATTTTTTTTGTCTTTGTGTCTTCATGATTCTTCCCAGTGCCTGCAGCAGTGTGGTAAATGGAGCATCCTTATATTCTTGATGAGAGAACTTGACAACAGAGTTTTTCAAAAAGTCTTCATACTTTTTCATTCTGAGTGATTAATTTACCTTAAGAAATTAACCTAAATATTGGATGGAGAAAACAGTTTTCTGTTTTCTGTAAAGTACATGGAGTCCAGCAATAATGAAATGTGCGGTTATGGTGGCACAGCCACTCCATGTAGTAGTATATAGTTATCAAAAGTGATTATTAAGGGCACCTGGGTGGCTCGGTTGGTTGGGCAACTGCCCTCAGCTCAGGTCATGATCCTAGAGTCCTGGGATCGATCGAGTTCCACATCGGGCTCCCAGTTCCATGAGGAGTCTGCTTTTCCCCCTGACCTTCTCCCCTCTTATGCTCTCTCTCTCTCTCAAATAAATAAAATCTTTCTAAAAAAGTGATTATTAGGTTTATATAGTAACAGGTGAAAAAAGTAACAGCACACACACACTGTGAATCCCTCTGTCAAATATTCTTAGACACATGCTGAAAAGTGCTAACAAGGGGAACTAGAGTTGAAGTCTGGCTTCCCCATTTATAAATGGTGTAAGTTTCGGTGGGTTAATCTCTGTGGCCCAATTTCCTCACGTTAATTATAATGTGATGATAAAGATAACAATAACAAAGTAAGTGCTGTCTTAGGAGGGCTGTGGCTGACGGGATAAGCAGTGAACAGATACGCTTACTATAATGATGACTATAAGGGTGATGGAACTGGGCTGCTCTGTCTTTGTTTCCTAAATCCTCAGTGATGTGCTAATAGTACACACATCAGGACCGTGATCTCTATCTTTCTCCTCTCTCCTCTGGGAGAAACGTCTGGATCTGGATTACTACAGCCATGGTGCTTTTGTCGTCTTCTTCCTAGAAATCCCTATGGTGCTTCCTGCTTGAAACTATTGCTTGGCAGTATTTTTATGTTGTGTAGAATTCATCATTACATTTTATATGGACATAATGATCCCTGACTTCCCCAGACATGGCTTTCAGGAACAGGGCATTTTGGGGCCCTCCTCATGGACCTTCTGGCACAGGTCCAAATGTGCCACAACAAGTTATTTTGATTTTTAAAATATGTTGATTTGGCGATCATACAGATGGAAGCATGCAGATTGCCCATAATTTCAACATCAGCTCTTTCTCCATTTCTTCCTCAATCATATTTAATTTCTCCAGGGTGACATAGGTGCTAAAGAAATAAAAAAAATCCTAGGACGGTTTTCCTTGATTTGTTTTTCACATCCACTTGGTTTTACAACTCAGCAGAACCTGAAGTTCATCTTGTCTCTAAGATTAACTAAATTTGTATCTTTCCCAAACAGAAATAAATATAATAATTGAGGCCAGTGGTATTTAATGCCTAGGAAAAAAGGATGTACCCATTGGAAAGGCAGAGGATAGGCCATCTATGACTTTCTGGGAAGAACCCCTTGGAAGGCAGGATTCCCTTCAACAATTTGAAGGATGCTCCCCATCCAAAGGTAAGTATTTCTGTTTAAAGTTTTTTGTGCCCATTATTTCCTTAGGGCAGGAGCCCTGCAAGCAAATACCTTTAACTATGCCAACTCCTTTTTTGTTTTCCACAATTAGCTTATCTCCAATCATATAAACACACACACACACACACACACACACACACACACACACACACACATATGCACGCACTACGACAGTCTTTGGTTGTGGAGTTAAAACAGGAAAATAAAGGTTTCTTTAACTTTGAGAGTTGGGTTTGAGGACAAACCAGATTAAAGCTTCAATAGACATACAAAATAATAGATGAATACTGTTGTCTGCTTTCCTTAAATTATTTTATTAGAAAGAACATATTAATTATAATGGAAGCAAACTTGGACTCTATGGGTTTCTAAAGAAAATTCCTTTGTAGCATCACGGCAGGATTTCCCACCATTTTTCTCTTTCTGATGAAATTAACTCCCCATGGTTGGTCAGCAGGATAATCTAATTTTAGCCAATCAGCTTGGGAGCTGCCGTTGACCTCACAAAGGGAGAGAAAAGTATCTGCAGTCATAGCAACCGCCCGCTCAGCTCTGATCATCTCTGGACCCTTCCGCCTAATGACAGACACCGGCTTGCTTCTTAGATGATTAATCTTTTCCCCTGTGAACCTCCTTGAATACATTAGCCAAACAAGTCTGATAAATTTGTTTATCCCAAGACAATCATTAGAAAATTACCTGCAAAAGTAATTCTCACTAGAGCAGTTTGTGAATGGAAAGCCATATGGCAGATGAGAGTAGAAATAAGCAATAAAATCTCTTGCTGTACGTTGCAACAGGTCAGGGAAGTTATTTCCCCTTTAAACTTTATCATTTTACATCAAATCACAAAAGCACAGCAGCCTAAAGCCCATTTTACATGGGCAGAAGAAACCTTTATCCAGTCACTAGTCGTTCCTCCAACACTGTACCTACTGTGTGTTAGGCTTTAGAGATGTGCCACTGAATATGAGCTTTCTCTGCCGTCCTCAATCCTACTGCGCAGTGAGAAGAGACACATGTGTAAAGAGATAATTACAGCACACCATAAGGGCCATAACTGAGACAAAACAGAGAGCTCTGGGAGCAATGAAAAGGAGGGGATAACTGTCTAATTTTCCAGAGTCAACAAAGAGTGTCATGGCTATGACATTCAAATTAGGCAAAAAGGATGAGCAGGATTTTTCCAAAATGGAAGAGTGTTCTTTGCAAAGAGAAGAACGTGAGAAAGACATGAACTTTATGGACCACTGGGATAAACTCCTGGGCAGCAGCATGACTGAAGCAGCTGGATATTGGCCACATCTTCTTCCAGGAAGTGAGACTGGAAATGTGAGTTGGGAAAGATTGACAGTACTTTGTAGGGTGGCATGAACACAGTTTTAGGACTTCAAGAAGGCTAGACAATGAGGATGGATGGGAAGAGACAATCTGGAAGCTCTTTCTGAGGCTGAATCAAGATGTAATTGTCGGCGTATCCTTGGTGATGCTCCTCATTTGTGGAAAGAATGGGAAGACAGTGAGCATTTGTTGCAGCCACACAACTAATATGGGCCATTTCCATATGCAGTCACTGGATCTGCTACTAAAGGGTCAGTTTGATGAGTGGGAAGAAAGGCAGGGTCTCCATTTGGTTGAGAGTTTTCAAATGAGAGAATGTATTTAAAGCAGCTGATGAGACAAAAGCGTGGTCACAAATGTGGGCATAGCCTCATTGACCCTACAGGCTTTTATAAATCAACATTTGACAAACCTTCACCCAAACCAGGGGTCAGGCAGCAGGAGGCTGGACAGCAGCCAAGGCAGTCTGAGTCCAGATGTGGACACTAGCAGTGGCAGAACCATCAGGCCGATGCCCGAACAACACTTTGGTTCCATTAAGACAACTGCAGAAACACAGACTGGAATGAAAGCTATCATGTAGCTGGAACCATCACTGATAACGTTCTCCAAAGCTACTCAGGAACCCCAGCAAAAAAGGTGCTCCAAGCCCAGAAAAAGACCCTGCGCCAGAGGATTTCTACATCTTCGAGTCTGTCTAGGGATCCCGGTCCTGGGTTCTGAGACTCTCGTGTCTTCTAGGAGGAATGTCTCTCATCAAATCCATCCACAAAAACCTCAAAAAGAAGCCAATCATTAAGCTAAGGAGTGGGTATTTTCTAAATAATCAGTAGTGAGCATGTAACCAAGTGACATAAACATATCTTCAAAAAAAAATTACACATCAAATGACCTCAAATGCTATGTGTCTGTTGTAGCAAACACACAGCAAGTTAGACATAAAGCATCGCAAGGGCTGACCAAACAGCTGCTCAGGACGAGGCCTGCGCCAAGCCCTCCACACAGCCTGAGTCATTTACTCCTCACAGGAGACCCCATGAAAAGGTTGTTCTGTGGGTACCTCTTGGTTTTATGAGGAAATGGAGCTTTTTAAAAAAAAAAAAAACTTATAAATGTAATTACAATTTTAGATAGCCTCTTCTTTAAAAAAAAGGAAAAAATTTTTGTTGATTCAAGATTTTAAAGAGAATATTGTCTTGAAGCTATTATTAAATATATTTATATATATGGCGGCACCTGGATGACTCAGTGGGTTAAAGCCTCTGCCTTCGTTCGGCTCGGGACATGATCCCAGGGTCCTGGGATAGAGCCCCGCCTCTGGCTCTTTGCTCAGCAGGGAGCCTGCTTCCTCCTCTCTTTCTGCCTGCCTCTCTGCCTCCTTGTGATCTCTGTCAGATAAAGAAATAAAATCTTAAAATATATATGTGTGTGTGTGTGTGTGTGTGTGTGTGTATACATATATATATATGTATGTATGTATGTATCTATATGTAATTAGATCTATGTATGTTCTGAGCACCTGTATGCCAGGCTGTGGAGTACAAGGCGAAGCAAGTGATACAATGGGGGAGACGCAGACAGCTGAGCGTGCAGTGGTGTGACACGTGCCTCAAGGGTGGGCTGTGCAGAGTACTACAGGAGCACGGAGGCAGCACAAATCAGCCCACGAGTGCCTCGTTTGAGCAAGAGCTGCCCTTCACTGAGTGCCAGCCTCCACACTTGAGACTGGACGAACAGTACTTCATTGACACTGCATGACGACCTCACAAGGCACTGTTTTCTCCGGACATTTTGTTGCTGCGGAAGATGGATCTCGGAGGTTAGAGAGCTTGTCCACAGTCCCAAGATCATTAAATTATAGCTTTGGGATTTGAGCCTTAGTCTGTATGATTCCAAGGTTTGTAAATCACAAAAATACACCGTATGGCCATCTCACAAGCTCGAGTTCTCTACGCCTGGATGATCGACTTGCACTCAGAAACTAATGCCCACGTTCACACTGAAAGGGCTCTTCCTGACGTTTGCCTCACCTATTCCTCAGTTTCCTTGTCTTCTTGCTCGCCTCCACCGCAGACCAAGAGACAATATTTTCCCAAGGACCCACCGAATATTTCGTCATGAAAGAACCTGCGCTTCAGTTCCAAATGACACTGGCTACATGTTAAATTTTTTTCTCAGATCTCTTTAGGCCCTGGAGAATTGCTGGAGACCCCATTCTCTCTCTCCTTCTTTAATGCTGCAAGTCCATAGTCTACCTTCTTACAAAGAAGTTCTCCATCAATAATAATAGGTCCTCTATTCCCCCCCTCTGAAACCCATTTGGTCAGGACTATTGACCCTAATCCTAACTCTGTAAAGGTAAGGCACTGTGTGTAAAACCCAAAGACAAGACACCGGTTAACTCCAAAAAACAGTTTACGCATACTGGAACATGTACCTTACTACATGTGTAGCTTACTGAAATGTTTAAGAACCATGGCTCAACACCCTCAGGGCAGTAAACAGCTCTACTCAGTGTTAAAGGGAGACCAAGTTATAATGGTGCATCCAATCTGATCCCTTAAGGGGGTCACTATCAACATAAAATGATTGGAAAGCAACAGGACACAAAAGATGGTAAGGTGGGCAGAGGAGTTTGAGGCAGGTAAAAGATACAGTGAGTAATAGGAGGCAATGGGGAGCTATAGTGAGGCCATCCATGAGGGTAAGGAGTCTCATCGTTTAACCCAGGGTTACTGCAAACTCCGAGCATAAGGCCAAAACCCTGGATCTTTCATACAAATGTTTTTCATGTACTTTCTTGCTTTAGCCCAGAGGAAATGACCTTTAGGACAAACCAATCTAGGTAGAAAGCCTGAGTGTCTCATGGCAGACGTACATCCCCACCTTTTTGTTCAGGCAAAAATGTCCATGGGGATAATCACAGGGTCCTGCAGGGCAAGGGACAAGCCATGGAAATGTAGCTGTTCCAGAGAACAGAGCCGGCAGAATGAGGATATTTGGGTTCTACGGCAGAGTCCATCTGAATTAAACAAAGGGTCTAACGAGTGGTCAGGAGTACCTATATAAGAGTTTTGATCCCCTGGGACAAGAGGATTGGCGGATACCCTCTGACAAGCATGCTGAGGTCCAGAAAGGGTGACCATTTCCACAATAGTGAGCTAGAGAAAAAATGAGAAGCCAGGACAGAAACCCAGATGGATCACACGCTGTAACTCTAGAACAATCTGCTATCTGCTGTTTTCTCAGCTTCCAAGGTTTCTTCTAAATCATATTGTATACCAATGATAGAAGAGTTATTTCATGTCCTTGCTCAAGAACCTACTAGAGCTCCTCCTATTACTGTGGTGATCATACCTCCTTATTTGCTAGAGTGTCCTGATTTATACCTGTTATCCTCGTGTAATTACTAATGGTATCTCCTACCACCCTCAATAGTGTTCCAATTTGAATAATTAATTATGTGGTCACTGTATCTTTTAACCTGCTTCGTACTCCTCTGTCCACCTTTCCAATCATTTTGTGTTGATAGTGACCCCCTTAAGGGATCAGATTGGATGTACTATTATAACTTGGTCTCCCTTTAGTACTGAGTAGAGCTGTTTACAGCCCTGAGGGTGCTGAGCCATGGTTCTTAAACATTTCAGTAAGTTACACATGTAGTAAGGTACGTGTTCCAGTATGCACAAACTGGTTTTGGGGGCTAACTTTTTTTTTTAATATTTTATTTATTTGACAGAGAGAAATAACAATGAGGCAGAGAGGCAGGCAGAGAGAGGAGGAAGCAGGCTCCCTACGGAGCAGAGAGCCCGATGTAGGGCTTGATCCCAGGACCCTGGGATCATGACCTGAGCCGAAGGCAGAGGCTTTAACCCACTGAGCCACCCAGGCGCCCGGGGGCTAACTTTGAAGTTAAACACAAGTGTGTTGGAACCCTGAGGGTGCAGCTTACAAACTGTGTGACCATGAGCAGATACTGTATCCCCTCCGGATCAGTCTTTCTTCATCTACGAAGATAGGTATAATCACAGAACCTAAGCTCCAGAGCGAGTCATGAACTGTAGGCGAGAAGACGCAGGCCAGGTGCCTCCCATCGTTCTGCCGGCTAGGGGTGGAGGTCATCACCAGCGCTCCCACTGCCGGCTCAGTGCCATGCTGCCTGACAGGTGATAGTTCCACAGCATAGTGGCCACACTCACAGCATGATAGCCTGCACATGTTCAATGCACTTTTGAGGCATATCTGGTGGATAATTGTGTCTTAGGCAGATGTGATTTATCCAGGGAGTGCTGTCAGCAGAAAGAATGTAGAGGATGAAGGCTAGAATGTATGGAGGGGAGGGAGGAGAAGCGAAGCAAGAATGTGATCTCAGCTTCAGATGAGCTTCAGCCGGATCTCATGGAGAAGCTCCGGAGCACAAAGTACATCACAAAGTGGGTTCCAGCTTGAGCAAGAGGGCTGGCCTTTTGTACCCCGTGCAAAGTGGTCATTAGCCAAGGTCTGGAGGGGCGTATCCTCTGGGGTAATGAATGCAGCTGAGGGATGCAGCTGGCAAAGTGGTTGCTACTGTGGGCGCCAGCAGCATATCCATTGATCTATGAGTCCCACACGGACCCATGCACGCTCCACCACACCTAGGTGACCTCGGGAAGACTTTGGAGGCTGATGTGTTTAATACGTGTGACCAAAGGCTAGTCGCTTAACTTCTCTAAGACTCAGTGACTTTGTCTGCAAAATGAAGCTGGTAATACTTAATATTGCAGGTTATTCTCAGGATTTAGAAATAACACATTCCTAATCCTGACAGTAAATGGGATGGAACTGCACATCTTTTTCCCACAGCCAGATTTTTCTTTGTTCGTTATGCACAGAATCTAAGTTATTTCACTTACATTCCTTTCCTCTGGCTCTCTCTCAACACTACCCCCCCAGGAAAGTGATGCCTGATCACATATGCGCAACACACACACACCCTTCCCCTCAAATTGCACCCACCCAAAATAACCTCCACAGTATCCTCTACTTTATATTTCCGTATCTAAATCCTTCCTTCCTCTTCCCTCAGTCTCACCCACTTCTTCAAATTTACACTGTTCTTGCCGTTCTCTGAATTCTCTTTTCCTTTAATTCCGTATAACTTAACATTTCACTGATTTCTAGCTGTTTAGTGTTTGTTTGGTTTCTTCCAACCAGATTTTAAATATCTACTCCCCCAGCCCCGCTCCAGAACTCAGGCATTCAGGGCTAAGCATCTAGTGGGGACTCAATATGTCCTTTTGGTTCAGGTAAGAATATTTTTTGATCAGAAGAACAATGAAATACCTCGATTGACCATTTCCATTCTCAGGATTCTCAAAGCTAGCAAAATTCTTCGCTCTGATCCAGAGGTGTTCGTCTGACAACCCAGAACAATAGTGCATGTAAAATGAATGATAATGGCTTCCCCTGTAATTTAGCTCACAGATGAATCTTAGGTGAGATTTTTCTATTGGGTTCTAACAGTCTCTGAAAATTGGTGCCCTAGGAGGTGCAAAGTGGAATGCCCAACACAGCTCTGATTATCAACTGCAGCCTATGCATGCATTACCATAACGGCAGGTCTAGGCTGCTCTCAGCATCCTGAAATCTTTGATTAAATCAAACCTTAAGTATTGAACAAGTGCGGGTGTGTCCTAATTTATGCAATAAGTATGTCTCTAAAGAGTTGATTTATGCAAATTGACATTTTTGGGGAGAGGGGATCAAATTATAATTGAAATTCCATTGGAGCACTCTTTAATTGATGGCATAATGCTACTGGAAATTTTTCTTGTAAATGATTACCATTCAATTATTTAGTTAGTTTTAATATAGCATTTTCAGTCTTTTCAAGGCAGGATATATATATATATTTTCTCTCTTAGACTTGTAGAGAAATAAAATTTAAAATCCACCATGATTTGAGACTTTTTTTAATTTTTGGCATCTTTTTCCCAAAAATAAAATAGGTTATTTTACTTGTGTATTTTAAAATACCACCTAAGGACATTTGGGTGGCTCAGTGTGTTAAGCATCTAACTCTTGTTTTCAGCTCAGGTCAGGATCTTAGGGTCGTGGAATCAAGTCGTGCATCAGGCTCTGCATTCAACAGGGAGTTACTTGAGAGTCTCTCTCTCCCTCTACTTTCCCCCATGCGCTCACACACATGCTCTCTCTCTCTCAAATAAATAAAACCTCAAAAAAATAAAATACCACCATTTTCATGGCATAATATCCACTTTAAAGATAAGAAAATGAAAATTCCAAGAGATTAAATATCCAGAGTTACACAGTATATTAGTATGCTAATGCAGTACCAAATGCTGCATTGCTTAAACAACAGAAAATTATTTTTCCACAGTTCTGGAGGCTAGAAGTCTGAGATCAAGGTATTTGCAGGGTTGGTTTCTTCTGAGGCCTCTCTCCCTGGCTTCCTCTCCCTGTGTCTTCACAGGGTCTGTGCCTCTGGTGTGCTATTCTCTTCTACAGACAGCAGTCACATTGGATTAAGGCTCAACCTAATGACATGATTTAACCTTAAAGATCTCTTTAAAGGTCCTGTGTCCAAATTCAGATACATTTGGAGGTACTGGAGATCTCAGGCTATACAGTTCAGCCTATGCCAAAAACCAATGAGTGAAGCTCTCAGATTAGAGCCCAGCAACTCGAAGGTCTAAACCAAGGCTCTTTTTCACTGTACTTTCTGTGTTTATTACTAACTATGAGTTGTTTGTGGAATTATTTTAAGAGTAAGGTATTAAGTAAATATGAAATTTCGTTTACATTCCTATATTCCATATACAGCATTTCTGCTCTAATACAATTATATGTGTACCTAAAAACAAACAAACAAACAAAACCTTGCTTTCTGCAAAATTGTACATGAAAAATAACATACGTTACAGGGAAAATAAGGCTAGGCAGACCCCTCAGGACCTGTAGAGCTTTGTAAGAGAGCACTAATAAAAACATGAATAGTTCTTTAAAAAATCCTTAGCAGTTAAATCTCTATTACCATTAGCACCTCTCCTCAAATCAGTCTCCAACATTTGCAACCTTAAACCTCAGAGCTTGGGTGTCCTCTTCCCTTGAAATATATGTATCAAATAATACTTGTTTCCGATACAGACCACTTTGATCAAAATTTAAAAATCTGATCCTGAGTGCAGTCTTCATAAAGGTGGTGTCCTAATACTCTTCTAAGTACTGTTTAGAAAGAAGTACCCTATTCCTGGGGACCAGTGAGCCATGAAGGAATCCTAATCTGTGAAGTCTACACATGCTTTTCTTTCCAAGAGCTGGTAAAAAGATAATTATTATACTAATAGTTACCATTTACCAGGCACATAGCAGGCAGACCATGGGAGATGTCTCTTACACGTCTGTAATCTTCATGGCAACTCTGCAAAGTAGGTATTTTTATCTTCATTTTTCAGCCAAGGAAACTGAGGCTAAAAGAAGTTGTAAGACCTCTCCAAAAACACAGACTCCCAACAGTGTAGCCAGGATTTGCTCCTGAACGTTGCTTGTTCAATTGCTCACCTGTTCCACACGTCACAGGTAAGCTGGCGTATTGGGTGTAGGTCCAACCATTTGAACAAGCACCAATTTTAGTTAACTGCAACAATCACCACCATCCTCACTACTTTCCTCCCAAAAGTGAACAGTCAAAAAAAGCACATCAAAATGTGCTTTCTGGCCATTGTAAAGTGGGATGACCTTACTTCTCATGAGATAGGAAACAGCAACTGAGATGGGATGGTCCCTCAAACCTGCACACAAACTGTTGGCATGCCGGACTCCCAACCCCTCCCGTAGGCTTTGATTTTTTCTTTTTTACCTAAATCCAGAACTTTATAGTAATCTCTGTTAATTTTCATCATGTTAGTTTAAACCCATTATTCCAGGAACTGGTTATCTTTTTACACTTGTCATCTGTCTATGAACTTTCCCTCACAATCTGGACTTCTCGGCAAATGTGATGAATATTATATATGCCTTCATTTAAGTCATTAATAGACACTGAACAGAACAAGATCAAGGTTAAGACCCTTTTCTCTTCTAAAGAATCTCTCTCCATAGTCACAGAGGCATGCTGTTAATCCAGCCAACTCTTCTGCCATCCAGGTTTTTAATGAGAGACTGTATCATCTCGCTGAGAATAAGATAACAGCTTGTCAATGCATTTGGTTCTTCTGCATTTGGTTCTGACAATTAATAACTCTGCTTTTCTTTCAGGTACTTAGAAATCATTAGATTTGTAATTTGTTTTCAATTATTGCCCAGGATCAGCATTATAATTTCATCGTCCGACAGTTTCTCCTTTTGTTAACAGCAATAGAATGTGCTCTTTTCCTGTCTCCTGGCCCCACTCACATTGTTGGCAAACTCTCCTTAAGTTTTGTCAGCAGTGGATTGGTGGTCACATCTGTAGACTTAGTAATCATCCTGCATATGTCACTCAAAAATTGAGGTATGAATCTATTTAAAGGCATGAATTTATTTAACTTTTTATTCTGTCCTAGTCAAATGTGTCCTGTCTAGAATATTTACCCTAGATTTTAGAGTCTGAACATTATGTTCTTCAATAAGGAAGAGAGGCATTGATTTTATCTGTCCTCTTTCCACCTTCTATTAATACTGCAGTTGAACTTTTAAAAACACAGGGGATAGGAGTACCAATATCATCCACCAACCCCCACATAGTCAAAAGTCCACATATAATATTTGACTTCCTTAACTACTAGTAGGCTACTGTTGACAACAAACCTCACCAATAACATAAAAAGTCATTAACAAATATTTTGTATATGTATTATATACTGTATTCTTACAATAATGTAAGCTAGAGAAAAAGTATTATGAAGAAAACCATAAAGAAGATAAAATATTTTTACAGTGCTGTACTATAAAAAAATCTGTGTATAAGTGGACCTGCACAGTTCAGACCCATTTTATTCAAAGGTCAACCATATTCTGTCATTCAAAAGTTGTACATATTTTTCTTCTTGCTCTGAATGTCCTTTTTGTGGTCTTTGGTGTTTCATGAGGCTTAAAGAATTTTTTTTTAAGATTTTATTTTTTTAACATGGAGAGAGAGAGCAAAAGCAGGGAGAATGGCAGAATAAAAGGGAGAAGCAGGCTTCCTGCTGAGTGGGGAGCACAATGCAGCACTCAATCCCAGGACCCTGGAATCATGACTGGAGCCAAAGCCAGAGGCTTATCCCACTGAGCCATCCAGGAGCCCCTATTTTATTTTATTTCATTTCATTTTGAGAGAGAGAGAGAGAGAGCATGTGAGTGGGTGGGGATAAGTAGAGGGAGAGGGAGAGAGAGAATCCTAAGCAAGCTTCATGCCCAGTGCAGAGCCCAATACAGGGCCGATCTCATGAGCTTGAGAGCATGACCTAGCTGAAATCAAGAGTCAATTAACTGAGGCACCCAGGTGCCCCCGTGCATTTTAAAATTAACCCTTCTTATACCCTCTAAACAGGATTGTGCCACTTTTGCACTAATCCTCGCTTACATGGCCATTCTTCCATAGCTTCTTACAATGTGAGCTCATTGAAGAACTCCCTGGGCAATCACATTTCTCTCTTTTGATACTTCCCTCAATATTTTGAATGAGTTCTTTAAGATTTTTTGAACAAGACTTTTTTGTCATTTTGTGTCAAACAATTTTGAATATGAAAGATATATTTGCGGGTGCCTGGGTGGCCCAGTGGGTTAAGCCTCTGCCTTCGGCTCAGGTCATGATCCCAGGGTCCTGGAATCTAGCCCCGCATCGGGCTCTCTGCTAAGCAGGGAGCCTACTTCTCCCTCTCTCTCTCTGCCTGCCTCTCTGCCTACTTGTGATCTCTCTTGGTCAAATAAATAAAATCTTTTTTTAAAAAAAAAAGGAAAGAAAGAAAGAGATATTTGTTTCACAGGTTTATGAACGGTTGGGAAATATTGTAACACAGATCTTGGAATTTACTTTTTTTTTCTTTATGCAATAATTTACACAACAACTTAATGTTTCAAAGAGCTTACAAGGTCTCACCAATAACTAAACTTGGATCTTAGTTTTAATGTTTTCATGTTAAAAGAATGTTTAACACATTCTTTTAATTATGAGACACCTATAATTAATCTATGAAATACATAATTCTTTGTGGGGTTTTTTTTAAAGATTTATTTATTTATTTTAGAGAAAGAGAGCACAAACAGGGGAAGGGGCAGAGGGTAAGGGAAAGAATCCTCAGGCAAACTCACTACAGAGCACAGAGCCCCACAAGAGGCTCCATCCTAGTACCCTGAGATCACAAGCTGAGCTGAAACCAAGAGTTGGACACTTGACAAATTGAGCCATCCAGGTGCCCTAAGTTATTTTTAAATTAGTAAACTAAGATACGAACTTGATCATATTTACATAAAGGTAGAATAATCAATTCAGTTAAAATTTTTATATTGTTTTAATAGACACTACACTAGTTAAATAGTACATTTGTAGTTTTAGTCACATTTTCAGCTCAACAAAATGTTTCAAAGTCCTTAAAAAAATCTGGAAACTTGGCAAAGCCAAAGCATATTTTGTCAATATATCTAGCTTAATTTTTAAACCCATGTGAACTCTAGAATAACTTCATTCATCTGCTTTCTATTAATTTATCCTGAACTCATCAAAATCTAACATTGAAAAAACTACTTGATGTCTCCAGAATTTAAATTTTTAAGTACTCTTCTTGGAATTATAGTAAGTAGGAATCAACTCTCTAACATGTAAAATTTATGTCAAAATGTGTAATTCCATAGATGAAAACTTAATTAAAATTGCTTACTTGAAGACATTTGATGAGGTTTTAAGAGCTTATGGATAAACAATGGGTTCTGTGCTCTTTACTCAGCAAGACTAAAGCAGTATTTGCTAAGAGAAGTGCATGCCTATAAACAAAAGCAACCAACCTATGCCATGCCTCTGGCCACATCTTCTCTCCATTTAGTTGACATGGATGTCATAATGCAGAAAGATTAAGTGGAGATACAGTGGGACTCAGGAATACAGCCCAACAAATGATCACACTAAGTCGTAGGAAGAAGGTACACTGGGGATTAAAACTGACCTTTGGCTTGGTAGATATTCTGTTCTTGGTCATCTGTGTGTTTTCCCTGCCCAATATGCTGCTTGGCCCATAATAAGCTTTCAAAAATATTCACTAAATAAGTGTACTAATAGATGAAATAATGACTGATTCCATGGCTAACTACTCAACAGACTTGAGACTGTGAACAGACTTCTTGCTAAAGTCAGGAGTGTTTCTGGATTTGGCAAAGCTGGGCTTACAGAAGGTGGGTATTATAGATGCTAGCAAGAGACAAGGGTCTACTAGAAGGAAGATAAGTAGTAGTGTATTGGTGAATGTTTAAGAACCAACTTGCCATCAGGGAAATACAAATCAAAACTACAGTGAGATACCACCTCACATCAGTCAGAATGGCTAAAATGAACAACTCACAAAACAACAGTTGTTGGTAAGGAAGGGGAACTCACTTACACTGTTGGTGGAAATGCAAACTGATGCAGCCACTCTGGAAAACATTATAGAGGTTCCTCAAAAAGTTGAAAATACATAGCTACCCTATGACCCAGCAGTTGCACTACTGGGTATTTATCCCAAAGATATAAATATAGTCATCAAAGGGGCACCTGCACCTCAAAGTTTATATCAGCAATGTCCACAATAGCCAAACTATAGAAAGAGCCCAAATGTCCATCGACAGATGAATGGATAGAGAAGATGTGGTATATTTATACAATGGAATATTACTCAGCCATTAAAAAAATGAAATCTTGCCATTTGCAACAACGTGGATGGAACTAGAGGGTATTATGTAAGTAAAATAAGCCAATCAGAGAAAGACAACTATCATATGATGTCACTTACATGTGGAATTTAAGAAATGAAACAGAATCATAGGGGAAGAGAGGAAAAAATAAAACAAGATGAAATCAGAGAAGGAGACAAACCATAAGAGATTCTTAATCATAAAAAACAATTTGAGGTTTGCTGGAGGGGAGGAGGGTGGAGAGATGGGGTAACTGGGTGATGGACATTAAGGAAGGCATGTGATGTAATGAGCACTGAATATTATATAAGACTGATGAATCAAAGCCCTCTACCTCAGAAACCAATAATACATCATATGTTAACTAATTGAATTTAAATTTTTAAAAAAACATCAACTTGCCAGGAAAAAAATCCCTGATTTGCAGCATTAGTCAATTTTCACAATACAAACATTCCTATTATGACTAATGTGATATCATTGAATGTAGAGTTGGGAAGAGAGGAAAACAATCCACAATCCCTGACATGGTGTGAGTGGCTTCAGTGCACCAGTAAGCTACTCAAGACATCAGTGATCTCCCAGGTTTTGACCACTTTTTCTTGTGTGTGTGTGTATATGATTTCATTCAAATAAAAAATGAAATGAAATACCTTAATTTCCAACTATACAGAAATGCAAAAATTTAAGTTGACAAAGTAGGTGAATATTTATGGATATGGGAAGATATTCCTTATCAATATTTATTGATGGGGGGAGATGTCAAACCAGTTAATACAGCATAGCACTTTACTAAAAATATGAATACATAATCAAATTCACACCCAGAATAGTCCAGAATGAAACTGTAGATTATCAAAGAAAGAGATCAAATATCAAAAGCAATCAGGGAAAATAGTCATCTTGGCTACTAAAGACAATATGGACTTCTCATCAGTAGCAAGGGAGACCAGAAAATCACTGAATAGTATCTTCAAAGTGTTGAAAGAAAATACTGTCAACCTAGAATCCTATAACCAACCAAACTGCCATTCAAAAATAAAGACAAGTAAGGATAAGAGAGATCATAATACGCAGAAATCATCACTTAAAGAAATGTTAAAAAATCTGAAAGAACTGCTAAAATAAAAAGAAGTACAGACAGAAGAAGTAGAATACCAAAAGTAAACTATAAGTATATAAATTGGCATTAAAATTCTAAGAGTAACAACTAAAACTCTAGAGATTGTAAAACTTTTAACACAGTTAAGAAATTTTAAAATGTAATTTACCCTAAAAAAGGCAAGAAATGAGAAAATAGAAAAAAGCATACAAGACAAAGTAGGATATACAAGTAATAAAAATAAATTTAAATAAATGTAATTAATGTAACTAAATGAAATTCATCAGTTAAAACAGAGGTTATTGAGTTGGGGGAAAAAATCCAGCCATATGCTACTTACAAGAGACACATCTAAGACAAATTGATACTGGGAAGGATTTTTAAATACACACATGCTTAATGTTGAGGCTGAAGTTACTACA
This sequence comes from Meles meles, assembly GCF_922984935.1. NCBI lineage: Eukaryota > Metazoa > Chordata > Mammalia > Carnivora > Mustelidae > Meles > Meles meles. Next base: position 57,169,030 of record NC_060069.1, read on the forward strand.
GTTTTGCCAAGTCAGACATTGACATTCTAAGTAACCACTTTTAAAAACTTGATTAGAGCTGCTGAAAATATGTGGTACTTTTACATATGTATATACATAAATGCATACATATGTGTGTGTGTACCTGTATGTGCTATGTATGATGGAATTGCCGGCCAAGATTCCTTAGCATTAGAGCTTTCTGCCTTCTTTTTTTTTTTTTTAAGACTTTTTTATTTGACAGACAGAGATCACAAATAGGCAGAAAGCCAGGCAGAGAGAGAGAGAGAGAAGTGGAAACAGGCTCCCCGCTGAGCAAAGAGCCCGATGTGGGGCTCGATCCCAGGACCCTAAGATCATGACCTAAGCCAAAGGCAGAGGCTTAACCCACTAAGCCACCCAGGCACGGCAGCTTTTTGCCTCCTAACAGAATTTCTAAGCCATGTTCTTGAATATGCTGATCAGAATCTTTCCTTCAAGTATGCTAAACACAGTTTTATGGTCTAGAAGAAAACCTGCATGCCATGTATAGACAGACAGCTAATGGCCATAGAATGTTACCACTGAAAAGATTTGAGTGATCCTCTAAATGTTATTTTAAAGATCTCAGATCCTTTGGAGGCTCTGAATAAAGTTATGAACCCAGGGAGTGAAAATTATGTCCTTAAACAATATCATGTGTGTTATTTGTGGAGATTATGGGGGATTTACCCATCCCCCGGAAATAAATTCTTGAAATACACTGACAGCCATAGCTGGTCCCCAGTTCAGAAACCTACAGTGACAAGATAAGCCAAAAGAGTTGCTAGGAAAAAATAGTGTTAAGTATGCCGAAGTCTGCCTGACCAGGTTGTGGCCGAGTGGGACAGAGTCAGGGCCTGCCTCTCTCAACCTGTCATGAAGTGTTCCATCCACCAGTGCTCATTTTACATTTCCCCACACTCCTGGTGTCATTACTTGAAAGAGCATTTTAACAGAAACGGAGGAAACGTGACAAAAATGTGAGGTAACATGTCCTTCTATCTGCAAAGCCATTTTATTTTATTTTTTTTTTTTATTTATTTTTTTATAAACATATAATGTATTTTTATCCCCAGGGGTACAGGTCTGTGAATCGCCAGGTTTACACACTTCACAGCACTCACCATAGCACATACCCTCCCCAATGTCCATAACTGCCCCCACCCTCTCCCGAACCCCTCTCCCCAACAACCCTGTTTGTTTTGTGAGATTGAAAGTCACTTATGGTTTGTCTCCCTCCCGATCCCATCTTGTCTCATTTATTCTTTTCCTACCCTCCAAACCCCCCACATTGCATCTCCACTTCCTCATATCAGGGAGATCATATGATAGTTGTCGTTCTCCGATTGACTTATTTCACTAAGCTTGATACCCTCTAGTTCCATCCACATCATCGCAAATGGCAAGATTTCATTTCTTTTGATGGCTGCATAGTATTCCATTGTGTATACATACCACTTCTTCTTTATCCATTCATCTGTGGATGGACATCTAGGTTCTTTCCATAATTTGGCTATTGTAGACATTGCCGCTAGAAACATTTGGGTGCACGTGCCCCTTCGGATAACTACGTCTGTATCTTTAGGGTAAATACCCAGTAGTGCAATTGCTGGGTCATAGGGTAGTTCTATTTTCAACATTTTGAGGAACCTCCATGCTGTTTTCCAGAGTGGTTGCACCAGCTTGCATTCCCACCAACAGTGTAGGAGGGTTCCCCTTTCTCCACATCCTCGCCAACATCTATTGTTTCCTGACTTGTTAATTTTAGCCATTCTGACTGGTGTGAGGTGAAATCTCATTTTGATTTGTATTTCCCTGATGCCGAGTGATGTGGAGCACTTTTTCATGTGTCTGTTGGCCATCTGGATGTCTTCTTTGTAGAAATGTCTGTTCATGTCCTCTGCCCATTTCTTGATTGGATTATTTATTCTTTGGGTGTTGAGTTTGCTAAGTTCGTTAGAGATTTTGGACACTAGTGTCTTATCTGATATGTTGTTTGCAAATATCTTCTCCCATTCTGTCCATTGTCTTTTGGTTTTGTTAACTGTTTCCTTTGCTGTGCAAAAGATTTTGATCTTGATGAAATCCCAATAGTTCATTTTTGCCCTTGCTTCCCTTGCCTTTGGTGATGTTCCTAGGAAGAAGTTGCTGTGGCTGAGGTTGAAGAGGTTGCTGCCTGTGTTCTCCTCAAAGATTTTGATGGATTCCTTTCTCACATTGAGGTCCTTCATCCATTTTGAATCTATTTTCGTGTGTGGTGTAAGGAAATGGTCCAATTTCATTTTTCTGCATGTAGCTGTCCAACTTTCCCAACACCATTTATTGAAGAGGCTGTCTATTTTCCATTGGACATTTGTTCCTGCTTTGTCAAAGATTAGTTGACCATAGAGTTGAGGGTCTATTTCTGGTCTCTCTATTCTGTTCCATTGATCTATGTGTCTGTTTTTGTGCCAGTACCATACTGTCTTGATGATGACAGCTTTGTAATAGAACTTGAGGTCCGGAATTGTGATGCCACCAACTTTGGCTTTGTTTTTCAATATTTCTTTGGCTATTCAAGGTCTTTTCTGGTTCCATATAAATTTTAGGATTCTTTGTTTCATTTCTTTAAAAAAAAATGGGTAGGATTTTGATAAGGATTGCATTAAATGTGTAGATTGCTTTAGGTAGCATAGACATTTTCACAATATTTGTTCTTCCAATCCAGGAGCATGGAACATTTTTCCATTTCTTTGTGTCTTCCTCAATTTCTTTCATGAATACTTTATAGTTTTCTGAGTGTAGATTCCTAACCTCTTTGGTTAGGTTTATTCCTAGGTATCTTATAGTTTTGGGTGCAATTGTAAGGGATTGACTCCTTAATTTGGGATTGACTCCTTAATTTCTCTTTCTTCTGTCTTGTTGTTGGTGTACAGAAATGCAACTGATTTCTGTGCATTGATTTTATATCCTGACACTTTACTGAATTCCTGTACAAGTTCTAGCACTTTTGAAGTGGAGCCTTTTGGGTTTTCCACATATAGTATCATATCATCTGCAAAGAGTGATAGTTAGACTTCTTCTTTGCTTTCAGTTTTTCTCCATTGAGAATGATATTTATGGTGGGTTTTCCATAGATGACTTTGATAATATTGAGGTATGTGCCCTCTATCCCTACACTCTGAAGACTTTTGATCAGGAAGGGATGCTGTACTTTTTAAATGCTTTTTCACCATCTATTGAGAGTATCACATAGTTCTTGTTCTTTCTTTTATTAATGTGTTGTATCACATTAATTGATTTGCAGATGTTGAACCAACCTTGCAGTCCTGGAATAAATCCCACTTGGTCATGGTGAATAATCCTTTTAATGTACTGTTGAATCCTATTGGCTAGTATTTTGGTGAGAATTTTCGCATCTGTGTTCATCAAGGATATTGGTCTGTAATTCTCTTTTTCGATGGGATCCTTGTCTGGTTTGGGATCAAGATGATGCTGGCCTCATAAAATGAGTTTGGAAGTTTTCCTTCCATTTCTATTTTGTGGAACAGTTTCAGGAGAATAGGAATTAATTCTTCTTGAAATGTTTGGTAGAATTCCCCTGGGAAGCTGTCTGTCCCTGGGCTTTTGTTTGTTTGGAGATTTTTGATGACTGTTTCAATCTCCTTACTGGTTACGGGTCTGTTCAGGTTTTCTATTTCTTCCTGGTTCAGTTGTGGTAGTTTATCCATCTCTAGGAATGCATCTATTTCTTCCAGATTGTCAAATTTGCTGGCGTAGAGATGCTCATAGTATGTTCTTATAATTGTTTATATTTCTTTGGTGTTGGTTATGATCTCTCCTCTTTCATTCATGATTTTATTTATTTTGGTCATTTCTCTTTTCTTCTTGATAAGTCTGGCCAGGGTTTTGTTTTTTTTTTATCAATCTCATTAATTCTTTCAAAGAACCAGCTCCTAGTTTCATTGATTTGTTCTATTGATTTTTTGGTTTCTATTTCATTGATTTCTGCTCTGATCTTTACGATTTCTCTTCTCCTGCTGGGTTTAGACTTTCTTTCTTGTTCTTTCTCCAGCTCCTTTAGGTGTAGGATTAGGTTGTGTGCTTGAGTCCTTTCTTGTTTCTTGAAAAAGGCTTGTACTGCTGTATATTTTCCTCTCAGGACTGCCTTTGCTGTGTCCCACAGATTTTGAACCATTGTGTTTTCATTATCATTTGTTTCCATGAATGTTTTCAATTCTTCTTTTATTTCCTGGCTGACCCATTCATTCTTTAGAAGGATGCTGCTTAGTCTCCATGTATTTGGGTTCTTTCCAAATTTCCTCTTGTGATTGAGTTCTAGCTTCAGAGCATTGTGGTCTGAAAATATGCAGGGAATGATCCTATTCTTTTGATACTGGTTGAGACCTGATTTGTGACCCAGGATGTGATCTATTCTGGAGAATGTTCCATGTGCACTAGAGAAGAATGTGTATTCAGTTGCTTTGGGATGAAATGTTCTGAATATATCTGTGATGCCCATCTGGTCCAGTGTGTCATTTAAGGCCTTTATTTCCTTGTTGATCTTTTGCTTGGATGATCTGTCCATTTCAGTGAGAGGAGTGTTAACGTCCCCTAATATTATTGTATTATTGTCGATGTGTTTCTTTGATTTTGTTATTAATTGGTTTACATAGTTGCTGCTCCCATGTTAAGGGCATAGATATTTAAAATTGTTAAGACCTTCTTGTTGGACAGACCCTTTGAGTATGATATAGTGTTCTTCCTCATCTCTTATTATAGTCTTTGGCTTAAAATCTAATTGATCTGATAAAAGGATTGCCACCCCAGCTTTCCTCTGATGTCCATTAGCATGGTAAATTGTTTTCCACCCCCTCTCTTTAAATCTGGAGGTGTCTTCAGGTCTAAAATAAGTTTCTTGTAGGCAACATATAGATGGGTTTTGTTTTTTTTATCCATTCTGATACCCTGTGTCTTTTGATTGGGGGCATTTAGCCCATTAACATTCAGGGTAACTACTGAGAGATGTGAATTTAGTGCCATTGTATTGCCTGTAAGGTGACTATTACTGTATATTGTCTCTCTTCCTTTCTGATCTACTACTTTTAGGCTCTCCTTTGCTTAGAGGACCCCTGTCAATATTTCCTGTAGAGCTGGTTTGGTGTTTGCAAATTCTTTGAGTTTTTGTTTGACCTGGAAGCTTTTTATCTCTCCTTCTATTTTCAATGATAGCCTAGCTGGATATAGTATTCTTGGCTGATGTTTTTCTCGTTTAGTGCTCTGAATATATCATGCCAGTTCTTTCTGGCCTGTCAGGTCTCTGTGGATAAGTCTGCTGCCAATCTAATATTTTTACCATTGTATGTTACAGACTTCTTTTCCTGGGCTGCTTTCAGGATTTTCTCTTTGTCACTAAGACAAAAAGCTAGGTCCCTAGCTTTCGGTACTGCCTCTTGTTCTTTTTTTTTTTTTTTTTTTGTGGTGAGTTTTTCCGCCTTGTCATTTTGTCCAGATAAGAGTATATGAAGGAGCAAATAAAATACTAAAAGGTGGCAAAGACCCCAGGAAAATGCGCTTTAACCAAATCAGAAGAGACCCCAAACGGTGGGGGGTGTGGGTGGGGGGGAAGGGGATAAAAAGAAGTTCAGAAAAAAAAAATTAAAAAAAGAAAACAAATAAAGAAAAAATATAAAAAAGGAAAAAATACATTTATATTAAACTGGTAACAATAACAGGGTCACCCACTTAATTCAGGGAGTATTTTGGTCTCTTAAAAGAAACTACCTCCCAAAATTTTAAAGAATGAAAAACGTATATATGGGTAAACACAAGAAGGGATGGAATATGCCTATAAAGATGAAAAAAAATTTTTTTTTAATTTCTAAAAAAGGAGTTGATTAAAGTAAGTTGGTTGGGAGAATAAAGAAAAAGAAAGTGGAGAGAATTTGCTAGGCTGGAGACTAGAACAAGCCTGGAGCTAGATTTAGGGTATATTTTGATCTATTAGAAGAGGTTGTACCCCAAATTTTTTATAAGAAAAAACCCTATGTATATACAAAAAATAAAGTTAAATACAGTGAAGGATAAAATATGACTATAATAATAGAGGTTCAAAAAAGATTATTATATTTTTAATGAAAGGTATTGTTAAGATAAACTAGTTTAAAAAGGTTAAAAAAGAAAAGGGTAAAAGTAAAAAAAAATTTAGCAGAAGAAAAAAAAATTAAATTAACTGCAAGGCTAAAGAATCATGGGGAGAAAGCCATGAGTTCTGTGCTTTGCTTTCTCCTCCTCTGGAATTCCGCTGTTCTCCTTGGTAAGTGAACTTGGTCTTGGCTGGATTTCTTGTTGATCTTCTGGGGGAGGGGCCTGTTGTAGTGATTCTCAAGTGTCTTTGCCCGAGGTGGAATTGCACCGCCCTTACCATGGGCGGGCTAAGTAATCTGCTCAGGTTCGCTTTCGGGAGCTTTTGTTCCCTGAAAGCTTTCCATAGAGTTCCAGAGGACGGAAATGAGGATGGTGGCCTCCCAATCTCTGGCCCGGAGGAGCCGATAGCTCATGGCCCCACTCCTCGGTGCGCCTTCAGAGAAAATCGCTCAATCACTCCCGTCTCCCTGTCCTCCAGCTGTGCTCCGAGCTCACCCAGCCTGCGACTGGTTCAAGGTAACCCCGAGCTGAGAGCTCACTCCTCGGCTCTGTCTCTGTAGCCTTCTTCCCTGATCTAATACCTATGAGCTCTGTGACACTCAGACAACCCTGATCCTTCTGTGACCCTGCAGGACCTGGGGCCACGCTGACCCTGCGTGGGCTTCACACTGGTTTAGCCTCTGGAGCGATGTCCCTCGGTGGAGCAGACTTTTGAAAGTCCTGATTTAGTGCTCTGTTGCTCCGCCCCTTGCCGGGAGCCAGCCCCTCCCCCTGCGGTCTATCCTCCCGTCGCTTCAGACTCACTTCTCCGCAGGTCCTACATTTCAGAAAGTGGTTGATTTTCTGTTTCTAGAATTGCTGTTCTTCTCTTTGATCTCCTGTTGGATTCGTAGGTGTTTGCAATGGTTTGATAAGCTATCTAGCTGATCTCCTGCTACCTGATGTAGTCTCAGCCTACTACTTCTCTGCCATCTTGACTCCTCCCCCCTGCAGAGCCATTTTAAATGAAATTCTTAAACCAAAAGATTAGTTAACTATTAGTTCAATGAATACAGAAGAGTCATATCGCCCAAATGGTGAGATGAAAGAATCATCATAATGTATGCTATGGTTAGTGAGTCCTTGAAGATATATCATGCCTTAAAAATCAGGCATGCACGTAAAGAGAAAACAGAGAGCAGCTAGGGTAAGGCAGGTTGGTCTCAAAGTATAATCCTTTCTAATCAGGGGCTCCTCGGAGTTTAGAATGTTACTTGTCTCTTAAAAGCACCTTGGGTACTGCCAGAAAAATGTACTTTAGAATTATAAATCATTATTAATAATTATATGTAGATTTTTAACTGAGTAGAGATGGAAATGATCTTTTAATAATTCATGCAAAACTGGTCATGTCTTGAATGGGAAGATATTTGCAAATGACATATCAGACAAAGTACTAGTGTCCAAAATCTATAAAGAACTGATAAACTCAACACCCAAAGAATAAATAATCCAATCAAGAAATGGGCAGAGGACATGAACAGACATTTCTGCAAAGAAGACATCCAGATGGCCAACAGACACATGAAAAAGTGCTCCACATCACTCGGCATCAGGGAAATACAAATCAAAACCACAATGAGATATCACTTCACACCAGTCAGAATGGCTAAAATTAACAAATCAGGAAACAATAGACATTGGCGAGGATGCAGAGAAAGGGGAACCCTCCTACACTGCTGGTGGGAATGCAAGCTGGTGCAACCTCTCTGGAAAACAGCATGGAGGTTCCTCAAAAAATTGAAAATAGAGCTACCCTATGACCCAGCAATTACACTACAGAGTATTTACCCTAAAGATACAAATGTAGTGATCCGAAGAGGCACCTGCACCCGAATGTTTATAGCACCAATGTCCACAATAGCCAAATTATGGAAAGAACCTAGATGTCCATCAACAGATGAATGGATAAAGAAGAAGTGGTATATATGCAAAATGGAATACTATGCAGCCATCAAAAGAAATGAAATCTTGCCATTTGCAATGATGTGGATGGAATTAGAGGGTATTATGCTTAGCAAAATAAGTCAGTCAGAGAGAGACAATTATCAGATGATCTCCCTGGTATGAGGAAGTTGAGAGGCAACATGGGTGGTTAGGTGGATAGGAAAGGAATAAATGAGACAAGATGGGATTGGGAGGAAGATAAACCATAAGAGACTCTTAATCTCACAAGGCAAACTGAGGGTTGCCTGGGGGGAGGGGGGTCGGGAGAGGGTGGTGGAGTTATGGACATTGGGGAAGGTATGTACTATGGTGAGTGTTGTGAAGCATGTAAACCTGGCGATTCACAGACCTGTACCCCTGGGGCTAATAATACATTATATGTTAATAAGAAAATTAAAAATTATTTTTAAAAAAACTGGTCATGTGTTCTCTAAGATTTTTTAAAGTAAGGGCTTGAATTGAACACCATGGTCAAGAGACAGAAATAAGAAAATCGCCTTTGATTTCAAAAACTGCCTTATATTTCTTTGTTATCCTGCCTCAAAACTAAATTTTCTATACTTTACTTTTATTATTGAGGAATGTAGTTTTTTGAGGGGCAGCTGGGTGCCTCAGTCAGTTAAGCCTCTGACTCTTGAATTCAGATCAGGCCATGATCTTGGGTCCTGGGATCAAGCCCTGTGTCAGTTGGGTTCCATGCTCAGCAAGGAGTCTGCTTGAGGATCCTCTCCCTTTGCCTCTGTCTTTCCCCCCTGCTTGTACCCACTCTCTCAAATAAATATATAAATCTAAAAGAAAGAACAAAAGAAAAGGAGGGAGGGAGGGAAGGAGGGGAGGGACAGAATAAGAGAGGGGAGGGAGGGAAGGAAGGAAGGAAGGAAAGAAGGGTGGAAGGAAGGGAGGGAGGGAAGAAGTGAGGGAGGAAGGAGAAGGAGGGAGGGAGGGAGGAAGGAAGGGAGAGTAAGAAAGCAAGGAAGGAAGAAAGAAGGAAGGAAGGAAGGAGGAAGAAAGGCAGTTGTTTGATAAAAAATGACTCAAACTTTTTATGAGAGGTGATGTATATATGGAAATAATTTTATGTTTTAGCTATCAAAATATCCCTTCATTAAGTGGAGTGTGTTAAATATGGGGAAATAAAGTAACATTTATGTTCCCCCACAAATATGAAGGACACTGTCTTGAGTTACTGCCTATGGGCTTATCAACACAGACGTCTCGTCCTGAAAATCTATCCCATTGTCAAAAAGAGACACTACATTTGGGAATTTTATGATTGACTGGATCCAGAGTTAAATTCATATTTTAATATTGCTACTCCCAAATGAATTTCTGAATTTTCCCTACTGGATGAGTGAGTCAGAAACATGCAAGTTTAATTCAAATAGTGTGCGTGATGGACCTGTGGAAGAAGAGAAATAGAAAGTTAACCCTTCTCCACCAGATTGTAAACCATATGAGGACAGGCCCCTTAACCTCTCCATAGCCATGTCCTTTGTGCTTAGCACTAACTCTAAGAAAATATTTATTGAACTAGTGACTTAATGTATAAATTTTCCTGGTATACTTGTAGTTTTTATTTGAAGTACCTAGGCTTCAAAATCTGGAAGAACTTATTTAAATTTATATAAAAAATTTTATTTAAAAAAATGCAATCCCTACCTCTCCATAATTTTGTGTAAACACGAGGAGGAAAACAGAGAAAGGAGGACTACACATTAAAATATGGTCCAAATATCCAATTCAATGTATAGTGAATGTCTACTTCATAAAGTTATCCACCTCATAGTGTTTGGCTTCAGAATCTGCACCTGAGGGTTCTCAGGATCACCTGGTCCAATATCTATCTAGTCAAGCCCTGACAGGGTCAAGAATAGAAGGAGGAAAGATCCAGGAACACAACGCCAATCTGATGCATGGGAAGTTCATGCCAGTTAATCGCTTCTATTTCCTTTTTGGCCTACTGTTACTCTTCCACCTTTCAGAATTTTTGCCCACCCCTGCTACTTACCGCTGTCATTCACTCTTACACCTGAAATGTCACACCTTACTTGGCTTTTGGTCTCTGCATTTCTCCTTCCACCACACCTAGAACCTTTTGATCCCCACATGTAGGCTTGCCTTCCTCCTCCTGTTCTGGGTACTTTAGCCATGAAAAATTCCAGCTTTCTTATCAGCACTCTGTCTACAAGCCAATAGCAAGTTTTGATTGATTTTTAAGACCATACAGCAATTTTCTCATCTTTATCTCTTGGGCAAAGTCATCAATTACATGTAAACAAGTACACATGGGCATATGTATGAGAATACATGTTAACACGTACACATACATATACGGAGACACTCACACATGGACACACATCTTGGATAACCAATAAGGGAAGCTGAAAAACCACTTCCCTAGTATCAAATGTCTAAAAAACTTAAGTGACTATTTTGTGTGGTACAGCACTGTGATGATATTCATATTGGCAACCCTTGACATTGTAAGACAATGTGTTTTATGCTATAGCAAAGATTAATCATTTCTGAACAGTTTTAGTGGTCAATGGATTTGAACTAGGTGAAATTTGGCAGTTCTTGCCTGAGGATGCTTACCGGTTAACTCTATCTAGGCACTGGCTTGGTAACCAAATGTCTATTAGTTCCCGAGAATTGAGGTTTCTCTTTTCAATGACAACTGAATGGAGATTTTAATGCTAAAATGGGCATTATTAAATTCTCTTGTTTATCTGTACATCTATTTTTTAATGCATCCATCCATGATATATATAAAGTTTTAGAACAGCCTGGCACCTACTAAGTGCCAAGTTCACTATTATAGAGTATTATGGGCAAGACTTACCATTGGGTAATGTGGTTTTTGCCAATATCTGAGCTTTCTCCTCCTGTTGTCTGCTTCAGTATCTAGTGCTGTCTCTTTTCTTCTCTCCATGTTACTTAATCTGCACTAATTTTTCTTCTGTATTCACCACTGAAATGCTGACTGGAGAATTAAAAATCGCACAATAGTCTAGGCAAATATTCTAAATTTAATCAACAGAGCAGTAAGATTTTTTAATTTTATTACAAGAATTTAGTCACTGGTTTTCTTTTCACTGCTTTAATGTTGTACAAATTTCTGTACCCAGAATGAAATAATTTGACACCTGCAATAACACTCCTCAAACTTTCCATGAAGACTTTCTCAGGACACCCTTATAAGCCTATAAATGAGTCTCCAACTGTCAATGGAAGACTACAGACTTCAGGAAGCTTAGAAAGGAAAGAAGAGCTTCCCACAAAGTACTTTTCCTCTCTCTCTTACTCCCAAATAATGCCAACTGAAAGAAATAGTTTGCTATCAGTAAGAGGGAAGAGGAGAGAAAATATAATTTTAATTATCACAGATGTGCTATAAATTGCACAACTATTAGTTATATTGTTGATTTATCTTTTCATCTCAATATAATAATTTCTCAATAAATGTTTATTTTTAAATAAAGTCAGTAAAGCAGATTTCATTCACCAGCACACCTAATTTTATAACATTCTAATATACATGGAAGTTTATTACATGTACCACAACTGCTTTACACTACTTCACAAACACGAAGACAGAAACAAATATTCTAAGGTATTTACTACCTGAAACAAATACCACTCTTGCTATGTCCTTGACAAGATCAGTTAAGGAGCTGAATTGGTTCAGAGAGGACAGTTATATTGGAGATAGGAGTCCATTCCACTATGATTTGATCTTACTGTTAAAATCATTTTACTCAACACCTAATCAAAGAATCTTTCCCTCCTACAGCAAGTGTTACACCTCCCCAGATAAATGAAGATCTCATTTTGTAAAATTTCACCATTATTTAGTTAACTACTCCTTAGATAGATACTACCCAAAATAAGTTATTTCCTTTCTTTTTAACTAAAACAACAAGCAAATTGGCAAATAAAAAAACCACAGTATATGTTCATTGAGAAAAAAATGCCATGGACTATGTAGTAAAGGCTTTCTGACAGTATAAGCTTACCAGAAAAAAATGGAAATAAAACAGTGTAATTCATTGAACTTTAGTCATGCCTTTTTTTGTTGTTGTTAATCAAGTACAGTTCTCCTCTAATTTATTCAAAACTGAAAAAGAAGGCTGAGCGGATGCAATAATGAAAAGGAGCATGTTCTACCTCGTGTGCCACAAGCACTGTTTGACCTCTAAAGAGAGCGGTGAGGTCTGACTTTTTACCTAGAAAATTAGAGCTTGGAAACCATTTGGCCAAAGGTCACAGACCAATGTCTTCAGGCTGAACTGGGCCCAGTGCCACAAGCCAACACATATGTATGAGGCACCAATATTTAGAAATCACAGATTTCCTATAAGAAGTCTAGATTTCGAGTTTCTCAAAAAACAAAAACAAGCAAACAAAAAACTGGGTTGTGGGCTCCTCCGACCTGGAGACGCCCCCCTCTGGGTGGGAGTCCGAAGCTGAGGGGGACTAGGTGTCCCCAGGTATCCTCAGTTGCATACATTCCTTTCAGGCTGCTGTAGAAATAAAGAGGCCAAGCCCAACTTGTCATTCTTGTCAATCCTGAGACCTGGACGAGGAACAGAGTAGAATCCAGATGCAAAAGGATATAATTCTGCCATTTTGAGTTTTTGCTTATTTATCCATTTTACAATTGGTAAAAGCACATGACAAATCTCTAATGCCAAAAGCTATTCTCAGCATAAATGGCCATATTTTAATCAGCACAATATTCAAACTGAAGCAAAATTATTGTTTGTTAGAGTTTGGTCTGCTAGCAAACCTCAACAGGTTGTTAAGTTCTTTGAGAGGAGAGAAATCTTCGCTAGGCTGTCTCTCATCATCCACCCATGCCGTCACAGCCCTATGGGGTGATGAATACCTGGGAGAAGGGGAGGTGGGCTGAGTCTCTGAAGGGAAGAATCTGAGTTGGAGTAACTGTTACCTTGGCTTTCATGCATACGTAAATGACATGTCACAGTGTTGTTTAAGAACATACAAAGGGTGGGGAGCACCGGGTGACTCAGATAGCTAAGTGTCTGACTTTGTCTCAGGTCATCATTTCAGGGTCATGGGTTCAAGCCCCATGACATCCCTCAGTCAGTACCCCCACCCCCGAGCTCAGCGGTGAGTCTGCTTGTCCCTCTCCCCTCTGCCCCCTCCTTCTGCTCCTGCTCTCTCTCTCAAATCAGTAAATAAAATCTTTAAAAAAAACATATAAAGGAAGCCTAAATATTGAGGTCAATTCCAAAAATATTCAAATTACATTGCTATTTCACAAAATGGGTTTCAGAGGCCAACTTACCTTAGTAACTGGCTACATACATTTCATAGCCTGTGTTACATCAACCACCAATTTAGGAAAGAAATATTTAAACATTAAGGAATGAAATGTTTCTTCACCATAATTGATTTTCCTTATTCTTTAAGAGGTTAAAATCACTGATACTTTTCATTTAGGGAAAAAAACAAATCTAACTTTCAGTGAAAAAAAAACCACTTAAAACTGAAATTGCTTTGAAGTGATTCATGAAGACAGAAATAAAAATCGTAAATAAGCATTCAGAATCTGAAACAAATTTATTTTATGAAGCAAAATGCATGGAATCAAATATTTTTCCATAGCAATAAATATAATTTTCCTTAGGGAGTTTGGAAAATTCCCTCCAAGTTCTGATTGATAAGTTTTTTAAGAGAAAGACTGCTTTTTGAGGTAGTAAATTGCCTACTGACATATTCTCCACAAAGCTTCAGTGTTTAATACCAAGCTGCTGGGATACAAGTACAAAGACATCAATTATCCCAAAATAGATTGGGGCAGAGTCCAGTTCACTTATTAGTCCTTTAGGCTATGTCCACAGGGGACAGAGAGAAATAGAGATTTGGCAATCAGCTGGTTAATTTGATCACTGCAGACAACTGCGTTGTATAATTTAGGTCGGAAACATACCCTGACCTGGTATTCCTAATTTGGAACATTCATCAAATTAATCAAATAATCACCAATTCTCAGTTTCACTATACCCTATAAACAGAGTCCTAGCATCAATGATCAAGTTTTCATTTACAATTATAAACAAAATGTGCCACTATCTGGGCAACTGCACCTTTTAGATGGTGTCCTATTTTCTACACAGCCCTTCCAAACCATCTTCATTCTCCCCAGTTATCAGCCTAATTCACTTATCCTACTCCTTCCTGCACAGATGCTCTCGCTTCCTAGCGTACGTAGAAAATGGAGGCCATCAGCTAGAAACTCCCTCAGCTCCCCATTTCTCAACACAGATATGAACACTGTCTGTAATAGCACCTTCCTTAACTCCTATCTCAGCAGGAGAGCTTTCTTTTACAAAACTACCTCCTAGCACCTACTCCAGATCTCTTCAGTACTACTTCTCAGGGACCTCGGTCCATCTTTTTACTTTCAACCTTTCCCTTTATACTGGTCGAGTCAACTTAATACATAAACACATGAACCCTCTCTTAGGTGAAAAAGGTACCTTCATCCACCACTGTTAAAGAGTATAAATTAGTAGAACCTCTTTGGAAAGCAATCTGACAATAGGTATCTGAGTGCCTTAAAAAGTTCAGATCTTTTGACCAGATTAAATCCTCTTCTAGAAATCAGTTCTACATAATATGGACCAAGCTTAATTTCAAAGGTATTTCTGTCAGTGTCATTACAAGGAGAAATGTGAAAAGAGAAACTAAATACTTCACAGTAAGAGAAGATTTCTGAAGAGTTTCTAATGTTGGGGGAAATCAAGTGGGAAAGTTATACAAATGAAATTGACAGCTTGTCGGTACGATCGAGCCGGGGAGTGCAATGGGTGTATACCAGAGGATGAAGTGGAGGTCCCTCTGCAAGTGACACTATTGGAGCATCATGAGGCAAGTGTCTGTCTGCTTCACTGCCCCAGCCCTCAGCAACTCATGCAGTACACGAGGTGGACAGCTAGCAAATATTTGTTGAATGAATGAATGAGAGGTTTTATCTGTCTAATTAAATTACTCCATATGGAGAAATACCCAGGGAATGGTGAGGGAAGAAAAGGGTCTAGCCAATTAGTTCTGACAACTCCACCCCGGTAATTAATGCAGGGACAGATGCTAAAGCCAGTCCTCTGTAAGTGCAAAAGGCAGGATGTGAACTCTCTAACATGGTCTCTTTTTAACTTGGTTAACATGCATGGAAAAGACTGGAAGGGAATGGTTAAAAATAGCAGCAGTGTTTAGAGTGGTTAGATTACACATGATCTTTCTGGCTTTTTAATACTCTCATGTACTGTCATACTATTCAGTAATGAATATGGAGTCTGCCTATAATTTGAAATTTTCAAAATAAAAGCTTGCATTGATTCCACATCACTCCGTAGCTATGGGCCTCTTCTCCTTACAAGCAAGCCTCTTAGAAGCATCCTCCAAATGCCAGGCCTTGCTTTGCTCCCCCTGGGAGTCACCTCTTGACCTGCCACTGTACTAACATTGACATTGCTCTCATCACCAAAGAGCTCAGAGGTGTTCAATCCCATGGTTACTTCTCTGTATTCATCTTACTGAACATTTTGGTCTCAATTAATATGGCCGGCCCCTGTCCCATCTGCTTGAAACCCTTTTCTCCTTGGGAGACCCACCACTCCTTGATCTTTTATCCTTCACTTGCTCCTTTTCCATCTCTTGTGCTCCAAATGATGGTCGTGTCATCCAAGATTCTCTCCTTACCCATCTTCTTACTTACAGATTACCTTTAGGTGATGTCTGCACAGCCTGATTTCAGCCCCTCTGTGTGTTTATAACTCTCTGAACTCACTTCTCCATATTATTCTGAGCTCTGACTGATCTATATTCAACTGTATGGCCCAGCAAAGAATACACAGAACTGTTGAATGTGTATCTCACAAATTGCCAGATCTAAAAAATGAAAACCTGCTCTTTTGCCTAGAACCTGGGTCTCTGTTCATTGCCTCCAATCCAAAGATCCAGGATCCTTGAAGATACAGTCTCCTTCACAGTCTCTTTCGCTGTTAATACACATAAACAGTCACTAAACAGTTCACCAAGTGAACTCTTTTCTGCGCACCTCTTGTTCTCTCCTGTGTTCTTTTAACATCTGTTATGTTCCTATGCGTAAAGCATGAATTAATACATCTCTGCCCTCAAGGGACCACAGTCTAGTGAAAGAACAGACCAATTAGTCATAATGACAAGTTCAGTGGTATGGGTGTCTATAGGATGCTATGGGAATAAAGAACAACTGGGTGAATCAGAAGGAGACTTTTGGTGAAGAACTCCTAAAGGACAAATTCTCCAATTCAGGCAGTGGTGGTAGGAATGAAGAAATGGAAATGATGAGCCTGCGGATATTCTGGATGATGTTGGGGGAGTGGTCAGAGCTGACTCTCAGGTTTCTGGCTGCAGTAACTAGATGAATGGCCATAACCCCTCCCTACTGCCACCACCAGTAGGGTCAAAGGATGTAAGAGAGAAGCAAGTGTGGGAAGTAATGAGTAGTTGGAGCATGGTAAGCATCCGAGGCCCATGAGAAATCCGGCACCTATACATGTGTATTTTTTTTTTTCATTTGGTAAATGAAGAAAACACAGAGCTGAACAATATGCTTAATATTCTACTCTTTGTATTAGGAAAGGCGGGAAAAAAAGAAGTTATATCCTTATTTGCCACTAAATATAAATTTGTATTTGCTAATATATGCATAAAGAATGTCTGGAAGGATACATAAAGAAACTAAGAGCAGAGGCTGCCTGTGGATAAATGAAAGACAAGGATGGGAAAGACTCTGCCTTTTATTTCTGGGTTTGAAGCATAAATCAATTACCAATTCAAAAGATATTTCAAGGGGAGGATAGTAGTCAAAAGTCCCACAAAGACTGAAGACTACAACTGGATAAAGGGGACACTGGTGACTGTGGGGACAGCAGAGCGGGGAGTGGTGTGGGGAAAGAGGAGCCGCAGGGTTTGGAACGGGAGGACGGTGAGCCCTCTACAGCAGATGAAGGAGTGAATGGGGGGAAAAAAGAGATTGTGGGGACAGCTGAGAAGGGCTGGTGAGAGGCAAGGAGGTGACAGGGAGAGACTCAGAAGTTAGAAAGCGTGTCAGATATGGCTCTGGTCTCTAAGCAATGTCCCTGAAGTCTCCCCCTCTCCTCAGGCTGACCTTCTTGTGGTCACTGTGCTCTCAGGACTCCCAACCATCCCTCCATGAGCTCTAACTCCACACTTCTTGACACACAGGTCCCTTCACACCACAGTGCTGCTCACAGCACCCGCTGCCTCTCCCCCACTCATCACAGAGCTTCGCTCTTCCAGCCGGTGCCAAAGGAGTGGAAGACCTAATATCCCCATTCTCTGGACACTGGCACACTCTTCCTTACCTGGCGAAGGTTTGGTCAGACACCACCCCTCTCAGAAGTTTTCCCTACCTACACCCAGGTGCTCTATTGCTTAGCAGTGACTTAAGCTCTCCTAGCTCTCTCCCTGGCTGAGTTGGATGTGGGGCGTATATTTTCCTCATTGACCTCTGACTCTTTAAGCTGGTTCTGGACATGCACATTTGTCCACTTACCTGACCGGGGCCCTCTGCACAGATGACTTATGCTTGGTCTTCTAGTGTCTGAGTCTCCCCTCTCCCTCCTGGCCTTTGGCTCTACAGTAGTAAAGAACCACTCTGGGAAAGTCCAGATCTCAGTCCCAACTCCCTCCCAACCCAACACCAGATTCAAATGTTGCTAAAACATTTTAAAACAGAGGGCAAGACCTCTGAGGTTTGGCTGCTTTGTGAACAATCAGGAGCTCCTGTCCAAGCTAATAAGCTCAGTATGTTGGAACATAAAACTAATGAGACCAAGATCACAGACTTTTCCTAAACAAGTCAGTCAGCTGTGACTTTGCCTAAGGGACTAAAAATTTTTTAAGTTTCCCTGTATCTTCTGTTTGACTTCAATCTGAGGTAAATTTGCATTGGGAGATATAAAATGTCCCTCTAAGTGCCAGGTGACTAGAGGAAATGGGTGGATCTTCTTGACTTTGAGATCTTCTGTCAAACCATGTGAATGTTACTTATTCCTCAAAAAATTTCATTTTAAAAATAAAAAATAAAAGTGAACATGCTCATCTTGGTGGCAGTGTTAGAACTTGGAACCTAGATAACCAGTAGTTCCAATATGAGTCCTTGGTCACCATTGGCTCTGCCTCCCACCCTCTCTATTTCTTCCCTCTTTTCCTACTCCCGTCCCCCAGGCTCCCTGTTCCCTTCACCCATGTGTCTACTGCTTTCCATAATATGGTAAGTCCCTGGTGCCTAGAAGAGTTGTTTTGCATTTGGATTGCACATGTTTTTCTTGATAAATGCTTATTAATCTTCTTAAATCATTTTATAGATCCAGAAAATATATGCCTTTAATCCTGGTCAAATGTCTTATAAATAGACCTCTTTGGACACAAAGTTAACAGTATAAGAATATAGAAGCAGGGCAGCAAAAATCATGAGCTCATTAGATCTGGAACATAAAAAATATCAATTGTTCACTTAGTTAACAAGCATATACTAGCCTCTCTCATGGGCATGATGATGAAGTTGAGGGCCCTCTGTTCGATATCCATAGACTATATTTTAATCTTCCCTTTAACATTTAATTCCACAAGGATAGCCACTTTTGTGGCAAGCACGGGGTTGACACCAGAGATACAATGTCAAACAAGTCATGGTCCATGTCAGAGTCAGGTTGTTTGGGGGAACTGGTAGACTGGTTACATCCCTGGGTTCCTATTTGCCTGACGAGATGTGTATACACAATGTCTTTTTCTCTAAAAGAGAGAATACTAGTAACTACCAAGGACTGGAGAGGAAAAATGGGGGAAGACTGGCAAGGACATGGAAAGTCACTTGATTTCAGTCCGTTACCCTACCCTACCCCATCCCCTCAATACATGGGCCCTGGTTTAGATCCACCATGATGAGGGAAATTTTGGAGTGAGAATTTGGAGAACATTTCTCATGAGAGTCACTCACAGGAACACTCGAGGTATAAGCATTGCACCTGTGGGGCCCAGGGAATAAAGTGCTCAGAGAGCTGGAGAGCATGGTTCTTCCCCAAACACTGACCAGACTCTCTGCCTCTGTGGAACCCTAAAATCCCATTAGAGGAACTTTTCTCAATGAAGTGTGTTGTCACAGGGACCTGCAGCTGACATGATAGGTTGCCAGACTAGGAAAACATGCATGAACTGGTTCCCACTCTGCAACCTGGAAGAGAAGTTGAGGGGTGCTGGAGTCCTGCGGTCATCAAAGGGGACATAAAAGGTTACCACAGTTTGATCCATAATCTTAATAAGTCTTCATTTATACTCAAAGGTGGACAGAGTTTGGGTCCATTTGGGTGAGAAAAAAATTGTGCTCAAAGCTTCTTCCATAAAGTTTCACACTTTGACCCTATTTCTGTCCCCAGAATAACTGGACTTTTTTAAAAAAAATAGACAAACCATAAATGACTCTTAATCTCACAAAACAAACTGGGGGTTGCTGGGGGGAGGTGGGATTGGGAGGGGGGAGGGGGCTATGGACATTGGGGAGGGGAGGCGAACCATAAGAGACTATGGACTCTGAAAAACAACCTGAGGATTTTGAAGGGTCAGGGGTGGGAGGTTGGGGGAACAGGTGGTGGGTAATAGGGAGGGCACGTTTTGCATGGAGCACTGGGTGTTGTGCAACTGTTACGCTGAGAAAAATAAATAAAATGGAAAAAAAAATAGCCAAAATGTGATCTACTGAAATATAATCTTCTCGAGGACAAGCACTCCATCTCATTTCTCTCCAGATCTACAGTTCCCACTGTAACGCCTGTGTTCGATGCTGAATGTCTTAAATAACAGCCAGGAGCATCAGTTCCATGGGAAAATACTATAGATTTACATCTAAAAGTTAACAAACAGCCATTTTTCATATTCAAAAGGATAACCTGTTTCTTACTTTGGATACATATCTACTAATTGACTTTTATTAGTAAAAATCATAAAAATAAGTTCCCATCACAGGATTTTTGAAGCTAATGAGAGTATTGACACCCACAAAGACAAGACAGTAGTAAAAAGCAGAGTGAGAGAAAGTCTGCTATAGGAGTGAAAGCGATGAAGGGTCCTGTCCTAAATGTAACGGTTCCCCCATTAGTACTACACCCATCACTGCCATCCTGCCTTTATCACCTAGCTTTTGCCCGGACCAGAGGATCACAGGTGGGTAAGAGTTATAGGCATTTGCCATCATCTTGCCAATTTTCTTATCTTAGAGTATCCAAAGGTCCTCACAGCTTTAGACTCTAGTGCTCTGAAAATGGATAATTCTGTAGGTTAAAGAACTGACTTCTCTGAAGGTCTTGCAGCATCTGTGTGAAAGGAACTGTCTTAGTCGGCTCAGGCTGCTGTGACAGAAATGGGGTGGCTTATAAGCAAGTTTTTTTCCTCATAGTTCGGGAGGCTAGAAGCCCAAGATGAAGGTGCCAGTATGATGAGTTCCAGTGTGGACCCTCTCCTAGGTTGCAGACAGGTGAATTCTCTTTGTCTTCCCACATGGCAGAAGAAGAGAGACCTGGCTCTCTAGGGTGGCTTTGAAAAGGGCACGAATCCCATTCGTGGGTGTTTGTCCCTCGTGATCTAATCCCCTCCCAAAGGCCCCACCTTCTAGTACCCTCACACTGGGTGTTAGGACTTCAACATATGAATTTAGGGGGGACACAAACATTCATTTCATTTCAGGAACTATTTAAATAAAAAGATTCCTAAAAGCTTCTGAAATTCATACCTGAACAAAATTTTTCAGGTCTCAAAATGACGTGATTTCCATAGTACTTTGTAGCTGTAGAACTGCAGGATCACAACAGTATGAACATTTCAAATTGTAGGAGCTATTGTGAGGTCTCCAAAAAGGTTGTAACAATTTACATTACTGAAAGCAAGCTCTTATTTTATCTGACCCGTCCTATATATGGAGATAAGAAAACACAATATTAAGTTAGTAGCTAGCGGAAAAAATAAAAAGCATCAAAGTTATAAACACAAACATCTCTCCTCTTTGTCCCTCACATCCCCCTTCCCCACAGCAAGAGACACACATGTCCAGCAAGGACAACCAATGCCCCAGATGGCTTTCTAGATAAACAGAAGGAAGACAGTGGAGAATGTGGGCATTTAGACTTACTAAAAACAATTGCTGGGAGTAAGACCTTAGAGATAAACCAAAAACTATAACAATTTTGCTTTCTAGTCTCTAAAAATGCCCATATGCCCCAAAATAAATGAATAGGAAGGTCACTGAAGCTGAGTTTGTGATACCCCAAAATCACCTACAGGTTTTTCACTAGGGGAGTGATTAAATACATTCTTAGCAATGCTCTGCAGACATCAAAAGGCTAGTAGTGTCCAGGAAAGACGTCTCTGATAGATTGTTAAGAAAAGCAAGTGACGGGACAATCTGAACAGGATGACCCATTTGGTTATGAGTGTGTGTTTGTGTGTGCACATGCCTAGCATGACACACACCAAATTACTACCAGTGGTGTCACTCCTCCTCCTGGAGGAAGGTAGCAGGAATGGAGTGGAACAATGGCATGGGCTCTTCCTTTACCCTTTACCTCCATATATTTATGTAAGCTTTTGTATATCATTTACTTGTATAAATCTTTCATGGCAACTAGTTATTGCTTCTGTAATTATTCAATAAAGTGCCATTAGAGGAGTCTCTAAGACACCTCACATACAGGAAAAGACGTTGTGGGTACCAAGGATGCTTCCGTTTTCCCTAGGAACATGGGCCAGCGATTTCTACAAGTGCCATCAGGTCAGCATCACAGGGCTTGGTGATTAAAACATGCTTCTGAGCTGCCATTGACCGTATAATCTAGCTCTCAATGGGATTCAAATATATCACAGCTTGACTCAATTCCATTTTATAGGATATAATTTCACCCCAGGCCAGGAATCCAGGCCCCCTAGATAACAGATCTTTATTGGGCATCTGCCTCTGAGAGGCTGTGCCATGAGGCAGATGGAATTAATGCACCGGAATTAGTGGGAGATGAGAAAGCATTTTTTTTCAAGTATATATTGATTTTGAATGACAAAATACCTCCCCCTCGAAAATCATCTAAATCATAGCATTGTACACAGTGGAAATTCTCTCTCTTTACAATGTTCATTCAGAAAACTCAGGCTGAAAGCCTGGCCAAGGCCTGCCAACATCTATCTGGGTCTCCTGGAATGTGACACCTGCTTACCATGGCTCCAAATGCACAACCAGCAGTGGTCAACTACTAAGGAACCCAACACAGCACCAGAAGCCACTACTGTAGTATGCTCAAGAACAGTATAAATCTGGGGCATCTGGGTGGCTCAGTGGTTAAGCCTCTGCCTTCAGCTCATGTCATGATCTCAGGGTCCTGGGATCAAGTCCCATATCTGGCTGTCTGCTCAGCGCAGAGTCTGCTTCTGCCCGTCTCTCTGCTTACTGCTCTGCCTATTTGTGATCTCTCTCTGTCAAATAAATAAATAAAATCTTTAAAATAAATTGAAAAAAAAAGAACAGTATAAATCCACTAAGCTTTACTCTCAATTTTGAAATCCAGAAAAGCTCTAAAATGGAAACTTTTTTTCTAATTCATTTGCCGCCAAAACGAACCAGACCTGAATTCCGAACTGATAGAAGCTATTCAGTCTTAATATTTATTTCATATATTGTAAATATTGAATATATTGAAAAATTTAATATATCCATATTATGAAGTAGTCGTTATCCTGATTCCTGAGAGATATTTTATTCGTTCAGAATATTCAGTATACTATCTTTCTTTTAAAAAAAATACAAAACTTTTTTTTTTTAAACTATGCATGTAAAAATATATCTGGCCCTAAGAGTTTCAAACAAGGAATGAGGACCTATATATGCTCTGAGCAATGAAGCTTTGAAAGAAATGAGATTGAAGCTCTAATAATTAAAAGCAACATAGCTCTTAAAACACACATGCACACACACACAGAACCTTATTAAGAGCTGATAAATCATAGTCTCATTATCCAGAGAAATAAAATGAGTCACTAGGAATAAGGAGAAGTGGAAATACACCATGTCAAAATAGCTGGTAATAGGAAATGACTTTACTGCATTGGTATTGAGAGAGAGTGCCCTACATTTGCTAAATGATGTAACACAGAGAATAATCTATTTATGGTGTAGGAAATAAATATGATTTCTTCAAAGAAAACTTTTCCTGATCCTTCTAAATATATATGATCTTACATTCTATCTTGGGAAAAAATTTTAAGGGGTCAGTAACAAAGACCACTGTGGTGATTCTGTAGGTACACAATCTAGCCAAACTGTAAAAACCACTGTGAAAAAGTAGAAAAAAATTGTTCTATAGATTTAACTCCATGGATCCATTGATTTTAGTCAAGGAAGGGCCTACAGAAAGCATTAGTTTCATCCAGTCTTTGAAACTTATAAAATTACCTTGTTTGTATAAAACTTCTAGAAGAAAATTAAGAGAAAATCTTAGCGACCTTGAGGTGAGCAAAGATTTCTCGGATATGACACCCAAAGCGTCATCCATAATAGAAAAAATTAACAAATTTAGACTCATCAAAATTAAATACTTCTCCAAAAATCATCACTAAGGAAATGAAATGAAAAGACAAGCCATAGATTAAGAAAAAATACTCATAAATCATGTATCTACATACGAATCATATGTATTAATATACATGGGTGTTTTGTATTCAGAATATATAAAGAACTCTTGCAATAATAAAAGGCAAACAGCCTGGTACAAAATAAACACAAGATTTGATGAAGCACTTTACCATAGAATATACATGAATGGCTAATAAACACATGAAAATGTGCCCAATATCATTATTAACAGGAAAATACACATCAAGATGACAATGAGATAGCCCTACCAGACCAGTAGAAGAACTACAATAAAAATGACTGACAAGGGGCACCTGGGTGGCTCAGTGGTTTAAGCCGCTGCCTTCGGCTCAGGTCATGATCTCAGGGTCCTGGGATCGAGTCCCGCATCGGGCTCTCTGCTCGGCAGGGTGCCTGCTTCCCTCTCACTCTCTCTGCCTGCCTCTCTGGCTACTTGTATCTCTCTCTGTCAAATAAATAAATAAAATCTTTAAAAAAAAATAAAAATAAAAAAATAAAAAAAAAAATGACTGACAATACAAAGTGTTATTGACAAAGTGAAGAAACTGGGAACTTCACACATTGCTGGTAGGAATATAAAATGAAATGACCGCTTTAGAAAATAATTTGGCCTTTTTTTAGAAAAAAGTTTAAACATACACTTAATCATAAGACCCAGGAATTCTACTCCTATGTATTTACCCATGAGAAATAAAAATATATGTCCACGCAGAAATTTGTACGCAAATGTTCACAGTATCGTTCTGTGTCATAGGCAAAAACTGAAAATAGCCCCACACTGGAAACAATCCTAGAGAATAAGTAAAATGTTGATCTAGGTACTGAATACTACTCAGCAGTAACTGATGCATCCAACAACATGGCTGAACCTCAAAAAACATCTTGGTAAGGATAAGCAGACACCAAAGACTACACATTGTCGTTCCATTTTATGAAATTTAAGGCAAAACTTGAGAGACAAAAATCATTATCAGTAGTTGCCTCGAGATGGGGTAGGTGTGGTCATTAAAGTCAAAGAGGTACAGAAGGGGATTTCGGAAGTTACTGGAAACGCCTCACAACTGGATGCAGTGATAATGGTACCAGTGGATCCGTGTCTCAGAAATCCCCACACCATTAAAGTCCCGATCTTTGTTCCTATTTGGTGCTCTCTCTTTCAGAAGGCAGATACACCAAGAATGTGTTTTAGGACCTAGGGGTTGAAATGACCTGAGGTGGTATTAAGTGACCGAGTGGCTACAGTTGGTACATTCTGTGCTCACTGCAGCATTGTTTGCTGTAGAAAAGCTAGAAATGACCTAATGTTTATCCACAGAACAATGGTCAAACAAGAAAAAACTCATCCATATTATAAAAGACCAGGCAGATGCAGCTGTAAAAAAAGAATGAAAATATCCTCAAGATATGTTATTAAGGGGGGAGGGGGGATCAAAGTCATAGGACATTAATAAACAGCATAATATATATCTGTTACACACATACGTGCACATGTACACTGAACTACATAAAGCTTCCCTCTTCGGGAGACTGAGACGACGAGGGCAGAAGAGGATTTTCTTTTTTCATATGCTCTCCTGTGACATTCTAATTTTTTCACGAAATCCATGTACCACTTTAGCTGTTCAAAAACTTTAAACGCTTTTGCTGGCCCGTGACTAATATCACTTCTCAGCAATACCTGCTGCTGGGGAAGTAAATTTTCCTTAAAAGGAGACTAGAGTGAATTACTTTGAATCATGTTAGAAAAAAAAACACATACTAGAATTGTCTATCAACCAGCAGTTTGATATACTGTTAGCTTAATAGTAATAATTACAACAGTCTTGATGCACATAGTTTTCTTCAATGACAGCCCTATGATGTAATGTGGCCACCCCTACTTTGGATGCTCAAGAGGTCAAGACACACGCCCAAGACCACCCACGTAGGCAAAGTAGAAGTGAGGTCTATAACTTACAATCTGGTATTTTTATTTAGCTGCCTTCCTCATCAAGAATGATGATCTACATAATGGTGACCCTGAGGCACTACAGGATCCTAAAGGACTTATGAATCATCAAAGAAAATTTTAATTATATTTACGAGAGTTTGGGTTTTACCCGTACTTTATTGTGTTATAATCCCTGGAAAAGTATTCAGCCACATATAACACACACCATCACCCTTGTTCAGAATAGTTGATTAACCAGAATGCCTCTGGCAAGGCTGAAACATGGAGAATGTACTCCAAGTTGACTCCCTTCATGATATAAGTCTTAACTTTCCTCTGAAAGATAATATACCTCTCTGCCCTAACTCCTTTCCACCTTAGGTCAGAAAGCCTTCAGTTCTCTCTTCCCCCAAAGAACAGGTCAACCCAAACTTCCCACAGTGGTAGGGCAGAAGGCTCAGAAGGCGGCACGCTGAGCCACCACCAGCAGAGGCCTCAGGGTACTACGGCCTTGAAGCTCCCCTCCCAGCTCCCATCCTACAGCTGGGGCTCTGATGCAAATCTCCTGGCCACCATACCTTCACTCTAGTCAGACATTCCCACAGCCTATAAATAGGAACATTCACAACGAAAAGGAAGTGGGTAAGTAATAGAAAGCAAGTCTGAGCTCAGGCTGAAGGCCTGTAGCCATTCTGCTTTGAGGAGCAAATGTGAGCCTTCGAACTTGGAAGTGGGCTTCCTCATGGCAAAGCCAGACTAATCCAACAAGAGGACTGTAATTTGAGGGTTGATCCACAGAGCTAACACAGGTTAAAACAGACCTAGGTTTTAAATGTGACAACAAGAGATAAATCTCTAAGACTGGGAATCATGTAGCCCAAGCTGAAAAATAAAGAGGCAGAATTGAGTATAAGGAGTCCATTTTGGAACCAAACAGGGAGCCCACTTTGGACTCCAGTTAGAAGCTACTTTATAGATGAGAAAGCAGAGGTGTAGAGAGCAGTTAATCATCCAACTGCCTCTATAAAATCAAGAGAAGAATGATGCATACCTATGTTAATAGTATGATTAAAGATTGACCTACATAAAGTCCCTAGTACCATTCCTGTCACATAGCGGCTACTTACTACAAGGTAATATTACTATCAGACTCTCATCCTGGTTCTGCCACAAAAATAAGAAAACATAGTAGGTGATTCTTTAAGATCCCTCAAGATCTAACACTTTGTGATCCTATTATTGAAATTAGCAAGCTGGCAGCATAACTTGATTATCATGATAAACCCACAGGACTCCATAGGTAAGGAATTCATTTGGGGGACTTATCTTGGGACATTTCCAGCTCTCTAGGACACCACTGTTTCTGCTGCCCACAGAGCACAAGAACAGACCCCAGATTGCCTCCTTAGTAAACCACCACCCAGGTGTTAGGCCAGGTGTCCCCTGCAGAAGTCATTAACCACAACAATGAAATGAAAGAAGTACAATCCCTACCCCCTACATTATTTCTTCTTAAAGGTTGGGTTTGTTTTTTTTTTTAACTCTCCATTGATAAAAATAACACATGTTCTTTGTGGGTTGGGAAGTGCAAAAAACCAAAGGAGGAAGCTATCAATTATAACCTCACATGCAGCTGTAAATACCTCCGTTTACTTCAGGTCTTTTATCTATACATATTCCTCTTTAGGTAAGTGAACTCATCATTGCATGTCAAACTGCCTACTTTACTTAACATTTTAACAACAATCCATCCCCCTGGCCGGTGCCCTAGCTTGAAGCTTGTGGCTCCACATACCGGCAGATACACATTTTACTCTGCCAGTCTCCTAAAAGCTTTGAGGGAAAAGAATTCCAGAGAAATCAGTAGTCACCTCTCATAATCTACTTGAACCCCATGATTTTCAGAGTCCAAGGTTATTCCAAAGACACAGTTCTCCTTTGGCTCTTAATGAACTCCCTTGAGGAGGGAGGGAGGCATAAGAGGGGAAAAGGGCTTAATTCCTCTCTCACCCCTGGGTTTCTGCACCAGAACGTCAGGCAATGGACATAAAAGACTGAATGGGTGTAAAGTGGAGATGGGAAGTTATGTCCATGGAGTGGCTGGAACAGAAAAACAAAGTTCAGGGCACCTGGGGGACTCAGTGAGTTAAAGCCTCTGCCTTCAGCTCGGGTCATAATCCCAGGATCCTGAGATCGAGCCCCATATTGGGCGCTCTGCTTGGCATGGAGCCTGCTTCCCTTCCTCTCTCTCTATCTGCCTCTCTGCCTACTTGTGATCTCTGTCTGTCAAATAAATAAATAAAATCTTGAAAAACAAAGATCCTCCTCCCAGTACTTTCTGTCCATGTGGTGGCCACCTGAAATGAGTCAGGACCCTATTTAACAACACTCACCTAGTGGTCCAGGTGACAGGCCATATGTACCTCTGAAAGCCTTGACCTCATGAGGACACACCCCTCAAGGTGGGTGATCACAGGAGAATGTAGTCACAAGGTTTCTGTGGATTATAAAAAAGAAAAAGAGAGAGATACGGAGAAGAAGGGAAGGAGATGATGAGGGAGGGAGGAAGGATTAAACTATTTTTAAAGGAAAATATGAAATAAATTAATGTAATTTAGAGTTTAATATTGGCAGTATCTTTGATAAACTTGTGGGTGGAAACCCCAGAAACCGTTTGGGGCTAAGCTTTAGTCAGGAATGATAGAGTTAGGATGGTGGTCGCACTACTGTCATTTTTTAAAAATAATACCAAAGAATTACCTTTCCTTTCAAATAGGACATCTTGGTCCAAACATGAAGTCAAAACTCGGAACTACCCACCTGCCAGCCACTAATATTTGGTTGCTAAAACTCCAGATGTAAAGCATAGCCAAGAGGAGGATGCTGTTGGAATTCGGAGGTTTGCAATAGGAGCTGGGCTTTTATGCACCTGCCACTTCAAGAACTGAAAGTTTGGCAAAGAATCAGTGAGTTCGTATTGCACTGAGAGCGGGCCTGGATAATTCAGGGAGAAAAACTTCCAGTGCAAGACAGTGTGGCCACCTATGCAGGCTGGTTGGGAAGCTGTCAAGCCATATACCTGGCCCCTTACTTCTCACCCCTTCACTTGGTACTTGTTACACTTGGCCAAAGTGCAAATGATGGCATTAAGAGAAAATGATTTTTATTATTTCCCTTTTATTCTCTTTTCTCCAGGGTTTAGAAAAATTAGAATTAGACTTTCTAGCATGTTAATTCTCTAATGCATGTCGTATTGATCCTCATTTTCCAAAAGGGCCAGTGCAGGGATAAGCATCTATTGGAAAAGTCTCTTAAACTTGTAATTATTTTGCATCTTCCATTTTATAGCAGCCTTGTATACTAAGATAGAGCCAAAAGTAAACTAGCGTACAGGTATTCATCTCAGGTAGTAAAATGTGCACTCGCATAAATTATTTAAATAGCCACATTGAAAAAATCTGTTAATTAATACATGTCCTACTCACAGATAGAGTTCATTCCCTTTAAGGATAAAACTTCATCCTAGATACAACTCTTACTCCAAATCTTTAGACTTGCCTTTCAACTTCAATTTTCAATTTGTTGTTGATGGGCTTTTGGTTTTCTTTCTTCTCTGATAATCCTCAGGAGTGATCACCTTGGAGGATCATGGTAATGAAGTAGTTGTGATGGAGAGAGGGAGTTTATGAGTCTCCTCAGTAAGTCAGGGCCCCTCATAATGACACCTAGAAAGATGGAGAAGACACTAAAGACCCCAAAATAAGCACAATGGTTATAATAGGCAGGATATTGAAGGTGCCAAAAAGCTCTAACCAAATCAAGGTACATCTCACCTTCCAATGTTTCTCCCTCCAACTACCTAAATGTTGTCTCTGATTTTCTATTAAGGCTTCTCTAATCCCCCTCTAATGACCTTCCCAGAAATCCCTTCTTCCTTTGGACCACTAGTGCTCTATTTGTACTATTTTAAAATGTCATTGCCCTGTAGTATTGGTCATTAGTGTCCCATCCTTTTACATAGATCATTCTCCCTTTAAAATTAAGAAATTTCTCTCAATTCCAAAAATTCCCCACAGGCCCTCAGAGCAGTGGCTGATCATGTGAGGCTTGGTATCTACTCAGTGTGAGAGTACTGACCAATGACCCTGCTTATTTATCCTTACTCCTGCCTATATTTCCTCATTCCCACCGTCTAATCTCCAGTTCTAACACCTCTCTCCATCCCACAGAGAAACATCATCCTTTCTAATGCCCAACTCTCTCAAGTGCCTGGAACCACAAATGATATTGATTTGTTTTGTTTTTCGGTTTTATTTCATAATCCTCTCACTCACAAGGCTCAAGTATGGTGTCCAGGTGTGTTTAAGTACTTTGTCCTTGGAAATACCACATCTTTCCAGTGGAAAAACCCCACTGCTGAGTCTAGTCTATCATGTAAAATGCCTTACTTTGGATGATTTTTCTCTCAGGAATGTAGGGTTCATCAGCAGTGCCCAACCCAGCCCATCAGTTACAACCGTCAGGGTCTGGATCTCAACTGCCAAGAATGTTCAAATTCTTTCCCAAGGTGCTCCTGGGCACCCGGCCAATCACGTGGTGAGATGTCAGTTTTGTCACCTGAGCATTCTATGGCAGTTAGGAAGGTTTCCATCCAGAGCCAAGGAGGAACCTTGGGCAAGGAGGGGCGTACTCCTCGGGCCAAGGAATTAGAATCTTGTTGCTGACATATTCCAAACCTTCCGAGCAAGAAATTCCTGGGAAATTAGGGTAAGTGGCTTTTCAGTGAGGACTCCAAAACTCATGTTGTACAGAGTAGCACTTGGCAGAACACTTTTTTTAATAAGAGGTTTGTTTCTTTTAAAAATTTCAGTTTAGTACTAAAAGCTTTACGGAAAACGTGCATTGACCAATTCCCATTAGCATTTAGCTGCTTTTTAATGTCTGTCCTTGGGAGACAGTGTCAACTCTAACAACATATGTGCATGTGTGGTCACCCGTCCCTCACAGGTTGTCTTGAACAGCTTGGTGCCTCTCCCCAAGACCCCGCCTCTCCCCATGGACTGTAAGTTCTAACAATAACCAGTCTCCCGTATATTATTGCTGAATAATTCCTTCGTGGTGGCTTTATAATAACATTTTTAAAAGAATCTGTATTGTTCTGTTGGCTCTTTTGAGATTCCTAGTATCTCATTACGTCAGGGTAGTCTTTGTTTCCTCAAGGTAAAAAAACAAAAAACAAAAAACAAAAAACAGAAACCCACATATTAGTGGCCTTTTTATTTAGCTGTCACAATACCAGCAGTGGGAGAGTCAGTATGTGGAGGAAACAATAGTAACATGGATCACTTCACATTAAAAAGTGGTACCTAATTATTGTTTTTAGGGGCAGTTAATGAGTGGTACTTGTAGGTGATTAAACACATTTGGGTTTGGAAGACCAGTGGGGTGAGAAGCAAGCATCTCTGATCGGTAACAGTGTGGGGAGAGAGAGACGTTGAATACTGCATCTGCTTCAAGAGTCCCATCCCACCCCACCCACAGCGCCTTCTCATGGGGTATAACAATGGGCTGAAGATGACTGGGAAGCCACCCAGCCAACAGAGCCCATTCACAAAGGACATCCTGAGTTTGCTATGTATCATCACAGATTCAACTCAGCAGCCACTGAGAACAAAAAATAGCGAGTGTATTTACAGCTGGTGATGCTAAATAGAAGGGCCCTGAAAATGTCAAAGTTCAGGAGTTCTTACTCTACACCCTGTATTGCACCAGAGAGCAAGGACACGAAGATAAATAATAACCCTCCAGCCCTCAGGGAATTCCACCTTGCAGTGAAGATGGACCCACGTATACTGCTATAGATTGAATGTTTGTGTCCTCCAAAAATCAAATATTAAATCTAACCTCTAGTGTGATGGTATTAGGAGGTAGAGCATTTAGAAGGTGATGAGGTCATAAGGACAGAACCCTTATGAATGGGATTAGTGCTCTTATAAAAGAGGCCCCAGAATTAAGGAGTCCACTTGTCGTGATGAGTACCAGGTGATACTCGGAAGTGTTGAATCACTATATTGTACTCCTGAAACTAATATAACGCTAGATACTAACTAGCAGGAATCAAAATAAAAACTTAAAGGGGAAAAAAAAAAAGGATAACGCAGAGAATGTCTTCCACCTTATGAGGATACAATGAGAATTCTGCAACCCTTCCTGGACCTGCTGGCAACCTGATCTTGAACTTCCAGCTGCCAAGACTGTGAGAAATAAATGTTTGCTGTTTATAGACCACCCAGTCTGTGGTATTTTGTTATAGCAGCTTAAATGAACTAAAATATCCACTTAACCAAAAATGTACTACGATATGTTAAAACAAAGATATGAAAAAAGTACTGTGGGAGCACAAGGATGAGAATGACTAATTCTGGCCAGTTTGGAGACACGAAAGGGGAGGGAGGTAAAGGCTCAGTAGAGGAAGGGTCATTTGAGTTGGGCTTTCAAAGAGGAGGAAGTTTGGCAGGTAAAGGCTGGACCCTCTGGTGGAAGAAGCATAACAAAACACCAATGAAGTGTTAAAGTGTGTAAGTGACAGAGACCAGATTGGCAAAGCATGAGCCGACATGAGCACCAGCAATGCATTCAGTGCTTTCTCAAAGATGTCCCTTTTTTTAACGGTTTAAGTTGCTGAACCTTTCCCTGGTTCAGTCAGAGCTTGAAAATCAAGTTCGTACTGTGTCAAAACTGCCTGTTCCCAGCTTTACTTCCTAAGTCTTTTGCTCTATGAACACCAATTTAAAGAGCAACTCTGGAAATGTGAGTAATTAGGTGAAAAGAAAGCAGTTCCGGAAACAAGGGATGCTTTCTCATTGGAATCCACAATTTAGCAGATCCCCTCAGCCACTGTTTCATTTATTCTTCTTTGTTTTAAATTTAATTTAATTTTTTTCAGTGTTCCAAAATTCATTGTTTATGCACCACACCCAGTGCTCCATGCAATACGTGCCCTCCTTAATATCCACCATCAGGCTCATCCAACTCCCCACACACCCCTCCAAAACCCTCAGTTTCTCAGAGTCCACAGTCTCTCATGGTTTGTCTCACCCTCCGATTTCCCCCAAATAACTTCTCCTCTTCATCTCCCAATATCCTCCATGTTATTCCTTATGCTCCACAAATAAGTGAAACCATATGATAATTGACTCTCTCTGCTTAATTTATTTCACTCAGCATAATCTCCTCCAGTCCTGTCCATGTTGATACAAAAGTTGGGTATTCATCCTTTCTGATGGAGGCATAATACTCCATTGTATACATGGACCATATCTTCTTGATTCATTCGTCCGTTGAAGGGCATCTTGGTTCTTTCTGCAGTTTGGCGACAGTGGTCATTGCTGCTATGAACATAGGGACACAGATGGTCCTTCTTTTCACTACATCTGTATCTTTGGGTAAATACCCAGTAGTGCAATTTCAGGGTCATAGTGAAGCTCTGATTTTTAATTCCTTAAGGAATCTCCACGCTGTTCTCCAAAGTGGCTGCACCAACTTGCATTTCCACCAACAGCGTAAGAGTGTTCCCCTTTCTCCACATCCTCTCCAACACATGTTGTTTCCTGTCTTGCTAATTTTGGCCATTCTAACTGGTGTAAGGTGGTATCTCAATGTGGTTTTGATTTGAATCTCCCTGATGGCTAATGATGATGAACATTTTTTCATGTGTCTATTAGCCATTTGTATGTCTTCTTTGGAGAAGTGTCTGTTCATGTCTTCTGCCCATCTTTTGATATGATTATATGATTATCTGTTTTGTGTGTGTTGAGTTTGAGAAGTTCTTTATTGATCTTGGATATCAGCACTTTGTCTGTAGTATCATTTGCGAATATCTTCTCCCATTCCATGGGTTGCCTCATTGTTTTGTTGACTGTTTCCTTTGCTGTGCAGAAGCTTTTTATCTTGATGAAGTCCCAAAAGTTCGTTTTTGCTTTTGTTCCCTTTGCTTTTGAGACATATCTTGAAAGAAGTTGGTGTGACTGATGTTGAAGAGGTTACTGCCTATGTTCTCTAGGATTCTGATGGATTCCTGCCTCATGTTGAGGTCTTTTATCCATTTCAAGTTTATCTTTGTGTATGGTATAAGAGAATGATCAAGTTTCATTCTTCTACACATAGCTGTCCAATTTTCCCAGCACCATTTTTTGAAGAGACTGTCTTTTTTCCACGGTATATTTTTTCCTGCTTTGTTGAAGATTAATTGACCATAGAGTTGAGGGTCCATATCTGGGCTTTCTTCTCTGTTCCACTGGTCTATGTGTCTGTTTTTATGCCAGTACCATGTTGTCTTAGTGATCACAGCTTTGTAATAAAGCCTTGAAATCAGGCAACGTGATGTCTCCAGTTTTGTTTTTCTTTTTCAACATTTCCTTAGCAATTCGGGGTCTCCTGGTTCCATACAAATTTTTGGACTTTTTGTTCCCGTTCTTTGAAAAAAGCCGGTGGAATTTTGATCGGGATGGCATGAAAGTATAGATTGCTCTAGGCAGTATAGACATTTTAACAATGTTTATTCTTCCAATCCATGAGCATGGAATGATCTTCCATCTTTTTGTGTCTTCAACTTCTTTCATGAGTGTTTCATTTATTCTATGGGCATGATCCTAAGCCCTGAGTTTAAAAAGATGAATTTGATAGTCTTCCCTTCTAGGAGCCCACAAATCAGTGACCAAAAATAAAATGGCTGAAAAGTAAGACATGGGTTTACTCTGATGATACTGAGAGGACAGAGCTGGTTAATGATGATGTTTTCACCTGTCAGGGGCAAAAGAAGCAAACCTCAACTTTATCCTTCATACTCTTATCTCATCCTTTGCAATTGCTACATGCCCTCTCACCGCACCGCACAAGCCTGCAATTTTAGGATGACACTCATCAGAGAGTGTATCTTAATTTTCATAAAAGTAAATGTATTTGATTTTTTTGGTAGTTGGGTTACTGAAAGGGTTCGATGGTATTTAATGTCTGCGGACATTAAATCCAACCAAGGAATCTTCCCCAGTGGACTTCAGTGTGTCACCATTTTAATTGGTGTCTATGACCTACACACAGGGGTGCCCCTAATGGGAGTCATCAACCAACCTTTTGTATCACAAGACCTAAACACTCTCAGGTGGAAAGGACAGTGCTACTGGGTCCTTTCTTACTTAGGGACCAACATCCATTCGCTTCAGCTTCTCAACCCCAAAAGAAAGAGTAGTGATATGCGGAGCGGAGGACTGAAGACGCCAGCTCCGAGGGAGAATGCCCCCATGGGTTTTCAGCTGTCATCAGCATGAGTGAAAAGGACACCATCAGAGCCGTCTTGGCACGTGTGTGTGGTGAGCGTGTGTTCCCGACGGCTGGGGCTGGCTACAAGAGCCTCTGTGTTGTCCAAGGCCTTGTTGACATTTACATCTTTTCAGACGATACCACGTTGAAGTGGGACTCATGCACCGCTCACGCCATCCTGCGGGCCATAGAAGGGGGGATGGTGGATTTCATCTGGTGCCTGCAGGCGCCGTCTGAGCCAGGGAGCAACTGGCCACAGCTGGTGTACCACGCGGGAATCGAAGGTGCCATCGGCGTGGATCGCTGGGCCAACAAGGGCGGACTGGTGGCCTGCAGGTCTCAGAAGCAGCTGGAGACGTTCCTGAGCCTCCTCATCCCCAACCTCGCCCCTGCGGACGCACGCACGTCGGTGAACTCTGTCCTCGTGCGCTTCAGAACCCAACCGTGAAGCAGTTTCCCACGTCTCTTACCTTGGGAGATACCTTCGTCCTATTGATGGTCAGGCTTCTCCCCCCTCTTCTGAGGATCATTTTCCCATTATGTGTCCATAGGACGTTCGTTTCAGTGAATGAACCATGTCCGTGAAGCAGTTACACAGTTGGGCGGGCTTTTAGCCGTGGGTGTTTTGCCACTCATGGCACCTGAAACACTTCAATAAAATACCCAAGAGGAAGAAAAAAAGATGGTAGTTATGTTACTTAAATGCCTTTACTCATATGTCAATTCTATACTGGTCCCAAAAAGATATTTTACCAGTTAAGTACAAAAAATATGAACAGTATGAAAACTTTCAGTCTATATCATGCCAAGCAAAACATTTTGCTGGCTATTTTTGAATGTGTTTGCTAATTGTTTTGGAAATATTTAAATTCAACCATGAAAGTAGATCATTGTTGAATGCAGATATAACATTTTAGGAATTAATTATTAACAAACTAGGAAGAAAAACTGTAAACCAAGATTTAAAACACTGAGTATCGTACCCACAAAAAAAGGAAAAAAAAATTATAAAACACTATGTTTAGGGATGCCTGGGTGGCTTAGTTGGTTTATTGTCTGCCTTCAGCTCAGGTCATGATCCCAGAGTCCTGGGATCAAGTCCAGCATCAGGCTTCCTGCTTAGCAGGAGCCTGCTTGTCCCTCCGCCCACTACTCCTCCAGCTTGTGCTCTCTCTCTCTCTCCCTGACAAATAAGTAAAAATAATTCTTTAAAACACTATGTTTAGATATGTGTCTAATATGTATTTTTCATGTAATATTCTACACACATATATACAGAGGAGAAGAACTGGATGGAAAATATATATATCCCAAGAGGTAGAAATATGGAAAGGTTTATTTTTCTTTTTGCTTATCTGCATTTTATCATTTTTCTATGCTGAACCTATATTGCTCTTAAAAATTATTTAAAAGAAAAAGAAGTATGTGCTGATTTTTTAAGAAGGCACTAGAAAGATTTTCTTTTAATTAAAATTTTAACTCACTGATTTCTCTTTCAGGTCTCTGTACTAAGCAAATAGCAACTAAGATTAAACCTGTTGAAAGATGTGGTCAACGTGATTTAGTGAGCACCCACTATGTGCCAGATACTGCATGGGGCATGGAGCTCCAACAGTGCATGAGGCCAGTCCGCAGAAGCTCCATATTGGTGGTCCCTTACCTCCAATAGGAGGACCTAGAGAGACCAACCTTTTTTTTAACCCCCTTAAAAGTCACCTCCCTCCCCACAGGTAAGCCTACTGCTCAGGATCCTCAGGGTGGAAGGCAGAAACCTCCAACTTGAAAGTTACCCGGGTCACAAAACAGGAGTAGTTAACTCTACTGAACGTATACTAACTTTTTTTTTTTTAAGTAAAATAATCCAGGAGTGCCTGGGTGGCTCAGTCAGTTAAGCATCAGACTCGTGATTTCTGCTCAGGTCATAATCCCAGGTTTCCTGGGATCCAGCCCCACATGGGGCACCATGCTCAGTGGGGAGTCTACTTCAGGATTCTCACTCTCCCTCTGTCCCCCCCAAAACAAATAAATAAATATTTTTAAAAATCTAAAAAACAATAGAAGTAAAAAAAAATCCGTAGAAAGCACAAACTGCCAGATGACACCACCTTCTTTTTGTCTATCTTCTCCAGCCTAGCTTCATGGTGCACAGCCAGACATGCAAAACTCTCTCCCCATGCTTAAGCTAAGGGCGTTGTGAGCCGACCCAACTGTGCTGGCTCCAAACAGATTTATTTTCAGTACTAAGGAGAATTTATAGAGAAGCAACCATGCTGCTACAACGGACAAATATAATAAACATATTTTATGATTTCTATCCTAAAGCTTTATGAACAACAAACTGTAGTTAGAGTGTATGCTTTTGGGGTACATGTAAGGGAATGTGTGTGTGTGTGTGTGTTTGATTTGCACACTAATGTAATAAAAGAAACACAGAGTTTAAACTTTCTAGACAGGTTTAGTTGACCACCTTGAAAAGTTTAAACTCTTCTTGCAAAACTTGTACCAAGAGAAATATCACTGAGTTAATTCTTACTCTTTAAAAACAACTAACTAATGGGGCACCTGGGTGGCTCAGTGTCTGCCTTTAGCTCAGATCATAATTCCAGGGTCCTGGGATTGAGTCCCTGCACAGGCTGCTAGCTCCTGGCTCAGTGGGGAGTCTGCTTCTCTCTTTGTCCCTTTCCTACCCCCCCACCCCGTTCTCTCCCTCTCTCACTCTCTCTCTCTCACTAAAATAAATAAATAAATCTTAAGGGGGAGGAAAAAAAACAACTAACTACAAAATGCAATGTGCTATCTTGGATTTAAACCTGAGAAAGAGAAAAGACGTTAGTGGGGGAAAAAATAGTCTGGAGCTGAGTTGCCAGGAATATACAACATTGATCTCTTCATTATATCAAATGTAAGTGGTGATGTAAGATGTTAATATTAGAGGAAACTAGATGAACAGTATCTAAGAGTCCTCCATCTTTGCAACTTCTGTGTAAATCTGACATGACTCCAAAATTAAAATTTTATTAAAAACTAACCATAAACAAATAAATAAATAAATAAAAGTTACCCAGGTGATTCTAAAGTGGTTAGCCTGGAACCAACCTCAGAGTGCCACTAGTGAAGCGGTTTGTTCCTATTTCTTTATAAACCTGAAAACCTGTAAACCAAGTAATGGTTCAATAATAAGAAAAAATTTTACTGATGTCAGGATAGTTCATATAATAATATTTTACACAGACATTCAAAAACCCATTTTCAATTACTATTTAAGGTCCGGGGCAATTCTCATAATGAAATGGTATTGGGGGGGAAAAAAGTAAGAAAGTTTTATATTCATTTTATTTTTTATTCATTCATTAATATTACACAAAATATATACAGGGAGGAAAAAATATAAAAGATTGGAAGAAAGTTGGTCAAAACAAGAACATCAATATTATCTTATCGTGATATATTTTTATTTTCTATCTTCTATTTTTAACTTCTCTGAGTTTTTCTGAGTACTCTATAAAGTGAATGTGTATTGCTCTAATAATCACAGAAAAAAAGAAAAATCACTTCTTGAGAAAACCACCAGCCAGAAATTATCATTCCTCCCTAATCACCAAACTCATGAAAAGCAGGAGAGTGTGGCAGCAGAAATACAGGCCTCTGTCTCCAGTGTGGGCCTAGAGTCTCCACAATCCCTTGGCTTCTGGGAGGCAGGACTTTATGAAATAAGTTTGATGATCCTCATTTTACAGATGAAGAGATAAAGGCTCAGAAAGCTCCATTCACTTGTTAATCAAAAAATTCTTACAAAGCCCATTAGACAAGCATTCAAGTGTGACCAGGTCTCAGTCTCTCCCCACCCGGATCCCAGGGACTAGTGATTCGTCATTCAGGAATTCACTTACAGCGAGAAAGTGGCAGAGCCAGACTGTGAATCCAGGTCTTTCTGGTTTCAAATTCAGACTCTTTTTTGCTGGAGCACGGCTCTCCCTAGCTACGTCAAGGTATACTAGACCACTTCAGGTCGAGCACGGAGCCTCTTACGTAGGCAGAAAAGGGTAGAGCTACCTGTTGAGGTTCTCTTATCCTCTGCTTATCTTTACAATCCCTCCATGCCATCACTGCTCTCGTTCACAGACCTCGAGACAGCAGATCTCTACCTGTCAATGGAGAGTAGACGGGAGCTTATGAGCAAAAAGAATAGGATTGTGTCACATATACACTTCCGTCATGTCACTTCCGTTTCAAAAACTTTTCAAGCATTCTGCCAGTGCCTCCTGACATGGCCATTCAAGGCTCTGCATGACCTGTGCCAGGCTTCCTCTCCACCCTTCTTGCGATGCCTCCTCTCTCTGTGTGCCTTGCCCTTCAGCCAGTCCACTCACTGGGCTACGTGTCTGTGTTGGTTCCATGTCTTTGGGCAGCTTACTTAATATCATTAAACTCCATTTCCATACGTGTAAAAGGAGAATAATATTATCTCATCAGAATCTATTAAGAGTTAAATAAAATGCTTGCCAGTGAGCACTTAGTAAAACCCCAAATTAAAGGGATCTGTAATGTTAATTTATTGCTATTTCTATGGTGGTTATTGTTGTGAATCCTTTGCTTTGAGATTTTTTTCCTCCCATATCTTTATTTGTACTTTGTTCCTTTCTGAATTGCCTTTTATGTTCCTCTTCTTCCCCCTCCTCATAACTTAAATCTAAGCCATTCAAATTCCAGATCTTTCCTGAAAGTCCTACGGGGCAGTCCTAGCCCGTGCAAACATTCCCTTCTCCAAATCTTTTTTGTACTGAGAGCAATTCTATTTTGTGCTGATAATTGCAGAATAATCTAGTGGTGAAATGTTCAGGCTCTGGTGTCAAAATACCTGAATTTAAGTCTCTGCTCTACTATTCACTAGCTGCAGGCAAACTACTTCACCCAGAGTTGGTGTCCCATCCCAGCCAGCCATCCTGGAGAAACACCAACAGACTCATGGCTCTTAACCCCCACCCGCTTCTGCTGGACATTGTGGTTGGGCTGTCCTAGTCTAATCCCCGAGCCCTACTGTGGGTCACAAGGTATTTTTAGGGATTACACTGCCCAGATATCTTAGGAAGAGTTAGATATCCAGAGGCTTCCAACCCCCAAGCAGAAACAGCCACAAGGCCTTGGAAATCTTGTAGTCAAAAGTCAATCACAAACTCGCACTGCAAGG
This sequence comes from Meles meles, assembly GCF_922984935.1. Lineage (NCBI taxonomy): Eukaryota > Metazoa > Chordata > Mammalia > Carnivora > Mustelidae > Meles > Meles meles. The sequence goes on from NC_060069.1 coordinate 57,209,302, forward strand.
TCCTAAATTGAAAACCGTTAGGGCATGATAAGACAGTCTCAGTCTGCAGTACAACAAAGGCCTACAGGCTTTAGTTACATTAGAGGACAGTCTTGTTGACCAAAGAAAGCAAAATTATTTAAAAAGTTTTCTGTCTGAAAAAGCCTTGGCCTCATATGGGAGTCACTCATATCCCCTGCTAAGACATATATGTTTATGTCTTGCCTAAAGTTCCGTGCACATAGTAGATATACAATCAATATATGCTAGTAATTGATTTATCAAATAAAGGATGAGTTTTTTGGGAAAAGGATAGCAAAGTTGACACTTTCATCTACTAATTCTACTTGTAGAAATTTCAGCTAAGAATAGATTAACACACTTATGGGGAGGGTGGGGGGAATTGAAAGTTTCACTATAATAGAAAAAAAAAGACAGACTCAATGTGCATCAACAAAGGAATGAGTAAACGAGTTATGGTAACTCCACACCGATGCAGCCATCAAAAAATGCAAAGACTCAAATGAATACTGACTTGGAAAACTCGCCAAGACAAATTTAAAGTCGAAAAAAAGCAAATTTCAAAAAAAGTGAACATATTTCTTTTTTATGTTTATTTTTCAAACCTCTGAAGAAGTTATATTTGTATGTATGCAGGTATGTATATTTGTATGTAAAAGTAGTGAAAGGAAATTCAAAAGATACAGAACAGACTTCTGTCACTTACCTCTAAAGGAGGGGGAAGGACAGGGAATGACTGTGTCTGGCAGGGGAGGGCCGGAAGGGGTTAGGATACAAGTATTTCTTTGACAGTAATACTATATTTGTATATTACTTATATCATTAAAAAGACAAAAAACAGACTGTCAAAGGGGAGGTAAACAATTTAAATTTTGTTAGAAGTGATTATTCTACAAATTATGCAATCAAAAAGATATTTGCCAAAGTCTGCCCACCAGATTAAAAAAACTGATTATTTCAAATCTCTTATTCTCCTCTCTCCCCCCACCCGCTGTGTGTGTGTGTGTATGTGTGTGTGAGTGTGTGGATGTGTCTGTGTGTGAGAGAAAGAGAAAGAGTGTGTGTGTGTGTGTGTGTGTGTGTGTGTGTGGTTTAAAGATTTCTTTCCTTCAGGTCATTATGTTTATACCTCCACTTCACACTCCCTTATTTGAGAATAAATTCGTTTGCTAATGTGTTTTTAAAAATTAGAAAGTTTTCTTACTTAAAAGGCACCAATCAACGGGATTGACTTTGTTAACAAATGTGCTGAGCAAAATCTGATTTGGGTGGAATGGCGGGCCAGGAAGTGAAAAATTAACATCACGTGGCATTTCAGAACCTGACAGTAGTCACTTAACAGATTTTCCTTTGTCTTTCTAAAGGAGAGCCTTTCAGGACAGAAGTTGCCTAATGGTCTCAGGACACCCAGGTGAAGCCAGGCAGCGTTCACCTGCCCCCCTCCTCATTGTTCCCTTGAACACTCACATGCCCGCACCTCAGCAGTTTACCTGCAGCGGCTTAGGGAGCTAGCCCCAGGGTCTGTTTCTCCAAGTTAGCGTGCCACATCATGCTCTGAGACCCTAAAGAGGCTTTGTGGTATCCTAACTTTCAGACAGACAAGCTGCTAGGGTAAACAGGAGGGGAGAGCCACGCCAGGCCACACACCTAAAAGACACCTACATTTCGACCATTAGCACACTCAAATGGTTGAAGATGGGCCATCAGAAGTCCCTCTTGCCGTTCCTAAACGGGTTTCTCTCCTTTTCCGCTCCTGCAAAAACACCAGTAATCAGATACCAACAGTCTCAGAGACCTCAGAAATTCAGGGGCCACAGCAAAGTTCCCAGACGAGGACTGGTGCAGGGCATCCAGGAGGAAATATGGCACCAACCAAAAAACATCCAGCTGCTTCACAGAAGAGCGAATGATAAAGATCAGGAAATGTGTTCCAGATAGCAGGAGACAGTAACACTATCAAAAGGACATTTGAGAGGTTTCGGTTGAGGTTAGTTTTATGGAGGGTTTTTTTCTGTCAGATAAGTTCTAAACATCAAAATAGGAGTTTGAGTCCAAAATTCAGGAAGAGGTTAGTGATATACACGATGGAGGTATATGGTTGTGTCTCCAGTGCAAGAGAAGGTAGGCAATTACCTAGATAAATCAGGTTTGAAAATCTGAGTAAGGCAGTCTTACTGATTACAGACTTCTAACGCTAGACCTCCTTTTAAATCTGTGTCTTGGATCAGATTTCTCAGTGAGAGATAATTTGCTCAATTGTGCACTGTCCAAAATAAACCAGAGCACAGAGGGGAGGGAGTGGATTTTGCTTTTGCTCTCTTGGGATCTTTTCAGGGCAAAGAGAAGTCAGATTGGTGGACTGGTTGACATCTTCTCTCCCCTCACCCCCAAACAGAAATCTCTGTATGGTTCCTCTTGACGAAATCTGGGGCCAACTCTCTCAACATTCTTTCTGTGACAAATGCTAAGAGAACATGCTGGCCTTTTCCTGTAACAATTCCTACACTAAACCTCCCTTTTAAGCGTAAGATCTGGAATGAAACTGGGAACGTGAATCTGAGAACACTGGGCTATTGGATTTCCATTTCAGTCTGTTTCTGGCTTGATTTGATTAAAGTCCACTCAGACTATATATGCGCCGTCTTACTTTCTCATTCTTCCACCACAGTTTAATCCTTAATTTCCTCTGCTGCTGGAATGCTTCATGCTGAATGATTGGATTAAACTCCAGCACTTGGGGATGTACCTAAGTCCGCTTGGTGGTCCAAGTCTCCTTTAATTGATAAGTGGCTTTTCCGCATGTATCGATATTAAATGTGGCCTCCTCCTTCCTTTCTTTAGTTCATATGAGCTGTTTTCAAAGGAGACAGAATTTTGCAGAAGAAGGGCTTACCCCTTCCTCAGGGAGGGGGGATGCTGGCAGCACAGCACTTACACTCACCTTTTTTTTTCTCTTTGGTTCAAAACAAACATTGCGTTTATTCTTTGTCTCTAGCTTTCATGGACTTTTTGTCTCTTCTCTCCTTTAGATCTGGGTATGTTCACAACACCTGCCTCTCTGGGAAGCACATATCCCGTTTCTTCAGCTCACCAGAAGTAGACATATATATTATTTCCCTGAGGGTTAGAGAAAGCTATCAGAACTTGGCAACATATAAAGTAAATACCCACTAATTGCAATACATTCATTTAAATCGGTCTTTATCCTCCTTAGGCATTGTAGTAGGTGGCTTCCTTTGAAGTCTTGTTGAATTTGTCCAAAATTACCTTGCCCCAGGCAGACGGCTGTTTGGAACATTTGTTCTGAACCAATCCCCAAAGCAGTAAATCTTAGCGTTGGTAACGGCTCACATGCCACAAAGAGGAAATGTCCTGGGTAGGGCATGGATCCAGGCTTAGATCCCCCATTATACACAAAGAAAAGAAAGAGAAAGGGAGAGATAACTGCACAACTCTCAGGGATATAATGCTATTGTACAACTCTGATGATGTTATAAACCACAAACCCTGTACATTATTGAAATACATAACCAAAAGCCGACTGGTGAATGTTTTCCCTCTTTTTTCTGCTGCATCCATACACGCATGCATCTCTCATTTTAAAATAATTGTGTCAGTGTTGTTCATCTGTTTGCTTGCTTGCTTGCTTGCTTGCTTTAAACACAGGTAGCTTAAACCCTCATTATTTTAAACTCAACCTGGGAATTTTATTGTACCTCTACGAGAGAATCATGCTCTTCGGGCATGAAGATATCAGACGTGTCAGAGACTCTCACCATCCCCACAAATGCAAACAATCACACTCCGAGATCTTTGGACTTACTCAGGGCTTTGTTTAGGCTGTGTCACATACTTCTACCATGTACATAAAACAGCTTCCAAGTCTTTTCAGTCTGTTATGAGGCTTCACGTCAATTGTATCAGAAATTGCTCAGCAGTAGGCTAAGGAGCTATCTGACTTAGAGCAAATGACTCCCTAGTTAATTGTCCTGGATACAGCCTTAAGTCATGGCCTCTTGAGTAAGGGGAGAATGGGAATCAGGTTGTGAAACAGTCATACATAATAAGATTTAAGTGCCTAAAGGAAGTACATCATGGGACACTTAGGTAATGATAACTCATTGGGATAATGCTCCAGTGATATCCCATTTTGGGGTAATGAGAGATGAAAGAGAGTGAACCACAGTGATGAACCTCATCACGGTATCAAACCAAAGGAGTTAACTATGCTTTATCAAAACAAGGGAGGAAAACAAGAAGGACAGTGATAGGGGAACAAAGAAGCTGGTGACTTTACTCACGAAAAAGGACAAAATTCCCAGGATGGTGGTGAAAGGAGATGGTAAGGGAAGGGATGACAGCTGTGCCGGAGGCCAGGGGAGTTATCTGTCCAGATTACAGCACGCAGCAGACTCTGGGAGAAAGACTCAGAGTTGGACTTGATGGAACACTGGGTGTGCTTAAAGACATTGAGAAAAAATTGAGATAGAGAGTGCGTGAGTATCAGTTGCTGTTAAATACCTAGAAAAAGTAAGCAAACTAAAAAAAAAAATTAAAGTGGAATAACGAGAACTAAAAGCCTCAAAGAAAACAAAAAGCTATGAAAGATGCTATAAAAAGAAATAAGGGATATATTTACCTCCTACGATGGTATAATCTCCAGGATATATTGTTAAGTTCAGTGCTTCTGTTTCCTTAAAATACTCATTTGATTATATTAAAAATAAAACAAGGGGAAGGGCAGGTGGGTGGTGGGTAGCAAGAATTTAAAAATCAAAAAATGAAACAAGTGAAAAACATATCATAAAATTTTAAAAAATTTAAGGGTTACCTATAGAATCAGAGACCTAATAGCTACATTTTAAAATATATTTTGTTTTATAGATTTGACTTTGAAACCAAGTTAATACTTTATATAATTACTAAACAAAATAAAATTTTAAAATGCAATCCCTGAAAAATCAAAAGTAAAGTGAAACAAATGAACTTCACTGCGAGGCCAACTGACAGCATAACCTGACGGAGAAGAACTGCTCCAAATGACTTTTACACCCGTCATTTGACCATATGCTCTTAGTAGGAAACACTCTAAATATAACGGTGTTCTCTCATTATAACTGTTTTCAGTAATTATATTAGTAGTAGTGGTGTTGGTATTGTTTTCTGAGAATGTTACATAATTATGTTGGTATACCTGAGAAATGAAATTTTCAGTGTGAATAAAAAGAGATAAGTATGTAAGTTCAACGAGGTTCAGAAAAACCTTTGAATATGAATTGAAAATATCGGCACTTTTGGGGGTGCCTGGGTGGCTCAGTAGGCTAAGGGGTCAACTGTTGCTTTCGCGCTGGTCGTGACCTCAGAGTCCTGGGATGGAGCCTCACCTCAGGCTCCACACTCAGCGGGGAGTCGGCCAGAGATCCTCTCCTTCCCTCTCCCTCTGCCACCCACCCCCTGCTCGTATGCGTGCATGCTCTCTCTCAAATAAATAAATAAATCTTTTTTTTAAGTATCACATCTTTATTATTTTTTATTATTATTAACATATAATGTATTATTTGTTTCAGGGGTACAGGTCTGTGATTCATCAATCTCACACAATTCACAGCGCTCACCATGGCACATTCTCTCCCCAATGTCCATCAGCCAGAAAAAATAAATCTTTTTTTAAAAAAGAAAGAAAGAAAAGAAAATATCAGTGCTTTTTTCCCTTTTCATGGAATATCTTTTTCCATCTTTTCCCTTTCATTCTGTCTGTGTCTTTAGGTCTGAGGTAAGTCACTTGTGGGCAGCACACAAATAGGTCTTGCTTTTTTATCCTTTCTGCTACCCTTTGTCTTTTGATTAGAGCATTTAGACCATTCATGTTAAAAGTAATTATTGATAGAAAATATCAGTAAAATAATTTACCATGTAAATAAATGTTTATACACACATACACATGTATTTCCTAAATCTGCTCACTGAAAAGTGAAAATCCCTGTAGCAATAAGCACCACGAGTGTCCAGACATACTCTCTAAACACCATTTCCCCCCAAAAAATGGACCCCTGCTCTTTGGAGAGACGCCCCATTCCAGGTGTGGGGTGGGAAATGTACATAATGATCCCAGAACATCTTACACACCAGAAAGCAAAGAAACTATCAAAGATTATTGAGGTTATATCAAAAGGATGTGGGAGCCAACTCAACTTCACCAGCTGAAGAAGAGATCATTTGAGCATCGATAAAGATAATAACTGCAACGGATAGAAACATATCAAATATGATATTAGCACAGTTCCATAAATGGAGTAATTATTAAGACAATTATTCAGAAGCTCATTTACTGATGTCTCTCTCAAACCTTTGTAATGCCCACTGATGCATTTGATAATGAATAATATGTCACCTTATTTTATTTTCAATATAGTCTCACTTTAGACGCTTCTTAGAAATGACTTGTATTTTAAAAATAGAATCAATATATACACATAGTAAAAAAAAATAAAACCATGCCAAAAGGTATAAATAAAAGTAATTCTTTCCTTATTCCACATTCCTAACGTCCCATAATTATCCTCAATCACCCAGAAAGTAACTGTTATCATATTTCTCATAGAACATTAAAAAAAAGTATGCTTATCTAAGCATACACACTATTTATAGACATCTTTTTCTTTCAAAAAAAATGCACAGGTAAGCTAATTTTAGATCTATTATTCTGCTTTTATTTAATCCCAGAAATATATCTGGAGGTTCTTTATATACCAATACATGCAGAGCTACCTAATTCTTTTTCATGTGTGTACAGTATCCCATTCATTATATGGATGTCTCATAATTTATTTACCTATTTCCGCATAGATGAATAGCTAGCCTTATTCCAGTTTCGTTCTATCTATTTGGTATTACCTTCTAACTCTTTATAGCTGATTTGATTATGAACTCTTCATCCGGACATGAAGACTTTGGCATGTTTCTCTGCATCACACACTGTAAGCGCTCGAAAATAATGTGTGCAAAGGCTCCTTGAGAAATGCCCATAGCCAGTTGGGTACTACAGATTTCCACACTTTTACTTTTGAGGTCAGTGAATAGATGCTAATAACTCACCATTGTTACTCAGGTAAGCAAGGAGTTCTTTACAAGGCCATAGACCATTTCGACACTTTATAAATCAGAACTAACACTTGAAATTACACTCAGAGGTGAAGAAACAGTCACCATTGTGAAGGAGGGCATAAACTACTTTGTGTCCTGAAGATCTGGGTTGATTTTGTCCCCATGGCTCTTGTTTCTCTTTAGGGTCATTAGATAGCATTTGAAGGTAAAAGATAACATCGTGATCGAACAGCACACTGTGTACCAACAACAAGGCGACTCCCATGCTTTCCTCTTCTACATCATCAGAGACCATCATTACGGTCGGCGTAAGGGCTTTGTCAAGCTTCGGCAACAACCAAATTCAATGAAGCCCTGAATATAGAGCGTATGTCAGATGTGGATACCCGCCTGGCACATTAAAGGCTAATTCCCAGGACATTAAGTAAGTAAATAATGCAACAGACTTAATTTTAAGAATAAAACCATTTCATCAGATAAGACAGATTCTGCTTACTTTTGAAGTAAAGGGTAAAAGCATTAAAGGTCAATTCAGAGGTCTTTAAAATGATATGATTAAATAATAGGAAATATTAGGATCCAATTCCGTGGTCATTTGTAAGGTTATTTCTTTGAAATTTAAGTGGATCTCTCTTCATACTCACTCACGCTCACACACACACAAACAAGCACACACACAGGTGTGAGAAGCCCAATCACTCCAGGATTAGCTGTTCCTCAGAAAGCTCAGTAATGATCTGAAATCCGAAGCCCTACTTGAACTTTTCTACTAATTCAGTAATTACTGCTGTGCCTGAAATTGGCCCCTTTCCTGCAATTACTCAACATGCACTTTCAGTCAAAGAGTTTAACACCTGAATTTAGATTCTAATTAGCACCTAAGGTAGAATTTTTTGTTTAAAGCTTATTAAAATGGGGACTTTTCCCAGCATAAGATTTCACTAGTGTACACAGGTAAACACATGTTTTATGGATCAATCTGTTTCTGGTTATCTCAAAAGCAACAGAGGGTAGAGGTGAAACCAAGATCAATGCATCACCATTTAAGATGCTAACCTCAGAATAAATCAAATTCAACCAGTATCTGGAGTTGTCCATCTAGACAGACCCTCAATACAGCCAAATATCACTGTTTCTAAATCCCCATTTAAGTAAATGATTTATGTCAAAGGGAGATAAATAAATAAAGATAAAATAAAAAATTAACATTGGTGTCACTGGCTTTCGCAACTACTTTTCTATTTTCTTCCCCCAGTTAGGTACCAATATTTAAAAGATAGCAGTAGCAAAAACTCAGAATTATGTGGGGGCGGGTGGGCTTGAATTCCTTAGGCAGCAATTAGTGTGAGTTTAACTTCAACCAGCAGTGTGTCTTCAAGTTAACTAGGTATCCTCTGCCACATCCCTGTGGTTATCCAGTTACTACTGCTTGGACACCTCCAGCCATGTGAAATTCATATTCTTATTTCCTAAGACAGCTCACTTTCTCACCAGGCACCCCTGAAAACATGGAATCCATAAATGATAACTTATAAAAACACTGGATATGAGGGACTTCTCATGATTCAGTTGACTCATAATGAGCTTTCAATACATACTGTTGAACAATTTCTCTCCTACCTTGTACTTACGCAATTGACATTTTTAAAATCTATGTTCAAGAACTTATATTTATCTCTTTTGAATTTTCCTTTACTTCGGTTCAGCTCCTTGCTCAGCCAAGCAAGATGATTTGAGTTGTCTGTGCCCTCTGGTTTCTTGTCGTCTACAAATGCAATAAGCATCCTTTCTTTGTTCCTGTTCAAGGATAAACTTGAAGATGTTTACAGGGTCTCTCAGCATCAAACTTGACTCAACTAACAATGCAATACAGAAGTGAAATTCTTGAGACTCCTTAGTTATTTTGAGAGTCACATCATATTCAGAGCCAAATTAAGTAGAAGTGAAACAATGCTCTGTCTTCAAAAACAAAGGCAAGAGGGTCAAAGGGCAGAAAGTGGTAAAAACCACTTGTATTAGTTTCCTAGGGCTGCCATAACAAAGAACTACAGACTGTGTAGCTTAAATAAATAAATAAATAAATAAATAAATAAACGAATTTTATTTTCTCACTATTCTGGGAGGCTAGAAGTCTGAGTTCAAAGTGTTGACTGGATTGGTTTCCTCTGAAGCCTTTCTCCTTGACTTCTATGGAAACGGTCTTCTCCCTTTGTCTTCACATGGTCTTTCCTTTGTACATGTATGTACCATAGTCTCCTACTTTTATAAGGGCTTCGGTCATACTGGATTAGGACCCTCCCAAAAATGACCCCATTTTAACTTAATTATCTTTTTAAATTATCTTTTTAAATTTTTTTTTAATTTTTAAATCATCTTTTTAAATTTTATCTCTTCAAATACAATCACATTCTGGTGATTAGGATACAATACAATACAGTGAATTTGGGGGAAATACAGTTCAGCCCATCACACCACTGAAGAGACTTTTCTCTTCATACTCTGAGTTACAGGTTGCCTCTGTTCCTTCCGTGTCAGTTTCTGCAAATGTTTGTGTTAAATCTCACTAAATTTACAAACTTATTTATTTAGTGCACATGTCTTTTCATATTTATTTTTAGGGCCTTATATCAGTACTTCAGAATCTGCCTTCAAATGGATAGAATCCTAATACATTTAACCTCTTTAAATGCCATAGCTATTTCATAAAAGGTATCCTTTGCTGATGGATTTATTTACTGCAATAACTCAGATTTTAATATGAACTTTAATGAACATAAATATGTCAACATACACAAATTTATGAAATTACAACATATACATTTTTATTCCTGCCACTATACCCAATCTTTCTTAGAGAGGTTTCAATATGAATCTGGAGGTAGATGGCCTTGGTTATCTTGAGCCAGATGTCACCAAGGAAATTTGGTTACCTGAACTCCTAGTGAGATCAATTATATACCATGGACTGGACTTTCAACTCAACTATTTATCTTCTTTAAATGTGTAAAGCTCTGTGTTATACTCCCACCCCTCAAAAAAGGCTCAAAACCCATAGAAGTAAGACTATAGGAATATATTAGGTTAATGTATGTTAGTATTCAGTCACCAATGTACTTTCTGTGTCCTAAAATTCTTAGACTCTAGAAATCATTAGCACGTAGTAGATACTTATAATTTCGTGAATGAATCAAGTGGTTTTTAAAAAAAACCACTAGTGGGGCACCTGGGTAGCTCAGTCAGTTAAGCATCTGCCTTCAGCTCAGGCCATGATCTCGGGGTCCTGGGATCAGAGCCCTGTGTCAGGCTCCCTGCTCAGTGGAGAGTCTGCCTCTCCCTCTGCCTCTGCCCCTCCCCTTGCTTATGCACTTTCTCTTTCTCTCTTTCAAATAAATAAAATCTTTTAAAAAAACAAATAAGTAAAAAATAAATTCAAAAAGCACTAGTATAATTCCCTTTTTACCATATCATAAACCATAATGTTGCTTTATAGTCACTATTCACCTCAATCACTTAAACAAAAACTCTTACCATGATATAAAATTACTCCAGTTATACCATGTAATCAAGATAATAATATATTAAATAAAGCAAAAATCTAGATTGAAGACAGTCACCAGACTCAAGAAGTATCTTGATTGCTAAGCGGGCCAGCTCCTTTAATAAGTAACTAAAAGATGTATGTTCTTCCCCCACTCCTTCCCAGTATGCTCAGTTACTCCATCCAACTTCCAAAGGGCTGAGCATCTATAAGACCAAGTCTATAGGACTACACCTAACAAATAATAAATCAGTAATTCAGGAGCAAAATGCTAAGTAAAAAATAACATGAAGGGTGGTGTGTTATTTTTTAATAGCATCCGTTTATTCTATAGAGTAAGAAAACTTCATAGCACATTCTCTCTAGGCCCTGGAAAACAAGAAAATTCATGTAAATGAAAGAAATCCCTTTAGAAATGTTTTACTCGTTTTCCCCAATATCAGAATAGGAGTTTTTTTTTTCTTTTTAAGATTTTATTTATTTATTTGAGAGAAAGAGAATGAGCGAGTTGGAGGAGTAGAGGGAGAATGAGAAGCCAGTTCCCTGCTGAGCATGGAGCCCAACATGGAGGGCTCTATCCCAGGACCCTGAGATCATAACTTGAGCCGAAGGTAGATGCTTAATCAACTGAGCCACCCAAGGACCCCGGAATAGAAATTTTATCCATAGATTCAATTAACTTTACCCCAAGGAAATGGCATATTGATGGAGGACATGGACTCTGGTGTTAGGCTGCCTGGAAGAAGTTCTAGCCCTTCCACTTGCTCACTATTAGCATGGAAAAGTTACTTAAGCCTCACTATCCTCACCTGTAACATGAATATTAGATTAGTATCTACCGCTTAAGACTTGGAAGATTAATTGAAGTCAGCCCTTAGGGCAATGTCCAGCATATAATAAGCACTCTAGAAATCTTTGCCATTATAATTTTTGGTTAATAGCATTAGGAGTCACAAAACTCTATGAGTTGGCTATTATTATCTCTATTTATACATGAGAAAATCAAGACTTGCCCAAGGCCAAGCACCTACCAGAAGATGGAATTGAGATTTCTGCCTCACTCCTGCATCTGCTGTCACTTCTGCTGTAAATGTAATCGTATATGGAAATCGCTTGTCTCCCAAAGGCCAAGAGCTCATTGCAGTGAGGGGTCGGAGGGAATGTCCTCTAGAGAATACAATCATTACACGGTTCTTTTCCCATGGTAATGAATATGGCAAATTCAGGCACAGTTTGGGCAAACACCTGAAGTGGGGGGCAGGCAGGACACCAAGTGGGGGATTAGAGGCATTGGGCATTTCCTGAAGTCAGGGCATCAATGGCATTGTGATTCTGAGCCATCTGTCCATAAACAGCAGGATGCCAGCAAGTGACAAGTCAGGTTAAGGCAGTAGTCTTTGAGGGCAGAGGCCTTGTCTTCTCCAACTTTGTGACATGCCCAATAGAGCATAATAAATACTCAATAATAACTGTTTGCTAAATTGAGTTGTCTTGAACTAAATTGAATTGGCCAGCCATCCTCACTTGTATTGCTTAAGAAGCATAAAAGGCCCCACCCCTGCCCTCACATCCACACATGCCAAAATAATTCATTTATTCATTTGTTCATCAGATATTCATTGAGTACTTGCCATTGGAATACTCGATAATAAGCAAGACAGACAGGGTCCTGCTATCATGAAGCTTAGGGTCTGATGATGGAGGAAACGGATAATTAGGTAAGTAATTACATACAGTTCAGCGAGTGTTGTGAGAGGAAAGCATGAGGGGCTACAGGAGCACATGGCAGGGAGACATAAATTAAGTTGGGGGGGCATGTTGGCAGGGGATCACAGGGTGCAGGGCCCACAGAGATGAGGCTGGAGGGCCAACCAGTGCCTTTATGTCTTCATAAAGAGTTTAGACTCTTGTGACAATCGGTAGGGATTTTTACGCTCTTAAACGTTTTTAAGCTGGGGAGTGACATGTTCGAACTCGCATTTTTAAAAGATCAATCTGGCTCCATTATAGAGAATGATGAATGGATTGGACAAGAACGGTCTGGAAGGAGAAGATCATGCTGCTGTAGTAGTCGAGGCTAGAGATAGTGGTGCCCTAGGTTAGGGGAAGAAGAAAAGTGGAAAGATTAGATATATAGTTTGAAAGTGGGAGAAGTGTATGGAAGTCGACAGAGAGAACAAAGATGAGCTGAGAGTTTTGGCTAGGGAAAATGTGATGAATGTGGTTCCATTTATTGAGATGTGAAAAGAGGATGAGGCCAGTTTGATATGCTAACTTTGCAATGCCTGTGGAACATCCAAGTTAGCTGTTGTTCGTAGGAGTCTGAAGCCCAGGAGCAAAGACGGCGATATTACATGCCGACATGCCATAAACGATAAAGTGGTCAGCATAGAAGTGGCCATTGATCAAGTGAGACCAAAATAAAACTAAGAAGTGAGCACGGAGAAGGATATTGAGGTATACTATTATTTAATGTAGTAGACTCCAACTTCTAACGTGCATATAAATCAAGGCGCAAGTTGTTAAAAATACAGGGTGCCAGTCTATGAGTTTCTGCCCTGAAACCTGAGCGTTTGCATTTTGCTGGATGCTTCTGACACGGACAGGCCATGGACCACACCGTTTGAAACGCTTATGTTACAGATGGCCAGGGAAAGAGAAACACAATGTAATCTGAGGAAGAGCAGCTAGAGTAGAAAGAGTACAACTAGAATATGGGATCCTGGTGACAGAGAAGACAGTTTCCACAAGGGAAGAGTGGTCAGCCACATCATTCTCTCCACTAGCCTTCCCAAGATGGCTGCCCCTAACGTTACAGTACCGAAGGCCCCTGTTAAAACAGAAATGTATAGTTACCTAAAATGAGTCACCCATTTTTGGTCCCTACAGATCCAGTCTTTTATCCAAAACCCTTGTGGCCATACGTGTTTCATATGTATCCAATTTGGGAGATATTAGAAGGTTGCTTACACCATATACCATTTAAGCCTACAGCAGGGTCTGAGATACCATCTAATTATCAAACACAAAAGTACTTTGACAGCAAAGTGTATAAATCTTCACACCACGTGAAATCAAGAGCCTCACATCAGTTCAAGCCAGGTGGTAACAAATGATCCTACACTGGGACGAGTTTTACCTAAACCGAGTTACCAAAAGAATTTCAGACCAGCTCTCTTGCAGCACTCATGATAAGTCACAATAGCCAACCCTTCCAAGGCATCCACCTCCAAGTAAACGTCAGCTCTTTTCTCAGATACGGCACCATATGTATTGTAGCATGTGTACGTTTCATAACCGTTTGGCGGGGGTACAACTGTCTGCCATTTTACTAGACTTCTGTCTTTCTGTGTGTCACCAACAAAGTTTTTGAGTGTTGTCCCTTCACTCTCATTTTCTCATAAGGACTATGGTTCCTATTGTGCGGTTCTGCAGAACATGTGTATTCTCAGAAACGCATATATCATGTTACAACAGAACTGACTGTACCTCTAACATTCAGCAGGGTCTTAAAAGGAGATACAGAATAAATGAATCTTGATGGAAAGAAGGGTAAAAAATAATCTTAAGGGTCAACTATGATACCCTCACTCCTGCTGAAGATGTGTGTGACATATAATAGAATAATCAGAAAAGCTAATGTCATTATCTCTGAGGAATGGGTGGAGAGTAATCATTGTCTTTATTCTTTACCAAATATTCCAGGTTTTCTGCAATTAGTATCTACTATCTTTATAATCATAACTACATAAACTGTTGGCTTTTGTTTTTGTTTTATTATTTTCTTGCTTCTTTTGTAATCTGGATCCCAACTAAACAGTCTAGGCTTAGGCAGGAAATAACAGCTATGGTACCCACTTTGGAATTTACTGGATGCCTAAGTTGGGAGTAGGAATGCATCTGAAAATCAAGCTCTCCCTTCTCCACCACTTTGCCCTAGGCTAGCCCTGCCCAAGTCTTAACCCTCTAGTCCATCCAGACTCCCATGGCACGAATTTCTGGTCCTCCTCTCAAGTGGATGAGAGTTGGGTATACTTCCTTCCAGATCTACTGCCAACTATTGAACCAATTGCTAAAAGGGTATTGTGTATGTCAAAACCAAATACCAATCTCCAGGTCTTAGATCCTATCCTCTTTCTTAGAAAATCCAGCCTTAATCCAGTTTGCATTTTTCCGCAAAAGCAGCTTATTCACTAATGGAACAGTCAGATTCCTCCACTTGTTCATTTGTTCACTCAGAAAAAGCTGTCTGGGAGACCACCTGTATGGGAAGGACAGTTGAATAAGGGTTGTTTTTTCTGAAAACAGATTTTCAGGATAATTCTCAGGATTTCACACATGTCAAAGTCTCACTTCTTTATATGCCTACAGAATAGTTCCCTTGTATTCTGTGGAAGTCCCACCAAATGGAGGCCAGAAATAAAATGTGGTTAGTATCTGAAGCTAGGAAGTAGCACTTCTCCCTCCCCCGCCTGACACACAGACACCAACATTTCACACATTCTCTAGAATTTGCCTACTCAGAATCTGCATCGGGCAGTTTTAAACGAGTTATTCAGACATAACTCCCAGTGATGTTCAAGGGCGTTTGATCAAGAAAGGAACTAGTAAATCACACTGCAAAGACAAAATGTATTAGGCAGTTAATTTACAAACAAGAGTGGTTTCTGCAAAGTAGCTAAAGGCTCCCTTCTCAGATTAGACTTTCAGAATTCCTAAGTAGTGTTTAAAAAGCACCGTGTTTTACTTGATAATGTTTTATTTTGTCTCCTTTACCACCCTGTCAATGTCTAACAGTGAAGTTGTAAATAAGCTGTTTTATTACATAAATGACTTAGACTATGAAAGACTTCCTATAGAACAACAACAAAAAAAAGTCTGTTTTAAACAGAAAAAAATTCTTTCACCAGCCTCTTTAACTAAGATGTCCCAAACTTAATTAAGTACTTGACCTCGTACCCCAGACCATGTCCACATTATGGCAAGCCAAATTTTGGAGTTGAAATTAACTACAGCACTTGGAAGTAAGTATCGCTTTCTTTATGTGAGAAGTGTATGAAAATGTTGGTTTCATAACAATGAGTTCTAGCCTCTAAGGAGGTTCAAGGAAAAACCTTGTATATGCAGATAGTTAAGAGTTCATAGTTAAGTAACAGTCTGAACGGGGGACGGTGGTGAAGAAAGAAGTCAAGAGAGATTCACGATGTTGTAGATATACGCACAGTGCACTCAGAAATGTTTATCCTGTCTTTCATATGCTCTTCTTGCTCATGTCCTTATCAATTCAGCAAGTGGCATGACCCATCTAAGAATATCAAGTTAATTTTACTTGTTTTACTCTGGTCTGAAGGGGTTATTGAGTTATTGTTTTGATTAAATTAGTCATTTGTTTCAAACAACTTGTGTGGCTAATCTGATTTTTCACTGAGTTAACCAATGTTGAGGGGTTTTAGCCATTAAAACAGTAAGTCTAAACACACTTAGCCTCTGAAAAGGTAATCCTGACTCTGCCATTATGTCCCCCAGACTACCCAGGTCTCCTAGGAAAAACAAGGAAATAATCAAATCAATCCAAAGAACTTCTAGACTTCTGGGGAATGCTGGGGTCAGTCCTGATGAGCTCCTACTCGTCTTTCTCTCAGTACTGGAGAGATGATTCAGTAGCAAGGGGATGATTCACAATTGTCTCACAAGCTGTTATAAAAATACCGCTGTGTGCCTAAGTAAATTTCAAGTAGACCCAGACTCCATATTTTATTAATATAAGGCAAAACCAGTTCTTAAGCCTATTCTCATTGTCAAAACGATTCTGAAGTCCATCCACTATGGTCTCTTCTATCGTGAAAAGCGGCAACAGCGAGGCCACTCACTGGAACAGAGACGGGCATGAAGAGAAAATGAGAGCTGTGCTCTCCTGAGTGCCCACTCTGCGCTTCCGTGCCTGCTGTATAACCTGTTTTACAGACGACAGAACAAGGGCCCGCGAATACTTATCTTGCCTGAGGTCACATGGCCACAAGCTACAGACGCAGGATTCAAGGAGAGGAAAGTCTAGCGCAAAAGTGTTTCCACTACACTTTGGTAGCTATCTTTATCAAAATGTACCTTCACGACTCTAAACGAAGAATGCCTCTCACCCAGGCTTCTTCACCCTTCAGGAGGCAGTTGCAAGGTAGCCCCATGCTTGGGACCTGGGCTTTGGTTGCAGATAACCTGCCATTTATTGATGTGTGACCTGGGGCAAGTCATGTCAACTCTCTGAGCCTTGGGACTTATAATGCTGAAAAACACAGACTGGACATTACATATGTTAAAGGGTGTTTACAAAAGTTAAATGTTATAATGTTCATAAGGTCCTAATACACATTAAGTATTTTGTAAGAGACCCTTACTAACAACTGTTATTATTTTTGCTGACTTGACCAATTTCATTTTTTTTTTAAGATTTATTTATTGTTTGAAAGAGAGAGAGAATGGAGGGAAGGGCAGAGGGAAAGGGAGAGAGAAACTCTAAGCAGAGTCCAAGTTCAATGTGGACCCTGACATAGGGCTGAGGGCTGGATTTCCTGACCCCAAGACCATGACCTGAGCAGAAACCAAGAGTCTGACACTCTACCGACTGTGCCCCCCAGGCACACAGAGCTGCGGTATTTCAACCAAATGACTGTGGAGGGTTCACTTGCCTCTTCTCTTCCTCCTCTTTCTTCTCTTCCTCCTCCTCATCTTCCTCTCTCACTGTGTCTCATTTCCTTTTATATTTTTATCTTTGAAATTTACATTTTTAAATTTTTTAATTTTTTTTTAAAGATTTTATTTATGTATTTGTTAGAGAGAGAGAGAAGGAGAGAGTACAAGCAGGGGGAGCAGCAGGCAGAGGGAGAGAAAGAAGCAGGCTCCCCACTGAACAAGGAGTCCGACGCGGAACTTGATCCCAGGATCCTGGGATCACGACCCGAGCTGAAGGCAGGCACTTAACTGACTGAGGACCCAGGTGTCCCTTTTTTCTTTTTTCTTTTTTTTTTTTATTTACTTGTCAGAGAGAGAGAGAGGGAGAGAGACAAGCAGAGGGAGCAGCAGGCAGAGGGAGAGGTAGATTCCTTGCTGAGCAAAGAGCCTGATGCAGGACTCAGTCCCAGGACCCTGGGATCATAACCTGAGCCGAAGGCAGACACTTAACTGACTGAGCCCCCCAGGCATCCCTGAAACTTTACATGTTTTTATTATAGAAAATTTCAAACATAAAAAATTAGGGACAGTCAAAACCCTCAAATATCCATCTCTGAGCTCCAACAATTATTAATGTGGAGTTAATCTCCTAAAGGTTAACACTAATTTTTTTTAAAAATCCTCTTCAGTGTACTTGTTAAGTAGGACCACCTGAGCTTCTCTTAATAAAATCTCAAATTACCCCCAGAATTATTTTTGAATATATCACTACAACTCACAGTTTACTTTCCTTGAGCTTATTTAAAAGAGAGAGACCAATCTTTTTGGAAGCATGGTTTATAGTGTTACAAGCTGCAAACATTTTACAAAAGATATATGATCCACCAAATTCTCAAACTCAGCATGGAATCGAGGCGAGCATATGAATTTGAGTAGGGACAGAGATTTGTGAAGCTTACTAATCCTCTAGGATGTTTTTTCCCAAACCTGGTCCTACGGTTGGAATCTAAACAAAATACAAAGAAAATAAGTTAAACCAAGCTTTATCCCCC
Source organism: Meles meles (assembly GCF_922984935.1). Taxonomy (NCBI): domain Eukaryota; kingdom Metazoa; phylum Chordata; class Mammalia; order Carnivora; family Mustelidae; genus Meles; species Meles meles. The sequence continues at coordinate 57,227,662 of NC_060069.1, forward strand.
AGTTAGAAGAATTCCCCAGGGCTCTATCGTTGAGAATTGGGCCTTTCTCTTCAAATGCAGGCCTCCAAAGTCTACGTCGTTGGTACAGAACCACTGAAGTTATTGCAAACCACATCTCCTGGACTCTGAAAATGATTTCTTAGTAATGGCAAACTAATTATGTGATTACTAAACTCCCTTCATGTGCCATTAGTCATAGGAAGCTGGAAAATATGCCTGTTTTCAAGGCAAATTACTCATTTTGAATTGTGCCTCAAAATGTAGATTCTCATCTGTAGGTCTAAACTGAAAATCCAAGCCAAATTTTCAATTAAAACTTCTAAACAGCCATCCTTAGCCAGGCCAGCAAATGGTCTGTGATGACTTGGGGAATCTTTTAAATGGAGACAGAAATGAAAAGACTGGAGTCTTCTGCATATTTTCTTCCTTCCCTGCAAACGCTTTGGGGGAATTAAAATCACAACCACTTTTCTTCCCATAACTCAGAAAACACAGCATAACTATTTTTTCCCCTGACAAATCCGTGTTTCACCAAGCGTTTGGTTCCACTTGTCTGATAATGACAACTGGCCTCATTTTCAAATCCAGATGCACCGGCCCATCCTCCCAATGCTGCTATTGCCCTAGAACTAGGAAGACTACAGTAGAGTTAGGAATGGGGCTGGGGAGAGTTTCATCCACAGCAGCAGGGGGAAAAAAGACCCACATGTGGTGTAAAGAAAAGAAACAGCACCCACACACACATTCCCAAAAACAGGAGGTAGGGGGAGGGGGCGGGGATAGAACATGGCTGTGAGATCCGGGAGAGAGAAAGACTCCAAAACTTGCTAGATTAAGAACTCCTTCGGGCACAAACCGCATCCCATTCATTTTTGTAACCACAGTGCTTGGCACACAGTAGGAATGCGATGAATGTTTGGTAAATTCAATTTAATTGAAATGAGAAGAAACAGATTGACCCAATGTGGCTTGCAGTGTCTCTAAACATAATTAATTCTGGAGATTCTCAAAATCATCTGAGAGTTGCTTGCAGGCTCAGTAATAATTTTCATCTAATGACAGCTCCTAAGACCAGATATGAATTTCATTAAAAGAGTCAGCATGCCAGCAGCTAGAATATGAGCAAAATGTTAAAGATCTGTATATCACCAGGGTCAGGGGACAGAACAGGATATAGGTTAATTATGCTCTATCAAGCTTTTGCTATATGGAATTTGTTTCTGCGAATAGAAGCAGATCTGTTTTCGATCTGAGTCAATGTGATAACGAGTAGTGTTCTACAAGCATGCGCGCAGCTAGGGCCTGAGCTGCTAACTGCCACGGACTCCCGGCCTGGCCAGTCTGGGCTCTGCAGGCAAACTCCAGGGCCAAACTGAAATGAAGTGCTCAAACCGGGCTTTGGCCCCCTTTAAAATGACTCGACGAGGCTGTCTCAGTTTTTCTGTGATGTTTGCTGTTTTAAGTCCCCAGTAACACTCAAGTTCGATCTTGTTTCAGCACCAAACTTCACATTCAGGTGTGGCCTCAGCAAGGCTGATCACAATTACGCACTTTCCCTGACCTTGTTCCAACTTTCCTGTAAACGGGTATGGTATGAAAAAAACTGCAGAATGGTAACCTAATCCCAACTCCAGTTTTGTGGTGGCTGCTAAGTTGCTCTATTGTGTCTCGAGGAATGCTTTCTGCTACCACTTTCATGGAGTCAAAGGAAAGGGTGTGACGCTGGAGGTCTAAGAGACAAAGTTGTGAATGGCATCTTCTTTTCGTAAGCCGAAGATGAGTGCTATACCAATAAACAGCTGGGCTGCCCATTGTCCCGTGTCTACATATCAGGAAGTTTTGGTAGTAGAGACAATGTGAAATGCTAGAGACAAAAATAATTAACTTGAATCGGTGCAAGTTCCCCTGGCTGTGTTGATTTAAGATGTTCTATAAACCACTGTACCAAGTCAGAGCTTGATTTCTTTTTGTTGTGTTTGCTTTCTTCCCAAGTGAGCAAATAAAGTAAGTACAAGACCGGAAACTAGAGAGTACATAAAACTAGGTAGGTGGGATTCGATGAGTTAAACCTTTAAGCCTCACAGAAAGCTAGACTTTGGGGGGCCAAGAAATGGCTCGCCAGAGACTTAAACTCCATGCTTCCATCGCTGGGATGACAGCTAATTAAAATATCAGTCTTTGCAATATCGTACATCAGCTACTCTGCACGAGAAAGCAAAGCCAGACGTTGTTTAAATATGATGTCTCTATGTCCTAATGCCGTTTGGTTAATATACAGTTCTTTTACAATAAAAAAAAATTAACGTATATTATATCCAGTATTTGAAGAGTGACCCTTGAGCAAAGCCATGTGATACAGATGAAAAACCATTTCATTCGAATTGAGATGGCTTTGGGTTCAAGTCCCAGCTCTGTCACCTCCTAGCTCTGTGAAATTGGAAAACTCTTTTACTCCTCTGAACTGCAACGTCCTCCCCTGTAACATGGTGAGTGAGAACACCTGCTATTTCACAGAGTTGTGATGGGGATTAAAATGGTAAGAAGTGCCTGACACCTACTAGCCACTCAGCATGTGACAGCTATTGCTGTCATTAACTGAGAATGTAGATTAATTATATTAACCATTGCTAACATTAACTAAGGAATTTCCTTCATCCCACTACTGCTATAAAGAGAAAGCCAGCATCATGCTGCAAGGGTGTCTTTTTCAAAGACAAGCTAATTCTAGACAACCATATATTTTTAAAATACTAGTTGAGAAGCACTGTACTGATACAAAAGAGTATTTTTATAAAGTGTACAATTGGGTGAAAGGGGCCAGGAGCTGGGAGACGGGCGCTGTGACAGCCTTGAGAAGTGGCATGATCTTAGACAAGCCTCCTGTACCTCAGTCTCCCCATCTCAGTCAAACTGAGATGATAATGCCATCCTGGCCTACCCCATGCAGTGGTTGTGAGGATCAAATAAAAAAACACACAAGAAAGAGCTTTGAAAGTTAAAAGATCTGTATTCACAGATGATGGATGTTATTATAATTCCATAGTTTGAAATTATACATATTAATATCCACTCTGGGTTCAGTTGTGCTTTTGAATCATGGCCTACAGCCCCAAAACAAAACAAAGCAAAACAAAAAAGATCTCAATTGGTTAAAAAAAAAAAAAAAAAAGATAAATTTCTGAAAGCTAACTCCTACTCCAAATATGTTTTTATAAAAGATTCCAGATAATGCAGTATGTACTGGGTGTCTGGAGGTTCCAGGGAAATTGCAAATATATCACCAAATCTGTAATATCAAACAGGCAAGCAAGTATCACAGGAAACAAGAACCCTCTGGCTTTTCTAGAATCTTAACTAACAGAACTCTTCATTTATTCAGCATACACAGTCTCCCTGTTTCATTTACTTATTTCTTATGAATGAATGAGTCAGAAATGGAAGGTCCTGGCAGACAGGGATCCTGGGACATGCCTTCACATATGGCTGGTGAATAATTGATTTAAAATAATCACTGTAAATGACACACATTCATTGCTGGTGTCAGGTTCATTGTTACTAGCCTTTGGAAAGCAATATGGCAAAATCTATTAAGAGCCATAAAAATGTCCATATATTTTCACCCAGTCATCACACCCCTGGGAATTTATTCTGAGAAAATAATTCATGTACAAAGATGTTCACGGTGGTTTCATATGTAAAAGTGAAACCACTTAAATGTTCAACTGCGATTGTAACAAAGAAATAATAATTATAAAGATAATGCAGCAACCCAGGATTGTACTAAAAATAAAATGTAAAATTACAAGTGCAAAATATAAGATGGTATTTTAGCATGACTTCAAGTCTGTAAAAATTTGGTGTGTGAATAATAACCAGAAAAAATATGCAAAAATAAAAATGTGTTAAGGAAGCCAGATCTATTTTTTTAATCTTTTCCTGATTATGCTATTTTTCACAATTAAAAGAAATAAACATTAGGGCACCTGGATGGCTCAGTCGGCTAAGTATCTGACTCTTGATTCTGGCTCAGATCATGATCACAGGGTCCAGACATCAAGCCCCACATTGGGCTCCATACTCAGCTGAGACTCTGCTTGAGATCCTCTCTCGCCTTCTCCCTCTGCTTCCCCCGTACCCACCCCCCCCACACACACACGTTCTCAGACACTCTCTCTCAAACAAACAAAATATTTTTAAAAAACAATATTGGTTGAAATACTTTCATTTAAATAAAGCTAGAAAGTTTTCAAAACACTGGCATTATCTTGTTTGATTTTCATAAAACTCTGAAGAGGTGGCGAGGACAGATTTATCACCACTTGACAAGTGAAGAAACTGAGGCCAAGAGAGACTCAAGTCTTATGTAGAGTCCCTTACGTAGACAGCCCTCTTAAGTGGCTGTCTGGGGCTTGCGGCAAGTCTGCCTGATGCCCTTGCTCCAGCGTCTTTTCGCTGACATGCCTGCTTTATGCTCACCCTGAGGAGACAGGTTCCTCCAGCCTAGACTCATCAGGACATCTGGGTCAAGTGCTTTAACCCAACCCAGCGTTTGAGGTGCCTGGTTTTCTTTAAAAGCTCATTTGCCTAAAAAGTGCCTTCCCACTCACTTCTGGGCCCCACCTCTTCAACAAGACCTGACTCCCCCAATCTACACAGATTTTTTTTCCCAGGGCCTCAAATTCTGTGGACTGAGAGCAAGTTTATGGGAAATCACAGCACTCTTTGACTCTGTGTTACAGACCATCTGTATCAGAAAAATATCAATATGAATATTGATTTAAACTCTGAAAAAACAACCAACTTACTTATATCTATTCATAAGTCTCATAAATGGGCTGAAAGTAATCATGAATCACCCTAAAAAAAAGGTAAAATTGGACACATGAATTCCAGAATGAGATTTCCCCTCCAAATATGAGATTCTGGTAAAACCTGAGCAGATCAAATACATCTCCAGTAAATCCAGCTGTGTGTGGTAAGTGCTGCTGGGGAGAGCAACATTTTCCTGAACGGCCACAAAGAAAACACCATTAAAATTTAATTTCTGCATATTCCAAGTCTCCAGCTCTCCTTGTGACCCAGGAGAGACCACAGATGTGACTCTCCTTGCAGAAACAAATGAAAGAGGGAAGGAGAGAGAACTGGAGGAGAGGGGACAGAGAAATGGAGAAAAGAAGGACGGAAAGAAGAAAAAACATAGTGCAACCAGCTGAAACATGCCTGAGAATTACTTTCATGGGAACATGGTTGACAAATTATTAGTACTTCTACTTAGGGAACCTTATCTGTAAAATGCTCAGCATATGATAGCAGTTTAATAAATAGGAGATGAGACTGGGTTTCTCTGTATAGAAGTATTCTGGCTAATAAATATATATACTGCATATGATAATAGTATAATAAATGAAGGAGGAAAGATAGCATCCAAGTACCACCAATTTATGGACACTGGTGAGTTAATGAATTAGATGAATTAAAGATTGCCAATAACTGCTAACCTCACAAAAGAGAGAGTGGCACTGAGGAAGGAACCAACAGCTTGGAGAAATAACTTCGTCAAAAGAAAAATCTAATCTGAATCCAGTCAAGCCTCTAAATCCAAATACTAATTTAAAAGAAATACAGACAGAAGATACAGGAATCTGTTAAATACACTACAGGGATACATTCCACAAAATTCGGACTGGACAATTGTCTTGTTTCTTCAACAAATAAATCACATCACATGAGGAGAGAGAGAGAAAGAGGGAGACCTAGAGATTAAAAGATACTTCAAGAACATATCCACAGGGGCACCTGGGTAGCTCAGTCGGTTGGATGTCTGCCTTCAGTTCAGGTCATGATCCCAGGGTTCTGGGATTGAGCCCCTCGTCCACCTCCCTGCTCAGCAGGGAGTCTGCTTCTCCTTCTCCCACTGTGCTTTCTCTCTCCCTCTCTCTCAAATAAATAAAATCTTTCTTAAAAATCAACAAATCATAAAAAAAAAAAATCAACAAATCATAATGTGACCTCATTTGGACACTTATTTTTTTTTAATGTATTTATTTACTTTAGAGAGAGTGTATGCAAGAGAAGGGAGGGGCAGAGGGAAGACAGAGAGAGACAGAATCTCAAGCAGACTCCTCACTGACCAGGGAGCCCAAAGCAGGGCTCAATCTCACTGCCCTGAGATCACAACCTGAGCCAAAACCAAGAGTCAGGCGCTTAACCCATTCCACCTCCCAGGCACCTTGGACACTGATTTAAATAAACTATAAAAACAATAGGAAATGCATGAGATAATTGAGAATTGAAAACCCTGATGATGGGGCACCTGGGTGGCTCAGTGGGTTAAAGCCTCTGCCTTCTGCTCAAGTCATGATCCCAGGGTCCTGGGATCAAGCCCCGCATCATGCTCTCTGCTCAGCAGGGAGTCTGCTTCCCTTCCTCTCTCTCTGCCTGCCTCTCTGCCTGCTTGTGATCTCTGTCAAATAAATAAATAAAATATTTTTTAAAAATAAAACACTGATGAGGTGTTTGATGATATTAAAGAATTATTGTGAATTTTTTAAATATTACAATAGTATTTTGTGTTTTTGTTAATAGCTTTTTCAGAGACACATGCTTAACTGTTTGTGGATTAAATGATACGATATGCTTGTGGATTCAAAATAATATGGGAAATGGGGGATTGAGATGAATTAAGAATGATCCGAGTTGAAGCTAAGTGGTGATGGGTACATGGGAGTTCATCATAATATTCATTTGTATGTTTTAAAATCTTCCTTAATAAAGAGGGTTCTTTTAAATAAATAGTATCAAAAATGTTATTTCTTTTTCTCTAATTAGTAAAGTAAAAGTTTAAGATGGTTGCCTGCGTTTTAAGAGAAAAGCATAGATGCATAACTAAAGAAGCAAAAGGAATCTTTAGTAGGCTACAGAGTAGAGAATGATGAATGAAATAACCTTTGCTTTTCTTAAAGTTACATGTTGTGTCTCTTTGCTTAAAAGATATGAAAAAGAGAATTAAATACGATGAAAGGAAGGAGGAAAGAAGGAAGAGAGTATAAAGATCAGCTAAGGAGGATATAATACAAACTAATAGCGGGCTTTGAATAGGTCACTTGAAAATAGTCGAATGAAACTATAGGATTGGGTTTATAATGAATCCGTTGTATCGATGATTGAATAAGCATCAGGTTTTCAGTCAGACAGGTCTGGGTTCTCAAGCAAGTTTCAGACCTGATGACTGAAGTCCTCTGAGCTTCAGTTTCCTCCTCTCTGAAAGGAAGGACAACCCGAGTCTGCGTGAAGATGAGACAAGGAATGTGAAATGCCTGGACCATGTGTAGCTGATAACCTCCTTCTTCATCTAGGGAAGCCCAAGGCCCTATGACTCATGTAAATAATAGAAAGACCAAAGATGTCAGATTAGGGATCATTTGGCTTATGGACACCAAGAAGTCCTGCATTCATGGTTCTGTGGCTTACCTAAACCATTGCAGCTTATCCATGAGCTCTGATGTCCAACTATCTGTTCACCTTCTGCAAGTCCACAGGGTTAAGAGTTGCCAGAGCTCATGAGCAACCCCAGAACACCTCTACATGCTAACACGGACTAGCATGACCTCAAACAGTTGGCCTAGAATTTTTTGCATCCTCAGAAGTTTCATCAGCAAAAAATATTTGACTGAAACATTTCCTTTCTGTGATGAAGTCAGTTTCACCTGGACTTAGGAAACCTCAAACCCATGCCCTGCCAATGTCTCCATTTACCATAATGTGAGAAACGAACCTGGGTGCCAAGTTCCAACATACTCAGGCCTAAAGGCTATGGCTGTGTAGGGGAATTTCCGGATGCTTCTTATCATTTGATCCTTCCACAACTATTCATGAATTTTGTTCTTCTTGTTAAACTGAGGTCAAGGGCCAGGCACAAGTGGAAAGCTCCAAGAGCACCACATAATTTGTTTTGTGTCTTTTCTTATATTATTATCATTATGATGTTTACCAAAGTAACGCACATTCTCTGTATCTTAAAATCCAGGGAGACAATAAGAAAATTAAATTCCTTGCCATGTCGCCACCCATAGATAATTAATGCTAGCTTTGAACATCTCGAAATACACTTTCCGATCTTACAAATATATGAATCAGTCTTTTTCTCTTCTTTACCTTTCCTTCCCCTCCCCCCCAAAGGGATAGGGTTGTACCACAGTTTTCTATCCTGTTTTTTTTTTTCCACATAAAAGATCTTGAAATTCTCCCATTATCTTTTGCATCATTTTTGCTAGCAATGTACTACTCCATCATGTGGCCACATTATAATTTATTTAGTAATCCTCCATATTGGATACTAGGATGCTTCAATTTTTTTCTAACATAATCTGATTCCTTAAAATAATTTTAAAAAATTATTAGGGAGAGTTTGGGGAATTTCTGTTTTAGTAATTCCAGACCAAACCTGTTATCCAAATAGACTAAATGCAACTAAGAAAGCCTAGACGTAAAGTTCAAAACCTCTTTGAACTCTGGCGACTCTATTCATGGGCCTCAGAAGGCCTGCACCTGTGCCCCACCCCCCACCCTCCCAGCTCGGCCAGAATTCCCAAGGTTAATGGTGCCACGCGATGGAGCAGGAAGCTTTGTTTCTCCAGAATCCCGTTGATCTTGGGTTCAAGCAATGTCATGTTTGCAAAGCCTGAGTCAGAACCTCCACCACCCACTGAATGAAAAGCACTTTTACTCTAGCTTTGTTTCAAGTTTTGCCGCAGAAATAAAAGCGACATAAGGGAGGGTAAGAGAAACTATCAAACATCAGGCATCTTTTCATTTCCAATTGGGTGGTTGAGGCTACATCTCCTTTTGCTTCTGGGGTTCTCAGCACCATTTACCACCAGCCACTGGAGCTGCTCCGACTCTCACGCAATCCTAGATATCCAGTGTTGTGCCCCAGATGGTTTTGTCCAGAAGGAAATACCTCTTGAACAAAACCAGCAAACCAGGAAGCAACTGTGAAAGTAAGTCAGACCTGGTGGGGGTAGAAAGTCATTCTCAGAATTCTGGCTTCTCCCAAGTGTTGATTTTTCTGTACAAACAATGTAAAGCACAAAAGCAGGCAGCAAGGATTCATTCTAAGGACAGAAAAAAACACGTACGTGTGTGTGTGTGTGTGTCTATGTGTGTGTAAATATACACGCATTTCTTTACAAATATTTTGGAAACATGAGGCCTGAAGGAATAGCTAAAGTCTTACCGGGAAGAAAGAGAATAAGAAAGACCTAGGGACAGAGGGATAGAGAGGCCAGGTCACAAAAGGACAATGATTACGGTGGGGGTAGAAAAAAAAGAATTCTCTTCTAAACCTGGATTATCTCTCTGCTTTTGAGTGTTTGCAATAAATACACTTTTTTTTTCCTCCAAGCAAATTAGTTACCAGAAAAATATCCTGCCTCCCAGCCCCTTGCCTGACAGTACCTGTCAAAAAGATAAGATCTTTCAATGAATTAAAGAAGGTGAAAGGCCAATCCCTCCTAGGCATCTCACTGTGATTTACATCAGTATAATTATATCTTCTATTGCTCTGGGAAATTGACTATACCTACAGGGAAATGCTACTAGTACATAGGAAGTTTCTTTTTTAATTACTACAGAATACAGACCTGCAACTTTATTTCTGGGCCAGTCTCACACTGTGCTTCTGTGCTGGGGTGCATGGGGAATGCGGTCCATAAACAGGGAGAACTTTTTTCTTAATGAATAAAACCTCAAGATCGAAGTGGGTTTAGTACTAGAGAGACAAGGAAACCAAACCAAAGGATTACTATGAATGCGGGTAATTACTGAATCCTGAATGTGTGTGTGTGTGCACGCGCGCACACATTTGCACACTCTGGGAGGGCGTTGTGTCTTCAATCCCACAGATCTTTCTGTATGTTGTATTTCCTTACACAGGACCGCTTCCCAAGCCGATGGTACCCTTACAGTTGTCCTGTAAATCACACTTAATTTGCACTTTCATTGAATACCAGCGTACATCTGAGGTTTTGCTTCTTTGCGTCATGTTTACTGTTCCATTCTTTTTTTTTTAATTTAAATTCAATTAGCCAGCATATAGTACATCATTAGTTTTTGATGTCATGTTCAATGATTCATTAGTTGTGTATAACACTCAGTGCTCATCAGGTCATGTTACTTTTCAATCCTATGAGCCCTAGAATGTTATTCGTTATGTGTGCATCACACATGCACACGTATGTGCACAAATATGCAGCTATGCACACATAAATACGTGTCTATATACACAATAAAATATTTGTACTTAACCAAAGGTGTGACTATATTCACCTTTCACTGAAGGAGTGAACCAATTTTAATTATTAACTGGTTCTTACCAATGTAAACATTAATCTCATGTGACATATTAATTTTTTTTAAGTTTATTTATTTATTTAAGTAAGCTCTACATTGGGCTCGAACTCACAAAGACTCACATGCTCTTCCAACTGAAGCAGCCAGATGCCCCTGATGTATTAATTTTAAAACATAGTCACTTGCTGCTTACTGCCATGGTTAAATTGAGTACTAAAAAACAACAATAACAACAAAATGTAATTAATACTAACTCAGTAGTTCTTTTCTCACAAATGGTCCAATTCTATCAAACAGGAATGACTCTTAGAATCTGATTTAATAGCCTCACTGAGTTAATTTAGGAACTGATCTGATATGATTTGTATACCTAAGCTAAATTAAACTACCAATTTAAACATTGATGTATTTTCGGGGCGCCTGGGTGGCTCAGTGGGTTAAGCCGCTGCCTTCAGCTCAGGTCATGATCTCGGGGTCCTGGGATTGAGTCCCACATCGGGCTCTCTGCTCAGCAGGGGCCTGCTTCCCTCTCTCTCTCTCTGCCTGCCTCTCTGTCTACTTGTGATCTTTCTTCGTCAAATAAATAAATAAAATCTTTAAAAAAAACAAAACATTGATGTATTTTCATACCAGATTATCTCCATGGCATCATTTGATGAACTTTTCGTGGACTTTTCAAAAAATTCAGTACATCAGAGCCTTAAACTTGGGAACTTTTTCGGGGTAAATTCCTGATCTGTCTCAGCCACAAATTCACCACTGTGACACTGAACTCGCCTCCCATCTCTCGCCATCAAACATGATTCGATCTCTGGGTTGTTTATACCGAACATCACAAACTGTCACAGATAATGCAAAATGCTAGCAATCTGGAATATATGGGCTAAATGTGCTTTTTCTTTATATTTATGACTAGAAATCATCTTGTTCAACATCCTTATTTACAGGTTAGAAAACTGAGGATCGAAGATGTTACATAACGAGCCCAATTTCAAAGTAAAACCAGGACATCCCTCAAACCTCTTGAATCTCAAACAAATTTCCACACTATCTCCTTTGATGGACTATTTCACACACCAGGCTTTCTATGGAAAGTTATCTGGAGCATCACTCTACACTTAGCAACAGGTTTGTTAAAGAAATATCAGCATCTTTTAATGGGACATACATTCTGGCAGACTAATTTCCAAAGATGGCGGCGCTACATTCTCCCATCCCACATGCTCCTTACCGTGTATTAACGTTCCTCCCAGTAAGAGGCAGAATTTACATTCCATGCCCTTAAATCTGGGCTTTTATCTATTGTGGAAGTGATGCTATGTAACTTCTGACACTAATCCACAGCAGTGATACAGCTTCACCTGGTTCTTTTAGAGTATTTCCCCTGGCACCTAGCTCCCATGCTGTGAGGAAGCCTAAGCATCCAGACACAGTGGCCCCACGGCGACTTGGTGGCTCATGGACCCAGCTGAGTTCCCAGCTAACAGCCAGCATCAATCACCAGATAGGTGACAGAAGGCGCCTTCAGCCATGATTCCTGCACCCTGTCATCAAGTCACCCTCATTTCTAGATTCACCCATTTCTGGCTGGAACTATAGCCTTCACTGCTCACAGTATACTGGGAAAGAGATTGGGAAGAAGCTAGAGACCAGAGGAACGATAGTCCAAACTTTTTCCTACTCCTTCCTCACCTGAGTTCTGCACTACTGAGGGAAGGGTCAGCAGAAGCCCACTTGGGCCCCCCTCCTCTTCCTGTGTCCATCCATTTCTTTTTTTTTTTTTTTTTTATTTGACCGAGAGAAATCACAAGTAGGCAGAGAGGCAGGCAGAGAGAGAGGAGGAAGCAGGCTCCCTGATGAGCAGAGAGCCCGATGCGGGGCTCGATCCCAGGACCCTGGGATCACGACCCGAGCCAAAGGCAGAGACTTTAACCCACGGAGCCACCCAGGCGCCCCGTCCATCCATTTCTTTATGCCTTTTCTTCTACAAGCTACCTTTTCTCTCCTTCAAGACTCAGCTCAAAAGCCCTACCTTCCAAAGAGATTCCCTTGAGCCCTGCGAATTTCAGTCATATGCACCAGTTAAGATTGTATCAGCTACCGGTTACAGACAAGGCCCAAGGATGAGCCACATTTGTCACACTCCAAAGTCAGCAGGATTACTACTCTGGATTATGTGGATAATATTTTTACAAATGCTTTTGTAGCCACCATAGCTTTATTTGTTTCCATTAATGGTGTCTATTGAGGCAGCAGTCAACTTAAACACCAACATCATTTTTCTCTAATATGGAATTCCACCTAAGACTCGTGTGCAAACTCAGAAATTTCCCTCTGAGCTTCCTGACAGCAGGGGCACACCTGTCGATCTCTTTAGTATATACTGAAGGGGCATGCGAGCTGCCTTGTTCTTGCAGGTGCTCCAGAGAGCTTTATCTTGGGAGATTTTCCCCCGGTTCAGTACTCCAACTGATAAAATTATTTTGAATCTTGAACCAATCATGGTTCTCTTAACCATTTATATTTTATATTCACAAATTTCCCAAGCACACCTGCTATGATTTCACATAAATCATTTATTTTTCTAAGACCCCAAATAGAGTAAGGTCAGAAACAGAAACTCTGGTACAATAATTTTTGATTTCAGTATCTTTTAATATACCTAACAATACCATTGTTTGGCTCAATTTCACTCCTATCAACCAAAATCCTATTATGGTAAGCGTGTTTATAAGTATGAAATTGTTCTTAAATTAATTTATGTACCTATTCATTGATTCATTCATTTATAAACATGTGTTAGACATTTATATATTCCAGGCACTGTACTAAGCACTAGAAACAGAAAAATAAATAGAACTATTTAAGAAACGCTGGACAAAAGGACTAGGCCAAGGAGTGCAGCTTTATTTCTATTAGCAGAAAAATTGGAAACAGCATAAATGCCACCAATATAGAAATAGTTAAATAAGTTCTAAATAAGTTAAATAAGTTATAATAATCATAGCATGCTGTGCAACAGTAAAGAAAAAATGAAACACATTTATGATTCAATGATACAAATTCTTTAAGACATTATACAGTTAAAAAAAAAGTTGCCAATAGATAGGACACAAAACTACATAAATATTTTTTTTCTTAAAACATTGGGTGGCTCGGGGCGCTTGGGTGGCTCAGTAGGTTAAAGCCTCTGCCTTCAGCTCAGGTCATGATCTCAGGGTCCTGGGATCGAGCCCCGCATTGGGCTCTCTGCTCAGCAGGGAGCCTGCTTCTTCCTTCTCTCTCTGCCTGCCTCTCTGCCTACTTGTGATATCTCTCTCTATCAAATAAATAAAATATTTAAAACAAAATTGGGTGGCTCAGTTGGTTAAGCATCTGCCTTTCAGCTTAGGTCAGATCCTGGATCCCCAGGATGGAACCCCAAGTCAAACTCCTTGCTCCACTGGGACCCTTCTTCTCCCTCTCCCTCTGCTCCTCCCCTCCACTTATTCTCTCTCTGAAATAAATAAATAAAATCTTTTTTTTAATTATATGTTTTTAACCATAAAAAAGAATGAACTCTTGCAATTTGCAACACAGTGGGTGGAGCGAGAGAATATTATGCTGAATGAAATAAGTCAGTCAGAAAAAGACAAATACCATATGATTTCACTTATATGTGAAATTTAAGAAACAAAACAAGCAAAGAAAAAAGAGAGAGAGTGAGAGAGAAAAGCCAAGAAACAGACTCTCAACTATAGAGAACAAACTGGTGGTTAACCAGAGGGAAGCTGGGTGAGGGGATGGGTTAAATAGGTCGGGGGGATTAAGGAAGGCACTTGTCATGATGAGCACCCGCGATGTATGGAAATACTGAGTAAATATACTGTACACCTGAAACTAACATAACACTATATGTTTACTGGAATTAAAATTCCCCTACAAAACCATGACCTTTAGGCCTGAGTATTTTGGAACTTGGCACCCAGTCTCATTTCCCACATTATGGTAAATGGAGACATTGGCAGGGCATGGGTTTGAGGTTTCCTAAGTCCAGGTGAAACTGACTTCATCGCAGAAAGGAAATGTTTTAGTCAAATATTTTTTTTGCTGATGAACCTTCTGAGGATGCAGATTTTAGCCCAAATGTTTGAGGTTGTGCTAGTCCAGGTTAGCATGTAATGACGTACAAAGATGTCAGATTAGGGATCACTTGATTTAGGGACACCAAGGAGTCTTGCATTCATGGTTCTGTGGGTTATCTAAAACACTGCTGCTCATTCATAGGCTCTGAAGCCCAACTGTCCATTCAGCTCCTGCAAGTCCACAGAGTGAAGAGGTGCCAAAGCTCATGAGCAACCCCAGAACGTCTATACATTTGGATTGAAAGTTGTAGTCTGGGAACCTGTATCTTTATCTGTGTTGTCTGGATATTTTTAGGAGAATTCTTGGGGCACCTGGGTGGCTCAGTCAGTTAAGCATCGACTCTTAATTTCTGCTCAGGTCAAGATCTCAGGGTCGTGAAATCAAGCCCCATGTTGGGCTCCACACTGGGCATGGAACCCGCTTAAGATTCTCTCTCTCTCCATCTTTCTCTCCCTCTGCCCCTCCCCCCCACCTCCCTTGTTGTCTTTCCCTCTCTAAAAAAAATAAAAAGAGTTATTTTACATAGCACTGGTATTGTTTTAAATGAATTTTTACAATTAATAAGGTTTTTAAAATAATTGCCATACAGTGTAAGTGCTAAAGTGGGGATAGGAACAAGGTAGTATGTGACCCAAAGGAAGGCAAAAATAATCTATTCTGTTAAGTTTCCCATCCACTAAATATACCTTTTCCCTCCCTGAAATAAAACACTGTATCTCAAGTGTTTGTAACATAGACACCCAGAGACTTAGACTAAAAAATGACTCTGGAGTAGAGGTGGGGGTGAGATGGATAGGGTGGCTGGGGGATGGACGTTGGGGACGATATGTGCTATGGTGAGTTCTGTGAATTGTGTAAGACTGATGAATCACAGACCTATACCCCTGAAACAAATAATACATCATATGTTAAATTACTTAATTAATTAATTAATTTTAAAAATGACTCTGGCAATCTATGACAGCCTTGGAATGCTGGTTAATTTGCAGAAGTTGAAATGAAAATTATGAAGCATGCAGGTTGATGAGTTATTCCTGCCAGTATCTCTCTGTGGTGTCAGCATTGCCTGCCTCCTCCAAAGGGTGAGGAAACAGGAAAAGGAAAAAGGAGTGTCTTCCCCAGACTGCCTCCATAGTCAGTGGCAGGAGCAGAATTTCAAATCCAAAGAACACACTGGAATTCATCCTGTGTTCAAATCGAGAGTCAGAGGACAATAGATGACGGTTTAGAAGCATCTCCAATTTTCAGAAACCGCAAGGCAATATGGCTGACCCCACCCATTAGAGCTCTGTACAGGGCAATGGAGCTCATGCCTGTAAGGTAACCAGTGCAGTTTGGCCTCTCTTCCACAGCAAAGTCACAGAAAGAGGCAGGTTTCCCAGAGCATTCTGAGCCTGATTCTCCAAGCTCACTCTTCCGCTGCACATCAAACATAAACTGAGGCACTACACAGTGTGAACCACTCTGCCTTAGAGGGTCCCTTTATGGAACAATATGGTTGTCCTTATCTCAAGCTAGAAGAAGATCCAGTGATTTGAATGAATCTCTTCACATCTCTTCCATGATAAAGAAAAAAGTCCATTTTATGCCCCACTTAGCTTCAAGTAAAAAGTACCCAGAAATGTCTGTGCATGTGACATTTAAATTCACTGATAAATCTGAAGGTCGTGTCACCCTCATTTATTCCCAACAGGTGAGTCAAGAGTGCTCACTGGCAAGATGTAATGCTGAGTAACTTGGCTTTTTTTTTTTTCTTCCCAATTTAACTGAGACCTGTAATGTTATTTGATGCAGTTTTCTGTATTTAATTAATTTAACATTCCAGATTTTTAATTTGCATTTAATTTAACATTTCAGCTTTTTAATTTACCAGATATTGTTTATCAAATATTCATTTCAGAGACTTTCACCGTATATACAGTGCATACCCCTCTTTAATTAGTGTGTGGTAAATTAATTCTTCTATCCTTGCTCTTTCATCAGATATTGGATTAAAGAAGTTGCACTGTTTCCACACAGCACATACACTCGTTTATTAAACCGAGGTGGTAAATTTCCCCATGTCTGTGCATTGCTAGTCTGCTTTCAGGTTTAACCTGATAAAAACTGCTGCGGTTCAAACCAGAAATCTGTTATTATTTAAAACCTGCTGCATGGTTTGACAATGGAAGTGTTCCATTCTGTATTCTCTCCAATCATTGGATCCCGCGGTGCTCTTATCTTACTCCTGATCTACTCCTATCCCACCCCTCTACCCCATCCAGAACCTTCTTTCTAGGTCTCCCTTCATCCATATTATCACCCTTTCCCACCCTCATCCCCACCCTCAGGGTACTTGTTAAAATGAGATTACACTGGTCAACGCTCTCTGATAACTTTTCTCAATGACTTGGACTATCCCAAGTTACAATTTTAAGTTTCTCATCCCTAAGTTTTACACCTTCCTTCTTACTCCTCCCTATCTCCAGGCAAATAATAACCCCTCAGAAAATGATGCTATCCTCAAATTTTGCCAATAGGGACCATTATGGAAGGAGGAAACTTATCTCTTCTATGACACTGTAAGCTACTTGAGTACACATTTTCTTCAACTCCGCACCCTAAAAACTGCACCCTAGCATACTGCCTTGCACAAACTGGCAAACAGTACATGTTCACTGGATATCTGAACAGATGGGTGAATAGATGGGTGATTGATGGTTGGCTGCATGCCTGGGTAGCAGGATAGCTACTGTGTGCCTGGCACCAACTAGCTCTTTGAACTGTTTTCTCATTTAAACGTTTCTCCTCATGAGGAAGGATGTCCATTTAATGGATGAGGACACCAAAGCTCAGAGATTTAAGATTTGCTCATGATCTCACAGCTTAGAAGGAGCTGAGCCCAAATCTGAACCCTGATCTGTCTGATCCTCCTATACCTACTGCACAGGGGCAGGACTGGCTACATAATTTGTGGGACTGCTATGCTCTGAATGGGTCTCCCCTGACCATCACCATCCCTCCCCTGACCATCACCATCCCCCCCCCCATACCACCACCACATTCATAGGTTGAAATCCTAATGGCCAATGTGATGGCACTAGAAAATGGAAACTTCGGGAGATGATTAAGTCGTAAGAGCCCTCATGAATGGCATTGGTACCCTTGTTCTAAAAGAGGCCCCAGAGAAATTCCTCTCTCCTCCCACCACATGAGGACACAACCAGAAGTCTGCAACCGCCAAGAGGGGCCTCACCTGACCATCTCAGACTTCCAGCTTCCAGAACTGTGAAAGGTAAGTTTCTGTTGTTTATAAGCCATCCTCAACAGACGAAGACAGGCGGCCAGTGCAAAATTAAAACCCCTGTTGAAGTTTATTAATGATTTCAAGACAGAGACAGCAGAGCATGTAACCCAGGGTGAGGCCCTTCTCAGCATGGAGTCTGTGGGGCATCACACATCACAGGCCAATGAAATCAGCCCTGTGCTTGGAGCCTGGCCATAGTCATGATCCACATTCCAGTTCTAGCTCCTCACTCCCAGGCTCCCCAATAGAACCGCTGGGTTCCTACACTCCGAGAAAACGTTCCAGCCTATTGTCAGAGGCAGAAGTGGACCAGGAAATGTGAACCTCGCTCAGATGCTTGTGTTAAGTTAAACACACCTCCTAAAGAGACTGGGAGTGCCTTGAGGTCAAAGAATACCTCAAAATACAATTCTGTCTCATTCTTTATGCCTAGCACCACCACCATCACCCTCTTTCCCTGACCAGGGGTGGTGGGTGGGCCAGGGGAATAGTGTACTTTGCTCTGTAATACCTCACTGACCAACTGAACAAAGCAAACTCTAAGACGAGGTCTCCTGACCCTGCTCCCCTGATGAGACAGATAAAACACATAAGCAGTGAGGCTAGACAATGGTTAACAGTCCAGCGTATGAGCCTGAGAGCCAAAGTTGAGCGTGGGACCCCAGAAATTCTTCTCTTTGAACTTCCATGAACCAATCTCAGGGCCAGTTTGGTGTGAGCCAAATCTCAGGGGTCCTAGTGTGAAACTCAGCACCTTATATGGCCACAGCTAAATGACTGCTCCTCCCCACCCCTCTGGCCTTCCTGGGTGGCTACTATTCTTCTCAAAGGAAAGATAACGACATGTTGATGGGTTTTCAAAGAAGTCCTTAAGACAACAATTCCAGAGGTGACAACCATAGATAAAATATTGCAAAGCAGAGACAAGATGGTCTTTGACATCCTATGGCACAGCACACCGTGGTATTGACAACTCTGCTTGTGACCCAAGGAAGTGTGTTAAAAACCAACAAATAAGAGAGGCGCCCGGCTGGCTCAGACAGTGGAGCGGGCGAGTCTTGATCTCCGGATTGTGAGTTTCAGCCCAATTTGGGCATTAGAGATTACTTTAAAAAAAAAAAAAAAAAAGAATTGTAAAACCAGCCCTGAGATCATTCAAGATAAGAGTAGGCAGCAGGTTGGGGCAAACACTTAACTCTTTAACTATTGAAAGCCCCATTTGGGTGTGCTTGAGGGCAGAGCTCACAGCTGTCTTCTTCCTTGGAGACTCCTCAGGGTCTAAGGCAATTGCTTAATAAATGTGGAAAGGCAGAAGGAAAGATTCTCTAAGGGGACATAAGAGACTTGAGTTTAGAAGAGCACAAGCACAAGTGTCATTCTTTGGTCACTTCTACGTCTTTCCAGAAGTAGATGATGGCATTTGTATATATCCTTTGTTGGCTCATGCTCTCATGGTTTTTACCACACTTAACTTCATCTCTTAGCAACTTGGGGGTCATGGCTGTGACCTCAAGTCCAGAAGTGGGCACTTGATTGTCCCTTTATCATCTCCTTCTGGCCACCAGAACAGCCACAGTGTCCCTGGAAGTGCCTCTGCCTGAAGCAGCACCAGGGAGTAGGGGGCTGTTAGCCAGGAGGTCTGAGACTAGTACTTGCTGGAAGGCATTCTTTTTAAATAAACTTGTCATTTGGATTAATTTTAGATTCACAGAAAAGAGACAAAGATAGTACAGTGAGTTCTCATTATACTCTTCACCTAGTTTCCCAGGATGTTAACATCTTGCGTAACCATGGTGCACTTGTCAAAACTAAGACGTTAACATCGGTACGTTACTATGAAGTAAAACGCAGACTTGATTCGGACTTCACCAGCTTTTCCCCTTATGTTCTTTTTATTAAAATAATAATAATAATAAAAATAGTTTTAGGTACAGTTTTGGATTTCCAGAACAATCAAGCAGGTGACATATGTCCCACAAACCCATCCCATCCCCATCCTACACCCCCAAAACACTGTGTCCCCTATTGTTAACATCTTGTATGAGTGTGGGACATTTGTTAAAATGATGAGCCAATACTGATACACTATTATTAGCTAAAATTTGTAGTTTGCATTAAGGTTCACTCATTGAGTTGTGCGGTTCCAAGTTTTGATGGATGCCCAATGACATGTATCCACCATTACAGTATAGGAGAGCAATTTCGGGGCCCTAAAGATTTATCTCTCTCTTTCTCCCCCAGAGCCCCTGACAATCAATGATGTTTTAAATTTTATTTATTTATTTATATACTTATTTGAGAGAAGGAGAGAGAGAGAACGAGAGAGAGTGTGAGAACCAACCAGGAAGGAGCAGAGACAGAGGGACAAGCGGACTGCACGCTGAGCAGGGAGCCCGATGTGGGGCTCAATCCCACAACCCTGAGATCCTGAGATCATGACCTGAGCCAAAATCAAGAGTTAGCTGCTTAGTCCAGTTGAGTCACCAGGCACCCCCAACAGTCATCTTTTTACTGCTTCTCTAGGTATACCTTCCCTGAAATCTCAGCTGGTTGGAATCATACAGGTTGCAATCTTCAGATAGACTTCTTTCACTTAGCAATATATGTTTTAAGATTTGTCCATGTCTTCATGGCTTGACTAATGAGTGTCCTTTTTCTATTCCAGGATCTAATCTAAGGTCAGTGTGGAGGCTCATTTAGTGTGGAGGTATTTTCTTTTTAATTTAAGTATAAATGATGTACAACATTATGTTGGTTTCAGGTGTACGACAGAATGATTTGACATTTCTATGCACTGCCATATGGAAGAATTTTTAATACTTCCTTTTCTATCACCAGAATCCTTTCCAAAGCAAGAGATTCAGTTTAGTGTCTTTGGGTGATTTTTTTCCGGCACTTAACATTATATTTATTTCTTTAGTAAATATTGAGATTTTATTATGTGTCAGGCACTGTCTTAAGCAAGGAAAACACAGATTTGAAAGAGCTATAAAAGATCCTTGCTCCTGCAGAGTTTAAAAACCATCCCTAAAATTACTATTTATGGCTACGCATTATTTCACCTTATCAATTTAATTTAAAATAGACCATCCCCAAATGTTTCCTATTTTTAATAACACTGTGATAAATGCAAATCTTTGGCCATCATTTACTATGTCCTAGGAGACAGTCTTAAAATTTAAAAAGACAGGCCCATTTTTGAAGTATTTGTTATAAGGGTTCCCATTCCTCACCAGAAAGGACGTAGCGATTGACAACCGTGAAAGTTCCTATCTCAGCCTTACTATGACTTCTTTCTCCCTTTCTTTTCTCCTCCCTGTACTCTGTAGCAGCCCTCAGTCTCTTTGCCCTCTTCCAATACAAGCAATCTAAGCAGTCAGCTTCTAGTTCCAAGTTGGCCATCTTGGCTCTAGATTGATTCCTACAGTCTACTTCCCACCAAAAATGCTTTCTCTGTGCAGATATGCTGCACACATATCTCTCTTTTGAATATTCCTTTCCATTAGAGGCCTTTTCATTAGTTCCATTAAGGAACTAAACTTCCTTATGCCCAGGTTCCTTGCTGTAAAATTGGCACACTTTCACAACGAAGACTAATCTTCATGTGGGGTTTGCATGTTTACAACCATTTGCTCCCAGATAACCAAGCTGTATTTCCAGGACAGCAGAAGGTGATGCTAGACTATGAAAAGTAGGTAAACTGAGAGCATTTTTTTTATGATTCATATCAAAACTCATTCTTTTAACCCCCTAATATTTCACCTTTTTCTTATGAGCACAGACCTAAGATCTAGACCCCATTCTGAAAAGCACAGTCTTAATTATCCTAATGAAAACTGTGATACGTACTAGTAATAATATGATCATTGGAAGCAGGCAGACCTGGGTTTAAAAATCGGTGCAACTATTTGTTAATTGTGTGACCTTGAACAAGTGACTCTTCAAGCCCAGATCCCTTGTCTCTAAAATTGGGGCACTAATAATAGATAACACTTGAAAAGAGTTTACCATGTGCCAGACACTGTTGATTTGATCCTCATTACAATCTAACGAGGTAAATTTAAGTATCATTCGTGTTTTGTGCAGAAGCAAACTAAGGCAGAATCAGGGCAAGTGACCTGTCTGCAGTCACACGGCTGGTAAAAAAGCAAATCTGGGGGGTGCCTGGGTGGCTCAGTCTGTTGGATGACTGCCTTTGGCTCAGGTCATAATCCCTGCATCGTGGAATGGACTCCCGCATCAGGCCCTCTGCTCAGCAGGGAGTCTGTTTCTCTTCCCCCTCTGCTCTTGTGCTCTCGCTTTCTCTCTCTCTCAAATAAATAAATAAAATCTTTTAAAAAAGAAAAAATAATAAGAAGAAAAACAAAGCTGGAGTTCAAATCTGGGAAAACTGGCATTTTTCTTGACCCTTACATGCATACTGGATGAGATAATCAAGAGGATTAAATGAAACAACCTGTATTAAGGATCTATTATATAGTATACATGCCCCATAATAAATTTATACTCCCTTTTACCCACTCCTACTGTGACATTGTTATCTTCCTGGTTTTGAATATTCCAATCTCAGCCGAACAGGTGTAGTACAACCAGACCATTCTGTCGTGGACCAGACACAGGGCAGCACATTCAGGGAGTTCAGAGCAGGTGGGCATTCCTAGAGGGAGGCATGAGCACAGAGAGGTGAGGCTGTTGTAATGGATGGGAATGAGGTCCTAGAAGACGCCGAATGTCCATGGGGAGGCAGTATAATGTAGGGTAAAGATTATGGGCTTTGGAATCAGCCGGGTTCGAATCCCAGCTCTGTCTACAGAGTAGCCTGGAGAATTAAATGAGATGTAGTGAGAGGGATGCTCACCACACCTTGTCTTCTTAACGTCAAGCACACTCTTGTTGAATCACTGTATTATAAACCTGAGACTAATATAACACTGTATGTTAACAATAATGAGATTACAATTAAAAACTCAATAAATAAATAAATAAATAAACATTCATGTACACTCACACGATTGGACACTACCTGGCAACCTAGATAGAAATATAAGACTAACCTCCGAACGAACAATTTAAAAATATGTAGATCTTTCTTCAATTTAGTGTCCAGATGGATTGTCTCAGGCTGCTGACACCAAGCTACAGGAAGGTGTGCTGGAGTCTGAGAATATGGCAGATGTTTGGGGGTAAGGATGGTAGTTGATGGTATGCCTATCCCTAAACCAGTGCACTTGTTCGGGCTTCACCAAAACCTGGATGAAATAACCCTCAGGATTCTCAGCTATTTATTGCTCAGACTCCACATCCACCAAGTAGTCTTCTGAGTAACACCTAGACGCCCCAGAGAGTGTCCGGGTGGAATGAACAGAAATAGTCCTGGCCCTAGAGGGGCACCTGGGTGGCTCAGTCAGTTAAGCATAAGACTCTTATTTTGACTCAGGTCATGATCTCAGGGTTGTGAGTTCGAGTCCCTGTATCAGGCTCCATGCTTAGCAAGGAGTCTGCTTGAGATTCTCTCCCTCTCCCTCTGCCCCTACCCCTGCCTGTCTCTCTTTCTCTCTCCCCCCCAAATAAATAAATAAATAAAATTGGAAGGAAGTAAAGAAAGAGAGAGAGAGAGAAAGAAAGAAAGAAAGAAAGAAAGAAAGAAAGAAAGAAAGAGAAAGAAAGATTGATTCCTGGCCCTAGAAGAAGAGATCTCCATTACAAATACGTATAAATCAATCTTACATGAAATAGAAGTTCTTGCTGTCCAGAAGGTAGAATAATCCTTATTCTCTTCACATCTCTTTGATTCTATCATCAGGAAAATTTTGAAAAGCCCATCTTGAATCTCGGACTGCCTAAGCACCTACTATGTGCCAGAGATGAGCTCAGCACAGTGAGGAATTCAAATTTGAAATGATATAGTCCTCTCTGAAACTACTTAAAATCTGGTAGAGATAATGAAGCAAATACACCGAGAGCTAAAATAAGGCACAAGTTGAACAAAATGCTGCCTCATTATCACCTTGAAAAACCCCCAGGGCCAAGCCTAGGCCTCCTAGTTCTATTCAACTTGAGGAGGTGATAATGAGGAGAAAATGTTCTTGCCCATTAAAGAGTTCTTAACCGATGCTAGCTGCTAAATAAATGGTGGAATTTTACCTTTCAAGTTACATATGTAATACCTGTTACCTTTCATGATGCATACTTTACAGAATCTATTTCTACAAAAGGAGGGAAAAAAGAGAAATGCATACATCGGGGAATAGAAGCATAATTTATTTATAGATGAAGAAAGGGCAAGAAGAGCTGATGGCAAAGGCCAGTCGTCCTCACAGCGATAATCAGTGAATCAACATGCACAACTCAGTGGTTGCCAAATGAAACCGCTGCTGCTGTGGCTGGTGACAACAACGGTCCACACCCCGTCCCCTGTACCTGGACCGTGCCCTTCTGAGACATGACCTACCCCTCATCTATACCTGTAACACTTTCCCCTGCCTTCTCAGCCCAGACTCAAGTAGTGTCTCTGCAGTAAGCCTCTCTCCAGCTCCACCAGTAAAGGGATCCCTTCCTCCTCTAACTTCTCAAAGACCTTGTCTCAAGGGCATAAGGGCATTCCTCACATTTTGTCCTGCAAGTGGCTGTGACCTAGCAAAAAGAGTATCAGGAATTGATGCAGGAAACCTGGGTTGGAACCTGGATCTTGCCACCAACTAACTGTAGAACTGTGGGAAAGTTATAGTTCCACATTCCCATGAATGAAGAAACTGTGTTTGCTTCAAAGGATGACTGGGAGTTCTAGATAAGATCATCTGCGACAGCGAAGAGCCCCCTGAATGCTCCATCCAGCCTGGCAGGACAGCAGGGGGATATGTACGTCAACAAAGAGGGTTTCAAGAGGGAAGAGTCCCGTTCCTAAGGAAGAGAAGGAGGAAGGTAACTTGATGGATCCAGTAGTTACTTGTGATTTTAGTGGCGGGAGAACATTCTAGAAGCAAAATTAAAATAATTGACGTCTCTTATATTTATGGTGGTGGCCAGAGGAGTTACAGACTTGGGAAAAGTATAAGGAAATGTGTTCTTAAACTAAGTGACATTTTAATTTGAATATAGAAGTAATAGAAGCTCCACGTTAGATAAATAAGAATAACCTCAACATGGATCCCAAGTGGAATCTCTACTTGGGTCTTTTCTGTGGACAAGACAGCCGAGTCTCCCACCGTGGTTCTCTTAGAACCAAACGGGGCACTTGAGGACCAGCAGTGACTGCCTCAAGGCAATCCAGAGGCTGGGGATAGTGCAGTGGGGAAAATCAGAGCACCCGGGTTCCAACGTGTTGTCAGTAATGTTCATGAAGCAGCCTCAGGAGGGTCTCTGTGTCTTAGTTTCTTCATCTCTGTCATGAAACAGAGCTCGGAGTCCCTCTCAGGACTTTCTGGCTCTGTGCTTATTAAATTAATAAAGTTCAAGAGAACAGCAATGGGCCAAGGTGAAAGCCATTCAGCTCAGTGCCCCAAATTGAAGCTCTACGTTATGAAATTTCCATTCTCCTCAAGGTGTTCAGCAAACCCTGCGCTGAGTACTAGGGCTAGACCAGCTCATCCAGGAGCTGCATGCCCATCAGGATGACCAAAAGAGAAAAACAGCCAAAGACTCAGAAAATGCTCAACTGAAAGGAATTTATGGGTTATCTACTTCTAGCCCTTTCCTGTACAGAGGAAGAAACCAAACATCAGAAGGATCAGAAATCCTTTTCCTAAGAATGCTTGGCTAGAAGAAGATACAAGAAGGGAGAGTACAGCAGAAAGAGCCCTGCACCGGGAGTCCTTGCTGTAGGAGGACCCATTTGTACCCTCTGGGGTCAGTGGCCACATCTCTCCAGGTCTCAGTCTCTCCTGGGGAATTATGCAGCTCACTCACTGCTGCTTCTGCCCCAGACCTCTCTGTGGTTATGAAGTTGGGCCTAGTACCCCAGCCTCGTGATGCCCTGCCCTGGGTCCTTTCTGTCCTGCCAGGAAAAAAATAAAGGATGCCATGGAAACATACCCAGTTGTAAAATCCTGGGAAGACAAGAGGAATGGTAAAGCGGGCTTGTCTTGGAGCCCATTAGCGTCAGGAGACTCATGGTAGAATGTTTCTGCATTTCTCAAAATATCTTTTATCTGGACATGGGAATACCTGTATTCATTAACTCATTCAGAAATCTATAATTTTTGAGGGTAGGGAATAAAATTATTTGATACTGTTCAAATTCAGAAGACAAAAAGGTGAAGGCGGGCAGAGACTGTGTACAATAAAGCTGGTGAAGCTTCAGTTTGAGTCCTTCCTGGCAACGGCTCCTTCCAAGATTCACATGGTCATACACACAGTCATACAATTGTAAAATATTGGTGGAAAGGAAAGATTTTTGCATTCTTTTTCTTAAAGAGATAAGCCTCAGGCCCCTGTATTCAGAGGTTTAATTTCTTCTCTTCTCTCCTCCATTCCTTCTTCCTAGGGCTGGAAGATAGGAAAGTTTTTGTTTTTGTTTTGTTTTAATGAAAAGAAATGTGCAGCTTAAGAGAAGTTCAAGTCTGAGGAATTAAAAAGAGCAGACTATAAAGAGCAGACTCTGAGTGAACCAACACAATGCCCTTGCATGAGATGGGTGGAAATTCTGTGTCAATGCCATGAAGTGTGCCAAAAGTATCTTGAGTTTAGGGGCACCTTAGTGGCTCAGTGGGGTAAGCATCTGCTTCAGCTCAGGTCATGATCTCTGGGTCCTGGGATTGAGCCCCACATCAGGCTTCCTGCTCAGCAGAGAGCCTGCTTCTCTCTCTCCCTCTGCCCCTCTCCACTACTCACTCTCTCTCAAATAAATAAATAAAGTCTATTTTAAAAAAAGAAGGAAAGAAAGAAAGAAAAGAAAATATCTTGAATTTAACCCACTGAGCCACCCAGGCGCCCCGAAAATATCTTGAATTTAAAACGCAGACTTCCTTTCATCTCATAAACTTCTGCCATTTTTTAAAAGATTTTATTTATTTATTTGTCACAAAGAGAAAGAGAGCATAAGCAGGGAGAGCAGCAGGCAGAGAAGCAGGCTCCCCGCTGAGCAGGGAACCTGATGTGGGGCTTGATCCCAGGACCCAGAGATTATGACCTGAGCTGAAGGCAGACATTTACCCAACGGAACCAGCCAGGTGTCCCAATTTTAGCCCTTGTAATTGATTTGACACAATGCTGACAACTCAAAAAATGTGTCAAACAACCCGTTTGGCCAATTCTAAAAATGTTTTTAAAAAATTCTAACTAACTTCTCTCGTTCTCCTGATCTAGTTAAGTCAAGTCAAAATAAACCCATTTGCTGACATGGTCCCAAATTCACTTGTGATTTTTAAAGTTACTGCTTAGAGAAGCTCTTGCTTTAGAACAGAAGAGACCAATTTGAACTTCCAAACTTTATTAAATAGAACCTTCCAACTGGAGATTTTTACTTAATAGTGGGTGAAATAGTGGGTTTTTTACAGGAGGGGCATTTTATTGTGTTCACTAGGTAGGCCACATACATGCCCTGTCCTTGTGACTAGTCTGTCCCCATTGCAGACCCAGATGTGTCTGATGAGGAAATAGGGTGTGGCAAATTACGATTTTTAAGGGTAACTGAATTATGTAACTTTTACCAGATGTCTCTCCCCATTTCAATCCCAAATGTTACATAGGGCTCCCCAGATTTCCACGCTCTACATTTAGAATACAAGCCTCTCTGCAGGGACAGCAGGCATTGAGCATCCTTTGCCCTAAGGGGAAACAAAACCCTCAAATATTTATGAGTCAGTAGTAAATCCATGAAGGTTCTCGTACAGAGTTCATACACAATGACATTTCGGGTATGGAGAATGCTTGCTCCTTTCTTCCTGGGGATAGACGTTTGTCAGTCCAGGTGGAAGAGGTCGGCCCAAAGACAGGATGATTCAGTATAACATTACTTTCAAGATTCTAAAACGCAGTGTTTCCCAAACTTGGCAGATAAGAATTATCTGAGGCAGTTGTTACAAAGCAGATTTCCGGGGCTTAGGTGGAGTCCAGGAATCTGCATTTTTAGCAAGCTCCCAGGTGATTCTTTTTTTTTTTTTTTAAGATTTTATTTATTTATTTGACAGAGAGAGATCACAAGTAGGCAGAGAGGCAAGCAGAGAGAGTGAGAGGGAAGCAGGCTCCCTGCCGAGCAGAGAGCCTGACGCGGGACTCGATCCCAGGACCCTGAGATCATGACCCGAGCCGAAGGCAGTGGCCTAAACCACTGAGCCACCCAGGCGCCCCGTCACTGTCATAAAGCCAAGGCTGAGAACATCTCCCAGAGACATCGCATTATTGGAATAAATACAGCAGCCACGGGGAAATGTACTTTAACCTGTACACAGCTGGGAAGCCACTGGGATTCATGGCTTAGAATTTCATCTTCAAGCCAAGATGTTAAACATATCAATGAATGTGTGTTCCTTATTATCACCCATAATGGTTTCCTTCTCCACGTCTTAGGGGAATGCCATATGCCCAGAGTTCCTGGCAGCAGAAAACCAAAATATTAACAGAATAAATTACTTCAAATTAGACATGTGCTGCTGAACTATTCTAAGGTATTTAGAATATTAACAAACGTGGACCTGGCTGAGGATCATTAATAGCATTGTCCTCAGAGCATATTCTTCGAATAAAAACCTTCCGAGTTTCCTATCAACTGGCCGAGCCCTAGCATCCTCATCATCCCGCAAAGAATGCAAGGGGTTGGTTTCGCCAGCTCTTCAAAGCTTTCTCTATGAGACCTGCAGTCAGAAACAGCTCACAGAACCCGTGGCCGCCTCCACCCCCCTCCCTGCCCGAAGAGGTGGTGCCCCCTCCAACTTGACCCAGACTGCGGAAGAATGGAAGGAAAGCAGAGGCGCCTCTTGTCTCTGCCTGGGAGATGGAAAAGACCCACTTCCTCCACTCCAGGGATGCCCTCCAACCAAGAAGACCTGCCAAGACTCAAGGTCAAGCCTGTCACATTAATGATAGAAAAAATTATGAGCAAAATATAAACCTGTAAGAAAATCCTCCTTATTATCAGGGACCGGGCTCTCTCGCATATCACTAATATGTTACGGTTCTGTTTCCCAAATGCAAGTGTCATCCTTTTAAAATACTATTATTATTGTTGATTTTTTAAAAGATTATATATTCACATGTTCAAAACAAACATGACCCAAGGGGGAAAATCTCGCTTCTACTTTGTCTTTCTTCTACCTAGTTCCCTTCCTCCTGCCCAGACACTACCACTGTGTTTAGTTTCTCATATATTCTCCCAGAATTTATACAAAAACAAGCAAGTGTAAGTACATCTTCCTATTTGCCCACTTTTTACACAAAAAATAACATCCTGGGCTTACTATTTTGAATTTTGCTTTCTTTCACCCCAAAAAATGTGCCTTCGAACCCTTTCCCAAATCGGTACACAGAGAGCTGCTTTATTCTTGTTTATAGCAGTGTAGTATTCTATAAATTTGCAGTGAAACTGATCGTTTTTCGTCTGTTTTCGTGATACTGAAAGAAACGGCTTTGTTTCATATACCTAAAAGTTAAGTAAGCACAGACACACCATGAGGGTCAATGAAGTTGTGCGTGCAGAATTTCTGGAGATTCTCAGAGGGCGGTGATGTAAGAAGTATATTCTGTTCTACGTAATCACAAAATGTTATTTAATATATCATGTTCTACAATAAGAGCAACCAGAAAGCATCTGAGAGAAATTAGGAAAGAATTTGAACCCAAATCTGAGTTAATTATGGTAATGAAAGGAAACACAGGAGAAGCGGAAGACCAGCTTTGTTTCCATCATATTCCTTCAGCTCCCTCAGATCCTCTCAGTTCTTGGAGGGTGGAGGCTTGTTCAAACAAGGACTGAAGTGGTCTAATTAGGTGGGAAGGGAAGAGACTGAGTAAAGGGAAGGCCCAAAGGAAGACAACGAGAGCCAGGAGAGCCATGTCTGAATATTTTTATTCTCAGAGACTAACCTGTTCCCTACAAAGTGTTTTCACCATCATATTTCCTCCAGGCTGTGATTTTACAAAAGGAAAACTTCCAACTCACAACTCCATGTCTTCGGCCACAACAGTATTTAGAGGTCTGTCCCATTGTTTTTCACCAAGCCTGGAACGGTTGAGTCATGTAAATGTTGGTAACATCCCCTTTTTAGTGTTGTCCTCTCAGAAGAGATCAAAAAAGATCATTTCTGGCCAAGAATTTACTAATACATCAGTAACTTCCTTTCGAAGCCATTTTAAACTTTAAAAAGCTCCAAATATTTCTTAAAAGTTGGGACAATTTTTTTTTTAAGATTTTATTTATTTATTCAACAGAGAGAGACCACAAGTGGAGGGGAGGGCAGAGGAGGAGGGAGAAGCAGGCTCTCCACTGAGCAGGGAGTCCGATGTGGGGCTGGATCCTTGGACTCCAGAATCATGACCTGAGCCAAAGGCAGGCACTTAACTGACTGAGCCACCCCAGTGCCCCCAAAGTGGGACAATTTAAACAGGATCCCCCACCTTTGCACCCTAGGTGGTGTTTAGTGACCTGGGATGTTCACTCAAGTCAGCCCCAACTAAAAGAGTATACTCACACACTGAGGGTGACAACGTAAACTGGCATCACCTTTCTGGAGGGCAGTTTGGCACTATATAGAAAAACCTTTAAAATTTTTTCACGTTCTTAGACTCAGAAGTTGCATTTCTGAGAGCCAATACTGAAGAAATTTTATACTTTTGCTACAGGGATGAAAAGCTATAGGAAACTGGATTTAGCAGGTATTATCAAATATTTTGATCCCAAGACCCCTTTCTACTCTTAAAAATTATCGAGTACTCCACAGAGCGGCTGTCTACATGGATGGTATCTATTACTATTTGCCAGATTAGAAATTTCAACAGAGAAATTGAACTAGAAACTCCAGTGATCACTCAAGAGCTTTTCGTCCAGATGTTCACGGCTGCCTTAGTATGCAGCAGGAGGGCCTGTGACTGCTCTTGTTCATCCACAGAATATTAATAGGACACCGGCCCAAGGGTTGGAATTTAATAAAACTAATAATTTATCACTTAAACAATTGGCTAAATGATGATTGACATAAATCATTTTGTTCTTCTACTTTTTCTTTTTTTTTTAGTTATAAACTATTCACTAAGTATTGGTTATCACTGCACTCTACAAAATCGGGCAAGGAAAGGTACAAGACTTAAGGGAAAATGGGTTTGGGGCAGGACACTCAAAAACCTTCGTCAGTGATGCAGTAAAAAAAAAAAAAAAGAAAAGAAACTTCGTTAAAAAAACAACAGCACAGTTTGACCCAAGTTCAATGTGCATTTCATAACTCTGGTACTTTAGCTCGAAAGAGACCTACCATTTCTGTGGAAGCAGGCATCTCCCAGCCTGCCAGGTTGCCAGCACGTTCCCAGGCCCATCACCCTGTGTGGTAGAGGCACAAAACAACAGGTAGAAAATAGAAAGAGTAAGGTAAAATAAGGAAAAGAAAATGAGCAGAGAACAGAGAGGAACAATATGAAGTAGGCTGAGAGGAAAGAGGGAAAAATTAAAGACAGGGAAGGCGCTGGCCTGGCCAGGGTGCCAAGGGCACGAGGGCACTACAGTATCAGGGGAGGGAAGTTGTGGAAGGAGGGTCATCTGAATGGGGACAGAGAGCTCTACCACCAGACACTGGTGGCCTTGGCTCCTGTCCCTGTGCTGGTATGTGCGCATGGGTGCAGGGTCAGGTGCAGTTGTGTGTGTGTGTGTGTGTGCGCGCTCACATGGTGTTTCTCCTGGAAGAAATGGTACATATGCAGACTTATGCTCCCTTGTGCACTTGTGTTGGAACAAATCTACATTTTCAAAACAAATGTTATACCAGAACTGACAGCATTTAGTTGATCTTCATAAGGCTGGAGACATGTGCACTGTGGTGACATAGGTTATATCTCCGTATAGGATTTTAAGTGATTTAAAATTTTTTCTTTCCACTAATGCATATTTGCTAAGTTTCCTTCAAGTAACGTCTATCGATTTATAATCAGAAATTGGAAAAAAAAGTTTTTAAATTTAAAAATCCAGCTAAAATTTGTGAACTGATTCTGAAAAACAGCTAAAGGGCACCTGGGTGGCTTAGTGGATTAAGCATCTGCCTTCCACTCAAGTCATGATCTCAGGGTCCTGGGATCAAGCCCAGTGTCAGGCTCTCAAATAAATAAATAAAATCTTGGGGCGCCTGGGTGGTTCAGCGGGTTAAAGCCTCTGCCTTCGGCTCAGGTCATGATCCCAGGATCCTGGGATGGAGCTCCGCATCGGGCTTTTTGCTCTGCAGGGAGCCTTTTTCCTCCTCTCTCTCTCTCTCTCTGCCTGCCTCTCTGCTTACTTGTAATCTCTATCTGTCAAATAAATAAAAAAATCTTTAAAGGGGCGCCTGGGTGGCTCAGTGGGTTAAAGCCTCTGCCTTTGGCTCGGGTCATGATCCTAGGGTCCTGGGATCGAGCCCCACATCGGGCTCTCTGCTCCGCTGAGAGCCTGCTTCCTCCTCTCTCTCTGCCTGCCTCTCTGCCTAGTTGTGATTTCTCTCTGTCAAATAAATAAAATAAAAAAAAAAATCTTTAAAAAAAAAGCAATTATGCTATCAGAAAAGTATATAAAAATAAAACAGCTAAAAGCTATGATCCTCTCCCTGAGTCAACCAAAAATGTTAGTCACCAAGTGATCTGAGAATCACCCTGGAGCTCTGTTCGGCACCCTCTAGCTCAAAGACTCAAGGCATGAAACTACCAGGCACCTAAGAACTTGTCTTGCCCAACCTCCTTGTTTTAGGAAATGGAGACCTCAGGAGGTGAAATGACCTGCCCAAGGTCACATAACTGGTTGGTGACAAAGCTGGACCAAAATCACAAAGTCTCCCAGCTTCCAATTATTTATTCTTTTTACTCTTCACTTGTTTTTTTGTTTGTTTGCTTGTTTTTAAATAAAAACAGTTACTGAAGTCTTGTGGAATTGGGATTGATTTACACAATACGGAATCAACAAATCATTTCAGTCCAAAGAAATCTAACAAAACAAGACAAAACAAAACAAACTGTCAACTAGGTGAAAAATAAAATCATGCCAACTTCTGATTTCACACTGTATAGACAAAACAACTAGTAATTACGTGGATGTTTCCCTTTCCAACTGGTTGCTTTGGCGTTAGGTTCTCATGGCCTCTGTGTTAGAGAAACCAAACACAGGGGAGGTAGGAGGAAGAGGAAGGGAAATCTTTTCTAAAGGCAAATTAAACTCTTCAAAACCCTGCTACCCATATAAATAACTTAATTTGGACATTAGATTTAACTGCACTTGCCAGGAACAGTCAGTACTCTAGGCTACGTTAGAAAACACATCCATTGAGAAGCCAGCTCAGCATGGCCTGCAGACCAAATATTCACAAATCCCGCGCAGTCAAGAATCTTCAGTCAGCAATCTGACAGAAATGAAATAGCAAACATGGCGCACGATTATGCCTCCTCAAAGAAAAAACCGAGTGGTATCTCAATGACATCAAGGTGGTTTCATTTACCTGCCTTAAATCGATTTCCTATTATCAACTGTAGACAAATTTCAGTTTGTTTTTAATATGCAGCAGATTTTGTAGACAACTCTTTGGGCCACAGCCTCAGTAACTATATCAGGAAATAAGTATTAAAATTCGAATTAGAAAGGATGGAAAACCAGGCTGGGCCCAACCCCGGGTAGTCTCAAAACCCTGATGGGAACTAATGAAAGAGGCTGGTTTCCAGCCTTCACGAATTAAGTAATCAGCTGCTTTTGGTTACCCTAACAACTGACACAGACAATATTATCAGGCAAACAGGCTGCAACAATTCAGGATCCAGAGCTGACTGGAGTGACACTCATTCCCAGTAGAGTCACTACCTTCTTGTTTTAGAAAGAAGGAAGTCAGAATGATTTTTTTTTTAAGATTTTATTTATTTATTTGACAGACAGAGATTTCAAGTAGGCAGAGAGGCAGGCAGAGAGAGAGAGAGGAGGAAGCAGGCTCCCTGCTGAGCAGAGAACCCGATGCGGGGCTCGATCCCAGGACCCTGGGATCATGACCTGAGCTGAAGGCAGAGGCTTTAACCCACTGAGCCACCCAGGCACCCCGGAAGTCAGAATGATTTTTAAGGAATCCAGGACTTGGGGCACCTGGGTGCCTTAGTCGGTTAAGTGTCTGCCTTTGGCTCAGGTCATGATCCCACAGGCCTGGAATTGAGCCCCATATCTGGCTCCCTACTCCCTCTGCCTCTCCCTCTGTCAAATAAATAAATAAAATCTTAAAAAAATAATAAAAAATTAATAAGAAGTCCAAGACTTGGCGGTCCTTTGCTGAGGTGCCCTCATTAACATAACACATACAGAGAAAAACAGCCGAGGATCCCATGGTGAAAAGGTGTAGACTTTCCAGCCTCACCAAAGGTCAGGGTGTCTGATGACAAAGGAACCTGCTTTTCCCTTCAGTAATATTTACTGATGCTTTTATTTTTTGTTTTGTTTTATTTTCTGAGTAATTTTATTTATGGTAATGCTCACAACAGTTAATTCTGTTAACTTTAAATAAAGACAAAATACTACTATTAATAATAATAGAAAATTAAGTTAATAACCAAATCTCCCACCTGTCAAAACATCAGGTTATACAAGTTAAATATATACAATTTTTATTTCTTGAGTACCACTCAATAAAGCTGGAAAAAGTGAACAAATGGAAGTATAGATAAAAGAATTTAATGACCAAAGAAACCCAAATCCTTTTTTTGTTTGTTTGTTTGAAGATTTATTTTTAAATAATGTCTATCCCACAACATGGGGCTCAAACTCGCAATCCCAAGATGAAGAGGTACACACTACACCAACTGAGCCCAGCCAGGCACCCCCCACAAATCTTTTTTGCTATGGATATATACCTTTGCATAATTGGAATGAATTTAAAGCCTGCTTTTTTCACTTTGCACCATATGCTCATAATTTCCCCAAACTTTTTAAGTTATTTAGAAACATTGTTTCAAATGGTTATATAACATGTTATATACATAGTATACTCCCAGTTTATTAATCTCATTTTTCCAGGATTAGACATTCAAGGTGGCTTCAAATGTCCATTATTACAAATACCTAGGAAACAAGCATATTTGAGTGTACACTGTTGACCACATATCTTCTTTGTATAATAATAGTTTTATTAATTTAAATTAATCATCATCAAAACCCAATGAAGTAAGTACCAGTGAGGAAATGCAGTGGAGAGAAGGGAGTAATTTGATCAAGTTCACACAGTCAGTAAGTAGAAAAGCACAGATCTGAAATGAGACAACCACCATGTCTTAGAAGAGCATGCCATTTTTTAAGGAGTTTTGGTAATGATCGCTAAGCTATTCAATTACCTCTGAGAAAGAACATACCAATTTATATTCTCTAAAGAACTGAGTGACTGAGATGTTATGATTTAAAGGCTTCCATTTCTCAAATATACCAATGTTATGATATTTAAAATAGAAAAATCTTTTTATGCCATCATGAAGGAAATGTCAGGCAAGGAGTACCAGACGGCATGGTATCCATAAACCTATTCAACAAAAACCTGCTTGTAACAACCCACACGAGAGGAGAACGGGATCCACCAATACCCAAAAAAGCCTACATTTCCACTTAGGAATGCTGTCATGCTCTAACGTGCATACCGTCAGGTGTGTCAATGCCCAAACAATGGTTTTTCACTTAAAAATGCCAAATTAGGGGCGCCTGGGTGGCTCACTGGATTAAGCCGCTGCCTTCGGCTCGGGTCATGGTCTCGGGGTCCTGGGATCGAGCCCCACATCGGGCTCTCTGCTCTGCGGGGAGCCTACTTCCTCCTCTCTCTCTGCCTGCCTCTCTGCCTACTTGTGATCTCTCTCTCTGTCAAATAAATAAATAAAATCTTTAAAAAAAAAATGCCAAATTAGGGGCGCCTCCGTGGCTCAGTGGTTTAAGCCTCTGCCTTCCACTCAGGTCATGATCTCAGGGTCCTGGGATTGAGCCCCGCATCGGGCTCTCTGCTCAGTGGGGAGCCTGTTTCTCCCTCTCTCTCTGCCTGCCTCTCTGCCTACTTGTGACCTCTCTCTCTGTCAAATAAATAAATAAAATATTTTTTTTTAAAAATGCTAAATTAATGGACGTAGGGAAAATATACTAAATATTCTAAAGCACATCCAAACAGCTATATAAGTTGGGCCTACGTGATAGAAAGGATAAACAGGTCATATTTATACAATAAAATACTCTAGAGCAGTAATAATAGATGAATGTCATTAACATATTTTAAGATGATAAAGCTAAGCACAAATGTGCACACTGTGAAATTCCGTGTACATAAGGCTCAAAATTAGGTGAAAATAATCTATGGCTCAGGAAGCAAGTTTAGT
Source organism: Meles meles (assembly GCF_922984935.1). Lineage (NCBI taxonomy): Eukaryota > Metazoa > Chordata > Mammalia > Carnivora > Mustelidae > Meles > Meles meles. Next base: position 57,263,897 of record NC_060069.1, read on the forward strand.
TACTACTTTGCGAGGTTTAGAAAGGGTTTGGTGACTGGGAGAACATAAGGCAGGCTTCTGAGGTGCTGGTAATATTCTATTTTTGCTCAGGACGCTATTTACGTATAGACGTGTTTTGTGATAACTCACCGAGCTCTGCCCTCATGACACGTGCCGTTTTCTGATATGTGTCCTATTTCAACTTTTCGAAACTGGGCCCAAGTTAAAATACATGTAGAAGTAAACCAATTGATCATGCAAATAGCCTCTTGAAAAAGAACTGAAGGATATCACCACTTTAATAAAAACACACAACAAAATCTCATATTAAGGAAGCCAGTTGCTAGAATTTGGAGGAATGAACTTTAAGATTTTATTTATTTAACAGAGAGAGAGACAGCATAAGCAGGGGCGTTGCAGGCAGAGAAAGAGGAAGAAGCAGGCTCCAGGCTAAGGGGCTCCACCCCAAGACCCTGAGATCATGACCTGAGGTGAAGACAGACGCTTAAACCACTAGGCCATCCAGGGGAGATGGCTCTGGTGGGATGAATTAAAAGCAAAATTTTATTTGAGAATGGCTTTCACCCAAAGTGACTTTGGGTTAGTTTGGGGGGGGGGGTTAGTTTTAAGAGAAAGAATTTTTTTTAATCTTTTTTTTAAAGATTTTTATTTATTTGACAGGGAGAGAGAGAGCACGAGTAGGCAGAGCAGCAGGCAGAGGGAGAGGGAGAAGCAGGCTCTCCACCGAGCACGGAGCCCAATGTGGGGCTCAATCCCAGGAGCCTGAGTTCATAACCTGAGCCAAAGGCAGCTGTTTAATGGACTAAGCCACTCAGGCGCCCCTGAGAGAAAGATTTTTAATTACAAGTGTAATTGTTTGAATAGAGTAATATTTTCTATTTCTTCTTGTACCAGTTTTGGTAAGTGTTCTCTTTTAAGGAATTGTCCATTTCATCTAACTTGTTGAGTTTATTGATATCAAGTTGTCCATAACATTTCTTTACTATCATATTATCCTTTTAATGTCTATATTTCAGATATTTAGTAATATCACATCTTTTTATTATTCCTGATAATGGTGATTTCTATCTTTTTTTCTTGCTGCATCTAGCTAGAGTTTTGTCAATCATATAGACAGTTTTCAAAGAAAATTTTCAATTTTCAAAGGAAGCATCAACATATTTTATAGTACATTTCATTGATTTTTGTTATTTGTAGCAAATTTAATAATTACTAAATTAATTTTAGTATTAAATTTAATTACATTAAATAAAACACAGTAATTTATTTTTTTAACACTATAATTTAGAAGAAACAAATGGTCACACTCGGTTTACAATAGAATACTATGCAGCCATCAAAAGAAATGAAATCTTGCCATTTGCAATGACGTGGATGGAACTAGAGGGTATTATGCTAAGCGAAATAAGTCAATCAGAGAAAGACAATTATCATATGATCTCTCTGATATGAGGAATTTGAGAGGCAGGGTGGGAGGTCGTGGGGGTAGGGAGAGGAAAAATGAAACAAGATGGGATCAGGATGGAGATAAACCATAGGAGACTCTTTTTTTTTTTCCCATTTTATTTATTTTTTCAGCGTAACAGTATTCATTAACCATAGGAGACTCTTAATCTCACAAAACATTTTGAGAGTTGCTGGGGAGTAATGGGGGTAGGGGTGGGGGGCTGAGTTATGGACACTGGGGATGGTGTGTGCTATGGTGAGTGCTGTGAAATGTGTAAGCCTGATGAGTCACAAATCTGTACCCCTGAGCAAATAATACATTATATAATAATTTTTTTAATTATTCAATTATTCAATTATTATATGATGCCTTAAAATGTTTTAATAATTTAATTTATTATATAATTATATGTTCATATAAATTTATGTATAAATGAATATATTTATAATTTGTTATATAATAATTAATTTTAATAATTTAAAATTATTATATGATGCCTTTAAAAAATTTCACTTCAGGGGCAACTGGGTGGCTCAGTCAGTTAAACATCTGACTTTTGGTTTCAGTTCAGGTCATGATCTTGGGGTCATGGAATCAAGCCCCATGTCAGGGTCTGCTTGAGATTCTTTCTCCCTCCCTCTCTGTCACTCCCCCTGATCACACACACACTCTGGCTCTCTCTCTTCAAAATAAATGAGTAAGTAAATTTTTTTTAAAAAAATTCATTTTAAATACTTAGACACAGATAGGTTTGAAGTAAGAGGATGGAAAAGATAGAAAGCGTAAGAATTTGGAAATGTCTATTAATATCAGACAGAGTAAATTTTAGAACAAGGAATATTATCAAGATAAAGAGTGACATTCCATAACAGAATATCAGTTCATCAAGAAAACATAACAATACTGAATGTATAATGCACTCATGAGCAAAGCTTCAAAATTCATGAAGCAAAAATTTGAGTATAAAAGGAAAAACAAATTCATATAATTGGCAATTTCAACACTCTTGCATTAATAGTTGATAGAACAAGTAGACAAGAAATCAGAAAGGAGGGTTGCCTGGGTGACTCAGTTGGCTAAGCATCTGACTCTTGATTTCAGCTCAGGTTGAGATCTCAGGATTGTGCGATCGTCTGCCCCGCCCCCATTCAAAAAAAAAAGAAAGAAAGAAAGAAAAGAAATCAGAAAAGATACAGAAGACTAGAACAATACTACCAACAATCTAGACCTATTGACATTTATAGAACATTCCATTTAGTGATATAAAAATGACTTTTGAGATATTCTTAGAGTTGTCTTCATGGAGGATAAAGATAATTGCACACTAAAAGATCTCAGCAGGAAAAACTACAGACCAAAAATTAAACAAAAAAAAAAAAAAAATACATATCTGGGTTGGGAAACATGGTTTTCAAACATTGCTGTACATTAGAATTATCTGGGAAATTTTTAAAAATCTGATGCCCGGGACATTCTCCAGACCAATTTAATCAGAATCAGGTGAAAGAGATGATGATGACATCAACCTAACAGGACTAGTTCTGGGTGAAATTGTTAGATAGTGAATTTCTCTTGGGAGACATGGACTTCCCCTTTCTCTTGCTCTACTTCCTGTGAAGTCGTCTTCTTCTCACTGCATCTCACCCCATTAAGAGATAAATACCTTAAAATGTTTTCCTACTCTATCCACTTCAAAGCCTCCTCTTGGAAAAGAATCATCTTCGTCATTTACTTCTTTATACAAATATGTGCCAAAATTCCTTACCTTAAGAATTAACCTTTTTTTTTTTAAAGACTTTATTTATTTATTTATTTGACAAAGACAGAGATCACAAGTAGGCAGAGAGGCAGGCAGAGAGAGGGGAGGAAGCAGGCTCCCCACTGAGCAGAGAGCCCGGTGCGGGGCTTGATCTCAGGACCCTGAGATCATGACCTGAGCTGAAGGCAGAGACTTCAACCCACTGAGCCACCCAGGGACCCCAACCCTTATTTTAAATCATTATCCTCAATTAAAAGAATTTCAACCATTTACTTACAAATGCGCTTAACATAAGAAAAGGTATTTTGGGTTTTGTGTTTTGCTTGTTCCTATAAGACCCTTTTAAAGTATAAGAAAAGTGATCAGATAGGTAACACCTACTTGCAGAGTTATAAAAAATTACGAAGTTAGAAAGACTCTGAGTTGGGATTCCTGGCTGACACGGTCGGTGGAACCTGGGACTTCATCTCAGGGTTGTGAGTTCAAACCCCACTTTGGGCGTAGGGATTACTTAGAAATAATGTAAAAAAAATAAATAAATAAAAGATAAAGAATCTAAACTAAAACTTAATTTATCTCTTTCCTCATCCCAGTTTTAGTCAGGCTTAATTAAAATAAAGATTTGCATTTCTTACATAATCATTGTACATAACGATTTAAAAAATTATGGAGCAAAATAGAAATTGTTAATATCTTATAAATTTTTAAAATAACACTTAATAATATCTGTAGTAAAATGACTGAAGAGTTACAACTACAGTACCAAGTGCTATCACCTGGGCAAAATGACTTAACCTCTCTAGGCCTCAGTTCACCCATCTGTAAAATGGGGATGGAAATACTATTACATTTACAGAGTTGTTAAGACAAACTTTAATGAGTTAATATAAATAAAATTTGTGGGATAGTGCCTAGCATAATGTTAGCCAGTTTGATTGTGATTGGTTGTGGCTTCTTAGAGAAGTATGATGAAAAAACTCCAGCTCCTTCCAGGTTGTCCATGAGTGAGGAGGATCAGCCTTGGTGCAGGAGAGCTCAGGTGTGCATGACTGCCAACCACTTCTGAATCATACCATGGCTGCAACTCTAAAAGGATGTGTGCAAACTGACAAGTACCAGCAGAAATCAAGATAATTTAACAGCTGAGGCAATTAAAGGTAATCTAATTGGGCTTCATTTTTCTCCCTTTGTTAAACAATTTTTTATTGCAGTTACAATGTCGTAACTACAGAGTAAAACAAAGTAAATTTTTAGAAGCCCACCCTCATTTTGGATGGTAATTTCCATCCATAGTATCCATTGAGGTCCGGGTGAGCTATATGGAATAAACCTGTCTGCTATGGTTTGAATATTTGTGTCCCCCTCCAAAACTCTTATTGAAATCCTAACCCCAAAGATGCTGATATTAGTAGGCGGGGTGCTTATTTCCAGAGGGTGGAGCCCCTGGGAGAGCGATTCATATCCTAGAGAAGAGACTCCAGGAATTTCCTAGCCCCTTCTACCATATGAGGATGTGAAGAGAAGTCTGTAACCTGAAAGAAGGCCTCCCTGACCATTATGGTACCATGACCCTGGACTTGGAGCCTCCAGAACTGTGAGAAAGAAGTTTCTGTTGTTTGTAGCCATAATCTGTGGTATTCTGTTAGCGCAGCCTGAACAGATGAAGAAATTCTCCCCGGCTCAGAACCTTCTATATCTATTGATTCTCCTTCGTTTCTATCATTTGGAGGGGAGTTTTCTAGGAAAAGCTTCCCGCTTTTATGCTCTTCGGTGTAATTTATTAGTATAAAAATACTTACCGTATTATAATTATGCTTCAAATAAATTTTCATAGCTTCATACTGCATCATGGTTTACTTCTGAGCTCCTAGTGTTGGACATGTAATTTACTTCTGTTTTTCCCTCAGAAATAAAATGCTAATGAACATCTTTGCTGATAAATTTGTGGGCTCATTTATGACTATTACCTCAAGATACTAGGCCACATGTCTCTAATGCCATATTGTTAAGAGCCTGGATGACATCAACATTTTGGGCAACAGCCTGAACGCGCTGCTTATTCACATGGAGCTTTTTGGTCAACCAAAAGAGCCCTCTTTTTCACATTTGTGACCGTTTAACCACATCTCGTCCACCAAGACCCAAAACATTTGTTTTTAACCCATCATTCCAAGCCTATCGAGATTATTTTTTTTTAAGTTTCTATTGTTTAGTTTGCAGAACATTCAACATAGGAAATGTGGTGAAAGAGGCATGCTCACAGATTGTATATAGAAAATATTTGCTTGCCTACAAATTAAGAAAAAAAAAGAATTTTGGCCAAATTAACACCACGCAGGTTTTAAATTTGCCTGGAACCCCCCACCTCATAGAAGGAGCCTCTGTGCTCCCCCATAGTCATTCCTCCCTCCCCCATAGTCATTCCTTCCTCTGCCTCACAAATTAAGACTCTCCAAGGCACACCAGCAGTGTGGGCTATATCAGCCTCCCCTGTTTTAGAACTTCCTGCCTTTCTCCCAAATCAGAAGGTTCACAGCCTTTTGGGGATGCCTAAAATGTCCCCTCATTATGTCCAATCGCAGTCTTTCTTTCACGCCTAACTGCCTCCTTCATGTGGAATCAGCAGAGGAATGAGCTCTATTTCTGACAATACCCAACGGGGTGGCCCCTGTTAGTAACTGTGATCATCAGTGCAGCTCCAGGTTTCAGCAAATATTTATGTGGGCCTACTGTATGCATGGCTTCAAGCTTAGACACCCTGAAACCAATGCTCACCAAAGGTACACACATTTAAATCTATATACAATCGCCATGGGGGAAAACGCCTTTTGAAAAAACAAATACCCACCACTTTAAAATCCGCTACCAACTTTCTTAAAATAGTAGTTAAGGGTAGCAGGGAAGGGAAAATGAAGCTTATCTTGAAATCTCACAGCTAAACTGTTATTCTCCCTCCTTTACAACTCTGTAACCACTTTATGGATTTCCCGGCAAAGTATTTGTGTCTGGGTGGTGAAACCCGGGGAAGTAAAATGTAAATGCCAGGACTCGGGGGTGACATATTCACACCAGATTTCAGAAGCGAAAGAATAAAAGCTCACAAGTGCTAATCTAACTCCAAGCTGACAAAATAAAGACAAATTAATGTAAGCTCTCTGGAAAGTCTGGAGCTGAGTAAGCTATAATGCTTGGAAAAAAAATAGGTACAACAGTCCCTTCTTCTGGTCATTATCTTCTGAAGTGCGTGAGACATTAAATAAACAGTCATATTATGTTCAAAATACTCCTAAGATGAAAAAGACTGTCAACCAAGCATTTGCAGAAGATAATGGCAAAGAAAAGACAACAACGTAGAAGTAAGACATCCGGAAAATAAAATCATTGAGCAGGCTTTCAGAACTGACAGGTTCTGAAGGAGGCAGTTTCTTCCTACCTAATTTTTTTTAAAGAAAAAAAGCTTATGAAAAATGATTTTTTGTTGTTGTTTATTTATTTTTTTTTGGTACCTTCAGGGCTGGAGAGAACTTAGGACCCGCTAGTCTAGCTCTCCCTCTTCCCCCTGCAGGTGAAGACACTGGGACCCTAGGGACTTTTCAAAGTCAAGAGCAGGACAAGGCCTGGGGTGCCAGTCTAGAGCCCATGGTCCAATGTCCCAGGTCACAACAAACACATTGTTATCCCCTTAACTTGAATCAAAGGGCCATGCTCAAGAACTTAGGATAAATTCTGGGGACTTTCAAAAAACAAGACCATACAACAAGTAAATGTACTAGCCTGGATCCTGCGTTGGGGGCAAATTCTGTAGAAGATATTATTGAAATAATTTATGAAATTTGAATAGCAATAGTAGTGTTTAATATATGTTAAATTTCCTGAATTTATAACTACAATGGGTATGTGAGAAAATGTCTTTTTTCATAGGAGATACATGATAAAATATTTAGGCATAAAGAGACATAATGGCTGGAATTTGTTCTTGAGTGGTTCAGAAAAAATACATTTTTTAAAGAGAAAGATAAAACAAATTTGACAAAATACTAGTAAATAATCAATCTGGGCAAAGAATATACAGGGATTTTTTTTTTTTAAGATTTTATTTATTCATTTGACAGACAGAGATCACAAGTAGACAGAGAGGCAGGCAGAGAGAGGGGGAGGAAGCAGGCTCCCTGCCCAGCAGAGAGCCCCATGCGGGGCTCGATCCCAGGACCCTGAGATCATGACCTGAGCCAAAGGCAGAGGCTTAACCCACTGAGCCACCCAGGTGCCCCAGGATACTTTTTTTTTCCTTGTTTTTTAAGATTTTATTTTTAAGTAGTCTCTACACTCAACGTGGGGTCAAATTTAAACCCTGAGATCAAGAGTCATATGCTCTAACCACTGAGCCAGCCAGGTGCCCCTACAGGGATTCTTCATACAACTTCTTACAACTTTTTTGTAAGTTGAAATTATTTCAAAAGAAAAGCTTTAAAAATATTTTAAAAACTAGATGTTCTGTGTATTTATTCTGGGCCACTGAGCAAAAGTATTTCCATGACCCCATCCCGGCGGACCTGCTCTGAAAGAGAAGGGATAAATACCTCCCTTGCACGGTTTGCAGGACACAGAAATCCCCACCAGACAGAATGCTGAGCCACTGTAGTCAGCCAACCCTCCAGGCGAGTCAGGATCAACTGGGAATAGCAGGGGATAGGGAAGGAACCGAGTTAGTTTGGGTCACAAGCTCTGGGAGCAGACGAGCTCGTAGTCCTAATTTTCTCTCACTGGCTTTGTGACTGAGGCAGATTGCCTGACTTCTCTGCATCTCTGCATTCCCATCAAACGTTGTCTACTTTGCAGAGTGATGGTAAGGATTAAACCACCCAAAGCTTACCACTTTCTAAGCCTGGTACAAAATAAATTTTCAAGGTGGAAATTGTTTTGATTATTATCAAGTCTGAGTTTAAGTATACAGGCTGCCAGAAAACATCTCATTCGTTCACCCCTTCGCTTCTTCACTCAGATCCACAAGCTTCTATTTGACAAGAGGGGTGTGGAGCTTAAGGTGTTCAGCCACGTACATGACAATTCCCTCTGTCAGAGGGCTTTTCAAGGAATCAGCAGGTAAATAGGCAATTACACCAAAAGCAAGACCAGGGATGTGAGTGGGCAGTGTGAGAGGATGATCAGCATGAGGTAGGAACGCTGGGACTGGCACCTGAGCCAACCTGCGGGGGGCCGAGGAGGACCTGCCAGCCCAGGAGGATGGAGAGAAGTGAGCAGGCAGAGATGGGTCAGCGGGAAGGACATTCCAGTCAGTGGGAACAGAAAACATATGCAGAGAGGTGGTGGTGCCCTTTAGGAATCAACAGCACAGGCGTATACCCGCAGAGGTGCCAAAGGCACTGCAGACACCTTCTGAGAGACATTTCCTGGAGGTGGGGCTAAATGGTAGGTTAGAGCCAGAGACAAGGCCTTGGAGTGTTAAGGAACTTGGGTTTTTCCTGAAGAATCTTCTGAACGGTTGTAAGCAGAAGACAGATGAAAACAGATGAGAATCTTAGAAAAATTATCCTGGCTACAACCTGTCCCTCCAGTACCATGGTTGGAGATGGAGCTCTGGCGGGAAGCGACAGTGATAGCAGCAAGGCTAGATTCCAGAAGAATCTGGAGAGAGTATAAAAGGATTTGGTACTTGCCTGAGGGTAGATAAGGAAAGGGAGGAGTCTAAAGAAATCTCGGTTTCTAGGTCAGGAGGTCTATTTTGTTGGGTAGATAAAGGCCCCATTAACTGAAACAGGAAATATCATGTGGAAGGTGGTGGACACAGAAGGAAGGAATGTTCTTCCACTACTAGAAGCTACTGGATTTATCAGTCACACGGGGCGGGGCAGGGTGCCTCTGGGTGGATGGAAGGGACGGAGAGAAAATGGGGCGGAGGAGTTTATTTCTAAGGAGGTCGAAAGTGATGTAAAGATATATTTCCCCCTTCTCACAATTCTTCCAAGGGCCAGGTTGACAAATTAAACACTTCAAGAACTTGTAATCCTCCCACTAAGAACTATGTGAAGAAATAGCTGAGAACTGAAAAAATTTTAAGACATACATTCTATGAGCCAGCAATTCCACTTCTAGAAACCTGTCCTACAACTACACTGGCATTCCTGAGCATAAGAAGAACATACAAAGTCTATCCGTGGGGAATTAATAAATCAACTATGATACATTACTATGGAATACAAAAATACAAGCAGCTATTAAAAGAACAAGGTGGGAGAGAGAAATCTCTATGGGGAACAGAAAAATCTCTTGAAATGTATTTCAAGGGACGCCTGGGCACCTCCGTTGGTTAAGCCTCTGCCTTTAGCTGAGGTCATGATCCCAGGGTCCTGGCATTACAAGTCCCTTATCAGGCTCCTTGCTCAGCCAGGAGTCTGCTTCTCCCTCTCTCCCTCCCCTGCTCATACTCTCTCTCTCTCTGTCATATAAATAAATAAAATCTAAAAAAAAAAAAGAAGAAGGGAAGAAATGTATTTCGAGACATAAGGAGTAGAACACCACCTATCACACTGCATTTCTACTTACTTAAACTCTCCATGTGGGTTGGGAGTAGGGACTACATTACATATGTGTGCATGCCTCTATGTGGTGTACAGAAATGGAAAGATACATATTAAACTATTAACATCTCAGTGATGAGAGTAAAACTTGAGAGAGAGGGTTAGGGGTAGGATGAAAGACAGCCTATATTTGCATTCAAATATTCTGTTTTGTTTGAATTTCACTTATAATAAAACTGTCTTCATGTTACATGTGTATTTTTTAAAGATTTTTAAAAAATATTTATTCATTTATTTGAGAGAGCATGTGCACACACAACTGGGGGGAGGGGCATAGGAGAGGGAGAAGCAGACTCCCCACTGAGCAGGGAGCTGGAAGCTGGGCAGTCCCAGGAACCCAAGATCATGATGGAGCCAAAGGCAGACACGTAACCAACTGAGCCACCCAGGTGCCCCACATGTGTCTATATATACATATATATATATTTTTTTTTTAAGATTTTATTTATTCATTTGACAGACAGAGATCACAAGTAGGCAGAGAGGCAGGCAGAGAGAGAGGAGGAAGCAGGCTCCCTGCTGAACAGAGAGCCCAACAAGGAGCTTGATCCCAGGACCCTGGAACCATGATCTGAGCCGAAGGCAAAGGCTTTAACCCACTGAGCCACCCAGGCGCCCCTATATATATTTTTAAAACATCTAGAAGTTGGGGGAGGACTTTGGGAAATGCAGAGAGCTCGTTCAATAAATATTCATTCAGGTCCAATTGTGCATCAAGCACTAATTAGACACAAGGATACCTCAGTGAACAGCAATAGCAGAGATGTCTTCCTCCTAGGCGTTATAGTCTAGCCGTGAAGACAGATCATTAAACATGTGACTATAATAAGAAATGACAACACCTTGGCCCAGAATAAGCATTAGGTCCATATAAGGCACACAGGAGGCCTAGGAGAAATCAAGGATGGCTTTCTGGAGGGGGTACCATTAAGTTGAGACCTAGGAGATGGGCAGGAGTTAGGAGAGTTTCTACTGCTGGATGGAGTCTGAAGAAGGCAGGTACATTTGGGGCCTACGGCGAGAGACGGAAGTAAGAGAGGAAGCTGGAGGTTTAAGCACATACATTTATGAAAGGGCATAGGATTTGCCATGCTATAGAATTTGGGTTTTATCTTTACTGTGAGAACCCCTGACAAATTTCAAGTAAGGCAGTGAGAGGTTCAGATTTGCCATTTAGAGCGATCACTCTGTCAGCAGCTCTTCTCAGCTGTGCACTCAGCCGCAAGGATGGGATCGCCCGGAATGAAAAGAGTAGAGAAGAAGATTCAGGATTCCCGATCTGGAAAAGAGACAGTAGAAGATCCAGTCTGACTACACCAGACTAGCTGAACTAATACAGGCAAGAGAAGCAAGTCACAGAGGTGGGAAACAAGCAGCTGACAGGCCGGCACAGAAGGCAAACAGATAACCAGTATGTACGGATCATGGTATTGAGTATTCGGGGGAGGGAGGGTGAATGCTGGGAGTAGAGTCCAAACACTAATCCTGCAGTCGGAAGGAAGGAGTAGCTGATCCCAACTGCAGAGCAAAAAAAAAAAAAAAAAAATCTCCTGGGAGAGGCTGTATCTGAAATAGGAGGGGACAGATGTATAGGGCTTTCAAAAGACATGAAAACAAAAACAAAAAACCACCATAGCATGTTTCATTAGAGAGAACTATGTGGGCATAAGCATAAAGACAGAAAACTCCAGAAAGAAGTTCAGTGGAGCTGGAGGATACAGCGCTTGTGATTCTGCCAAGAGAAAGCGAGATGAGAAAGTGAGTTGAGAACAGATACTGATGATAACATTAGCTAACAGGGGCCCAGCTCTGTCCTTCACAACGCTGGGCACAAAATATATGAGCTTGTTTGTCTGTTGCCCGAAAACCCACTACAGTGAATGTTCTGTGGGTGAAGGACGTGGCTGATCTTACCTACCACTCTCCCCAAAAGCCTCCTTTAGTTCCTGTCTTCTAGTAAGTACTCAGCAAGTGCTTATTGGATGAATAAATAAGTGAGTGAATTAATAAATGAAAATGTAAAGCACTTAATTCAATGAATGACATAAATACTATTTAATAAACAGTAACTATTATTCATAATAATAGTCATTACCATCATCATGTATTGAAAAGCATTGGAAGAAAATCACCTGATGAGTTGGGGAGGTTGGCCAATTACCTTGCCTTAAGTACCTTGCTTGAAATATATCATTATTCCTGGGCACCTGGGTGGCTCAGTGAATTAAGTGTCTGCATTCGTCTCAGGACATGATCCCAGAGTCCCCGGATCGAGTCCCACAAGGGGCTCCCTGCTCATCAGGGAGCCTGCTTCTCCCTCTACCCCTCCCCCTGCTTGTGCACTCTCTCTCAAATAAATAAATAAAATCTTGAAAAAAAAATACTATTACTCCCCAAAGTTCACTTACTAAACCATAAACTTAAGTCTCTAGCAAGGCATTTGAAATCCTTCATTCTTTAATTCCATCCTAACTTTCAGGAAGGTAAGTTTCATTCACTACTGCAAGATATTCTTCCTTTCTCTTCCCTATGCCCAGAGTTGACAGTTCCTTCCAAGTTCAGAGGCAAACCGCAAATGCCAAGTTCAGAGGCAAACCGAAGAAGGAGGTGGAAAGGAATCAGATAATTAACATAAAGGTGTTAAAGAATAATAACAATATCCAGCATTTAGCCCATTCCCCATAACTATGCTAAGCAAATTACTTATTAACAACCTACAAGTAGGTATTACTCTTATTCCTATTTCCCAGGGTGAGTAATTCACCAGAGACAAGAGTTCCTATTTGGGGAGCTGGGACATGAACTTGCTTCAGAGGCCCGGTGATGGACCAGACCACTTTCCTTGTTACCACTGCAGAGCTTCTATGAAAGACATTGAATCCAAAATTTGGATTTTATTTTGACGGGCACAGATGATGATACAGGCTCTAGTTTGAGGGGAAGACCCTGTCTCTATTCAGCGACCAGTTCACAGACACATTTTTCTGGAGCACGGGGTACATTTAGAGGGACAAGGCAAAGTAGAACTGGGAAGTTGGTTGGAACACGATCCCAGGAAATTGGCCCCTAATTACTAAGAAATGGAGAAACAAAAGAAGTCTGAGCAAGGAAGTGGTACCACCCTCCCCCACCCCATGAACTCACTTTCGGGGGGCGGGTCCTCGGGGGGAGGGGGGAGCCGCCTTAAACATTTATTAGGCAACTATTCTGGGAAAGCGATGTTCTGTGGACTTGGCAATAGTTGTATACAACTTAACCATGGTGAGTCCTGCCTTCAACCAGTTTCCGGTCTAGTGAGAGAGGGAGAGCCCCCACACAGAAAAGTGCCAGGTTCACACCAGCAGGTAGGGAGGTGGAGGACTCAGAGGCCAGTGGCTGAAGCATCCCTAATTCAGTTCCCAGACCACAGGCTCCTTTCTGGCTCTGACTAGGTCTTGCGTCCTAAATCCCTAAATCCGGTCTGAAGATTGCGGAGGTCTTTATCACCTCCCCACCAGAAAATCTGCACTCCCATTCATATGAACTTCTTCCTGAAACCAGAAATGTCTGGTTTGAAATATTCCCCTCCAACCAATCTAGCTTTTTGCATTAAATTAACCCTAACCACCTCAGGCCAGTTCACGTGTTGGGCCTTCCCCAGATTCTGGCTACTGTGGTGTAATTGTCATCTGCAAAAGGTTAAAAAAAGATAAAACCTCTAGGGCATTGCCTGGGTGTAAAACCTGGACTGGAGAAATGGTCTTTTTTTTTTTTTTCTTTTTTGACATAAGAAATCACACTTCAAGAAGAACCCAGTTTAACTAGTTTTTTGTTCACCTAATTACAAAAGTTCTAATGCAATGAACCAATAAAAAAAGTACTATAGAGAGGAAATCCTCCATAACCCCACCCACTAAAGATAACCACTGTGAGCAATGCGATACGGATCGCTTGTGATTCCTGACTAATTTTCTGATTGCTAGAGAAGAGAGAGACAGATAGGTAGATAACATTAATCCACACATAAACAAATAAGCAATGCATGTGATTTTGCATCTGTTTATCACCAAGCAATATAGCTTTCACTCATTTTTAATGCCATATAGTATACAAGTGTATATACAAACCCTATTTTTCTTATCAAATCCCACATCCATGGGGCGCCTGGGTGGCTCAGTCGGTTTAAGCATCTGCCTTCAGCTCAGATCATGATTCTAGGGTCCTGGGATCCAGTCCCCATATGGGCTTCCCGCTTGGCGGGGAGTCTGCTTCTCCCTCTACCCCCTCCCCCTTTGCTTGTGCATGCTCTTCTCTCTCTCTGTCAAATAAATAAAATCTTTAAAAAAAAAATCCCACATCCATAAATACTCATTTTCCTTCTATTGTTTATTATTTATGCATTTACTTTTTATTGCTATTAACACTGGTTAACACCCTTGTACATACGTTTGCATGATTTCGCTAATACTACTAATGTATAATTTCTTTTAAAACCTGCTCCAAGAATCCATTTTCATTTGAATTGATATTGAAACCACTCTGACTGGATGAAAATGCCTGTTTCTCCATCCCCTCACCACAACAGGTAAGCCAAAAGTTTTATAAGAGCAACTGTGTATTATCTTAGGACAAGAAAGCACTTCACTACTTAACTCCTTCACCTCCCGGGAAAAATGAAACAGTAAGAGCATAGGAATAAGGGCATCTTGCAGCAGGATCATTTATGGTGCTGAGATTCAGACTGTAGGAATATTCGACTCAGAATGATCCAGGAAAGATTGATGAAGGCCTTTAGTTTTAGGCAGGAGACTGAAAAAGCAAAAGACCTTGATGGATGGAGAAATGCTTTTCTATGGGAAATGATAAGGTTGCAGTTTGGAAAGTTAATTTGGAGATTCACTGGTGTTCAGCTGGAAATTTTACAGTGCTTTAAAAACTTATCTTGGGGGCCACTACACAAAATACATTGTTATCAGACAAAATAAGTACTTTTGTGGTTTGGTAAGGCAATGCTAGAAACTCTGAAGGGCAGCTTTTCTCTGGGAAATCACACTTGCTCTGAACACAAGAGCTGGTGGCTGTGTGCCACCAACACTCAACAGTCATATGGACACTCCTGCACTAGACGACCCGAAAAGCAGAAAAGAGCTTGCAAACCGTAGATCAATCCAGTCCAAAGGCCTGTGTGTAGCTGGTGGCTCAGACATCAGCCGGCTGCGCAGCCCTAGCTGGACAAGCCACTTAACACGGCTAACCCTCTGTTCTGTGTTGTAAAGTGAAAGCATGGACAGGATGCTTTCAAGGTATTTTTCAGCTCTGAAAACTGTCAGAGGATAGCACTGGCCCTGCTATGTTTATCAGGTGTCTTGGAAATTCTGATACTAACTGACGTTCAAGAACCACTGAATTAAGGAAACCATGAAAGGGGAGCTTTTGCAAATGTATAGCTCTTGTGACAATTAGTGGAATGATACATTAAGTGTTGAATGCTTCTAAAATATCATTTTTATCACAAGGCCTTGTTTACTTAATGACTTTACTTCTGGGAAGGATAAATTCCTTTTTTTTAAAGATATAATTTATTTATTTGCCAGAGAGAGGAGGGGGAATGGAGAGAGCGAGCTCAGACAGCACAAGCAAGGGGAAGTGGCAAGAAGAGGAAGAAGCAGACTCCCTGCTGAGTAGGGAGCCCCATGCAGGCCTTGACCCCAGGCCCCTGAGATCAGGACCTGAGCTGAAGGCAGCCACTTACCCACCTGAGCCACCCAGGCATCCCTGGAAAGGATACATTCTTGGGGGGGTGGTTGAGGGGAGTTGCAAAAAGGTAGTTTTATTAAAGCACAGGGACAGGATCCATGTGAAAAGAAAGATCTGCTGCTGGAAGGATAAATTCTTAATTGTGGCGATGTCTTTGCCCACCAGTAGAAAATGTCTCCCAAGGAGAACCCCCCCCCCAGTAGATGGTTTGACCACCTGGCCCTTGGGGATTGCTTCTGGATACAATTCTTCTTCAGGTATGTTGTAGGTCACTACACTGCTAACAGCACCAATAACAACTCTTCCGTTAGGTAATTCACTTCAAGGCTTTCAAAGCACTTGCAGATTTATTTCATTTGATTTCACACTCATCCAAAAGGGTAGCAGGACAAATATCACCATATCCATTTGGGGATGCTAATTTCTCAGAGTTTTCAAATGCCCCCTTAGATACACTGGATTATACACCCAGTGAGAAGAGGGAATGATGTCGTGTTGACTGTTGTGGCCTACTCACCTGGAATACATATTTGTAATAGAGTAGCTATTCATAAAGACCAAATATGGATGCTAATTTTTAGTACTCTTATTCCCAAAAAATGCTGTATTTTGATCTATGCAAGAACAATCTCTTGTTCATCTCCACCAGAATGTCAACTCCAAGAAGGCAGAGATTTGTGCCTGATTTGTTGCTTGCTGTATTCCAAATGCCTAGAACACTGCCTGGCAAATATGATACTCAGTAATTTTAAAATAAATAAATAAAAATAAATAAACAAATACATTTCTAGCCTTAATGCCTAACCTAGTGTCTGGACCAGGATTATGTTTACTAAGTGTGTAAAGAATGAAGTATTACAAGGGAAAGAAAAGGGGGATGGGAGATAGGGAAGACCTTAAATATTTAAGCCAATAAAATCAAATTATCTCATTTAGAACAAAGTAATTATTAAATAAACATCCACTAGATAGACTACATTAAGCCATCAATAAAATGACTATATGCTACTGAATTTTAAGCAAGTATATATATTTCTTTGATAAAGATAGATTTTAAAATTACATATATGTTTTTCACAAGATAAGTGAAAATAAGTTTTGCAATATAATTGGAACTAAGTAAAATAAAATTTTTGAATGTAAAAAGACTGGGAAGTTGGATTATTTCAGGATAAATGAGTTAATGGCTGATTTTTAATGCTCATCTTTTATCCATATTTGTTGAATTTTCTATCCTACACATGATTTGCCTTTGTAATGAGAAAAAAGAGAAAATGAAAGAAAAATGGATGGAAGGAAATACCTTAAAATTCTAACAATGGTTTAATGTGGTAGTGAGGACATGGGCTTATTATTTTTAATTATTTTCTCTATCTTTAAATATTTTTGAATTATTTGCATTATCCATTCAATGAAACAAAATTATCATTAGAAACTTGCAAAAATCTATGCAGTCTGAGATATACTTTGCAAAGTCAAATATTTGTCAGTAACTTGAAGCACACACCAAGTGTCAAATTTTGAAAAAGGAAACTTTCACAGGTTATCAGTAGAAGCCAGAGTTGTGACTTCCCAGAAAAATCCCAGAAACTTTTAGCTACGGCACCAAAATATGCCCAGAGAGTTCCTGGTTGGGTGGGGAGGGGGTGGGGGCTGAGTCAGGGCCACTGTGGAATCCTTAATATTCCCACAGAACTTCTGTGGCAGGACTGATTGATGGATGATATATAATTAATTTCACTTGACAAGCATAAAGGAAAAATTTCCCTGAGCCACTGTAACCTGAGCTAATGAAACCCTATTTAACCAAGGGTGTGTATTTAGACTGGATCTTACCTTAGTGACTTAGCCATTAGTAGGAATTCATTGTTTACTTTTAGGATTCTTATCAGTACTTAGACTCTGTTTGCATGTGATTTTCACCTGATTGCTCAACATCCTCAGCGTTATATGATTTGGGAATAAATGAAACATTGCAAGATCACAAAAAAAGCTAATCTCAACTATCTAATCTGTTTCAAACTTTATGATTTTCTCTTCTCTTTCAGGATGCATGATGACTTTCTCGGGAAAGATCTGTAAACACAAGAGACACTTGTTTCAGGTTGTGTAAAATATAAGATTCTTCCATATCCTTTAAGGCTTTTAGAGATTCAGGCCATGTCATCACACGTAAACATCCTACCCCATTTATTTCTACAATTCCACTGGGGCATGACTGTGGAGAACCTCCCCTTGAGTCTGCTCCCCAGGAATCTGCCCTGTATAAAAAGTTTCAGGGAGAAAAAAAAAAAAAGATGCTCTCTAAGAGTTCATAAGAAACATTTTGGGGTCCCCAAACTGGTTAACACTAGACAGAAGGCAGGAGATCTGAATTCTGCTTATATGCCATATGACCTTGGGCAAGTCATCTACTTTTAGGGACCTCCATTTCCTCATTTTACAAGGACAGAACTGAAATTAGTTGACCTCTAAAGTCTGTTTCAATTCTAAAGCTCAGACTCAGAAGGAATCCATTTTGATGGTCAGTGGCAGGAAGGCCCAGGAGGTACTGATGGGCCCTACCTTCCTCATTAGAGAAATGGGGACTTATGCAGCATCTAAGTCTCAAGGGAAGTGTGAGGGATTCCCATCCATCCCTACCTACTCTTAGAAAACTGAGCAATGAGCGTGGAGATTCAACAGCCCTAAATACCCCTAGAAATAAAAGGCCTGTATGCATCAGGTAAGTGGGCATTTGTCTTTCTCCTGGATGGTTGGAGCTGTGTTTTTATTTCCATGGCAAAGACACAAGCTCATAGCTGTGCCATGCGGAAGTGTGCATGAATAATTAGGGGCAGTGACAGCTGAACACCAAAAGGGTTGGTTCTGTGAGCCCTCAGATTTTGGCAGCCTTGAGAACCTTCCAAACAGAGACCTACTCTAGGGCTGCTGTGATGTCATCCAATGCCTGGGGCGGGCTACAAGCCCCAGCACTGCCTTACTTATCCCCACACAAATGTCCCTGTCCTCTGCCAGGTGTGCTCACAACGGGTGGCCCAGATCTATGGTGGGGGAGGAGGGCACACTCCAGGAGTAGCTTCTTCCTGGCTCTCTGCCCAGGAGCCACAGGACAGCCTGCTTTGCTCTCCAGGCTGAAGAGGGTTTTTTGATGTCTGCTTAGCCCTCATCTCTATACATCCTACCTTTGGTGGGAGCCTACATTCCTCTCTCAGGCCTCCTTGGGGATTCTGGCTCCCTACTTTCTGCATTCTGCCCCTGCTTTGGATATCTCAGAATGTGAAGGGAAGCACTAGAGTCAGGCCCCGTTTCCCCTTCCTCTTCCTCCCAGCACCCAGTTCCACCTCCACAGCAGTACTGGGTCAATGTTCCCAAAACATGACTCAATGTCACTTACCAGCTCAAAAAGCCAGCATTACCCTATTTCCTGGTAATTAAATACAAATTTCTTTACCTAACCTTCAATGTTCTTTGTTACCAACTTTACCTCCAAGTTCTCCCTAACATTCGCCAGGCACCCCAACTCAAATGGAAAATCTCCTGCAAAAGAGCCCAGACTTAACCATCTGTACATTTTGCTGGCTCTACACACACACACATACACACACCAGTTTTGCAGAGCTCGCTCATCCTGCAAGGTCTAGCTTGCAGGACTTTTCTCTCAGGAAGCCTTCTTGACATCTCTCAGCTTGAAGTCTTCTGAACCCCTTAACTTTCAGATTCATACCTGTTTGGAAACATTCAGCACATTCTAACTACAATCACAAAGCTAAAGAAACAAAGAATTACCAACAGTCTCCTCTGTTCTATCTTTGTATGTAGTAGATTCTCAAGGAATGTTTAATGAACCAAGAGTACTGGTCAACCTGATGCTGCAGACTAATTACACACCTCTGGATCTCTAAGGAAAAAAGCAGTTCTGAGTACCAGAAGTTGGAATCCACAAGTTAGAAATGTAGGCTCTTCCTCTTAGAGGACAAACTTCCTTCCAATGAAGAATAAACTGCCCCTCACCAATCAAGATGCTCCAGCTAAGATACTTTTTTGTCACCGACTCTTATTGACACCTAAGAAAACCTCTCCCCATACAAATGTGCATCTTCACACCCAGACACATATTAATGTTCAATTTTTTATTTTTTATTTGGTAATAAATTTAAACTTACATAAAGTTGAAAAAATATAAATAGCATAAGTAACTTCCATATACTTTTACCCAAATTTGCTTATTAATACATTTCCTTTTATCATTTGGTCCCCTAGCTTGTTCATTCTTGCTCTACATGTGTCTCTGTGTGGGTACACATAGCCACATATTTTAAAATTTTTTTAAGGTTATTTCTTCATGTAATCTCTACATCCAATGTGGGGCTCCAGCTCACAATCCAGAGATCAAGAACCACATGCTCTTCTGAATAAGCCAGTCAGGAGCCCCTACATATTTTTTCAAATATATATATATATATATATATATATGAGTATATATATATAATTTTATATATTATACATTTTATATATATATATATAATTTTTTCCTGAACAATCTGAAGGTTAGTTGTGTAATCAAAGCCTTTTACCTCTAAATACTTATGTATCTCCTAAAAACATTTCTTACATATTCTTTTATGTAATTACAGTACAGTTATTGACTTCATAAATTTGTATATTTTTATTGAATCCACCATCCCTATTTCAACATATGAGTTGGTCTAATATTATCCTTTATAGGATTCTTTTTTCCTTTAGTGAAGAATCCAGTCTAGGGTCGAGTGTTGCATTTCATTGACATTTCTCTTTAGCCTCCTTTAATCTAGAACATTTCCACAAATTTTCTTTTTTGTTTTTTTTTGTTTGTTTGTTTTTAGAGAGAGAGTGGGATGGGAAGAGCAGAGGGAGAGAGAGAGAATCTCAAGCAGTTTCCACACCCAGCACGGAGCCTAACACAGGGCTCGATCTCACAACCCTGGGATCATAACCTGAGCTGAAACCAAGAGTCAGATCCTTAACTGACTGAGCCACCAGGTGTCCCTGTTTTGTTGTTGTTGTTGTTGTTGTTTTTTATAAACTCTACATCCAACAGGGGGGTTGAACTCACAACCCAAAGATCAAGAGCCACATTAGGTGCCTGCTAACTAAGCCAACCAGGCACCCTTCTTTGTCTTCCTCCTCCTCCTCCTTTCCTTTCCTTCCTTCCTTCCTTCCTTCCTTCCTTCCTTTCTTCTTCTTCTTCTTCTTCTTCTTCTTCTTCTTCTTCTTCTTCTTCTTCTTCTTCTTCTTCTTCTTCTTCTTTTTTCTGTTAATATATTTAAAGAGTAAAGATCCCCTCACTTTCTTTTTCTTTTTTTAAGAAATTAAATGGAACATTTTTCATTTTGTGTTTGTCTGAGGTTTCTTTGTGATTAGATGGACGTTTTGCATTCTAGGTTGGCAAACTATGGAAGGCAGACTATGTTCACAGTATGTCCTGTTCCTCATTGGTGAAGTTCATTTTGATCACCTTGGGATGGTGTTATACAATTTCTCCAGCATGTAGTTGCTGTGCTCAGTTCTCCCTGGCAACTGTGACAGTGTGAACAGACTTAAAGGTGTCTCTTAAAGGAGATACTACAGGACGTAAAGATTCCACCCCTGATCACATGTACTTAGTATAATTTGTAGGCATTCACAGACATCTTCACAGAGGCCCTTGGTGTCCTCTGAGTTAAAAAAAAAAAAAAAAAAAAAACTATTATGTGCTTGCTGTTTTTCTCTGGTAGGGGCAGTGAGTTGATATTAGATCTATCACACACATATCTCAGCACAGTGTAGACGCTCAAATCAGAAAAAATCCACCTCTCACCAGCTCTGAACTGTTCACGTGGGTTGCTGTGAAGATTAAATAAGGTCACAAATAGGAAGCTCCCGAGTCCTTGGCATATGGCCTTTATCTAATGAATGTCGGTCCCCTTTCCTTTCTTATGATTAATTAAATGCTACTGAGGCAGAACCAACCAGACCCAAGGATCCAAAGGAAAGAAAAGCCTTATGGGAGCACTCAGCTACAGTCTTTGCTGAGATCCAGATGCATGGGGCCTTGGGGGAACTTCTTAACCGCTTTGTGCATCAGTTTCTACATGTGTAACATCTGTAAATACCACCTAAATTCATAGCATTATGAGAGTTACATAAACTAACACATACAGAGGGTGTAGAAAAGTGCCAGGCACCCAGTGGACACTGTATACATGTGAAATCTCATAGATGGACTATAAGCTCCATGAAGGAAAGGAGTTTGCTCCCTGAATGATGCCCACTGCTCAAAGTGTGTCCTGCATGTAGTCATCCATGATACCACAAGGAATGCTAAGAAATCCAGAAGGGCTTTGAATTCTCCAACTAACGTACAATTTCTTTGTTGGCTTGCTGTTGCCTACAGCTGGCTGAGAGAACTAATTAGGATCAAACGCTTTGAGGAATACTTTCCTCCTACTGACTCCTGGCAGGCGATTCCTCAGTTGGAGCCTTTGTTCTCTTATCATAGGACACGAAAGTAAAGGCCAGAAGCAGGTGCAGCCAACCAGGGCAGGCCGGACAGTCTGGCAGGCAGAAAAGCTCCCCCAGTCCTCACCACCACCAGAAAGAGGGAAATAACCACAGGGTGCCTCTGCCTAGTGTGCTGCCTCCTTCCGAAACAGTTTGACCTCTAGTTTAACTCCCTTCATTGCAAAGCAGGCTTCCCAAGCAGTAAGTTCCATCAGGAGGCTGTGGGCTAGCGCATGCACATTGAAAGCAAGCACTGTCTGCAGACTCAATAGTCAATGTGCCTCGTCATCAGTGAGCTACATCCTCAGTGGGCTTGGAGGTGGAAACCAGAATCTCTGAAAGTGCTGTTCCCGACCTCTTATAAAAATTGCTGAAAAATGCAGATTCCAAGGCCTTGACTCAGAAGTGCTAAATCAGTATTGGTGGGGATGGGTAGAAGGCGAAAGGGAGAATGGGATGGGGAGTGGAAAGGTGGAGAAGTGGGGTGAGGGGGGGAGAAAAGCAGAGATCTGACTTTTTTTTAATGAATGAACTTTATGTTTTAGACGAGTTTTAGATCTACAGGAGAATTAAGCCAAAAGTACACACCATTGCCAAATAACCCCTGCCCCCCCATACTCACAACCTCTCTCACTATGGATCTCCCCGACCAGAGTGGTACAATTGTTTCAATCCATGAACTTACCTTATACATCATTATCACCCAGTGTCCAGAGTTTACATCAGAGTTCACTCTTGATGCTGTACATTGTATGGGTTTGGACAATTGTGTGATGACATGTATTCACCATTAGTGCACCATATAAAAAAGTTTCACTGCCCTAAAAGTCGTCTGTGCTCCACCTATTCCTCTCTTCCTCCCCTCCAACTCCTTGCAACCGCCCATATTTTTTATTGCTCCATAGTTTCACCTTTTCCAGAATGCCGTGTAGTTGGACTCATACCATAAGTAGTTTCTTCAGATTGGTTTCTTTCTCTTAATAATATGCATTTAAGGGGCACCTGGGTGGCTCAGTAGGTTAAGCCTCTGCTTTCAGCTCAGGTCATAATCCCAGGGTCCTGGGATATAGCCCCGCATCCGACTTCCTGCCCAGTGGGAAGCCTGCTTCTCCTTCTCCCACTCTCCCTCCTTGTGTTCCCTCTCTCGCTGTGTCTCTCTCTGTCAAATACATAAGTAAAATCTTTTAAAAATAATAATAATATGCATTTAAGATCCTTTCATGTCTTTTCGTGGCTTAATAGCTCATTTCTTTTTAGTACTGAATAAATATTCCATTGTCTAGATGTACCGGTTTGTTTATCCATTCTCTGACTGAACAACATCTTGGTTGCTTCCAATTTGGTCAATCATAAATAAAGCTACAATGAACATCCATGTATAGGTTTTCGTGTGAACAGAAGTTTTCAACTCATTTGGGCAAACACCAAGAAGTGTGATTGCTATCGTAAAAATATGTTTAGTTCTGTAGGAACTGTCACACCGCCTTCCAAAATGGCTGTACATTGTGCATTCCCATCGGCAGTGAGTGAGAGTTCCCGTTGCTCCACATCCTCACCAGCATTTGGTGCTGTTCACATTCTGGATTTTGGCCATTCTAATATGTATGTAGAGATGACTCATTGTTTTAATTTGCAATTTACTGATAACATATGATGTTGAACATCTTTTCATATGCTTACTTATCCTCTGTTTATTTTCTTCGGTGGGTGTCTGTCTGGGTCTTCTGCCCATTTTTTAACTGGATTGTTCATTTTCCTTTTGTTGAGTTTTAAGAGTTTTTTGTCTATTTTGGATAAGAATCCTTTACCAGATGTGTCTTTTGAAAATATTTTCTTCTGATTTGTGGCTTTTCTTCTTATTCTCTTGAAAATCTGCCTTTTTAACCAGTTCATTCATGTGTACAATAAACTTTGTGGGTCACTGTCACTTGAGGGGTGAGAGAGATCCTTCCTTCAGCCATCAAAGCATAACAATGCATTTTATTTTGCGTATAAACACAACGCTATAAATAACAAAAGCTATAGATGTATAATGAATATAATTAAAATGCATATTTGTGAGCATCACAAAAATATCTTTATTAGCTCTTCTCTATGTAGTTTTATGAAAATAGAGCATTAGCAAAAGTCAGATGCCCTTGGTTCTAAAGGGAACTCTGGGGGCGCCTGGGTGCTTAGTCAGTTAAGCATCCGACTCTTGATTTCAACTCAGATCATGATTTCAGGGTTGCGAGATGGAGACCCATGTAGGGCTCTGTGCTCAGCCTGGAGCCTGCTTGGCTTCTAGTTCTCCTTCTCCCCCTGCCCCTCCCCACCCACAGGCACTCACTCTCTCTCCCTTTTTTTTTTTTCTCAAATGAATGAATTAATTAAATCTTTAAAAATAAATAAAGGGAACGATGCTACCAATCAGCTATATGACCTTAGCCAGGTCTCTGCCCATCTTTAGCCCCCAGTTCTCTCAAGTATAAAAATGAAGAGGATGAATTCAATAAACTTTTAAGTTCTCTCTATTCCTGTGGTTCCATCTTTTCATCAAAGCCAAGGCAAGAGGCATTTTTCTATCAATGAAACTTCTGAGTAAACATGGATGGGTACCTACTCATGAGAAATGCCTTTGATTTGGTATCCCCTAGACTGAGGATAACAATCTTCAGAGCCAGGATTTAATGCAGATTTGAATGATGGCTTAGATTAAACAAGGTGGGTATCCCCACCAACATGCCACTGTGGTCGGTAAAACAAACCCAGATTGATAATGGCTAAATTTAAATGAGAAAGTCTATGTGTACACATACACAATTACATATAGGGCAGAACATAGGAAATTTCAGACTCAACAGAGTTTGTGAATGCAAAGAGAGACAAAAATAGAAACCATCAAATGGCCAGATGGCTGAGCTTTCTATTTTTAAATATCTCGTGAGTTCTGCGGGAGTATGTCAATGAGTGGGACTAAGAAAAATGTGGTAACCTTTAGTGTTTCTGTTTTTTAAACAAAACAATATCACACAGGGTGTCAAATAGCAAAGGAATTAATAATGAAATGAGAGAAGTGAATGCTTTTAAGTCTGTCAAGCCCAGCCTTTAATATAACACCATGATTCAAAGCACGAATCAAAACCTTCTTCATGCTTGAGGCTGTGAGTTATTTACAATGACTGTAGTATTTCCAAGAAATACTGAAATCAGTAGGTGAAGTTACCTTTTTCCCCTCTCTCAAATTTCTATACCCAACTTCTCTTCAAATGTCCTCATAGAGTCATGGGGTAGCCCACAAAATGTGACAGAATCAACACATCCATGGGTCATCGATGAGCCAAACTCTGTGAAACATCTAAGAAAATGTGTTTGGAAAAGGACTGCACAGTTTAGAAGAATTTTAGAGTAACTCACGAATCAGCTAACCCAGTCAAAAGATTACTCACTTAAGAATGATATAATTACTTTCAGTTTGCTTAAAGCCAGGGAAAAGTTGACACAGCGATTAAAGGAAAATGGGTGAAAAAAATAGAGTTACATTATACCGACCAAATTCAGGCTGTTCCAAGGAGTAGGCCCAAGGCTTATTTGAGGAAAGATTATCTTGACAAATTGGATAAACATTTTCTGCATGACAGGACGCTGATGGAGAGTCTGTTCTGCAAGCACACCTGGTGGTGGTTTGCTTAGTGTTTGACCAAGGTGTTCAGCTCGCCGGAGTTCTCCCAGGGGCTTTGTTTACCGTTTGGCAGGTAGAGGCAGAGCCAGGGTAGGCCTTGGTAACGGTTGTTGGGCTCTGCAGATGTCTTACCCCACCCCAGCCCCACCCCCATCTCCCCATTTGAGCTAAAACAACTCTTGGCTAGACCGGTCCACAAAAGCTAACAGCAGACTTTGACAAACAGTTCATGCTTAAGGAGGCCTGCAGTCTAATGTCCCTGAGGCAAATAAAAATGGCAAATGCAAATAAATGCACTAACACCCCCAACCCCTCCCTTGGCTTCCTTCCATAGCCAACTGGGATGGAGAGGTCAGATCCCACTCAGGGCATTGCTATGGATGCAAATTTTCCACAAATTATCCTTAGTACCAGGATGGAGAAAGTGGGAATTCATTGTCTTTGTACTCAAGCCCATGCTTACCTAGGTCCAAATGACCGTAGATATGGGGAGACTGGTGACCTCCCCTAAGGCCTTTGTGGAGACTCGTGTGTTCTCAAGTTACCTATCTATGGGCAGGTCCCCAAAAGTGTCTTTGCTATGGCTTGGCATCCTCAAGAAGCAATCCATTTCTGGAGGCAGTAATTTGCATAATGGCTTCCTAGGGATGGCCATTCAGCACTTTCTAGAAAGTGCTGCTTTATTATTCAGGGAAGCACTAATTTGGGGAGCGGCACACCCAGGGATGTCATTAGACAGTGTGGGGTTCCCATTGCATTCAGGCCCCCCAAAGTGAAATGAACAACCCCATTGTTAGAATGATTTTGCATTTTGCTAGGTCAATTTGACTCAACAAAAATTGTCTGTGTCAACTAATTTAAGTCAATCTGTAGCTCATCCTGTGGTTCCAAGCAAAAACGCCTCATATTACTGCATAGGATATGCTGGTTAGAAATAGCATCAGAGATACCAGTGGTTTTAATTTGTTCAGTCTATAAATTCTTGTGAAGTCACGCCCAGGTGCCAGAGTGTGAAGCCCCGTGGAGCTCCACCCTCTGTCAGCATCTACTTTGCAATTCTAAAGCTAAAACTTCCATTTTACAAATTACAAATCCATACTCCTCTCATTAACAGGAATGCTCCTCATTCCTTCCTCCATCCCACTGCTTCCTCCCTCTGTTCATCCCTTTAACTGTTTTTTAACAAGTAAACAAACCAAAGAAAGTAAAATTAAATCCTAGAGGAAACCCAGAAAAACGAATTTGCTTGATTCAAATTCATCTGACATTTAATGTGTATCTCCTGCCTCCCTAAACATATCTTTCATAGTCTTCAAGTTTAGAAGACATCACATGATAAGTCCATATTCACACAGCTATAGTTCCTGTCTATAGGAACTATAGTTTCCTATAGGAACTATAGGAAATTCAGGGGTGAATTTCAGTGACTTCTGTCTGACTCAGTCCTGGTACTCATTTTATCAGATGCCAACTCCTGGGATGCCTGGGTCGTTCAGTTAAGCAGCTGCCTTTGGATCAGGTCATGATCTCAGGGTCCTTGGATCTAGCTTGGGTTTTCTGCTCAGTGGGGAATCTGCTTTTCCTTCTGTCCTTCCTCCGGGTCATGTTCTTTCTCTTTCTCAAATAAATAAATAAAATCTTTAATTAAAAAAAAAAAGGACTCTAGCTCTTATGTCTTTTAAAGATTGAGTCAAAGTGATGATTTTTCCTGATAGTACTTTAGATAATAACAAAAAAATTAATAATATATATTAATTATTTCTTATATTCTAAACCTGACATTTCAAATACAATGTAAAGTGCATTTTTCTGAAAGTTTTTTGTTGTTGTTGTTGTTCTAAGGAAAGTTGTTTTGGTGGGATGTGAATCTGAGTTGAAATCCTGGTTCTGACTCTAATCATGAATTCATCACTTGCCCTCTGGTGGCCTCAGTTTCTAGATCTATAAAGGGGGGGAAAAAGCACTTACTCCCAGGATTGTTAAGCTTTCTTTTTTTTTTTTTTAAGATTTTTATTTATTTATTTGACAGAAAGAGAGCGAAAGAGAAAGAGAAGGCACAAGCAGGGGGAGTGGAAGAGGGAGAAGAATGGGAGATGCCTGATGGTTAAACTTTCTTATAGTATTATTTATATTATTTATAATATTATTTTTTCTGCTATTTCTCCCTAAATATTATCTGTCACTCTCAGTAGACTATAAGTTCCTTTTAAATGTGGACCTTCTTGGGTACCTGGGTGGCTCAGTGAGTTAAGCATCTGCCTTCAGTTCAGGTCATGATCCTAGGGTCCTGGGAGTGAGTCCTGCATCGGGCTCCCTGCTCAGTGGAGTCTGCTTCTCCCTTCCCCCTTGCTCATGATCTCTCCTTCTCACTCTTTCTCTCTCAAATAAATAAAATCTTAAAAAAATAAATAAACATGTACCCTCTTGTCATCATTTAGGTATCCTCCATTCATTTCTTCAGATTGTGTATACCCTATTTGTTGGATAATAAATGATTTATCAGATACCACTTGTCACAAAGTGGGATCTTAATAAATGGTTTATTTATTTTCCTTTCTTATTAAAGGCTAATAATCTATTACAGAATACAGAAAATAGTTCAAATAAATGACTTAAACACTGAGACAAAAATGGAAGAGATACACAACTGTGCTCCTCTTTCGTGGAGGCAAAGGATTCTCTCCAGGTCCTCAACAGTGGTATAGGCAGGTACACAGACAGGTTGTCTTGCAATATACTCCCTAGAAGACTGGGCCAAATAATGGAAGACTCGGTGTCCAAATTATCAGGGAATAAGGGAACACAACCAATCACCTTGCATATGCTTTAGAAACTATGAAGAAGCAATTGAAGAATTGGTCTTGCCATTCCCTAGGCATCACTTTCTTGTATAATTTATCTGGTTGCAGCTTCTCTACTTCTGTTAAGTTATCAAAACTCTAGATGGGCACAAAAGAAGCAAAAGGAAAATAGGTTAACATGAAAGGAGACAACATATCCATTCACATTTTATACATGAGAAATATTGGGAATCACATTTTTTGCTGAAATTAGTCTGGGTCCCAGAGCAGGTCTAATTTCAGAGAATACTAAAGCTTTTGCCCATAGCCATGAATTGTTCAGATAGAAGGTGCCAAAGGGAGGCAGATGAATTGAGGAACAAGAACCAATCTTGAGGGAACAAAATGCCAAAGGAGCCAGTTATGCCAGCTAGTTGTTATGACACCTTGGGCCAGTAACTTTTTTAACACCCATTTGATTCATCAACTGAAAAACTAGAGAGTGAGGATTTTGTCTCTCTAAAGAGATTTTCAGCTTTGGTGTCATAATATTTTTATCACATGATTTTCCTGCAGTTGAATTTGGCAGAAGAAAATCACACAGCTATGCTGACCAGTCATGACCACTAATCAAGAAGACTCCTTTATATCTTGCCATGTCTTCTGAAACTTTCAACTTCTCTCCACACTCTCACCTCCCAGCTTTACTCTCAGCTAAAGAATTTACCTTATCCTTTATCTGAAACTATGCTGCCCAATATGGTAGCCACTAGTCGATGTGGCTATATAAATTTAAATTAACTTAAATTAAAAGTTCAGTTCCTTAGTTGTACCACATCATATGTACTATGGAGCTTCATATGCCCCGTGGCTACCATATTCAAATAACCCACAGAAAGGCAGGAAGAAGAAAACAGAAATGGAAAACAGAAAACCAAAATACAAAAGAGCAGACTAAAACCCTATAATATAATCACAGTTACATTAAATGTAAATGGTCTAAATACACAAGTGAAAAGACAAAAATTGGCAGACTAGATGAAAAACACGACCCAGCTATATGCTGTTTGCAAGAAACTCATTTCAAATGTAATGATAAAAGCAGGTTGAAAGTAAAAGGATAGAAAAGATATATCATGTAAACATTGATTAAAGAGAAGCAGAAGTGGTTATTTTAATATCAGACAAAGTAAGTAGACTTCAGAGTGAAGAAAACTATCAGAGACAGAAAGGTACATTTTAACAATAGAGAGCTAATCCACCAAGAAGAGATAGCAATTCTGTGTATACACCAAACAACACAGCTGAAAATATGTGAGGAAAACTGGTAGAACTGAAAGGGGAAATAGACAAATTCACTACTATACTTGGAGACTTCAATATACTTGGAGACTTCAATATACTTGGAGACTTCAATATTGGATATTGACAACTGGTAGAACAGTAGACAAAAGCCAGCAAGGATATAAAAGTCCTCACCCTCAGCCAACAGGATCTTATCATCATTTATAGAACATTCCACCCAACAATAGCAACATACATATTCTATTCACATGCCCATGGAACACATATTAAGATAGATTGTGTCTTGTTCCTTAAAAAAAAATTCATTTTGAAAGGTTGAAATCATACAAAATGTGCCCTCCAACCAAAATGTAGTCAAACTACAAATCAATAAGAGAAAGATAACTGGAAAATCTCCAAAGACTTAGAAACTACACAACACAGTTTTAAACAACACATTAGTCAAAGAGAAAATGTTGAGGGAAATAAAAAATACACTGAACTGAATGGAAATGAAAATATATTAATTTTGGGGGGTAGTTAAGAGCAGATATCAAAGAAATAGAAAAGAAAAAAAATAAAGAAAATCAGTGAAGCCAAAAGCTGGTTATTTGACAAGATCAATAAAATTGACAAACCTCTAGAAAAACTGACAAAGAAAAGAGGGAAGACACAAATTTCTTTTTTTTTTTTAAAGGTATT
The DNA here is from genome assembly GCF_922984935.1 of Meles meles. NCBI lineage: Eukaryota > Metazoa > Chordata > Mammalia > Carnivora > Mustelidae > Meles > Meles meles. The sequence continues at coordinate 57,294,387 of NC_060069.1, forward strand.
CTTTTTTTTTTTCATTGTTATGTTAGTCACCATACAGTACATCATTAGTTTTTGAGTTGTATTCCATGATTCATTGTTTGTATATAACACCCAGTGCTCCATGCAGTATGTTCCTTCCTTAATACCCATCACCAGGCTAACCCATCCACCCACTCTCCTCCCCTCTAAAACCCTCAGTTTATTTCTTGGAATCCATAGTCTCTCATGGTTTGTCTACCCCTCCTATTTCTTCCCCTTCATTTTCCCCTTCCTTCTTCTAACATCCTCCATGTTACTCCTTATGCTCCACAAGTAAGTGACACCAAATGATAATTGACTTTCTCTGCTTGACGTATTTCACTTAGCATAATCTCCTCCAGTCCCATCCATGTTGATGCAAAAGTTGGGTATCATCCTTTCCAATAGCTGAGTAATATTCCATTGTATATATGAACCACATCTTCTTTATCCATTCATCTGTTGAAGGGCATCTCAACTCTTTCCACAGTATGGCTATTGTGGACATTGCTGCAATGAACACTGGGGTGCACATGGCCTTTCTTTTCACTACATCTGTATGATTGGGGTAAATATCCAGCAGTGCAATTGCTGGGTCATAGGGTAGCTCAAGTTTTAATTTTTTAAGGAACCTCCACACTGTTTTCCAAAGTGACTGTACACATTTCCACCAACAGTGTAAGAGGGTTCTTCTTTCTCCACAACCTCTCCAACACTTGTTGTTTCTTCCCTTGTCAATTTTTGCCATCCTAACTGGTATAAGGTGATATCTCATTGTGGTTTTGATTTGAATTTCCCTGATGGCTAATGATGATGAACATTTCTTCATGTGTCTATTGGCCATTTGTATGTCTGCTTTTGATAAGTGTCTGTTTATGTCTTCTGCCCATTTTTTGACTTACCATTTGTTTTTTGGGTGTTGAATTTGTGGAAGTTCTTTATAGATCTTGGATATCAGCCCTTTGTCTGTAGTGCCATTTGCGAACATTTTCTCTCATTCCGTGGGTTGCCTCTTTGTTTTGTTGACTGTTTCATTTGCTATGCAGAAGCTTTTTATCCGATGAAGTCCCAAAAGTTCGTTTTTGCTTTTGTTTCCCTGGCCTTTGGAGACATGTCTTGAAAGAAGTTGGTGTGGCTGATTTTTTTTTTATAAGATTTTATTTATCTATTTGACAGACAGAGATTACAAGTGAGCAGAGAGGCAGGCAGAGAGAGAGGAGGAAGCAGGCTCCCCACTGAGCAGACAGCCCGATGTGGGGCTCGATCCCAGAACCCTGGGATCATGACCTGAGCCGAAGGCAGAGGCTTTAACTCACTGAGCCACCCAGGAGCCCCGGTGTGGCTGATTTTGAAGAGGTTGCTGCCTATGTTCTTCTCTAGGATTTTGATGGATTCCTGTCTCACATTAAGGTCTTTCATCCATTTTGAGTTTATCTTTGTGTATGGTGTAAGAGAATGGTCAAGTTTCATTCTTTTGTATATAGCTAACCAATTTTCCCAGCACCATTTATTGAAGAGACTATCTTTTTTCCATTGGATATTTTTTCCTGCTTTGTTGAAGATTATTTGACCATAGAGTTGAGGGTTCATATCTGGGCTCCTTATTCTGTTCCATTGGCCTATGTGTCTGTTTTTATGCCAAGACCATATTGTTTTGGTGATCGCATCTTTGTAATATAGCTTAAAATCAGGCAACATGATGACTCCAGGTTTGTTTTTCTTTTTCAACATTTCCTTGGTTACTCAGGGTCTTTTCTGGTTCCAAACAAATTTTAGGATCGTTCGTTCCAGCACTTTGAAAAATGTCCTTGGTATTTTGATCGGGAAAACACAAATTTCTAATATCAGGAATGAAAGAGGAAATATCCTTACAAATCCTTCTGAACACAAAAGGATAATAAGGGAGTACTATGATCAACTCCATATACATAAATTTGACAAGTTAAATAAAATGTAATAAGCCATCAAATAATACACTATTCACCCAATATGGATAATTTAAATAGTCTGAGGACTATTAAGGAAATTTAATTCATAATTTTAAAACTCCCCCATAAGACATTACCAGGCCCAAGTAACTTCACTAGAAAATTCTACTAAAATGTTTAAAGATTTAATGCCAATTCCACATAATTTTTCCAGAAAATAGAGTAAGAGAAACTTCCAAATTCATTTTACAAAGTGTTACCTTTATATCAAAATTAAACAAAGGCAGTACAAAACAACAATGAAAAACCCAAAAAGCTACAGGCCAACATCCGTCATGAATATAAACATAAAAGCCCTTAACAAGCCATTAGCAAATGGAATTCAGCATATATAAAAAGAATTCACATGACTAAGTGGGCTTTATTCCTGGCATGCAAGGCTGATTCAATATTCAAAAATCAAATAATGTAATCTACCACATTAACAGGTTAAAGAAGGAAAAAAAATCACATGATTATATCAATGGATACAGAAAAATCATTTGATGAAATTTAACACTCATTCATGATAAAAACTTTTTAAAAAAGTATTAGAGGAGAACTTCCTCAGCTCAGTAAAGAACATACACTAAGGACCCACCAGTAACATTATACCTAGTGGAGAAAGACTGAAAGCTTTTCTTCTAATATCAGGAACAAAGGAAGGATGTCCATTCTCATTACTCGTATTCAACACAGTGCTAAAAATTTTAACCAGTGCACAAAGTCAGAAAACACAGATAAAAGGCATAGAGATCAGAAAGAAAAAGGTAAAACTGTCCCTATTTGAAACTGACATGATTGTCTACATGGGAAATCCCAAGAAATCTGCAAAAAAAATTCCTAGAACAAATAAGTGAGTGCAGCAAGATTTCAGGATGTAAACTACAAACATCTTTTTTCTTTTTACTAGCAATGAACATGTGGACACCAATATTAAAAATACAATGCCAATTTATAATCATTCCCCCTTAGAAGAAATACTTGGGTGTCAATCTTTTTTTTTTTTAAGATTTATTTATTTAATTGTCAGAGAGAGAGAGAAAGAGAGCACAAGCAGGGGGAGTGGCAGGCAGAGGGAGAAGCAGGCTCCCCACTGAGCTAAGAGCCCAATGTGGGGCTCCATCCCAGGACCAGGACGTGGCCAAAGGAAGATGCTTAACCAACTGAGCCACCCAGGCGTCCCACTTAGGTGTCAATCTAAGAAAATATGTAGAAGATTTATGTGTTAAAAACACTGATGAAATAAATCAAAGATCTAAGCAAATGGAGAAACATATCAGGCTGATGAGTTATAAGATTCAACATGGTAAAGAGATCAATTCTCCCCAAATTGATATACAGGCTTAACATGAGTCCTGTAGAAATCACAGCACGATGTGTTGTAGATATAGACAAGATTATTCTAAAATTTATATGAAGATGTAGTTTGTTAAGCTGTTACCATGTGACAAACGCTGTGCCATATAGTCTATAAATGCATGTGGTTAAGGTTTCCCCTTGTTTTTTGTTTTTTGCTTTTTTTTTAAGATTTTATTTATTTATTTGCAAGAGAGAGTGTGTGTGAAATTGAGAAAATACAAGCAGGAGAAAGGGCAAAGGCGGAGGGAGAAGTGGACTCCCCACTGAGCAGGGAGCTGGACTCAGCATTGCTCCCAGAGCCTGGAGCAGAAGGTGGACCCTTAACTGACTGAGCCAGCCAGGCACCCCAAGGTCCTCCTTTGTTAATACTAGGCAAAAAAATAAGACACAAGAGTCACCTGGCTGGCTCAGTGGGTTGGGCCTCTGCCTTTAGCTCAGGTCACAATCTCAGGGTCCTGGGATCAAGCCCCGCATCCGGCTCTCTGCTCAGTGGGGAGCCTGCTTCCCTCTCTCTCTGCCTGCCTCTCTGCCTACTTGTGATCCCTCTCTCTTTCAAATAAATAAATGAAATCCTTAAAAAAAAAAAATTTACTCACTCCAATTCTTTACAACTTTTCTACATGACAAGTGACAGAGATCTCATCATTCCCTTCCCTCATCTTAAAGAGTTTTCAACATCATGGAGCAGTCAGAACACTACATCTTGAGTTAGAATATTCAGTCAACTAGCTGAGTGACATTGGACAAGCCATTTAATCTTTCTGTTCCTTCATTTCAAAGATGAGAAGAGTGACATTAGCTATTGTGAGGCTAAATGAGATAATGAAGGGAAAAGTACATCTGAAATACTATGTAATTGTTTCTTATTATTGTTATTGATAAATCAAAAATAACAAAACTGAACAATTAAAGGCACTGGTGATATCAAAATTTAAGGGCACTCAGATCCAGCATTTATACACACACACACACACACACACACACATGCTCAACACACACAATTTCACTACAAGTACTTTTCCCCCTTACAATCAATCTCTCACAAGTAAATGCTCTTAGTATATGAAAACAAGTCTTGGTTTACTTGGCTCATGCAGGAGAATAAACATAAAATGAGGAAATAAGGAAAAACAGAGGAATGTGAATTCTACTCACTTCAGTGAATACTAATTAAATGCTGGGGTGCCTGGCTGGCTCCATTGGAATAGCATGTGACTCTCAATCTCAGGATCGCGAGTTTGAGCCCCATATTGGATGCAGAGATTACTAAAAACAAATATAAACTTTAAAAAAAAATTTTAAATACTAACTGAATGCCTAGGAGTATTCAGTATCAAACAATGTTCTAAGGACACAGAGTTGAAGAAAACACAATCCTTGCTCTCAGGGACTTAACAGCCTAGCAGAAAAGACAGACCCATGAAGAACAACTTGTACCGTATGTGATGGAAGAACACTGAGTCCCTCACCCAGTCTGGGATGTCAGGGAGGACCCCGGAGCTGAGTCAGCAGGAAGGGGTAAGACAAGCAAAGGAGCAGTGGTATGAAGTAGCAAGGTACACCAGGCAACTCCAAGTCCCCTACTTCTAGGTGTCACTAGACCTTAGCAAAAGGTCTGGAGAGAAGAAACTACAGAGGTAAGAAAAAAGTAGGGCGCTGAAGCAATATCAGCATTCAAGAGACCAGCAAAATGACGGCAACGGCGGTTCAGACTTGAAATGGCCGAAGGCGGAATAAGGACACCAGCTTGGGGAGTTCCCGTGCTCTAGCCTCACATCTGCTTTTCACAGGACCAAGAGCAGTCACACACAGGCCACTGCCCTCCTTTCTCGTCTGAATAAGGAACAAGGAAATGCCACCTACACGATGTGACAGATACTGGGAGAAAAGCCTCAGTCACTTGTGTAAAATAAGCACCACCTGACTCTGCCAGGTCCACATGGCGTCCTAGCCCTGTGACTCTCTGCCCCCTCACATCTCCCTCCCTTCATTGTCCTACAGCTCCCTTCTGGCCCAGGTCACATCCCAGCTCTGTAAACAATCGGGTTGTTTATTGTGGTTTTGAGGATTACGGAGGTAAAAGGCCGTATAAAAAAATTTAAAAAGTGTTCCTTTTTTTTGCAGGTGCCCCTTACCTATCAAATAACTTTCATTTGCCCCCATGTTCCAGGCAACTATGTGCTTTCCCTCTACTGTTTGCAGTCTTAGTCACAGCCCCATGGAAGGATTAGGTACAAATGTCACTCTGCTGTTTCCTTCAATAGATTATGCAAGTAGAAGTTGGATTGTGTAAATGCATATTAGCTCTTCCCTCCAGTGCTAATCCAGCAAGCCGAGTTTGAGATCTTTTTTTTTTTTTTTCCTTCCTTACAGAGGGATAGAATGAGCAAGCAAAGAGTCATACCTTTCTTTCCCTTGGCAGACAGGAATATTGAACTGAGAAGCCTGCCAGACTGGCAATCCAGGTATGGAATGTGTCCAATAACCTAGGGACTGAAATTCAGGATGGCCGCTAACTGTTCTAGTGAGATTTACTGGAAATGAGTTTGTTTTTTTTTTTTTTTTTTAAGATTTTGTTTATTTATTTGTCAGAGAGAGAGAGAGAGAGAAAGAACAAGCAGGGGGAGTGGCAGGCAGGGGGAAAAGCAGGCTCCCCCCTGAGCAAGGATCCTGATGCAGGACTCAATCCCAGGACCCTGGGATCGTGACCTGAGCTAAAGGCAGATGCCTAACCAACTGAGCCACCCAGGCATCCCTGGAAACAAGTTCTTTATGAGGACAATTCTGTAAGGGGCCCCATTCAGTGTAGTCGTGACAGTAAGACCTCTCCTGCACAAGAAGAATACTTTTACTAGAGCATAAAATCATAATTGGTAAACTGGACAGACAGGCCGCATCATTCTCTGTGGTAACACAGCAGAGCTTGTCTCAATTGTGTTTAGTCTCGTCACTTCGGGAAACTCACAGCCCACTTCTTCAGAACTGTGTGGACCAGAGACTTCTAAGTATGGTCTGGGGAATCCATGCAGGTTTGCCCTCTGACTGTTACTGGTTAGCTGTGAGTGTAGAACTTGGAAGTAAGCCCTTAGAAATGATATCAGCAATCAGAAAGGATAATGTTATAGCTAATCATTTAAAAGTTAGGCTTGTCTTTTTTTTTTTTTAAGATTTTTTTATTTATTCATTTGACAGAGAGAGATCACAAGCAGGCAGAGAGGCAGGCAGAGAGAGAGAGAAGCAGGCTCCCTGCCGAGCAGAAAGCCCGATGCGGGACTCGATCCCAGGACCCTGAGATCATGACCCGAGCCGAAGGCAGCGGCTCAAACCACTTAATCATTTTTCTAATAATTCATTTTTACTTTATTTTTTTAAAGTATATACTGACTGAGGATTACCACATTTTTTTAAAAAATCTGGATTACCGCCAGATTGTCTGAGAAGCACTAGCACAGATAATGGAGCACTATACAGAATTCAGGCGTCTTGAGCTGTTGCCTTGCTCTTCCACCAACTCTCTGTATGGACAACTCACTTCATTGCAAAGGGTATGAGTTCCACATCTATAATAAGGGAGTGGGGTCACTGGACTTTAACCATACCGCCATACTTTCACAGCATCACTCTTCAGCCAAAAGAAAACCTACAGCCTGTTCCTTGTCTTTTCTTTTTACCCCATTAAGCATATCCAACTGGACAAAGTCATGTGGATTTTGTCCCTGAAATGTACCCCACATCTCCTTGCCCTGTCTTCTGCTATACTTTAAGTCTCTTCCTACTAGAGCTCCCTGTCTCCAGACTTGGCTCCCACAATATTGCTGTTAGACTTTTCTAAAAGGAAAATGTCAAAGGGCTGCCTGGGTGGCAGAGCTGGTTAAGCATCTGACCTTTGGTCAGGTCATGATCTCAGGGTGATGGGATCCAGCCACACGCTGGGCTCTGTGTTCAGCAGGGAGTCTGCTTAGAGTTTCTTTCTCCCTCTCCCTCTACCCCTCCCTACCACTGCATTCACTCTCTTTCTCTCAAATAAATAAATAAATCTTTTTAAAAATAATTTTAAAAAATCGGGGCGCCTGAGTGGCTCAGTGGGTTAAAGCCTCTGCCTTCGGCTCAGGTCATGATCCCTGGGTCCTGGGATGTAGCCCCGCATCAGGCTCTCTGCTCTGCGGGGAGCCTGCTTCCTCCTCCCTCTCTGCCTAGTTGTGAGTTCTTTCTGACAAATAAATAAAATATTAAAAAAAAAAAAATGGGACACCTGGGTGGCTCAGTGGACTAAAGCCTCTGCCTTCGGCTCAGGTCATGATCCCAGCATCCTGGAATCATGCCCCACATCAGGCTCTCTGCTTAGCAGGGAGCCTGCTTCCCTCCCTCTCTCTCTGCCTGCCTCTCTACCTACTTGTGATGTCTATATGATAAATAAATAAAATCTTTAAATAATAATAATAATTTTAAAAAATAAAATGAAGATGTCATTCCTCTGCTTACGGAAGAGTGCCTTATTGCCTTGTCCAGCACATTCCAAACTCTGCTAATCCTCCAAAACCCTAGGTAGCTGGGCTTATCCTATCTTTCTGGCCTCATCTTTAGTCATCTTCCCCAAAGTATCCTAAGTTCTAATCACTCTGAACTCCTTGCTGCTCCTCAGACACACCATGAACCCTTGTTACACCTCCACACCTGTTTCACACTGGTGTCTCTGTCCTGGAAAGCTTCTTCTCCCAAGTCTCCCTGGCACTACCATTTTTCAAAGCTCAGCTAATGCTATTCTCTTTATTTTCTCTGCATCCCTCTTCTCCCAGATTTAAATACCCCCTTTATCCATGCTTTCCTCTTGCTTTATACTCGTATTTATATGGATATTTTATATAGTTGTTTACCTGTTTTGTCTCCACTTCCCCTTTCAACACAAGATACTTTGTGAATCTTAATAATCACAGCAACGTGTACAGCGCCCCACATTGAGAAGACACTCCATTGTTCATATCAACAGTATGAGTTGAGACACTCTTTCATTTGTTCTTTCATTTGTTCATTGGAGACCATCATATCTAGTCAAGCTCTCACTGTGACCAAGACAGACAAGGTCACAGACATCATGGAGCTTACATTACAGTGTAGGAGACACAAAACAAACAAATGGGGTGATAAACAAAAGTAAATAAACAAACAAGATAATTACACATTGACATCACTGCTATGAAGGAGCTAAGCTGATGAAATAGAGCCTGCTGGGGAGAGGTCACTCTTCACAGGAAGATCAGGAGCATTCTCTCAGAGAAGATGACACTTGAGCTGAGATCTGAAAGTTGAGAAAAGCAGAAGAGGAAGAGGGACTGGCTTGTTTAAGGAACTGAAATAAGGCCAACGTGGCTAGGGCATAGTGAGCAGGGTTGAGTGGTATGAAATGAAGTTGGAAAAAGACCCCAGTATGAAGGACCTCACCGGGGTGCAGTAAGGAGTTTAGATTTTACTCTGAGCTAGAAGTCTTTGAAGTGTTTTATGCAGGGGAGTTGGCTTGGTCAGAATAAAATTTTAAGGCATTCACTCTGGTCCCTGCTGAGAGTGGATTAAAGAGCAGGAGATCAGGAGACAGATGAAGGAGTTATTCCAGGATTCTAGGCCAGAGGTGATGATTGCTCAGACTTGGGGTAGGAGAGCAAAGGCGGGGATGGAGACAAGTAGGCATGTCAGAGATGTCATTTGGAGGTCAAGTTAAAAGGCCCTGGTGATAGACTGAATGCGTGTGAAGTCAGGGGGAGGTAATCAAGGATGACCCTGATGTCTTGGCTTGAGCACCAAGGTAGCAATTGGTGGTATTGATTGAATTGATGAAGGTTTGGTAAGGAAGCATTTGGGATTCGGTTCTGTGTTGTGGGCTGGGGAGAGACTCAGAATCGAGAGCTCTGTTTTGGCTGGAGATTTTTGCTAGAGGTCTAAAAGAAGCAATAAATGATAGAAAAGGAAACTGAGGCTGAAAAACAGGTATTCAAGTATCAAGCCTTAGAACTGCCTGAGCATGTCTGACTCATAGGCACTGAGCTAAGCAGCCTCTTCTCTAGTAGATGGGAACTAGAAATTACTCCTTTCAAGTATAACTGGAAAATAAGTACAAAAGATTTGGGAAGAGAATGGTATAAGAGATGGAAAAGAAGAACAGTTTTTGTTCTTTTAAGTTTTGTGTGTGTGTAGTTCCCCACCCCCTCCCACCACCCCCAACCCTGCCCCAGCACAATCTTAAGAGAAAGAAAGAGAAACAGAATAAACTGTGTGCTGGGGTCTAGTTAAGAACATGCACTCTGGGGCAGCTTGTGTTCAGAGACTCTCTCTACTGGTTATCCCTGGGTGACCTTGAAAAGGGTCCTTCAAATCTCCACACCTCCGTTTCTGATCTAAAAAATATTTTATTGTGTTTTGTTTTTTGTTTTTTTAAAGATTTTATTTATTTGAAAGAGAGAGAGAATGAAAGAGAGAGCATGAGAAGAGAGAGGTCAGCGGGAGAATCAGACTCCCTGCTGAGGGACTCAATCCCAGGACTCCAGGATCATGACCTGACCTGAAGGCAGTTGCTTAACCAACAGAGCCACCCAGGAGCCCTAAAAAGTATTTTAAATAAAACCTGCCACCAAGTGTTATCATGGAGATTTAGCAAGTTCACACGCATGATGAGTGCCTCCAATACTGCCTGACACACAGTAAGAGTAAGAGTGTGAGCTCTCATCTGAGTGTCTGCAAAGGGTGGGGGCCCTGGCATGTTGAACCATTTCCAGTCAGCCAAACGAGCCAAGCTTCCTGGTCCCTGGGTCTTTTCCTAGTCCTGCTCTAAGGAGACATATGTGGCCCTAGAAACTACCATGCTATGTAAAAGTGTGTAATAAAAACCACAGGGTTTATGGGAAAACGGGGTTTAGTGGCACACAGTCAAAATATCTTCAGTGACACATTTAAAATGTATAGGAATTAAAAGTTAAAATGTTTGTGCTATAGAGGCCACTATCAAGAGACTGAAAAGACAACCCACAGAACTGGAGAAATTATTTGCAAATCATGTATCATACAAGGGTCCAGTACCCAGAATATGTACATAGAACATTTATAACTCAGTTAACAAAAAGGCATACAATCTAATATAAAAATGAGCAAAGGACTTGAATAGACATTTCTCCAAAGAAAAAATACAAGTAGCCAACAGGCACACTAAAAGATGTTGACCCTCATTAGTCATTAGGGAAATGCAAATCAAAGTTACAGTAAAACATCACTTCACACATACTAGACTGGCCAAAAGAAAGAAAGGAAAAGAGAAGAGAGGAAAAGAAAAGAAGGAGGGAGGGAGGGAAGGAAGGAGGGAAGGTAGAAAGGAAGGGGGAAGAAGGGGAGTAGGGAGGGAGGAAGGAAAGAAAGAAAGAGGGAAAATACCAGATATTGATGAGGGTAGGGAGAAACTGGAACTCTCATAAATTGCTGCCAGGAGTGTAAAATGGAGCAACCACTGTATAAAACAACTTGGTGGCTCCTCAATAAGTTAAACAGAGATTTGCCACATGACTCATAAATTCCATTTCAAGGTATATATCCAAAAGAAGTGAAAACAAAAATTTAGACATGAATATTTGTAGCATCTCTATTCGCAATAGCCAAAAAGTGGGAATAACCCAAAGTGCATCACCTGATAAACAGGTAAACAAAATGGGCTAAACCCATATTGTGGACTATTATTCAGCCATAAAAAGGAATGAAGATGCATGCTACACATGGGTGAGCTGTGAAAACATTATACTGAGTCAGAGAAGTTGGATACAGAAGTCCACATATGATTCCACTTATAGAAGATCTCCAGGATGGGCAATGGAAGACAAGCTACATACTGAATTCTTACCACATGGCAAGTCCTGTGCTGACACTTTTTACAGGGATAAACTGATTAAATCTTTATTAAAACTATATGATTTAAATTATTAACCTCCATTCTATATTGAGACATAAACCCAGGATTTAAATCGAAAGAGTCTAGTTACAGAGCTTGCATCCGTAACCACTATACAGCCATGAGTGAAAACATCCAGATTTTAATTCTTTTTTTTTTTTTTTAAACTTGTGCTGGCTAATCACGTCTACAGGCTACATTGGCCACACAAGTCACCAGTTTGCAGCCACTGCCAGGATTTTCTTCTCTCCCGTCTTAGAGAGCCTTATATGCCTCTTTTTGGAGCAAGAAAAGCTTGAGTCCCACACATCATTTGCTTTGTGTCCTTTTTCTTTATTTGCAAAATAAGTACAAATAGACCTACTTTGCAGGGATGCTATAGCATAAAAATTAAGTATATAAAGCTCCGTCTACCACAATGCCTGGAACCTTGCAGGCAAGAAATAAACAAGAGGATGGACTATTTTTCAAGTTTTTTCTCTGTTGTATGTGTCTCCTTCCTACAAGGAAGGAGTGTATAAAGCTGTGTGTGGTCCACCAGCACAATTCACAGCACCTAACGGGAGCCTGACAAAGGGAGGATTTGCTTGGTTGCCATTCAGTTTATTTTATACCATCTGCTGAGTTTTTTCCTATCTAAAAACTTATTACAGATTTACAGATTTATGCTCATTTTAAAATGAAAGCAAAAAACAAAAGATAGGGAAAATTAAAATTATTCTGACTAGGGGTGCCTGGGTGGTTCAGTCAGTTAAGCATCTGCCTTGGGCTCCAGTCATGATCCCAGGGTCCTGGGATCGAGCCCTGTGCCAGGTTCTTTGCTCTGCCAAGTGTCTTTCTCCCTAAGCCTCTGCCTCTTCCCTCTGCTTGTGCTCTCTCACTCTCTCTCAAATAAATAAATAAAATATTTTTAAAAAAACTATTCTGACTATATTTCTAGAAATATTTTTATATTTTAGTGTTTATCTTCCAGAACTTACTTTTATGAATATGCATCCATATAAGTTATTTGGTCTTATTTTGATTTCCTGTGAGATCCCCATATAGTAAGCACAGGCAAGACATGGATGCTTTTAATTTCATATAACTAAGTTTCAGAGATACTTATAAATGTGGGCTCAATATGCAAAAATGCATCTACCCAGCGGCACCTGGGTGGCTCAGTTGGTTAAGCGTCTGCCTTCAGCTCAGCTCATGATCCCAGGACCCAGTCCTTTGTTGAGGGGGGCATTGTCCCTGCTCAGTGGGGAGCCTGCTTCTCCCTCTGCCTGCTGCTCCCCCTGCTTATGCTCTCGCTCTCTCAAGTAAATAAACAAAATCTTTTAAAAAATAGAATAATTTATCTTTTGCATTAATCAATAAAAGCACTGTCTTACTAATTTGCTTCCTTATTTAGAGTTTGTAGACTTAATACTGGTGTTACAGATTTATTTAAGTTTAATTCAGTAAGTTTTTTTTTTAAATAATTGTATTCTTCTTAAAATCTTGAACCAACTTAACTTGGAGGTTTCCATTGATTCCTGGATTAACTCATTTCCATAATTACATGGTGTACATCTAGCATAAGATAATGGGACAAAGCAGGGTTTGAAGTCATCATCATCATCATCATCATCATCATCATCATCATCATCACCAATCCTTTTCTGTCACAACCAGGACAGATGATATGTCATAGCTAGGACACATTTCTATTTACTATAACCATATTAACTCCTTTCCCCATTAGAACAAGCCATTAAGAGCACCCAGGTGGCTCAGTTCTTAAGCAGCTGCCTTCAGCTCAAGTCATGATCCCAGCATGCTAGAATCAAGTCCCGAATCGGGCTCCCTGCTTGGCGAGAGTTCTTCCTCTCCTACCCCACTGCTTGTGTTCCCTCTCTCACTGTCTCTCTCTGTCAAATAAATAAATAAAATCTTAAAAAAAAAAAAAAAAAGAGCAAACCATTAAGGTAGATACTGTTGTCATCCCTATTTAACAGATGAGGAATTGAGGCAGACAAGATCACCTCACTCAAGTTAAAGGTGAGGCTGAGGTTTGAATTTAGGCAGTGTGTCTCCAAAGCTCACACTCTTATCCAGCATCTAGAAAAGGCCTAGATCCTTCTTCTGGATTTCCACCAGAATGACCTTACATAAGTCCCTTAACCTCTCTGAGCCTCATTTCCCCATCTGTGAAAAGGGAATGGGAATAAACACCCCACAAATTTCTTGTAAGAATAAAATTAAATCATGTATGTGAAAGCATTTTCACAAGTAATAGTGAACTAGCCAATTACTGTTTCTATTGTTTTTATTAACATGTAGGCCCCAAAAAATGAGTAAGCTGTTGAGAGGGAAAATTGAAAATAAAGAACAATGGCAACTGTTAATATCTAAACTCTCTATTTGATTAAAATACATAATCCCTATTAGATACTCGGACTGTATCAGACAAGTAACCAGACTATTTTCTTTCTTTGTTCCTTTATTAAAAGAAGGGGCAGGGGCGCCTGGGTGGCTCAGTGGATTAAGCCGCTGCCTTCGGCTCAGGTCATGATCTCAGGGTCCTGGGATCGAGCCCCACATCGGGCTCTCCGCTCCACATGGAGCCTGCTTCCTCCTCTCTCTCTGCCTGCCTCTCTGCCTACTTGTGATCTCTCTCTCTGTCAAATAAATAAATAAAATCTTAAAAAAAAAAAAAAAAAGAAGGGGCAATCTTAAACTTCATGCTATACTTTTGGAGACCTTATTTTAGCTGAAATAATAAATTATTTCAAAGACTTGAAAAAAAAGATTCTACTTGAATCCAGGAGGGTGTGGAATCTGCCATTTCCTTACTCGGGTGGGGAGAGTGCCACAGGGAAGGATTCAAAGACTCAGCCCATGCAAATTCCTCAGCAAAGTGTCAGAAATTTAAGCAAAACTCTGATCTGGACACTTGAAGCTGTTTCATTATATTTCCCCAAATGAGGAATTCCTGAACATTTCACATTATTATTGTTCTGCCTATGGGAGACAATATATTGTTTAATAATAACAGGGGCACCTGGCTGGCTTAGGCGGTAGAACCTACAGCTGGTGGTCTTGGGATAGTAAGTTTGAGCCCCAGATTAGATGTAGAGATTACTTAAAAATTACAGTAATAATAAAGAAAATGGCTTTGGAATGAGATGTGAATTTAAATCTCAACAGCTTTGTCTTAATAGCTGGTGGATGTTTGTCCAGTTATTTATCTTCCCTGTTTTCTCCTACTTAAAAGGGAGTTAATAATGCCATTTGCCTCATGAGGTGGTTTTTTCGGGGCTAAACATAAATTATGATGATAGTAGCTAACATGCATTGAATACTTCTAATATGCTAGGTGCCCTGCTAGACTCTTTTTTTTTTTAATGTGTTTCTTTTTTTAAATATTTTATTTATTCATTTGACAGAGAGAGAGAGAGAGAGAGAGCAAGAGAGAGCCCATGCACACGCAGGGGGAGCAAGTGGGCAGAGGGAGGAGCAAACTGCCCGCTGAGCAGGGAGCCCAATGTAGGGCTCCATCCCAGGACCTTGGCATCATGACCTGAGCCGAAGGCAGACTAACCGACTGAGCCATCCAGACATCCCCAAGTGCTAGATTTTTACTTGTGCTTCTAGTTAATCCTCATACTGCCCAAGGCAAAAGCAGGTACCAGCTCTACTTTATAGTTGAATAAACTGAGGTGCAGTGATCTCACACTGCTAACAAGCAAAGGAGACAAGACCAGTGAAATACTACACATAGTTGTTATTTTAAAAAATTTAGTTCAGGGATGCCTGGGTGGTTCAGGCGGTTAAGTGGCTGTCTTTGGCTCAGGTCATGATTCCGGGTTACTGGGATCCAGCCTCGAATCCAGCTCCCTGCTCAGTGGGGAGTCTGCTTCTCCCTCTCCCTCTGCTGCTCCCCCTGCTTGCCTGCTCTCTGTCAAATAAACAAATAAAATCTTTCAATCAATCAATCAATCAATCAATATAAATTGACCTCATTTTCTTAAGCTGCCTAAGAGGAGGGCTTCGGGGAGAGAGGAGTGTTTTTCTTCCGTCCAAAGTTTCTAAGTCTTACCTCCTGTGGGAACGTGCAGCGGCTCCACACAGACCTTTGCCGCTGACCTTGGGCCAAGTTAAACCTTATTTTCACCTTGGGATCTTGGATAGAGAAAGTGCAGCCAGGTGCAAACTCTGAAAATCTTTCAAATGGACAGTTATCCCCCAAGCAGCTATATCATATTAAATCAAACGCATATGTCTGTTTTCATCTTGGACCCATATGGGTAAAGAAAGACTGAAGGGATTGAATACTGAGAAGCCAGGCTATAAGCCTGTCAAAGTCATGATCAAGATAGCTCTTGTCTCCTGTCTGTTGTTGAATCTAAGCTCATTCCTACAAAAGCCCAGAGAGGTAGTCATGATTCTTGACTCCACTAACCTCCTAGCTGGGTGTCCTTGAACAAGTAGCTTCAATTCTGAGGCGGATTTCCTTATCAGTAAAATGGAGATAGGAATAGCTATCTCATCAAGTTGTTAAGAGGATTAAATGAGATCTTTCTGAATCGCCAATCCAATAGAATGTTGACGTCTACTCCTTGAAGGCCCCCAGGGCTCTTCTGTGCCTTCCTGGTAAAATCCAACCCTGCTGGATGCCTCCTCAGTGCACCTCTGCATGCTCCCTCTCTCTCTCCAGGCTCCAGTCATAGAATGCTACTCACACTTCCTTCCCTAGGGGTGGTGTTCCCTGCTTGTGTCTCCTTAATCATTCATACACTCAGCAAAAATTTTTGAGGCCCTCTTATGTATGAGGTCCTGGATTAAATGTTGGGAAGCAACTATGGAGCCAGACAGATGCAGCCCCTGCTGTCAAAGACCCTGACATCTACAGGAGGGCTCAGAGAAGGAAAGTGGCCATTACCGTTCTGGATGCTGACTGATGCGAATGGAAAGACCAAGGTGCCATTAAAGGTGTGTGGGAAGGGGCAGCTGACTTAGACTTGGAAGGTGGTGGAAAGCCATCTGAAGAATGAGATTGTATTTAGAGATTGGCTCTAAAGGGATGTGGTGTGTGACCTTGTGCAAATCCCATCTCTCTTCGCATTTTTTGTTGATGAGGTCTAAGGCTGGAAGGGGTCATGTTATTTACCAAAACGAATGGTCTTCATCCCTTTGGATATACTCTCCAAAAATTAAGCAGTTCTCACTCCAGTGTATGCTCCATTCCCTTACAACCTTCTCAGGAAGGAGCCTTGTTGTCCTGAACCCATGGGGTAAAATTTTCAGCCGTGGGCTAGTGTAAGAGGGAGGTGCCCCACGGGATCTTCCTCTGAGAGGAACATAGGACTTTTTGTTAAGGGCGGGAGTGGAGTGATAGGAGTTCTTGAAGGAATCAAAATGAAATGTAAAAAATCACCATTCAGCAAACCCCAGAGAAATCATTGATTCAATCAAGGATCATTTATGGATCTTCAAAAATCCCTTAAAATGGAAAGATCTGATGATCATCACCTCACCTGAATGACCAAATTAGAAGCTTTTCTCTGAAGCATGTAACAGAGTTCTTCTTCCATAACTTTGACTTTTCATTCCCAACTTTATTCTATATCTTCCTTTGCCTATTTCTTAATATGGGTATCTGTAAAGTGTAGTCTTTTGTCTTTTATTCCTTGTATGCCACGTGTTCTTCCTGGGCAAATTCAGCCACTCCCAAGATGTTAACCAAAAGTTCTATGCTCATAACCTCTGAACCTGCGTTTCCACCCGTGATCTCTTCCCACAGCTCTAAATTGGTAGTCCAACCTCCCACTATTATTGCTCACTGGGACATCCTCAACTCCAACCTTCCTCCTACTACTTAACATCTCTCTTTTCCTGGCGCCAATCAGGGATATTCCTCATCTTGCATTCCTTAAATTAGCTCATGACATCATGATCCATTTGACATTCAAGCCAAAATTTGGTGGTCTTTCTTACTCATACTGTCAGCTGAAATGTATTTATTATCCACTAAAGGCTAAGAACTATGTTCATTGTTAGGCAATAGGGGCAAAACCAGTTTCCACACCCATTTACGCGGAGAAAGAGGCATTGATTAAATGATCACACTGGGGTGCCTGGCTGCCTCAGCAGGAAAACCAAGAGACTCTGGATTTCAGGGTTGTTAATTCAATCCCCGCATTGGGTGTAGAGATTCAAAAAAACAAATAAGCTTTTAAAAAATGCATTAAAAATGATTGCACAAATATATGCATAATTATAGACTGAGATAAATGTTTTGAGGGAAAGAAATAAGAAGCTAAGAGAATGAAACAACCTACGCCAAGTTGGGGGTAAGGGAAGGGAGGGGACAATGAGATCAATTTCAGACAATGCTTCTCTAAGAAAATATTCAGTTCAGATAAGAACCGTATATTGGAATTAACTAAGTGGGAGGGGAGAGGTGGGTGAGTAAAGAGGGGGTTGTCTCTAGGAAGAGCGTATAAAATACATGCAAAGATCTTGACTTAGTTCTTTGGCAGAAATGAGAGAATGATGGTGTGGATAGAGCACAGAGAACAAGAGGTAAAGAGTGTAGGGCCAGACCAGAGCAATCACTGGGGCCAAAACTTGCTGAGCACAGAAAACTGTATAAGTGTTTTGAGTATCATCTTAAAAATAAATAGAAGGCAGGACGTCTGGGTGGCTCAATCAGTTAAACATCAGCTCAGGGCATGATCCCACAATCATGGGTTTGAGTCTCTAATCAGGTTCCCTGATCAACAGAAAGCCTGCGTCTCACTCTTCCTGCCACTCCCCCTGCTTGTGCTCTCTCTCTCTGACAGATAAATAAACAAAATCTTAAATACGCGCAGGGACGCGCACACACACGTACACACGCACACACACATATGGTATGATTTCATCCAAGTGAATGGTCCAGAATAGGCAAATCTATAGACAGAAGGTGGATTAGTGTTTGCTAGGTCTGAGGAAATGGGAGGGAGAAGGGCAATGAATAGGCACAGGGTTTCTTTGGGGGATGATAAAAAAGATCTAAAACTCATTCGTGAGGATAGCTGCGCAGCTCTGCGAATATATTACAAAATACTGAAATGTACACTTTAAATGTGTATATATATTTTAATGTGCTACATTTAAATATATATGTATAAATGATTTGTATGAAAGTGATTTGCATGGTATGTGAGTTTTATCTCAATAAAGCTGTTAAAAAAAAGAAAAGAAAGAAATGATATTTAAGCCAGATGACAACAGGTATTTTCCTAATATTTGTTCTTTTTTATTGATTCCAGGGTCCTCTTATTCTGGCATCAAGAGAGCTAGGAAACGAATTAGGTCATCACAAGTTTATTTGGTTGATTAAATCTTGCAGATGGAATCAAAATAAAAGGAATTTTTGTATGTGTGCTCCCGAAGTGAGCGCTAAAATAAAAGGAATTTTTGAAGGGTCTTCCAAATCAACTAAAGAATGACTTAATCAGCTAATGACTAACATATTTATATATCTTAGATCTTTTTTTTGGAGATTTTTTATTAATTTATCTGTGAGAGAAAAAGAGTGAGTGAGCACAAGCAGGGGGAGCAGCAGACAGAGAGAGAGGGAGAAGCAGGCTCCCTGATGAGCAGGGAGCCCAATGTGGGGCTCCATGTGGGGCTCAATCCCAGGACCCTGGGATCATGACCTAAGCTGAAGGCAGCCACTTAACCAACTGAGCCACCCAGGCGTCCCTATATATCTTGGATCTTGAGAGTGCTGTGGATACTCTGACAGAATTCTAAGAATTCAGATCCAATTCCATCCATCCATCCCTCCATCCATTCATTCAAAACATTTTTTTATTGAGAACCATATATGGCACTTTATAACCTATGCTTTAAAGAATAGTCATCTTTTTATTTTTTATCTTTTTAAAGATTTTACCCATTTATTTGAGAGAGAGAGAGGACATGAGCATGCATGAGACAGAGAGAGAGAGATTGAGAATGATGGCAGAGAGGCAGAGAGGGAGGGAGGAGCAGACTCCCTGCTGAGCAGGGATCATTTTTTACCCCCCTCCCCCCCACCCCGGGGGCTCAATCCCAGGACCTCAGGATCATGACCCAAGCTGAAGGCAGATGCTTAATTGAGCCACCCAGGTACCCCATCATTTTTAAATATTAAATTGAGAACCATGACCTGACAATAGTAACAAATATTAGAAATGGAGGCCTTCCCTTCAGTTTGCATATACTCTCTCCCATTGCACGGTTCAGTTCTGGATAGTGGAAAGGTGGAAGTAGGAAACTGACATTTGTTGAATGTCTACAATTTGTCAAGCACTGCGCTGAGCAATTCAAAAGTGCGATCTCAATTAATCCTCATAATAACACTTTGAGGTGAGTATTATCACCAGGTGAATATGCTATTCAAAGAGGTTATGTAACTTACCCAAAGTCACACACCCTGTAAACTACAGAAGATATTTGAAACCCGGTCTTCTGATTCTAAAAGCAGTATTTTGCTTTGTTTTTGATTTGGTGTTGTCAATGCTGCTTCCCAAGAGGATGTTCATGACCCAATAATTTATTCAAAAAAGATTTACGTGGCATTATCACATGCCAGGCATTGTGCTGGACCCTTTGGATATAAAGAAGAAGTCTGTGGAAACTACCACTGACCTCACAGGACTCACAGTCTAGAAAAGGAAACGATTTAACAAGGACACCTTAAATCCTGAACAGATTATAAAACTCAACTGCCTTTATCGAATTTCACTGTTCCAAGAGCTGTGCTATGCACTTCTGCATTCATTAAGACCTGGTCCCAACTTTCTTTCTTTTTTTTTTTTTTTTAAGATTTTTTATTTATTTGACAGAGAACTCAAGTAGGCAGAGAGGCAGGCAGAGAGAGAGAGAGAAGGGAAGCAGGCTTCCTGCTGAGCAGAGAGCCAATGCAGGACTCGATCCCAGGACCCTGGGATCATGACCTGAGCCGAAGGCAGAAGCTTTAACCCACTGAGCCACCCAGGCGCCCCGACCCGTTCCCAACTTTCCTTCCCAGCTGCACGCCCTGTCACTTCATCCCAAGTTCTCCACATCAGACTCACGGGCCCTTCCCCACAGTCCCCTGCTCTTTCTTTTCACTTTCACTCCCCCTCTACTTATACATATGCTCCACCTTCTGCCCTCTCCTACCCCTTAGGAAAACTAGGTTTCAGCAATGTCGGGGAGAGTGAAGGACCCTGATTTCCTCCTGAGTCAGCCTCTTTGTACCCCAGTGACAACTTATTTCATCTGTCCCCGCTTCAGTGCCCCATCTGTAAACGGAGAGCAATGACAACCACCTCCCTGGCTGTTTGTGAAGATAAGAGTGACAAATAAGCATAGTGCTTGGCACAAAGTAGTTTCCAAAATGATTCTTGAATATAGGGATAAAGACAAGAGACACTATACATTAATAGAGGAAGACATCCTTGAAAGGGAGAGATGCTTCGTGAAGAAGGTAAGACTTAAATTACTCTTTGAAAGATGAGTAGATTCTGAATAGTCACGATTGCAGGAGAGAGACTGGATGAAGCCTTGCTCTTTTTCTGTTTTAAATATTGTTTTACATACACTGGAGGACAGCCCCAGGTGCTGGCTGTAATAAGAAAGTTAAGCCTCCTTTCTTGAGCAGTTAGTGCACTGCCTTCATAGGAATGTGGACATTCTTCCACACTTTTTACTCTCGACCCCAAAGTGGCTTAAGAACGTCCCTAGTTATCCCACTCACCAACTTAACTTCTGAGCCTGACTCCAGATGCCGCCTCCCCAGATGTCTCCTGTATGCCCGAACTCACAGCCCTTCATGGATTCATTTCAACAATTATTTATTGAGACACATCAAAATCCCAAATTCTTGTTTGAACTGTGACTCAGAGGTTATGTCGTTAGAAATTTATTCCAAAGAATAGTCATCGTCGTGCACAAATACCAACTGTAAGTATGTGCATCACAAAGACAAAAAGGCTAGAGACAATCTTAATGTCTAGCAATAAGGGATTAGTTATGTAAATCCCTGTAAATTTGGGAAGGTAATACTATATAGTCATAAAAGATCATGTATAAAGGAATATAGTGTACATACAAAAATAACTGCTGTAATTTCATACCGATGTATCACCAATTTTTATCCCTGGGGTGGCCTCGTAAATGTTTTATTTTTTTCTATTCTGTAAGGAATGCATATTCCTCTGTATTAAGAAAAACATACATTTTTTAGTCTGTGGAACTTGGTCTATGGAATGTTATATTGAAGGGAAAAGGCAGAAAATTATAGAAAGAGGCCAAAAGAACATAAAGGAAGTGCCATGTCCGTTTTTCTGTAATGTCCTTTTAATACAAGAAAATGGGGAAAGAGTTACCTTTTCTCACCTTTCTCATTTTTATCTTAATAAATGCTCAATAAATATTAGTAGTATTTCAGTAGAGCAAATAAGACATTGCACAAATATTCTGATACTGTGGCAAAATTGTGATGATTTTCATCTGAATTGGAAACTTGCTAATACTGAAGAAATTTCAAAGTCCTTTATATGGCTTTGAAAACCATGTTTCTCCAGACTAGGCAAAGGTAGACTTGAATGAAAACCATTTTTTTTTTCTTTCTCACTCTTTTTATCTTTCTTTCTATTCAAAGATCTCACAGCACCTATTATTTTAACAATTAATAAAAATGTTTAAATAAAATCATGTAAAAACTTACAACAGAATCAAAAGTCATAAGGTAAAAGTTAAAAGATTTCTCTGCGTCTCCTTGCTAGGTCATCCAGAGTCGCTTACCAAAAGTGACTTTATCTTTCATTTTTTAAAAAGGGTTTTTTTTTAAACATGAATGAGACCACACTCTCCATACTGCTCTGCAGTTCATTATCTTGGCATATTTCTCCATGACATCCAGAGTTTACTCACTTTTTTTAGTTTCACGTATACATAATTTTAATGGACTTTTTCATATTCAAGAAAGCAACGCTCTATCCAATTAATTAAACTAACAACATCAACTGTGTCTTCACATCTAACAGATGATCATTTTCAACATCTTGGAATATAATTTCTCGGAATATGATCTTGCAGTATCATTTCTGATTTCCTTCTATGCCTGCATTTACTACTCTAAGAAAAACAACTAACATGGATTAAATACTACATATGTACTAAGTGCCTTACATACATTATTTAACACATCAACCCCCCCCAAAAATATATATATATATATCTGTATCTATATATATATATATCATCCCATTTTAGCAATGAGGAAACCGAAGTTCAGAGAAGGGAGAGACTTGTCCAAAGTCACATGGATATTAATGGTAGAGCCTGGATGCAAACCCTGGTCAGTGTGACTCTGAAGATCATGTTCCTAACCAGGTACGCTGACTCCCCACTGAACCAAAACTTACATAAATATTTGCATATGTATTTATGAAAATGGGACTGTATTATGCACATGTTTAGTAACCTATGTCTTTCAGTTGAAAATATATCCTAGACTCATTTTCATCTCAATAAATTATAATTTCATCATCATGTCTAATGACTGACTATCTTGACCTTCATTATATGGATGATCATAAAATATTGGAGCCAATTTCCCACTGTTAGATACAGGATTGATTCTAGTATATCACTATAATGATAAACACTGACACAAATATTTTTATTTGCTGCACATTCTAAAGCATTATTTCACATAGAAAATGCCTGTAATAGAAGCGCCCTTTTATCTACTGGATGTAATAACAACTGGTAGTGCTTCAAAGAAGGCTGCATTAGAATGAACACAAACTTGGGGTGCCTGGGTGGCTCAGTGAGTTAAGCCTCTTGGCACAGCTCATGATCTTGGGGTCCTGGGATTGAGCTCTGCTTCCAGCTCTGTGCTCAGAAGGGAGCCAGCTTCCCCACCCCCCCACCCCCACCCCGCCTGCTTCTCTGCCGACTTGTGATCTCCATCTGTCAAATAAGTAAATAAAATCTTTAAAAAAAAAAAAAACAGAATGAATGCAAACTTTCCAAGAATTAATACATATCACAAGGTAAGAATAATTCCTTTCTAGTCTCATGCTTTACATAGTTATAACACTTGATTTGCTTATACGGAGGGTTGGGACTAGGAAAAGATTGAACAACAGATTTTAACATAAAGTATAAATCTGCACTGTCCAATATGGTAACAATCAGCCACATAAGTCTATTTAAGCTTAAATTAAATTAAATTAAATTAAAAATTCAGGTTTTCAGTTTCACTGGCCACATTTCAAGTGCTCAGTTGCCACATGGGACTAGTGATAACCAAAACATGTAGTACAAATGCAGAACATTTCCATTGTCACAGAAAGTTCCATTGAATGGTGCTGATCTAGAACATTCATAGGATATAGTATAAAATACTACACTATATTTTAACAGACTTCAGAAGATCCCTATATACTGTCATGGAAGGATACAAGTTTTTGTTTGCTTTTCACTTTTTATTTAAGTGCTTATTGACTCATAAAGCTAAGAGATTTTTATAATAATTTTATAAAAATATAGTCATGTGCTGGGGGCCTGGGGGCCTCAGTCGGTTAAGCGTCTGCCTTTGGCTCAGGTCATGATCCCAGGATCCTGGGATCAAGTCCCGTAATCGGGCTCTCTGCTCAGTGAGGAGCCTGATTCTCCCTCTCCCTCTGTCTGCCACTTCGCTTGCTTGTGCTCTCTCTCTCTCTGTGCCAAATAAATAAATAAAATCCTTTTTTTTAAAAGAATATAGTCATGTTTTATGAGAATTTGAAAAAATAAGTAGGTTTTTTTTTAAACTTCACAAGACAATTAAATTTATGGAGTAGTGAAGGGACACAATGAACAGATAAGTTTACTTCCACTTAATTAATTAGGGAAAGAATTCATGGAGGAGCCATCATCATGAACTATGTACCCCTTAAAGTGTAAGCGAGTAAAGAGATGGCAGGCAGAGAGAAGAAGAAACTTATTTATGGGGCTGGATCAAAAGGGAAAGCCACAGACGAGGACTGATTGATTGACTGACTGACTGATTTAAAGTAAGCTCTAAGCCCAACATGGGGCTTAAACTCATGACCTTAAAATCAGGAGTCACATGCTCTGTTGATTGAGCCAGGCAAGTCTCCCCCAGATGAGGACTTCAAGCCCAGGGTACTTTGACATTTGGGGAGCAGTCTGAGAAGTAAGTAACATAACATACAATGAAAGCATTTGGTAAACTATCTGGTACTATCTGAACTAAAATATTATTGTAGGAATCAAGGAGCACAGGTGTGTGCTTTAAAAACGTGTGTGCTTTCCAAATAAAATGTGTGTATGATAGCATTCTTCTTCCTTACATGAAAACAAATAAAATATTGATAAATGGGATCATATAAATCACAAATGCATATATAACATTACATATGCATTAAGACTGAATTCATAAGATATTTTCTTGCCTCATACATCTAAAGAGTCACTAGTATAAATTATATTATTATTATGTTAAAAAAAGAAAAAGAAAAGCAAAAACATGTAGCCAGAAATATCATTCTACATCATGACGATTTCGTTTTTCTTTTGCATAAGCCTGTGTCTTTCAAATAATCCACAAGCAAATAGCTCCATTCTGTAGATGAGAAATTATAAAAGACCATGTAATCAGCTGACAAAGGAACTGAAAACAAGCCCAGAGGAAATGCATGGCTGTGCTTACAAAGTCACAATGTACTGTTCTGTTTGCCTCCCACTCTCAAAGTGTATATTCCTGACATTTCTTGTCTTATAATTGGACTTTATGAATGAGAGCTGTAGGATGCTGTCTGGTGAATGATCTGAAAAGGATATGCTGAAGCCCAGCGGAGGTGCTACAGAAACTGAATGCTAGGTTTTGTGTGGGAACTTAAATAAGAGGCATGAATTAGAAATTCAGAACCCCAAATTTTATTCTATGTGAAACAAGGGCTATTTTCGCAGTCTTTAATGGAGACTTCGAGTAGGTTTAGGTGACAGATAATGCGGAAACCAAATGCACAGGCTGGGACTCGAGAAGAGTCTAGGGTCCTGTGGCGTTCCCGAGTTCACCCCTCACAAGGGTTCTCACAAGAAAAGAGAAGATCAGTAGAAGCCGTCCTCGTTAATTGAGTTTCTTCATCCTAACTGCTGAGCCGCTAACTAGTAAAAACCATACTTACTAACATTTCTATAACACGTTGTTCTCTCTAGCTTGCATTCAATTTCCCATTTCATGTGGTTGAGCTGATGAATAGCACCCATTAGTCAAGAATTAGTTCATTGGGCTTCTGGAAATAATCAATCCTATTTA
Source organism: Meles meles (assembly GCF_922984935.1). NCBI lineage: Eukaryota > Metazoa > Chordata > Mammalia > Carnivora > Mustelidae > Meles > Meles meles. The sequence continues at coordinate 57,319,954 of NC_060069.1, forward strand.
GTAAACAAACTTTTCCCGTGTGCCTACTACGTGCCACCTGAGAACCAGCAGCGGCCCGGTTTTATGCACGATCAGATGCGGCCACAACAAGGATTCTCTTTTGTTGGCAAAAATACTGCGGAAAGAGAAAAGGAAAAAAGCATTTCCGAAGCCAGGCAGGCAGGAATCAAAAAGTAGGCTTGAAAAAATTCTCCAAGGAAACGGGCCATTATGTTAATGGTGTCTGTATGTCTCTGGGTGGTAACATTGTGGGCTTCTCCCCTTCGTTATGCTTTTTTTTATACTTTCTAATTTTTTTCTACAATAGGCATATATAAATGCATAAACAGAAAATAATAAAGTAAAAACCTTAAAAGAAAAAGAGTCTCCAAAAGTCTATACAAAAGAAGGAAGAGATTCAAATGTAAATAAGCCCATTGATTGGTATAGTTGACTGACAATCATATTGATGGACAGCATGACTCCAGCTACTTAATTGATTGTTTTTTTTAAATCAAGCATTGGGCTTCAGCCTTGGTAAGAAAAAAATATACCATTCACCTTATAAAGGCATTAACTCTTCCTGGACTCTAGGATTTTGCCTCTACTGAAAGAAGAATTCATGCAACGTCCCTCCCCCAAAGCCCTAAAATATCTTGAACTTTTAATCTGTCTTTTTCAAAGGTAAGCAGGAGATCCTGAGAAGAATAATATTATATCATGGATTAATAGATGGCATTTATGGGTTAAAAAAAAAAGAACTACCACACCAACAACACCAGCCAAAAGGACATAGAAAATTTATCCATTGCCTTTTGTTTTTACATTTGTGTGAACCTTTCGGCTGTAGAAATTTCTACGCCCAGCTAAGTTCGGGTTAGTCCAAAAATCAGAGGGAGCCCCCAGCCTATGAAAGGGTCATTCATTGAGGACTGAGCATGAAGGTCCTTGGTCCACAGTGAGTTACCCTGTGCACATACCCTCCAAGTACAGATGGCTCCTCAGGGCAGGAATTAAAGATGAAGAGAGAAATGACTCTCAAACGGAATACAGTACATTAATTCACTTAGAAAGCACCAGGGTGTGACTGCTTTACTGACTTTTCCAAAGGCACAGAATTTGGCCCCATTTCCAGTTATAGTAAATGTGTTTACTCCCTAAAATGTGCCTCTAAATTTCCCCAAATGAGGGCCATGGCTTATCACCAAATTTTAAATGAGCTGCTCACTGGTTTGAAAACCCTTAAGGTTATTTGGGTCCCAGAGACACTGGAGGCCCAGACATCACCTTTGTCTTCACCCTCCCCCAGAAGCTCCCAAGAGCGGGCAAGGCCTTTCACTCATGAGTGCTGGCAGTTGGCTGACGCCTCCCTGAGGAGAAAAGAAAGGGGGGGAAACTGTGCTGGGTGAGGTTGGCCTCTTCTAACTCTTATTAATAGAGAACATGTGGGCTGAGGCGAAGGCGGGAGCTGGGGTTGCTGAGTAAACAGGATGGGATGAGAAAGAGAATGATGCTTTTATACTCTCATCTATTACAGATCCAGGGAGGCTCTTTAATGCAGATGAAAGGGAGAGACAGATTTAAAGGAAGTAGCTTCCAAAGCTAAATTCGCAGACCACGGACGTGGACGTTGTCATTTCCCATGGAAGGAAGCTGTGTGGTCAACTGACGTTGCTAACCAACTGCTAACCAGATTCACTGAAGTATTCCTCGTCTGTGGCTCCATCTCTATCTGGGAATCCTTCTCTAGAGCTATCATTTATGTATTCATTCCACTGCTATTAATTGAGGGCTGTTATTCGTCAGGCACCGTTTTGGGCACTTTGAATACAGGAGTGAACAAGACAGCTTTCACGGACAGACTAAGAAAGGGGAATAATGAAGAATGACAATAGGCACGTACGGACTGTGACACCAACCAGACGCCAGGGGGCCTGGGCACCCAGAGAAGGAACACTGATCCAGACTTTACCCAGAAAGGGATGGTCAGGGAAGGCTCCCTGAAAAGGGCCCCATGACAATCTCAACTGAGACTCGAGTTAGCGGGGTGAAGAAGGAAGGGGAGAGCTTGAGGCTGAACATGACAAGATGTGACAAAATGGCGGTAACACAATCACTGCTTAAAACACGCATGTTCCTTTCAGGGATGAGGGAGAAGACAGACATCTGCCCAAAGACATTAAGGAAGGAGGCTGTAGAAACCATACAGAAAGTACACTGTTGTTTCGGAGCACGCCTAGGTGCAATGGTGCACCTCGAGGAGAAATGAGAAAGAATGCTGTTTGCATCTGAAATGTTCTCCGACGTGCTGGCCTACTTTTCACTCAGACCCATCAGTGCCAATTTATGGAAAGGAAATTAAAGACTATAAGGCAGGCAGCTATGTGAGGGAGTTTCCCCTTTCCTCATCAAAGAATGCTGATATTTTTACAAATATAAATGTTTAAAATGTCTCCTTAAGAATGTTTGCTTGCGTAGTCTTAGAAGTAGTATTGCCAATAAACTATCACATTTTAAGTTGTGTGTCGAAATCTGAATATCAGGAAATTTTCTTATCATTGAAATTTAATTTTAATGCCATATGTGCATATAAATACTTAATACTTAGAAGACTGACTCTTCCTCAAAATATAAAAAAGTACATAGGAACATAACTGATAAGGTTTTAATCACACAAAATAATAGCTAGTATTGGAGAACTGAAGTGTTAAAGATTTTTTTTATTGATTGATTTTATTTCAGACAATATAAAAGAAATGAGAATTTTGTCAGTATTAAAAAAAAACACTTTATTTCATGCCATTATTTCTTTTCAATCTGCTAGCTAAAAACATGTCCATATCAAGCTTTTGTTTCTTGATCCTTATTATAGTCTCCATAAAAATCATTAGAAATATACTGTCTCAAAAAGAGAAGCTGATTCCTTTCCTGTCCAAATTATTAGTTTTCTGATTGACTTTGAAAACCAAAACTTTACTCTCTTTGAGGGAAAATAATCTATTTTTCTAGAGAATTTCAATCTGTCAGTCACTCTGATAGACATGTAGCTCCTACTGTATTATTTTTTGCTTCAGCTAACATATGTTAAAACAAAATCATTTTTAAAGCTGAAGACAACTCAACATTCTGAGTAGCTCTAAAAGTTCTTCCATCAACCAGCGACTGCCAAGTTTCTTCAATGTAAGACATTTATCTTGACTCATTTTCTTCAAGTACCGAACAAGTGTGTGATCTGCCCCAGAAATAAGAGTTGCATCCAAACATTGTCTTAGCAGAGAAGCTGGAGCTGCTAAATTTGTAACTCATGTACTTTTCAGTTTTAAGTCTCACAGAAAGATACTTCAGCTCTAAGACATGAAATGATTATGGGGGGGGGGGAGAAGCTTAGGAAGTCTTCCCTTTTCATCATTTTTAGTCAATGATCCATTTGTATGTTGGCCAAAAAGTATTGTTACAATGGCTTACTTATATGAAGGCAGAGGCTACAATTTTCACTGATATTTCCTTTTGGGGACTAGAGAATTCAATGCTTTAGTCAAAAATATAGATTGGGTTTAGATAACTGGGGATATTTTTCAGCAATTCTTTTTCACAGATACACTTCTATGAGAAATTGTTTTAGTTTATACTGAAATAATTTACTGTGCACACTAGCCGAGTTTTATACAAGTTAGTCATCCAAAAGAACCTGGACATCTGGAAATGTGGCCACACTCACTAAACTGCTACCCTGAAGGAAGAAATCTGATTAAAATGTTTTACACAAGTCAATGGAATAAAATGAGAGAGCTAGCTTACTTGTTTTGTCTGCCCATCTTCCTTCCTTCTTTCCTCCTCTCTCTCCTGATCTCTCTCTCTCCAGATATCTTTAGCCTGAAGCCTATTTGTTACATGTTTTTACAGCTCATCAGCAAAACCACACTTCTGTCAGCCAGAATAGTTATAGCATACCAATTATTTAAATTGTCAGAACCCTCAGGTAAAAATGCTCCAGGTGCCAAAAAGCAACAATCCTCTTCAACATGCAGAGAAGTTGCTTTTCCCCAGGGTTTAGAACGGGGCTTTCCTCTGAATCAGAGGGACCAACGCGTATGGACTTCTTTCCAGCAGTCTGGAAACTGGTGTTCTGAAAGACAGCATTGCCACGGACTCTTAAGTTGCTGGAAATGAGCCAGTGCTCCAGGGACACTAAGAGAAAAAAGCAGGCACCAGACCTCTAGTTCTCAAAACTAAGACTAGGTACTCAACAGACTCACCTGGGGAGTTTTAAAAAAAAAGTCTTTGAATGCTTGGGTGTCATATCATTGGACTGGGATACAGCCTGGGACTTGGTATTTTTAAAAACAGCAAACCTTGAGGATCATTATTTTTAAGTATACAAAATTCATATTTATGTCTTCGATAACTTAAGGTAAAAGAAACTCCCCCCTCCTCTGAGCTGAAAACTTAAGCAAAGAGAAAGGAAATCGTTCTTACTATTGCCATTCCTCCTGTTGTCATTTAATATAATCAGCTGGCCGTATATAAATCCATTAAGATTTTTAATCACTTTGCTTGGCCCCTCTTCTGAAGCTCTATGTCAGAAAATTTAATATCCGAGCAACTACAAACAGCTGCCAGTACAAATCCCATGTTGTCTCCTCTCTTCTCAGGCCCTGGGTTAGAGAGGGGTAGGAAACTCAGTTGCTAGGCACAGTGCGAGAGAGCTGGCCCACTCAGGGTGTCCCCTACCCTGGTCTAGCAATTGAGGTCAGGCTGGAAGTTGGGCCCAGGGCCTCTAGAGCTTCCAAGTTTTCTAGAGAAGCCAGAAATCATCTTATTTAAGTGAAAGCTCCCAATTTCTAAACGTTGGCATGTAGTTATGAATAATCAAAACACATCTGCAGATGCAAAGGGAGCTGCCACTTTGCGGCCTCTGCTGTGGGAGGCTCTTCATCTCACCATCATGTGGGGCCCTCCTAAACTTCCGGTACTCACCTCTAGAAACAACCGTGAGGGGAAAGCTGCTCCAGCCACCCCTCTTCACCACCACCCCCCCCACCCCGCCCCAGCCGCCCTGCTCCCTTCCACCACCCCCTGCCCCCACCAGGCCTAGCATTCCAACCCTGGACTCCAAAGCTTGTGTCCCTGCAGTGCAATTGTGTGTCGTTCTCCCCCAGTAACTGCCCACTGCCCGAGGCAGGGATGGTGCCTTAGTCCCCTTATTCTAGGAACGTATGTTAATCCCAAACTGGATACTGACTCAGCACACAAATGCTATTAGATGCTTACTATGTGTATATAGAAAAATTTAACAAATTATGGTGCCTCCGAAATACAAATCAAGAAAACTAAGAAAAAAGGCTTTCCTCTCCAAATAGATGTTGTTTACCTTTGTGATTTGCATCTCCTCCCAAATCTAGTTCACTGGTGAGCATCCTCAGATCATCTCCACATGGCGACTTTACCCTGAGTGTTGCTTAGTGGTTAAGGGAGTGGCCTTTAAAGACAGCCTGGGTTTAGGCCAAGGGGGTGTGGGGGTGGACGGGATGGAGGCCACCTTGGAACAGCACTTGGAGGACACGAAGAAGACTCCATCCATTGTCAGAGCCCTGTGCTCAGATTCCCAAGGACTCTGGGCTGCCATGGGAGCCGGTCAGACGCGCATGCAGGGGTGATATCGGTTCTAGCCCAGCAAGCAGCTAAGCAGACCTGAGACCCCACCGATATTCCTGTCATGTGTCTAGAATCAGATAATGGGAACATTAGAATCCAGAAACTTGACGGCATCACAGCAGCAGTGCCCAAAATGGCCTCTTGACATCTCATATCAGTTCCCCAGCAGCCTGTCACAGGGGCTCCATCCTACCTGTTAGTCGTGTCACAGAGCTATTAAAGTTCCAGTAGTTAGGCCGCTTATTTAGTGTACAGTGGGCACTTTTCCATTAATTTTGTAGATTTTATTTATTTATTCATGAGAGACAGAGAGAGAGGCAGAGAGAGAAGCAGGCTCTCCCCTGAGCAGGGAGCCCAATGTGGGACTCGATCCCAGGACCCTGGGATCATGACCTGCGCTGAAGGCAGACACTTTACCATCTGAGCCACCCAGGCGCCCTCCATTAATTTTAGAGGAAGCTGCTCAGACAGACTTATCAAAATATTAGTAGGAAAAGATAATGTTTTGAAGCGGCAGGACCAATTACTTTGTACATAGAATTTTGTTATGTTTCATAAACCTGGTCAGAGGTTTACAAAATAAATAAATAAAAATAAAGACAGTTTGGGTTGGTATCTAGGCTCTGCCACCTGTGTGACCTTGGGCAATTACTTGACCTTATTCTCAGTTTTCTCATACTTATCTGTTTTTTAAATTGCAGTACAGTTGACACACAAATGTTGTATTAGTTTCAGGTATACAACTTAGCCAATAGACAACTACATTATGCTATGGCCCCTCTAAGTGTAGCTACGAACAGACACCATACAAACGCTGTTACAATATCCTTTCCTTATATTTAAAGCAGGAGTAATCGTGAAACCTCCTTAAAGGATTGTGTGAAAATTAATTATGTCAACAACTATTTACTGTGTTAGGCCATTACCACTACCCATCACTGAACACAGTGCCTTCCAAGAACGCTGCGTAGTGAGCATAATTACCCCATCCTATAGACGAGACAATGAGGCTCCCAAGGTCACGCTGCTAGTGCAGTACAAAACTGGGCTGCAAACCGATCTGCCTTGAAGTCCATCACCTTTCCAATTACACCAGAGAAAAACCACCCTGGTCCTCCGAAGTGGTTGCCAGTCTGCCACCGCTTAAAACCCACCCCCACACACATGAAGTTAGTCCCTTAATGAGTACCTAAATACAAGTGCTTCCTTTTATCATTATATTAATAATAATAAAATCTAACAGTGAGCTCTAAGTTCTCCACAAGGGGCTAAGTACCTGTCTTTCATAGTTGTCTTTAACCTCCTGGAGGCACTTAACTATTTTCAGATGAGGAAACGGAAATCCAGAAGGTTAAATCACTTGCCCAAGGACAAAAAGTAGCCTTTAAGCTTAGACTCTGACTCCAAAGCCATTAAGAGCTCTCAATCTCTCTGCCAAGCATTGGGATTTCCCAGACCAATACAATTTCATTAAAAAGTAATAGTAAAATTATGAACCAACTTACCAACTCTTTATTTCATCGCCATTTGCTCATAAAAGAACACACTAACGCAAAAACTGTTGAGAGCTCATCATCAGAGTAAAATAATTAAATACATTTAACTGTATAAAAAGTTCCAGACATTGTTTTTGTTTATTTGTTTAACTTCTCCGTGTGAACTTGGGACGCACTGTGGCCACCACTGCCTGCTCTCCAACGCTTTCTCCTCGTCCTTCCCAACCTTGTCACCTCCCACCCTTCCACTTTATCATTTCTGCTCTTCGACTATTCCTCCTACTTATACCTTCCTTCGGAGCCAGGATTATTGGCCCACAAGTAACACTGGAGAAAGGGAAGCCCGAATGCCAACGTGAGCGAGGGGCTTGGTCCAACCCCGGTAATGGAGGAAGCAGCCGGGAATGTGCGAGGCTGTTCTTGAAGGAGAAGGGAGACCATGGCGCGCGCCGGAATGCGACCAAGAGCCGAGAGACGGGAAAACAGAGGTTGAAAAGGGCAGGGAAAGTGGCAAAGGGCGTCTCCACTTCTACCTTCTTGACACCCAGACAGAGGCTGGGAATTGGCCAGTGGTAAGAAGGAGACAGAGTGACAAAGCAAAAAATGTTTGCGTTGTGCTGACATCCACCCACGGGTGCCTCCTCGCAAATGAGTCCCTCCCACGGATTTCTTTTGAGTTAACATGGAATTCGGTTCTCCTAAAGTCAATCTGAAAAATAGAAGTCACTTTCAGTTTCACTCATTTATTCAGTGTTTATTAGGACCTTACCATGGCTGGGCCTTGTAAGGTGCACTAGGGAAAGGTTACTTTGATAAGATTGGCTTTAGCCAGCTTTCAAGAGCTCATAGATGGGTAGAGAGACAATATGTTTCCTTTATTTTTCATTTCTTTTCTGTGCATGCATATTAAGGTACTTCAACTGAGTAGTTGAAGAAACTCCTGTATTTTCTATCTATGGTAATATTAATAAACCTGTTCATGATATACTTTATCCTCAATGGGGACATACCTGACAAATGCAATTATCTACAAGCAGAAAGTTGTACACAATTGCCTGGAGAATAAACAACCCACAAGGCTTGAGGAGGAGAGGAACTTACAGCCCTGGTTAGAATATACAATTCACCTGAATCCCTGCATAGATTGTTATACCCTGTGTGACTAATACCAGAAGGACACTTAATTTGCAATGCCTATTTTATTGAGTTCTTCCAGGGCACATTAGCAAGACAAGGTTTTGTTCTTTTGGTGGGGTGGGGTGGGGGTGGCAGTCGGTTGGGGGAAAGGGGCCAAATGTAGGGGGCCGAATTCCCCAAAGAAAGAAGTCAAAATCTGCCTCCTGCAACCCCATATATCAGGAAACACACACATTTCTTTTATGCCCACTCTGTGTTGCCCCTGTTTGTCTTTAGATCAATGCAAGTAGCCTGTGACCTGCTGAAATTAATTCTACGAAACAATGGAATTGAGTTACCAAGTTCTCATCCTATGACTTTTGATAACAAATTAATTCGTTTTTCTCTCTCCCAGTGAGTTCCTGACACTTTCAACTTTTGGTGTTGCTAGTGAAAAAGAATGAATTAAAAACGCAACCAAGTGCATTTCCTAAAGCCTTTGGTGGGTGGGTTTAAGGGCATTTTACTGCTTTTTACTGAATGTTTCTCCTTTCCCTGCTAACTAACTTAAAAGGATAAAATGTGCACATGGGGACAGGGGTAGCATTTGACCTCTAAATTCAGGGACTGGCTTACTAATTCACTCATGTTTGTTACTAGATTCCAAAAGGCATTTACCAAAAAAAAAAAAAAAAAAAAAAAAAAAAAAAGCTGGTAAGAGTCTTTAAAAGCCATTCCTGAAAAAATATCTCCTGCAATGAAGAAGCAATATTCCTTGCATTCCCACAGTTCTGCTTTAAGAAACAAAACAAACATATATAAATGCACACACAGGTCAAAAGATGAGAAGGAAAAATACCAACAAGTTAACAGTGGTTATCTTTGGACACTGAGATTTGGAATGGTTTTTATTTTCTACTTTTTGTCTTGGTCTGCTTATAATTTTTCTACTTTTAACAACTATTTGCCTTTTATTGGGAAAAATACATTTAAGGAGGGGGGTGGGGCAAGTGGGTGATGGACATTGGGGAGGGTATGTGTGGTGGTGAGCGCTGTGTATTGTGTAAGACTGATGAATCACAAACCTGCACCCCTGAAACAAATAAAACATTGTATGTTAATAATAATAAAATTAATTAATTAATTAAAATATATTTTAGGCTATTTTTCCTCCCCTGGGAGACTCCAAATCCTGCCCCCCACCCCGTTTAGCTGGTTACAAACCACCCCCCCATCCCTGCAAAAGATTGAAGACGTGTTCTCTGAGAGTAAAACAGAGGGTCTCTGGAGGGGGGACAGACCAAGCACAGCTGAAAACAGAAGTACTGTACAGAGTCAAAGGGTGTCTGAATCTAGATCCTGAGATCTCCCCATGGGCACCACACCACGGTGCACACTGCCAGTCCCTCTCTACACTCAGCTGCCACACCTTCACCCTCTAACCAAAAAATGCAAGCACTTCTCTGACAACTGAAAAGGAAAAAAAATCTAAAGATACAAACCTATCCTAGAGTTTCCCCAACTAAAAGGCCACATGGCCCCCAGTGAACCTCAATCGATAAGCCCCCAGCCACTTAGATAAGAGCAGACAGACAAGATTGACAGATTGCTAAGAAAACTCTCAAACATTAAAACAGTAACTAAAACAAATGGACAGAAAATAGCAATTTGAATGAAACAAAGATTATATGATAAGAAAAAAATACCAGAAAATACTATCAGATAAAATATCACAATTATAAAACAAGGATAGAACATTATCTTTTAATGAACATTCAAAAAAGAATGATTGGAAATCAAAAATATGAAAAACACAAAAGAAGGGTTGAAGATAAAACTATGTCAGAAAATTCTTTTTCTAATAAAGATTTTTATTTATTTATTTGAGAGAGAGGAAGCACAAGTAGGATGAGGGGCAGAGGGAGAGGGAGAAGCCAACTCCCCACTGAGCAGGGATGGATCCCAGGACCTTGAGATCAGAGCCTGAGCCAAAGGCAAAAGCTTAACCAAACGAGCCACCCAGGTGCCCCATAAACAACGCCAGAAAATTAAGCAAAAAGACCTAAAGATAAGAAAATTAGGTAGAACATAGGAAAGAAAAGATAGAAGATAATCTTAAGAGTGTGATATCCAAAGAATACGAGTTCCAAAAAGAACAGATAAAATGGAAGATAGGAACTTACAATGAAATAATATTTGGGGAGCCTGGGTGGCTCAGTAGGTTAAAGCCTCTGTCTTCGGCTCAGGTCATGGTCTCTGGGTCATGGTCTCAGGGTCCTGGGATCGAGTCCTGCATCGGGCTCTCTGCTCAGCAGGGAGCCTGCTTCCCCCCCCCCACTTGTGATCTCTCTCTCTGTCAAACAAATAAATAAAATCTTCTAAAAAAAAAAAGAGATAATATTTAAAATTTTCCTAATATAGAGGCATGATTTTTCAAATTCAGAAATACTTCCTGAGTGTCCAGCAAAAAGGTTGAAAACAAACCCACGCTGAAACACATTCCAGAAAAATGTAATACCATTGGGATAAGATTTTCCAAGCTCCTAAAAAGAAGAAAAAAATAAAATTTAAAAAAAAAAAAAAAAACAGGTCACAACAAGATTTTTCAGATTTTTTTTTATAGCAAAACTGGAAACTAGAAAGCAATGGGGAAAGCCCTCAAAAGTCCAAAGAAAAATGGTTATTAATGTGGAATTTTATATAGAACTAAAACTTCATCATGTAGGATGACGGGAAAAAAGACCTTTTCAGAATTACTGGTTTCAAGAACAGTTATCTCTCCTATACTTTCTCAAGAAACTATAGAATTGGTCAGTACACCAGCAAAAGGAAGTCGTAGATACAGGAAGCAGTATTCCACACAGGGGAGTTTGAAGTGAATTTACGGGGTGATGGTGAAAGGAATCTCCACGAGCAATTAGCCCAAACTGCTGCAAACCATAATGCCCCTAGAAAGATCTACAGGGGATAAAATTGGTAAAGTATGTCACCTATCTACACATCTCGAGTGAGGACAAATCCCAAAAAGTATAGATTGAAATGATTAAAAGAAAATAAAACAAAACACACAGAAAACAACGCAAATAGAAAAGGAAGCGATATCATAGTTTACAAAATGACTCAGCTGTGGTCATTGTAGTATGAACCATAGTGCATACGGAACAAAAATTATGACATAATAAAATTGGGAGGACAAGGTGCCTCCTTAGCACAGTAGGTAGCGAGTCAGTCTCATAAACTGGGAGGACAGAGGGGATGAGGAAGGTGGTGTGTGTAGTAGAGCGTCCTGGGGTGACAGGGAGGAAGAGAGCCAACCCTCACCTTCTACAGTGAAAAGTTATTACTTAGCATCTACAACTAAAAAAAATCAAGAAGTCAGCAATATAAGCCTATGAGATAGAAACATGGAGGTCAATATTAAAAGCCATGGCTGATACATGAAAGTGATTGCCTTTGGGGTGGAGAAAGTGACAGAGAGGTAGTGAACTATTACTTTTCTTTATAAACCTTGTGGAACCATTTTATTCTTTAAACCATAGGCATATATAATTTTGATAGAAGACTAGAAAAAAATGAAAAATTAAAAAACAAAGGCTGGAACTGGCATTTAGAGCTATACCTATATTTGGGTTGGAATCCTACCGTAGCCCAGTACCTAAGTCTACCCGGGTTTAACTTTGTCTCCAAGCCTATTTGTTTCTGTCCATAAAATCAGGACAACAGTGGTTGTGAAAATCATATGAGGTTTAATGTGTGAGATCCTCTATCCACCTTGGACAGGTCATGTCAGCTCATACGTCAAATGGCCAAGGCTATCATGCTCTCATATGACCATTGTAGACCACTAGCAGCCAGAGGTTTTCTGCCCTTAGAGCAGAGTTCTACTTAGGCCAATGTCCAGTTGTTTGAGGAAGGAGATTTCAAATCAATGTTTCTCAACCTTGAACAAGGTTTCAAAGGAGAAGCAAAATAAAGCACCAAACTCTTTAGGACCCAGTGTTGACTTAGGCTATTTTAATTATAATATTATTTCAATATGATAATACTATTAATATAGGCATTAACTCCTTCAATACATGGAACTTAAGCAACAGTACAGTAAAAATAAATTTAAATGAAAACCAAATCCAAAACTGGTGGAATTCAAGTGCACACTAATTTTTTTACATTTATTTATTTATTCATTTCTTTAAGTAATCTCTACACCCTACACGGGGCTTGAACTCATAACCTAGAGATCAAGAGCCGCATGCTCTTCCGAGTCAGCAAGTTGCCCCCAAGTGAACACTAATTTAATGTGACAGTTGGTGGAATTTTGCTGAAACGAAATCATGGCTCTTCCAGAGCACACTCAATAGCAGGCTCTCATTGGTTCCCATGCCCAGGCCACTCTGGGTGCTAGGTGATGACCCAATTTCTCATGGCTTTTCTGTGAACCCTCCTTCCACAGCTGGTTGTGGGACTCCTACATCTTTGCATGGTGCTGCATGTCTCTTATGCATCAGGTCTATTAATGCTTTTTCCTTGTTAGACAGGTACAATAAAAGTAACACAATTTGGCACCAACTTAATCATAACAGAAACTCGGGCTCAAACATTGAGAAAAACCCTAAATTTAAAATCATCATGCAAAACTGTAAAATCCCTGAATGGAACTGCCTGGTGGTTAATTAAGGCCTCCCGGGAAGCTTTAACCCAAAGTTAGGAGTCAGGCTCTTCCAGGCAGCGGGACCAACCTCCTTTCCTTTGCCCCTCCCCCGCACCCCGCCCCCGACCCTTCCATCCCCTCCACAGGGTCCAGCCAAAACTGCTGCTTTATTATGCTTTTACCATACCCATGGGACGAAGATTTCTTCTTTCCACACCCAGTTGTTCTTCATTCCATTGTACTGGTTGTGATGGGTCCTTGGTTTGCTTTCTTTCGATTACATTTGCTTTCTTTTTCAAAATACATATTATGACATTTATCTCACACATGGGACAAAAACCAAATACATGGTGTCTGACTGCTAAAAAGACACAACTTCACCTTATGATGGAAAATATTTACTGACTTCTTTGATGCTAAAAAAATCCATGTAATTTTTAAAAGATTTTATTTATTTATTTGACAGAGAGTACCAGCAGAGGAGGTAGCAAGGGGAGAGGGAGAAGCAGACTCCCCGCTGAGCAGAGAGCCCAATGGAGAACTTGATCCCAGGACCCTAGGATCTTGACCTGAGCCAAAGGCACACACTTAATCAACTGAGCCATCCAGGCACACCCAAAATCTGTGTATTTTAATGGAATTTAGTATATATGTTTCTGATATATTAAAAACAAACACAGGTTTCCAGGGTTTTTAAGCCTTCTGTAGGAAGAGGTGGTACCATCAAAAGAAAAAAATATATAGTATATCCAAACTTCCCCAACTCAGCCTCTGCTCATACCCCAAAGCCAGGCTCTTAGGCAGAAGGATAATCTCAGACATGGCAGGCTGTGTCCTCTGGCCACAGACGTTCAGCTGCATATATTCTGTGCCAAAGGCCTGGGGGTGAAGTGTCCTTCGTAGCTCAAGACTTCTCTTTTTTGCAATCACAGCTGTCCATAGCTGTTATGACAATTTGAGTAACCGTGGCCATTTCAGGAGCTCCGGGTTGCTGCACTGGATGGAAGATTAAAAGGAGTTGCCTCTTTTCATTCCACAAAGCCGGGCTATCCATTCATTTATTCCATAAATACTTATTAAACAACTACTGTGTGAAGTTCCATGCTTCTCTTAGGCAGTGTGAGGGATATAAAGTTGAAGAAGACCCATGCCCTGACTTAGAGAAACACATTTTCTAGAGGAGGGGATAGACATAAAAGCAAGTAACTGCAAAGCAGTGTGAGCAGCGCTGATTGATAGATAATGTGCTATGGGAGCACAGAGGAAGGAGCAACTCAGCTTACCTGGAGTGACTTTGAGTTGGTCTTTTGGCTGAATAGTCCTCAGCTTGACAAGAAGAGGGGCGGGGGAAGGAGTCCAGGCAGAGGATATAGCACAGAAGCTTAACAAAGGTTGGATCACGCAGGGAAGAGTAAGTAGGTCTGGGGTTACGTAATGTATAGTAGGTAAAAATAACCAGAAAAGACATCCTAGGGAAGATGTTGAAGTTTGGGTTTTTCCTATTGGTTTCAACTTGATGTGTGTGTGTATGTAGATATATATATGTGTATATATATATGACAATATTTATGTAAATAAAACACTGTTCTAGATTTTGAGAATATAGAGAGGGTTTTTTGTTTTGGTTTGGTTTTGCTGTGCTTCTTAAAAGTAAATACACAAAGCAAATAACTCACAGAAAGCAATTCTACAGGGAACTATAATAGTGTATTGTTTATGGTTTTTAATGAACCGAAATCTAGACTAGCTAGAAGAATAGACAGACTGCATGTCCTTCAAGCCATTCTTCGTAGATAACATTTCTATCAAGCAGGACCTTGACAAGAATTGGACAAAAAGTGGTTGGTTGATTTTGTATTCTTTGCAAATTCGTAAGTGTAAAGGTGATTTGGGTGGTAATTGGTAGGCATTAAAGTGTTGTAATCAGGGGCTCAGTCGGTTAAGTGTCTGCCTTTGGCTCAGGTCATGATCCCAGCGTCCTAGGATCCAGCCCTCAGTGGGATTCCGTGCTCAGCACGGAGTCTGCTTCTCCCTCTCTTTCTGCCCCTTCCCTCACTTGTTCTCTCTCTCTCTCAAACAAAAATATAAAATCTTTTTTTTTTATTTTCTTTTTTGTCCCTGCCGGGCTTTATATTAAAATATAAGGTATTATTTGTTTCAGGGGTACAAGTCTGTGAAACATCAGTTTCAGCGCTGAAACACAACTCACAGCGCTCACCAGAGCACTTACCCTCCCCAATGTCTATTATCCAGCCACCCCATCCATCCCACTCCCCTCCCCTCCAGCAATCTTTAAAAAAAAAAAAAAAGCTGTAATCAGTGTGCTGATATAATTAATATGTATGAATATTAGGGGGTTGTGGAAGGAGGAGAAGAAAGATCCATGAGGAGTTTATTACATTGTCTAAAGCAAAAAAAAAGGGAGGCGGATTGAATTATGTAGTGATGGGAGACACGCAGGAGTCATCAGATGATAAAGTGATAAAATTTGCCAAATCTTTGTGACCAATTAGTGCTGGGGAGTGAGAAGAAGTTAGAAGGAAGCTAAGAAGCCTCCAAGATTTCTGGCTTAACTATCTGGGTAAGCTTTCTTTTTTCTTTTTCTTTCTTTTTTTTTTTTTAAGTTTTTTTTTTTTTTTTTTTTGGTCTTTAGTAATCTCTACATCCAGCATGAGGCTTGAACTCATGACCCTGAGATCAAGAGTTGCATGCTCCACCGACTAAGCCAGCCAGGAACCTCCAAGTATCAGGGTGAGCTTTAGTTCCTTTTACTGGAATAGTAAAGAACAGACTGGGAGAGGTGTGATGATGATTTCTGGCACAACTTGATGTTAGGACATAATGAAAGAGCAGATGCAATTCATCTTCTTAATATATGAAGAAGAAAAATGTTGAGACAGTGATGGGACCAAACACTGCTATAGCCACATTAGGAGGCAATCTGGCAGTCCCTAATATAATATTAAAATGTACAAACCCTTGACCCATCCGTTCCATTTCTCAGTGTCAACCTCAGAAAAATACACATGCACTAGGAAGAAGGTATAAGGATGTACACAGCAGCATTATTTGTAACACAAAAAAATTCAAACTACTGAAATGCCCTTTGACAGGGGTATAGTTAAATAAACCATGAGGGTGTTTCCAGAAGTAATGAAAATTAAAATCACCTGGGATATTGGAAAATAATTTTTTCAACTCCCTTCCCAGTCCTACAGAAACAGATTCTCTTGGGAAAGGCCGTGGACAGGTCTGGGTGATTTTTATCATCAGGAATGTTTCGGAAAAACTAGGAAAAGTGTTTCCAGAACTCTCGAAACAAACAGATGCCAGGCAGGATTAGAAAGAATGAGGGTAGATCTCTGCGAAGTAACTCAGAATGAGCTCCAAGATATACTGAGTGATAAATGCAGACTGCAGAATGAACACACAGTATGATACCATTATGTAACCACAGACCCACACACAGAACAATATATTTCTAGAAGTAAATATGGGTTTGGGGGTGGCGATTTCAACAGGAACTTGTGTAATGACTAAAATGGTTCAATTTTTTAAAGACAAAAAAGTGTTTGTGTATTAATTCTGTAATTAGAAGCAGATATTAAGGGTGCCTGAGTGGCTCAGTGGGTTAAGCCTCTGCCTTCGGCTCGGGTCATGATCTCAGGGTCCTGGGATCGAGCCCCACATCTGGCTCTCTACTCAGCAGGGAGCCTGCTTCCCCGTCTCTCTCTGCCTGCCTCTCTGCCTACTTGTGATCTCTGTCTGTCGAATAAATAAATAAAATCTTAAAAAAAAAAAAAGCAGATATTAATTCACTGCTGGTGTGGTTGAGGTGATGATGAAGGTAACCTATGCAAAAATACGATTTGTGCTAGACCATATACACCCTGAAGGGTATCCTGGATAAATTTTATCCATGTAATACTTATTCAATAAATATTTGAAATTGTTCTCTACACATAATGAAGCAGATTCATTGCTTTGGGGAAAGGGCAAGAAAGGTGGCAAGGATGAAGAAGAAGGGCCCAGAAATCCCCTGATATTTCCACGTCTGCCCACATTCCAAGACCCAGTTCAAATACTGTCTCTGTGGTCCAGTTCCCACAAGCTGGTCTCATCTCTTTGTCTTCTAAACCCCATCCCAGCTCTTTCATCTACTTATGTATGTGTGTGTAGGTCTCATCCTCTCCCCACATTATCCCCCCTCCACTCCACTTTGCATTTCCCCAAAGCCCAGCAGTACCCTGCATACACAGCTCTCAATCTGAAATGATTATTGAATGAAATGCTTCCAGCTATGCCTCAGAGGTCTGAGAATGGTCTTCTACTCTCCACTGCAATTACTGCTCAGTGGAAGTCACTTAGTCCTGTCTGCCCTCACATCCTCACCCCATCTCCTCCCCCTCCTCCTCCTCACGGCTGTCTAAAATTCTCGCAACAGAAAACATATGTTTTTATTACATAATTAAAGCTGGGGCTCAGAATTCAAACCCCTGAGGAGAGCCATAAAAAGGAAATGGTTGCATCCCATCCTTCCCAGAGCACAAGATGGACAGGAGGGGAGGAGAGGGAGTAGATGGTTCCTACATACCCACGGTGAGGTGAAGAGCAGAGGTGGAGAAGAGAAGTTCTGTTGGTTCCTTGCAAAGGAAAAATGGGCCTAGGAGAGGGGGGTTTTCTTCATAATCTGCCACCTCAGTCACCAAAACCACTTCTAACTTTTGTCTATCCTCTGTGGCTAGCCTAATAAAAACACAATCTTGATATGAGATTGTTTATCTCAAGGTCTTCCTCTTGAACTCAGTCCACCAACAGGGATGGTGAACAGCATTTCATGGTGCACCCTTCAGTCATGTCATGAATCAGTCATGACCTCATTATTGCTTAGAGATAAGAGGATGCTTTCCAAGAAGCTGTATCATGTCTCCATGTTGTTCCGGACTAGCAACCACAAAGGAACGGACAATCCATTATTCTTTATTTTAATCGTATGCCCTGGAACTTCATGTCTTTTGGCATTAGCGCCATGGTCTCTCTGCCCTTGTCCTCCCCCACAAACACATTAATTTTTATTACTTATTTAAATTATGTGTCAGTCGGGGTCCTGGCACAGAACACTTGGTATCTCAAACTGGGTAATTTAGGGAGGGGTAATAGAAGGAGTATTTGTAGAGAGCTGTGTGGGAGAGCCAACTGACAGGTGCTATGACTTCCATCAAAGGACTAAATACTCTAATCTCAGCCTTCTTCCTTCTGATTTCTTCCCTGTGTCCCACTGGCCAGATCCTCCTGGAAGCCGGGGGTCAAGGGAGCCTGCTGATGAGGTCCACAACATGTTAGCCCTCTAGGTCACGAGCAGATAGCAGTGGGAGGATGAATCTGGAAGAGCAAGAGGAGGATGTCTAGCACAACTGCATTGTCTGTCTCCTGCTCAAGAAGCCAAGCCCAGCATCATAGTATATACAAAGCCATCTCCAATCTGGGCCACAGTGCCCTTCCACTTCATCTCCCACCATTCTTAACCCCAGAACATGCTCCACTCAAGACACAGGACAGTGCCCCTACCCAAGCATCCTCCTTTGTACCCATTTGCCCACTTTGTGCTTCCTCCTCTGCCTCAATCCCCCTCTCCCCCTCTCCTCCTGAAGAATTTCTACCCATCTTCCCAGGTGAGGCTCAAATATCTCTTTTAACCACCCCTTCCCCCCAATCTTGTCCTCTTCACACAGGCTGCATTACCTCCATCTCCATAATACTGAAGCGCACACGAAGCACATGAGCTTTTATTCGGGCCAGGATTCGTGTTCTTTTTCCTGCCATCTCATCGTTAACTAATAACAATCACGATTATAATTTTCCGAGTACCTATCATGTGGCAGACCCAGGCACTTTAACTCATTTTCTCAATTCATTCTTTTGTCCAGGAAGCAGACACTTTGTTTTTATCCAGTGTACCCATGCAACAACTGGTTTTCAGAGAGATTGGTCAGTTTGCGTAACGTTGCTCAGCTGGTACCCCATAGAGCAGTGGTCCCCTAACTGCTAAACTGGGATTCAAACTCATTTCCTTCCAACACCCACCCTGCAAGTTGAAACTGAAAGTGACCACAGGAATTTAAGAAACAAAACAAATGACGAAGGGAGAAAAAACAGAGAGAGGCAAACGAGGAAAGAGACTCTTAATGTAGAAACAAACTGATGGTTACCAGAGGGGAGGTGGATGGCAGGGCTTAAACAGGTGATGGGGATTAAGGAAGGCATTTGTGTTGAGCACCGGATGTTGTAAACAGGTGTTGATTCACCACATCCTATACCTGAAACTAGTATCACACTGAAGGTTAACTAACTGAATTTTTAAATAAAACTTTAAAAAAAGGAAAGAGAAAAAGGAACCATAGTGAATACTACCTCTTTGCATCCCCAGAGCCAAGACAGCTCTGGATAATGCATAATTAGAGTCCAAGACATGTTTTTGAGTAAATAAGCAGAAGCATAACATACTGACAAATCTCTTGACTATGTGCCTGTTTTCTCTTGGTATAAGAGGGCAGATGGCCATGATTTTCTCTAGTCTTATTTCTAGGCTAATAGTTTATAGCGAGGTCTGAATTTGTTGGTAAAACTTAACTTTGTCTTGACTGTATTTATTGGTTGTCTTTTCCAAACAGAATCATCAGCAAACAGAATCCCTTAGAAGAGTAAGGTATTGGTCTTGCTCCCAGAGTACTGAGTTTTAGAAAAATTTCCTAAGGAAAAGAAATTCCCAAGGACTGGAAATCTGGTGTATCAGGAGTTTCTAAGCAACATGTCCTTGTGCTTTTACATATGAACTGTGAGAGTAGAGAGCTGAGGGAGAATATTTTAAAAATTGATCCTGTTATAACAGTAACAGCCACCAGAGAAAGGGTACTTTGTGGCCAGCTGGTGTTTTATACACATTATTCCTAATTTTTTTAACAGCCCTGAAAGGTAGGTCTTACTATCCCCATTTTACAGGACAGGAAACTGAGTTTCAGTGAGTCTAAGTTACTTGTTCAAGGCCTCTCAAAATTCATGCCTAAATCTCCCCGGGCTTTACTCTGACTCCCTGAAAGGAAGAACTTAAATACCATCAGCTATAACAGAAGCAACATTATCATGAGGGGAATCCCCTAGAAACATGGAAATTCTATAGCAAATCAAAGTAATTCTAACCATCAAATATAATTATAAAACACAAGGTCTCAGAATCCTAAAATGACATTATTCTTTACATAATTACCTCATCCGAACTTCCCTTTTACATTTTTGTAAAGTCAATTAGGTAAGAGCAGTATTATAATCTCGTTTGTAGATGAAGAAACGGAAGCTCAGAGAAACAGAGCAGCCGCCAGCCGTGGGATTGGAACCCGGATTTTTGCTTTTGAATTTAGTAAACGTCAATGTAAAAGCATTGCTTTGTGACTTTTTTTGAACGTAGAAAGCTGAAAGTCTGTCCATTACAGAACTGCTTGTTTTAAAGAATTGGCTCATGCCCACTCCCTCATCCCCGTCTGCCCCTCTTCCTGTCACCTTTTTGTCGTACTATTTTCATTTGTTCCACAAATATTGTGACAAGAATAAAGGAAACAATTAGAAGTAACTTCATTCGTCATTCTTGTACCACAACACATCAATTATTTTTAGGTTTCTATTATTGCCATCCAGTCCCTGTCCAAATATTACCCAAAAGGCGTGCGCGTGCCCGTGTGCGCGCACACACACACACAAATAAAGATTTAAACTCCCTTAGGAAGTTATTTGAAACTTGGTGGTGGCCAAAAGTTGGTAGTCACAAGCACGTGATTCACAGAATCCCGACGGACCCTCCTGTGGCTTCGTCTGTGGAGATGTAAATCTTCATAGCTACCCAGCCAACTAGAAAAAAGAGAGCAATGAGGAAAAGCCCGACTCAAAGTTAGCAGTCACTTATCTAAAGATTTGTACGAGAGCCACCACCACCATGTCCAAATGCTGAATGTGACAATTACTCCTCAACAGGAAGCAGTGCCTGGTTCTCTAAGTGAAACCTTCCGGATCCTTTGAATATTATCTTAATCAGAGCGATATTGACCAATATGTTAACAGTGGTTATCTCTGGAGGGCAAGATTACAACTGACGTTTATTTTTTTTTCTTGAGTCTTTCTTGCATTGTCTGAGTTTTCTGCAAAAAGCATGTATATGTTTGTCAAAAGATTAAGATCAGGGCGCCTGGGTGGCTCAGTGGGTTAAGCCGCTGCCTTCAGCTCAGGTCATGATATCTGGGTCCTGGGATGGAGTCCCACATCGGGCTCTCTGCTCAGCGGAGAGCCTGCTTCCCTTCCTCTCTCTCTGCCTGCCTCTCTTGTGATTTCTCTCTGTCAAATAAATAAATCTTAAAAAAAAAAAAGATTAAGATCAATAATAGTGATGCTGAATAGGACGTGAAGCTGATCATAAAAAAAGAAAACTATAAAAATTAGAGTCATGGGAATAGATCATGGAGTCCTCACTGCTGGAGGGACAAACAGCCCCTTCTTCAGATCAGAGAGCCTAGAACCCAGGCAGGAAGTACAATTTCTAGCTCAGTTCCTTTCTAATATATATCCGCTAACAAGTTTCTGTTAACACCTCCCCCCCCCAACCCCTTATCTCGGAGAGATAGTTCCTAAACATTTGTCAACATAGAAGATTTGATTCTGAAAACACGTTATGGATTTTCTGTAGCAATGGTCCAATATAATTTAGTAGACAATAACACCCATAGAAATGTGTGGGCACTTTGCTGTCAAGTCCTGTAGTGTTTTAATAAAGGAACGTGTCATTTTTCTTCAGCTAAATTTCAGTTAGAAATAATATTAGG
The DNA here is from genome assembly GCF_922984935.1 of Meles meles. NCBI lineage: Eukaryota > Metazoa > Chordata > Mammalia > Carnivora > Mustelidae > Meles > Meles meles. The sequence continues at coordinate 57,341,712 of NC_060069.1, forward strand.
TGAGTTCTCATTGCCCTTCATTCCATAGCCTTTCTGCAATTTAGATGCCTTAATGATTTCATGCAAAATTCACTGTCTAAAGAGTCTTGGTGGCTTCTGTCTGATCTTGGTTTTTGCTTTTGATGCGGATTACTTATGTGCATCCATCATGGTAAAAACAGCAGAGTTTGGGCAAACACTGCTCTCTCAGACCCCCGCTCCCTTTCAGGCCTGGAGATCCTTCATCTAACCCAGTTCCATTCTTGTGCCTCTTCCCGCTGGCTTCCCCAGTGCCATTTTTATTAAAGCCCCAGCTCATCCCACATTCAGCCGCATGACTTCTTACAGGCTTCAGAATAAATCACCACATTGCTCCGATCTTGGCTTCTCTGCCCTCAGCTTTCAATTAAATTTAGAATTGACTTTAAAGGTACAACCTCAATGTACATGGTTGAAAATGACCTTGTTTCCCCTTTCCCACCACCTGCGACTTCCTGCGCGGGGCTCTTATACTCCAGCTCCTGGTTCAAAAAGTAGAAACAGGAATTTGCTACATGCTCCTGTGGCAAACTATAAGTCTCAAGCTGTTTAAAGTCTTTAAAGTCCCATCCAAAAGGTAAAGTACACTCTGCAGAGAGAAATCTGGGGGCCTGAATCTCTGGCTGCCTGTGTTCAGGAAGAGACACAGAAGGAGAGGAAGAAGAAGAAGAAGAAGAGAAGGAAGAAAAGAAAAAAAAAACAACAAACCTTTGAGCTAAACACTTAATTTGTTTCATTTCTACGGTTTGCATTCAAGATGAGTGGTCTACTTATAATATGCATCATTATTAAAGTAATTATATTAAGTTAATATAAATGATCTATGACAATATTACAAGAACGCCAAAGCAGACTTTAACATCAAAACTGACTTTCATCTTTTGTCTTGTCATTTGGCTTTCCACTCTTAGCAAGGAATAGAGCATACAAGCAGCAGGTTTGGGCTATTTAGAATCGGGCACGCTCCTGCCAATTTCTCCCTCCCCCCTTTGGAAGACTTTACCAATCAGAAGGACTGAACTGGAAAACCTGTCTTACTCTGTTCAAAACCGTTAATATTTTAAGGTTCTTACTTGTATCTAAGAGCAATGAGGTCCCTCCCAGCCTGTGAAAGAAGAAGGAAAGAATGATTTGATTGCCTAAAGCAGGATAAAACAAGATCTGGTATGTGAAAAGGATGTATAAATTGAAAGTGCTCTATAAGTATAACAGGGCAATGTATTAATTTGACCATGAATTAGTTACTGAGTATCAACTATGCACCAGGTTCCAAGGAAGCTGTACAGTGCTTACGAGCTTGAGCCTTGGTTTTCTTGCCTCTAAAATGGGAACAGAGAGACTTTATTTTAGGGTCTGTGAGAATTAAGTGAAAGAATAAATGTAATTCACTTAAAATGAGTTCTTGGCACATAATACATACTGAGTGAATAGCTTTATATGAAAATAGGAAAGGAAAATTCCCCAAAGCTAAGGGATTTACAGCCTAATGAATTATTATTCTGAAACCCCTGCCTTTTGCCTCTGACCCTAAAATTTGAAAAGCTTCAAAGATTTAGCTATGCAAATCTCAGATCAAAATACTTTCCTATTGATTGCCCTTTAGAAAGATTTCCCGAGGATATGTGCATGCTTTACCAAATAAAGAAGAAAGAGAAAAGGAATTAATACATGTTACCTCATTGAATGTATCTTGGTGATTTTGCATCTTTTTTCCCCATTGTCTTATTAAATCCTAATTTAGTAGACAGGCATGAATAGTCTCATGTCCTAGATGGGGATACTGAGACTCAAGGAGAACCAATAACCACCCGGTGGTCACAGAGCTAGGCAGTGGAAAGGATGGATTTAAACCATGGTATGTTGTTTCAGAGCCCATGTTCTTGTCCAGCCTCACCACTGCCTCCTGCACCCAGTTAGGTCTCATGGAGAGATCTCAAATCCTCATCTGAAAACACAAGGGTTACCAGGGATCTTCTTCAAGTAAAGGGGACATTTTTTAAAAGAAAAATGTTGCAATAATTAATTTCTTGCTCAATCTTCTGCATATCAGTCTAATAGTGGGAGTCCTTCCTTTCCATTTAGACTCTTGTAGGGAGAACCTTCCTTTTTCAGTTCTAAAAGATTTCTGTTGACAGGGACATTTTTAAGGACTTGGATTCTCCTTTCTTTCTCTTAGAAGCACTTATGCTTTTCTGAGGAAACACAGAAATTTAAAACTGTGAATCAAATGGTTAGGAAAGAAAGTTCCACCATTCAGACCTTGTTTTGAAAGACTATAGCCATCTCCTGTATTAACTGATCTTTCTCTACCAGCTCCACATCTTACAGCCTTCCCCAAACCCCACTCTTCCTAAGTGAACCTTTCCTGTTGCTAGTTCAGCCTCCCTCCCTGGACTCCAGGAAGGATGGTGATAGCCTCTGTAAGTCCAACCCAGGAGTCCTAGTGCCTACAGAGGCTAAAGACTTCTTTGCTGGGCAGATGTAAACAGACAGCACCTTAGAATATCAACGGCACTAAGGCGTTGGGTTCTCTTCCGTGCCTACCCCTGACTATAGGTTAGGTAGACCACAATTGGCCCAAACCAGCTGATTAAAATTAAGTCACTCCACAGAAGGCCAAATGGCCCTAGATAGATGGAAATTTTCTGCCCTCGATTCTCTTTTCTTTCCTTTTGTCTTTTTTTTTTTTTTTTTTTTTTTGGTTTCTAGAAATAATTGTTCTTTTTCTACTGCCTAAAATGAAGGCACCCCACAGTTCATCTCACTTGGCAGTAGCCTCAACAGCTCCTCACCCTTTCTGTATAGCCTTTGTTTTTTTAAGCAGGCTCCACACCCAGAGTGGAGGCCAACGTGGAACCTGAGTCCACAACCTTTTAGATCAAGACCCGAGCTGAGATCAAGAGTTGGAGGCTTAACCAACTGAGCTACCCAGGCACCCCCCACAACCGACTTTTTTTTTTTAATAAAACTGTACAAAACATTTAATATATTGCTCTTTTGGGGTTATTTGATGTGTCCGCAGGGTATTATAGCTGAGCCACTAATCTTGTTGCTTCATCAACATTAACTGGCTCATTTTCTTTTTTTTTTTTCTTGAATAACTGGCTCATTTTCATGACTGAAAGTCATGCTGAGGAATCAGCTGTTTCTGTAGAGGTTCAAGGGAAAGGCCTTTTGAGAAATGTGGAAGTTCCCTTTGTGTATCTATAAAAGCTTTATTCACTCTGTTAACTTTTTCATCACTCACAGTGTTTATCTTCTTAAGATTAGTGATAACTGGTTTTGCTTTGTTTTTAGTCTTAAAATATTTTTGGCTGGCTATATGAAATACATTCCTGGACTTCTGCCCTCTGAGTTTGTTCTTGGCCATTGTCTTGGATAACCCTCCTGCAGCAACACAAGCTCCAGGTGAAGTCATCTCCCTCTATAGAGACTTTCGAGTTCAAAGATGAAAAAGAATGAAGGGTGAAAATAGCCTGTTCAGCTAACAGATAGAAATTTACAGTTATTTATCACTCCAACAGTTGTTTGTGTTTATGTATGCTTTAATATTCCCAACCTCGGAAATTGAACCCATCATTCACTAGGGCAGTTTTTTTAATTGGCCAAATATATTTAGAGTAAAGTTGTAATTCCTTTTATGTGTATTTCATTCCCATTTCAAAGCACTTTTGCTAGATTTAAATTATAGCACCCATTTTGCAGATCAGAAAACCAGACTCAGATGGACCAAAGGACACACCAAGGTCACAGGCCTAATTAGTGACAGCACCAAAATTAAAATCTGGCTTTCTTATTCATTGTGGGCTTCTTTTGAGGGGGGAAATGGGATATTACATTCTGTACAGGTTTATATACTAGTCTTTGAGATTTCCTCATGCAGAAGAAAAGGTACCATTCTATAAACTGTGTGTTGGAGCTGCTGTCAGCAACCAGCGCTTAGGTAGAGTGTACTACTGGTATACCCTATTTCATATTACATATGGCTACACAGAACTGAAAGACATTTTGTGGCAAAAAGATCTGAAATCACCTTTTAATAGACTCTCACCATGCAAAAGTTATTTAACCTCTTTGGGTTTGTTTCCTCATCTACAAAATGGTAACAATATTGCTAATCCCACAAGGGCTGGTGTAAGGCTTCAATAAATGACATTCGTAAAGCACTCTGCCAGTAGACTATAGATGCTCAGTGTTCGAATTTTCTTTTTCCTGAAAAAAAAAATGCTTTCAAAATAACAGAGTTAGAAGACTCAGGTTAAGGAAAGCTGACTTACCAGGATTCCCTCACACTTCTCAAGGACTGTCCACATACAGGCCATAGCTCCATCCCAAACTTAGGACTCAGGAGTTACGGATAGGTAGATACAGGTCAGATCACGTGCAGCCTTGTAGGCCGTGACATGTAGTTCGGAGTCACCTGATCAGAAAGCACATTGAAGTTCTTCTTTCTGCTTCTCCAACTCATTGAGCTTGCTCCTACCTTGGGGCCTTTGCACTTCCTCTCCCTCTGCTTGAACTGTGAACCTCAGGTGGTCACATGGCTCATTCCCTCACTGCATGCAGTGCCATTCTAGGAGGCTGTCTATAACCAAATTAATCAAAATACCATCTGCCTGACGACGAGTCACTCTCTAATCCTTTAGCCTCTTATCTTGATTGGATTTTTTCCTCGACACTTAGCATATTTATTTAATTACTGTCTATCTCTTCTGCTAGAATGTAAGCTTCATAAAGACAGGGACCTCATCTGCTTGTTCATTCTGGTTCCCCAGTACCTAAAGGAATGAATAGTAAATAGTAGGTATTTAGGGGCACCTGGATGGCTTAGTCAGTTAAGTGTCTGACTTTTGATGTTGGTTCAGGTCCTGGTCCACCCCAGCATCAGCCTCTACACTCAGTGAGGATTCTGCTTGGGATTCTCTCTCTCCCTTTCTCTCTGCCCCATCCTCCCAACCCCCACCCAGTGCTGGCTCGCTCTCTCTCTCTCTCAAATAAATAAATAAAATCTTGAAAGAAAAATAAAAGAATAACCATAAATGACATACTCAAATTGTATAAACATGATCTGTTTTCCAAAATTGACAATTTTGCTCAAAATAATATCCCATCGGCAAGACAGCAGGAAGAACTCTGAGACACAGATCTGATCTTGTCGCCAGCCTGCTCCATTCTTCAATGGCGGCCAACACTTTGGGCAATACTCCACAGCTGCACTCTGAAGGACCCCTGAGATCTCTTTCCAGCTCTTGTGTACCACCTTGCATCATCTCCTACAGAGGGTAACTATTCTCCCACATAATTATTAATAACACCTTCTTTCATTCTCAAAAGTATCCTAATGTACGTAAGGATCCTTATGGTCATACTACCTGTATGGCTCAGGCAGGATCACGAAGAGCGTTTCCCACAAGTCCTTCCCTCCAGCCACACCCACCTACCAGCAGGTCTCCAAATAAGAGAGGCTCTTTCCTACTTTTGTTTGAACAACTTTCCCTCAGCCTGGGTCCATTCTTCCAGATTCCAACTCCACTAGAAAGGCTCTCCCAGAAATTTTCTTCCAGCCTAACTTAGATTAGGCAAACACCCCGGGCTACCTTGGAATTGCCTGAGGAACTTAATGTTGAGATTTAGTAAATCTAGGGTGGGCCCAGGAAATCTGCTTGCCCCTCCTGTTTCCCCGCAACATAATTTTTTTTTAAAGATTATTTATTTGACAGTGCAGGCGCACAAGCAGGGGGAGGGGGAGGGGAAGAGGGAAAAGCAGGCTCCACCCTGAGCAGGGAGCACAACACAGGGCTAGATCCCAGGACTCTAGAATCATGACCTCAGCCAAAGCCAGCCAAAGGCTTAACAACTAAGTCACCCGGCTGCCCTGTGTTCCCACAACATCTTCTGTATACCGTTCTGGGTATCTGTGTTATAACCTACTTACCTGTCTCTTTCAGGTCACTATAAACTCCCTGAGGACAGGACCCCATTCATTATTAAGGGCTCCCCTTTAGTGAGTCTCCAGTGACTAGAATCACACCCAGTAAATGGTACATGAACAAATGAATAATCATGGCAAACATTTACAGAACACTTACTATGTATCAGACAGTGTTCTACATATTTTTTTGGTATTAACTCATTATATCAGAAGAAGTTTTAACCCTTAAGGGCTTAATAGTTAAGTCGAATGATAAAGGATATTAGGAAGATTAAGGAACTACAAATTAACTCTGGAAATTGCAAAATGTGACATCCAAATTTGTTTCTTTAACTAAACATTTATATATATATATATATATTTTTTTAAAGACTTATTTATTTATTTATTTGTTTGACAGACAGATTACAAGTAGGCAGAGAGGCAGGCAGAGAGAGGAGGAAGCAGGCTCCCTGCTGAGCAGAGAGCTGAGTGCGGGGCTCGATCCCAGGATCCTGGGATCATGACCTGAGCCGAAGGCAGAGGCTTTAACCCACTGAGCCACCCAGGCACCCCTAAACATTTATATTAAGACAGAATACTTCTCGAAATTCTTCCATAGTCCTAAGCACATTGAATCGTGTTGATCATTTCCAGGGTGACTTGAGGGAGAACGTTGTAAGCCGGACTGAAATACCTATGATTTCATTCCTATTTCTGACCCTTCTTGACCGTTTTGTGCTTAGTCATCACACTGTATCTTCCAGTGTTTTATTTTCTATCTCAGACCTCTTTAACAAAATGCCTAGGGAGGAGAACAAGAGTAGAATTTCTTCACTATACCTTTTAACTTTAAAATTTAGCACTCTCTGTGGACATCCTATAAAATTGAGGGGATCTTATGAAGGACTTGTGACTCACACAGAGCCTAATGCATTTAAATGTACAATTCTGGTAATGGTGTCAGATTATGGATTTCCAAATGGCAGCCGCAATCATGATTTAGAACAGATGGCCAAACCGCAGGCAGCAGAATCAACAGAATTTTCTGCCATCCCAAGAGGCTAACAGAATCCAAGAGAAGTATCTGACATCACCTAAATTGGTAAACAGCTCAAAACAATCTTAATTAACAGTTTGCTGGAGCACTTAATGACAGAGACCATGCCTCAGTAGAAACTGGTATTCTTAGGCAGCTCTCATATATTATTAACCGCATAGGAAGATGGTCGAATGCCCTGGGGGTGGGAGGGGGGGGAACAGTCAAAATTAGAAATTAAGAAATCTTGATTTTGGTCTAAGTTGTGACACTAAGTGACCTTGGGCAGTAAGCTGAACTTTATAAACCTATTTCCTAGTTTATAACATGAAATCTAAGCTATCTTCTTTTAGCCTTCAATGTGTGCCCAAGGTAACTGGGAGGTAGGGGAGAACTTAAACGTAAATGAGCAAAATAAGAATCATGAAAACATTTTAGATGATGATAAAGTAAAATTCACCTCTCCGTAAACAAGAGGCTCAGTAGGCGAAAGGTAACTGCTAGTGTTCATTTTGTTACCAGAGTTACTGTGGCATTTTTTTTACTATGTTACTAGAAATACTAATGCTTGCAGCAGAGCAAACCGTCGTGCCTGTGGTAGGAGGAGTCCTTCTTCAATCGACAAAATCATGTAACGATGTCGGTTAAATGTTGAACCATTTTGAACATGGTCATCTGCAGGTCCCGGTACTGTCAGTCTTCTGAACAGCCTTGGGAAAGAATAAGTTATCTTTTCAGCCTCACTTGTTATTCAGTTCAAGAGTCCAATAGGGAAAGACTCTACAACCTCCCTCAGCACGGAAGCTAAAATGCAGTCTCCAAAGTTTCAGGCCGAGGTAGTCCAGATGTAGACGTCAACAGACACATTTTACTCTGTATTTTTTGTATACGCTCCATGTTTCTTTGACAGAATTTTTTTTAAGGACTCCGTTCAATCTTTCAAGGAAACTTATGGTTTCTGTGTATTCGTGATGGAAGAAATGAAGCTGAAGAGAAGGGACAGGGCACTAGAAGAAGGGGACAGAATTAAGCTCCCAGGAAGGAAGCCTACTGCTTCTCAAGTTACCATTTGTAAACCCTTTACCCGGTTCTGTTTGGCCTATTGTCCTGGGTAAATCATCCATTGAAAATCAAGCTCTTCAGCTCATTATATATTCTTCATTTGAGGTGACCAGAACTATTTCCTGAAACCTGGTTTGGGTGCTAATTACCTGCTCAGACACCTTATAAATACCTCCATGGATTTGTCACAGGAAAATTTCACTTTTTTAAATTTTTCTTAAATTGAGCACACTTATTGTAAGTTTCCCCCTTTAACTTCCCAATCGTGACAATAAAGGCCTTCTGGGGCTCTGGTTACAGTGAAGTGATGCTCTCTCCTCCACAGCTCCCGGAGGCATAGCTTGCAGCTCTGGCTCAGTTGTAGAGAAATGTTTACCAAAGTCAGCCACATATTTCTATACAGAGAAGTAAACTGCTTTTTCTTCCGGGGCCTCTCTCCCTCCCTCTGCAGGGAGGCAAGAGCCCCTTTTTGCAAATACCCGAAACAACTTGTACAAAAGAGAATGGCACTCACACTTTTTTCCCTTCAGATTTTAAAATAACTGTTTCTGTCAGCCTTCCTCCTCTCATAACCCTCCAACAGAAAAAAAAACCCTCAAACTCACAGCGTAAGTCTGACCTTAGTGACAGGATGGTATTTCTATCAATTTTGAAACTGAAAAAAAAATGTTTTTTGCTGGAGAAAAATGTTTACTCGTTTATATCGCTGTAATTGATTCAATACAAAATTTTTGTTGCCTTGTCCTTCCTTCCCACATCTAAATAAACCTAAGTCCAAAAGCATGAATGCAGGTGTCATCTTTAAGAAAAATAATCAAATAAAGCCAGAAAAACACAGAGCAAAACCACACCAAGAGAACCAATATAAGCCAGTATTTTAAATACACAGTATTTCAATCTGCCATCCCGGGAAAAGAACTGGAAGACTAGAAATTCACCAATTTCAGTCTCTGTTGCCTCCTGACTAGGCAAGATTTTTCCCCCTTTCCTTAAGAAAACCGAAGGTGAAGACGGTCTCTATGTGGCACTGTGGTATAAGTGACCGCTGTTGTGGAGGAGAAAAGCCCATGAAGCTTAAAAATTTTGCAGAGAGAAAACAATCCTCCTGCAGACCACAATAAATAAAATAACAGCAGTGGGGTGATTTGCAACCATGTAACGGGGCTTTTGTCTGGGTCTATTTCTCTGTGCCTTGAGGGTTTCTGTGTTCCTTCTCCGCAGGATCTCAGTGTTTCGCCCCTCCATTACAAAGGCCCAGGGCTTGAGCCCCTCCTCCAGCTGTTCACCCCCAATCTTGCCCATGCTGAGGCTTACTTACAGCAGACTGAAGAGTTTCAGTGGGGTGCAGGGCACTGCAATTTAGGATTTCTGCAGTACAGGGTGAATTTTCAAGAGTGCATCAGAGAGGGGAGCCAGACTTAAAAATAGCCTTTACTCATCCCATTAACCATTTCATTGCTGAACTGGTTTGTAAGGCAGGGCCAGGAGGCTTTTTTTTTTTTTTCTTTAGCAAACACCCAAATTGCTACAGCTGCTTCTAACAGTTTGTGTGAAGGCAAAGCTTCGCTGTGTCTTGGAAAACAGGTGAATACACGTTGTGACCCATTACAGAAAGAACTAGGAAAAATTACTGTATTTGCCTATATGCCGGGTTTGAGGGTAGGGAAAGGGGAAGGCTTTAGAGTAGAGGGAGAGGGGGAGTGAAAGAAGGAAAAGAGAAATCTTGGAACAGAGGAGTGAAGAAGCCCCTTGTTCTGGTTTGTATTGATCTTATTTAAGCATGGGGAGAGCTGATGAGTCTGTGATTATTTTAATGACCATGAAACCTATGCATTCAAAGAAATAAATGAAGCTATGTAATCACCTTCTAAGTAATATCAAAGAACCATAAAAGGACTAAGAGGAAAGGCATCATTGTATAACAGTATTTACATCATACAAGGCACCGCAGGCAAAGGTAAACAACAGGTTGAAGTATCTTTAGGGGGGAGAGGAGCCTAAAATTCAATACTTTATGGCACTGGCCCATCTAAGGCAAGGAGGGATAAGGCGTGGAAGCAGTAATTGTGTCTATTTTGGTATTTTGGCAAGGGAAATGCTGATGTTCGAGCTTTGTGAGGAGTTTATAAAGCAAGTAAAACTTTGGAAGTGCAACAATACAGAATATACAGACAATGGACAGGTAGAGTCAGAGGTTGTTGACCGAGTGCGGATTATTGTGACAATATGCTTTAAGTCTGGAATAATAATGAAGACACACTTGGTTCAATCTAAACTATTTTAACGAAAATGACATTTTAATGTAACATTATAAAATTATGTCACTACTTAGCTAATGGAAGATGCTAAGAAATATGAGACTTGAGCTTGGAAATAGCAAGAAAGAGAGGACACATACTGACAAAGAGACTAGCAATATGACATTGATCATTATGGATTGTAGTTAGCGGATTCCACCATTATTTGTGACTTAAACAAATTTCCCCATTTAACAAGTTAGTGCAGATAAAAGGAAGAGTCCTTTCCAGACAGTCCTCTCTGGAAGCTGATAGACCTGGTTTCCAGTCCTACTTCTTAAACTTATTACTTCTCTAACTCTGGAAAAATTATGTAATGTCTGTGGGCCTCAGTTTTCTCATCTGCAAAATGGGGTTATCATCATCTGCCTCCTCTGGTTGCTGTGAGAATTAATTAAGATAATAAATGGAGCATTTGGGCAGGTGCCCAATCATAACAGCTATCAAATTAATCCCATTACTCTAAATAGGTAACAGAAATTCTTAAGAAAATTATAAACCCCAGGAAAATAAAACCTAATAAAAAAAATACCCTAAGCCCTTCAAACTGTGAGGGTTTGGGTCATGAATTTGTCATTAATCAAATGGCTACAAATAGGGTTGCCAGATTAAAAAGAAAAAATAGGACTCTCGGTTAAATCTGAATATCAGATGAATAACAAATATTTTTTAGTGTAAGTATGTCCCATGCAATATCATACTGGAAAACTGTTTATCTAAAATTTAAATAGAAATTGAAATTTTAAATAATTGATTCGTCCTTTTTTTTTTTTTTTCTTTTTTGGCTGAATCTGGCAACCTAACTGCAAACAGTCAAAACCCTGAGTATGTTTAACTCCTATGTCCTTTAGCCCAAGTTCCCATGGAGGTCAAAGGGCAGGAATCCTTATTTCAGAAAGTTTTTAGAAAAATTATACATGAGATTCATGTTATTAAATTGTCTCAAATACCCAGAACGTGACTTATCGCTATCAGAGGGAAAGCGACTGCCCTTTTCCCGTTTCACAGTTAGCCACGTGGCTTCAGTTTTTAATAATCTCGCACCCACACCATGGCGATGTGCTGTTTCCAGGTTCCCTCGGCCAGCTCTGAGCCAGTCACAACCAGGCCTGGAACAGTTTTGTTTTGTTTTGCCTTTCCTCTTTCTCCCAGGGCAGGGCTCCATGGAAACTGGAGTATGCACACGGACCTGTAGCGCTGACACCAGCCGGACGACTGGGACACCCAAGCGGAGATTCTCCCGCGAAAGGAATGGCTCCGCCCAGCAAAGCGGTATTATGTAGGCGAGGGGAGAGGTATGTTCATGTGAAGGTCAATGGAGTAGAGGCAAAGTGGTATTCCGGACATGTCTGTGACATTCTGCTTCTGCTTCATTAACCCTTTGTTATTTTAGGTCTTCCGCGGTGACAGGGTAACGGCCTGACGCAGCAGCCTAAAAAATTCAGAAACTTTCTCAACGATGAAGTTAATACTTGAAGTGTGAGCTTTGAACTCTTATGTCTGTGACACACTACCTATGTGTGGAGAATATTAATAAGGGTTCTGATGTGTCGCCAGCAAAAGACACTGTACTAAAGTTTGCATTCACACGTGTTTACTTGGCTTGGTGGTAACATGACTGATAAGACACAGGCTTATATGGAAACTCCAGTATCTTAATTGCTGATATGAGAAAGGAAAAGAGATTTCACAAATAATACGAGGACTTCATTTTGGTGTTTAAGAATATTTAAAAGTTTAAAAGTTGTGGTTCTCCCCTCTCTCAAATTCCCTTATTCCTCCCTAACATGGAGGTGTTCTCTTAATCTTTTTAAATTTTATGATATTCCAATCTATATTTAAGTGCCACAAATCTCTTGAACAATTTCCACACAAATTTTAAGGACGGGTTGGTTTTGAAAACTCCGGGTATTCCCATCCTATCAAAGTCCTTCTTTCATCTGAACTTCGAATTTAAAACAATGTAACCATAAAAAATTGTGAAAGCAAACAAAAAGCCAAAAGAACATCAGAACAACACATTTTCCTTTGAAGGGCAGAGAAAAATCATGGGTAATTCAGGGCGGTTGATTTCTAGAGAACTCCAGCCATCAGAATGACTTTGTGGGGAACAGCCGCCCGATGGTCCTGGCCATTACATGTCAATCTGTCAAACCAACAAACAAAAACACCACAGGCTTTAGCACAAATGGCATATGACAAATGCAGATGTGCCTCTGAAAAGAATCCTTTGCTTTTTAAACACCTGCAAGAATTCCAAAACAACTGGCAGGCCTATAGCCACTCTCCTGACCCTGAGTCCCGAGTGGTAAAGAAAAAATGCCTAGAATGTACAGTAGTCCCTTCCCATTTGGAAGAGCGGTGGGGGGCTGATGAGAAACAAGTACAGTGTTGATATCACAATGCCATGCACCTGCTTTGGACTTAAAAAGAAAGAGTTTATTACAGAAACTGCAGCATTTTTGCATCTTCTCATTAAGCAATGGTGAGCAAATTCAAGTGTGTTTCCCTTTTATTAGGTTAACCCATCCTGAATGAAAAGGGTCTATTGAGAGTGTGCTCATTTTTTTCCCCCTATCAGGTATGTTGTCTTCCTCTCACAATTAAATTGCCCCCTACGTTTTGGTTTAGGCAGATAAGTAATTTGTAGTAGTGTTGCAAAGTTAGTGTTTCTTAGATCCTTAATTAGCCAAAAAATAAAATTGAGTTTATCCTTTTATTGACTATTTTTAATTAAAAAAAAAGTATTCCACAAATACCCTTCCATTTGATGAACATTTTTATGTCTAAAAAAAGTATTTCCAAAGAAACATAATTCATCCCAAAGAACTGTTCCCACTGGGTGCATGTTGGCTGGTTATCTCTTGAAGTATCATCTTTATAAAGCCAGTATTCTCAAAACAATGGCTTACATAAATGTTTGTAAGGTAATCAGCTGGTGGAGGACAATGTCTCTTTAACTCTGCAATTTTGTTTGCCAGAGCCGGCTGGACATTATTTTCATGTCCTCCTTACTAACAATCTATTATTATATATATATATACATAGTTACCACATGGAATCTCTAGGGTGAGTAGTCAAACTGTAAATACAGATAGGGCACTACTATGTTATCAGAAAGAATGTCAGCCAGAGCAGGCTGCCCAGTAGCAAATTACAAAGTTTTGGCTCCCAAGAATGAGATGCGTTGTTTGCCCTTGCACGCTGCAGCTGCTGTCCCGCCCCACCCCCCTTTTTTTGGTGGTTTATTACACACAAGCTACTAATGAATGGGAGCCGCTGTTTTACAGTACACCACACTTACAGGACTTATCTCTAGGCCTACCACAGATTTGACTGATCAACAGCAGGGCACCGCCATCATAATTCTTCCTAGAAACAGGAGTATAAAAAGGGGTTTGTTGGAGGTTGGCTGGGTCTGAGGAGAATCCTGCCCGCAGGGCTTGCCGATGCCATCACTAGCTGTTATGGTCTTTGGCCTAATAAGGTACAGAAACAAAGATTGTTCACTTATTCAAGAAGACTAAAGCACCAGAATGATGGAAAGTAGAGGCAGCGGGGCACACATCCAAGTGGGATTAAGGCCACAAGTGCAACTTTATAGGCCTGTCTGGGTGGCGGAATACAGATCTGCAGCTGAAAATCCAGTTCAAACATAATTTATTATATGTCATTCATAGTTAGAGGTGGTTGTCATTAGGAGTTAAATTGCTGCACTGTGTCCAACTGATTTTGATAAGTATTTTTAGAAGCTTCTTATATGTTATCGTAACTCTGAAACAGAGGCAGAGAAGGTAAACAGACTGATAAATAAACGGACAGCGCTACCTAAGAAATGTATCTGGAAAAAGCCATGGTGCGTCATTTTTTCCCATTCTCTGCTTTAAAGTTATGTTATGTCCTTCACGTCTCTAAATTTTAGCATTTCTCTCATTGCAGTAAAATATTACAATTTGCATCTCTTAGGCTTCTTCAAACTTTCAGATAAACATCAACAAAATGAATCTACCTATTTCCCAATAAAACAAACACATTGCCCCTGCTTTATAAAGAGGAGATTTCAACTTGGGAAGGTCCTTTGCCCCAGTCCTGATGTCCATTAAATGACCTAGCAGAGAATAAAAGTCAGAAGTTAAATCTTCTAGTCTTTTCATCATACTTCCCCAATGTTGGGAGCATAGCAAGACCAGCAACACATGTATAACATTGTATATGAGATTAGAAAAAAAAATCTGTCCTCTGTTCTTACATGCCAAATATTGCTGGAATTAGAAACGTGGGTGTTTTTTGTTTGTTCGTTTTGTTTTGTTTTTTAAGATTTTATTTTTAAGTAATCTCTACACCCAACATGGTCCTTGAACTCACAACCTTGAGATCAAGAGTTGCACACTCCACTGACTAAACCAGGCTCCAGAAATGTGAGGGGTTTTTTTTTGTTTGTTTTGTTTTGTTTTAAGATTTTTTTAATTTATTTGCCAGAGAGAGACTGAGCAAGCAGGGGGAAGGGCAGGCAGAGGGAGAAGTGGGCTCCCAGCTGAGCAAGGAGCCCAATGCAGGAATCGGTCCCAGGACGCTGAGATCATGACCTGAGTCAAAGGCGGACATCTAACAGACTGAGCCACCCAGGCATCCCAGAAACATGGGCTAAGAGTATTCCCACCATGAGCCCTGCACATATCCTTTTTTTTTTTTTTTAATATTTATTTATTAGAGAGAGAGCATGTATGAGAATGGGGGAGAGGATCTCGAGCAGATACCCCACTGAGTGAGAAGCCTGATGTGGGGTTCAATCCGAGGACTCTCAGATCACAATGCGAGCCAAAATCAAGAGTCAGATGTTTAACGAACTGAGCCACCCAGGCACTCCCCCCCAGCCCCCACACATTTTTAAGTCACTATACCATAGTATCTTGTTTGAACAAGAGAGGCTACACTTGGCTGAGGCTCCATCATATTATAGATGGTCCAAATGTTCTAATATCAAAATAACAAAATCAATTTAATTGGGGTGCCTGGGTGGCTCAGTGGGTTAAAGCCTCTGCCTTCAGCTCAGGTCATGATCTCAGGGTCCTGGGATCGAGCCCCACATCAGGCTCTCTGCTCAGCAGGGAGCCTGCTTCCCTCTCTCTCTGTCTGCCTCTCTGCCTACTTGTGATCTCTCTCTGTCAAATTAAAAAAAAAAAAATCAATTTAATTAAGGGCACCTGAATGGCTCAGTTGGTTAGGCGTCAGACTCATCAGACTCCTGATTTTAGCTCAGGTCATGATCTCAGGGTGGGATCGTGAAGCCTGCTTGATCTCTCCTTCTCCCTTTGCCCCTGCACCCACTCCACGCCCACTCACATGTCCCCTCTTTAAAAAAAAAGAATATATATATATATATATATATATATATATATATCAATTTCATTGGGTTTTATATGGATTTGTATTAATGAAGTTGGATTATCTTACTATTGTTTGTAGAGTGTGATAGGTTAAACAGTTTGGGTACAGCAGGGCACAGGTATCAGTCCTAATAGAATCAACATTAATGGAGATATACCATCTAGGAAGACCAGAAGTCAAATGTGGCAGTTTTTCAAATAATATTCTTGCAAATAGTTAAATAACAAGTCATCCTCTCTATTCCACTCCCATCATCATGTTGTTTTTTTTTTTAAAGATTTTATTTATTCATTTGACAGAGAGAGAGATCACAAGTAGAGAGGTAGGCAGAGAGAGAGAGAGAGAAGCAGGCTCCCTGCGGAGCAGAGAGCCCGATGTGGGACTCGATCCCAGGACCCTGAGATCATGACCTGAGCCGAAGGCAGCGGCTTAATCCACTGAGCCACCCAGATGCCCCCATCATCATGTTTTATTTATCCTGATTTCAGACATTAAACATTTAAGATTCAAACCATTTAAACATTTAATAACATAAATTTGATATTCTTTTTAGTAGTGAGGCCCTTGTCAGGCTATTTTATTTAATCTTTGAGCACATTCCTTTATACCTCCCTACTCCCACCCACTTCGGCAGCACATTAGCTTATGGTTCCCTCGTGGTGACTGCAGAAAGAAAGGTCTTTTTTTTTTTTTTTTAATGTCTTCTTAAAACATAAGGACCACTGTATTTGTGAAGCTATTCTTTATCACATGGGAAAATCTGAGGTAAGAGAGTGTGCAACTGTGTTAAACAAGTTCTCTTCTGAACTCTGTTACTTACTAGCTATATGGCCTTGCACAATTTACCAAACTTTCCTGAGCCTCATTGTGATCGTTTATAAAATGCGGGTATATTATGTGACTGCCCCTTCTGCATCCCTTGTTTTATTTTCAAGGATAAGACATTAGCAGTTGCTTTGAAGCAGAAACACCTGGAAACAACCTAAATGACCATCCATAAGAGAATGGTAAAAGAAATTCTGACCCAAGCCTACTGTGGGATATTATGCAGCAGTTACCAAGAGTTCAACAGATATCCACGTTATAAGTCTGTTCCCCTTGACATATTATGAAGTAAGAAAATACACATAATAAAATTTCATTTGATAAAAATGCTTAGCATATATGTGTATTGCTAATAATAAGAGTACCTAACCCTTAAAAAATGCTTACTATGTAGCAAGCACGGCTGTAAGCAGTCCACATAGAATTTCACTTAATCCTCACAGTAACCCACTAAGATAGGACTGCTGTCATTCCCACTTCTGCAGATGAGAAAACCGAGATCATATATGTCGTAAGTTGTAGAGGGGGGACTCAAACCTTGACTGTCTAGATCCAGAGTCTATGTACTTAACTGCTATCATCTATCGATCGTCTACCTACCTATCATCTAGCCACAGTTTGTCTTGCCTATCTTTCCATACAAGCATTCACATAAACACCTTCCTATCTGAGATCTGGGAGGATGCATGCTTCCAGAGAAGTGACAACGGGAACTTCTACCAATTCTACACGCCACTTTCACTTCTGCTTCTGTAAACTTCTATACTATTTGCAGTACCATAGTCGAGTTTAGAATTATGGTACCAGGGATATCTGATATATAGCTATGGTAAATATAAAGGAAAAGCTTTGCGAACAAGCAGTCCTTAAGTGGGTACTGCAATGTCAATAATTTGCTTTAGTTGGAGCCTTAAATATGAATATTGTTTATATCTTTGAGGACAGGAAATATAACACCTTTTCCTTTTAATTTTAACACCTTTTTCTCTCTCTTTTTTTAAAGATTTTATTTATTTATTTGAGAGAGAAAGAATGAGAGAGAGCATGAGAGGGGAGAGGGTCAGAGGGAGAAGCAGACTCCCCGCTGAGCAGGGAGCCGGACACGGGACTCAGACTCAGGACTCCAGGATCATAACCTGAGCAAAAGGCACTCACTTAATCACTGAGCCACCCAGGCACCCTAACACCTTCTTTCAATAGGACTTACATAGCGCCTTGTCCATTATGAGCACTCAAAACTTTATGTACTGACTGAAAGGAGACTGTAAGTGAAAGACTTCTGTTATGACAGGGTTATAGTTTGAGGCTGTGTAGCAGAGCAAAGTTGAATTGAAATTAAATATATGGTTCTGGACAATTAACCAGTGCTTTATCCAACTTGATTAGCCAGCCACAGATAAGAAAGAATGTTTCTTTTACCCTTGAAAACTCTTGCATCCATCCATAGTATTTGCCTCATATTTCATTCTAATTTGATGTTTGATACATTTCAACCCATTTCCCCCTGTAAAATATTCCTTGGGCCTCATTTCAAAGCCTTAGATCTAGAATTTAGTCTCCAGTTGACTTGAGATTTCTTATCGGGAAGATTGACACTTAACAACATTCTTTTCCTAGATTCTTGCATGTTAAACCATCACCAAAAACATTTGTACTAGTTTTCTATTTTGATTATTATGTGATGATTCTGATGTTTCTAGAATGTATGCAGTGTGCCTTTATTCCCTGCTTCTTTGCCTTTTACTATTTTTTTTATTGAAGATTCTGAGGTTGTTCATACAATTGCTGATACTTCCTGATTGCAAGATATCTCTGTGGGCTTTTAAACATATTTAAATATATTTCTAAACTTTCATTCACTTGCATAAGCATGAATGTACAGCTTCTGAATGCAGAATTTAAAAAATGATTTTTTTTTCTTCTCTTAGGCTGAAGAGTCATTCATTTAAAAATACATTTAAGATTCAGTGTTTATTTGTAACTCTATAATGGAACTTAGAATTGAAAGCAAGTGGCATATAAGAAGTGACCCACAAAATATCTTTGAAAAATGATAACTGATTTTCCATAAGAGTCCTCTTTTTAATATTTGATGTTATTTTGCAAATATGAGAAATAGATATCCAGATGAGGACACTGAGGAACACAGAAGTACCCAGATCCAGGAATAACCAGGTGTGAGAAACACTAGATTCTTCATATTTATTCTTTTTCGTTGATTTTAAATGCTCTTTAAAAGAAAGGTTTTATAGTTGGTAAAATGTCATAGCACTTATAAGGACTTTATTTCCTGGGTGAATAAAGCTATGAATCCACCTATTAAAATAGATAATATTCAGCCTCATTTTATGTTATTCTAGAAACTTTATCTTAACTCTATTAATAAGTTTCTACAGCACCCTGGTACAATCTCATTTCTCTATCTTTCCCCTCCACCTGGAATATGGCCCGATGTCTTTCTACCGTATTTCTACCCATACTTCCTTCAATCCCCATTGTCTCCAACAAGCTTCTCTAGGCTATTCTGTATTTTCATAGCTGTTTGTTCATACTTTTACCAAGCTTATTCTGAAAAGACATGTGTACACATGCCAGTTTCTCTTCTCTGGATAGCCTGGCCCAAATCTTGAGGGTTTTTTGTACTTTGTGGTTCCAATCCTTTTTTTTTTTTTTTTATGTCTTTAAGACTTTATTTTTGGGGCACCTGGGTGGCGGGCTCAGTCAGTTAGGTAGCCAACTCTTGATTTTGACTCTGGTCATGATCTTAGGGTTTTGGGATACACACTCAGTGGGGAGTGTGCTTGAGGATTCTCTCTCCTTTTGCCCCCCACCCCGGCTCATGTGCTCTCTCTCTTTATCTCTCAGAAACAAATAGGTAAATCTTTTTTTTTTTTTTTTTTTTAGTTTATTTTTAAGTATCCCCTATACTCAGTGTATACTCAGCCCAAGGTCAAGAGTCACATGCTTTAGGGGTGCCTGGGTGGTTCAGTGGGTTAAAGCCTCTGCCTTCAGCTCAGGTCATGTCCCAGGATCCTGGGATGGAGCCCCGCACTCGGCTCTCTGCTCAGCAGGGAGCCTGCTTCCTCCTCTCTCTGCCTGCCTCTCTGCCTACTTGTGATCTCTGTCTGTCAAATAAATAAATAAAATCTTTAAAAAAAAAAAGAGTCACATGCTTTACTCACAATTATGAATTATATCCCTCAGCACTCAAATAAATGAGATATCTTTACAATACTGAGAGACAGGGTCAAATTTGATATTATAAAAACTAATACTGAAATAGTTGACTGAATTATTCACTATGCATTGTGATTCTTCTACTAGATGGATATTTACTTTTGCTTCCCTAAGAATATAGAACCATTTTATGCCTGGTTGACTTACTTAAAAATGTCACCAGAGGGGCGCCTGGGTGGCTCAGTGGATTAAAGCCTCTGCCTTCAGCTCAGGTCATGATCCCAGGGTCCTGGGATCGAGCCCCGCATCAGGCTCTCTGCTCCGCAGGGAGCTTGCTTCCTCCTCTCTCTCTGCCTGCTTCTCTGCCTGGTTGTGATTTCTCTCTGTCAAATAAATAAAATATTAAAAAAAAAATCCATACTCTGATGATCAGACTTCAGGGAAAGAGCAAGCACTAGGACATTTATTAAAAATAATTTAAAAAAAAAATGTCACCAGAAAAAATTCTTGTAGCATTTAGGGTAACATCTTATTTTGTCAAAATTATATTACTCTGTCCAGGCCAATCACAACTTCAGGGGAGGGGGAGAAGGGAGAGAGAAAAGAAAGAAAGAGGATAGAAAAGAAGGAAGAAAAGAAAAGAAAAAGAGAGGGGGGAGAGGAAGGAAGGAAGGGAGGGAGAGAGAAAGAAAGAGGGAAAGAGAGAGAAAGAGAAGGAAGGAAGGAGGAAGAGAGGGAAGGAGGGAAGCAAGAAGGGAGGGGAGGGAGGGAACACATCTTTGCTACCACAGTATATTGGGCAGGGATGACTTAAAAAAATGAGGAATCTCTGATCTTTATTTATGCTTTTCAATGTTTTCCATGGTGCTTCTATCTACTTACATATAAATATGACAAGATTTCTTTTCAGATTCCTAAAATAATTCTCCTCCTTCATCTTCTTTTGCAACATGAGAAGTTTACCGAAAACTATCTGATAGCTTAAATGACCTAGAAAGACTATATCAAGACAGCACAGGAGGAAAATTACCAGAATCTATAACATTAAAAGTTGTTCCCTCAGGATTGAATTTTGGTTGTCAGAGAACCATTGATATTATACTTCACTTCAGGGTTCTCTGACTCGTTACAAGTTTAACTGAAGTAAATGATTTCTTGTGCTGTTTATCAGTTTGGCATCAGATTGCATAAGTAAGCCCCTTAAGGCTCAAGCTGCTCTACCTTTTATTTTAAAATTTTTTGAAGATTTTATTTATTCATTGGACAGAGAGAGATGCAGCGAGAGAGGGAACACAAGCAGGGGGAGTGGGAGAGGGAGAGGCAGGCTTCCCGCTGAGTGGGGCTTGATCTCAGGACCCTGGAATCAGATCAGAGCTGAAGGCAGAAGCCCAAGGACTGAGCCATCGGGGCACACCCAGCTGCTCTACATTTTAAAACAAAATTACCTAAAAACCCAGGATTAACAGAAGGAGTAAAGAAGACCAGAAGGAAAGAAACGAGGGAGGAGAGGCGGAAGGAAGGGAGGGAGGAGGGGCAGGAAGAGGGAAACCTGTTTTGGACAGTGATAGATGTTAAAGACACACATGAACAAACTAAATGAAATTGGTAATATAATAAGAAACTTAAAAATTGCAAAGCCATCTAAACAAACATATTAGTGTTAATATGAGAGTCCTTATTTTGTCATTTCTTAATCTGCAAATTAGTAGAGAAGACAGTGGAAGTTTGAATTTGGAACCTTGAGTATCAACCTCCAAGTCAAAATGAATAATCTTTGGTCTAATGTCACGTTTGAATTGACAAACCTTAGCACAAGAAAGGTTATTATACATGTCATTATTGATACAAACTGACAAATGCAACATCCAGCTAGAAAAGTTGCTATTCCTTTTCTGGATACTTTTTCATTTTATCTAATCCCAGAAGCTTGACTGGATTTATCTGGCTGCCAGCATAATTTAAGGACAAAAACTTAATTAAATATATATAAAATGACTAATTTAAGTGCATACAATTTAAGAAATAAATAATTTTTGTATTAACATCCACACTGCCTTCATTACATAATTAAAACAATGCAATTAAAAACCTAAGAAGAATCACATGGCATCTTTTTGTATTTCTTGATTTGTTTAGATAGTTTACAGCAATGGCAATTCAACTAGACATTTTCTTTATTATTTCGCAAACTTTTTTTTTTAATATGAAGAATAAAAACCAAAGGGAAACAAAAGTAGTCCTATACAACTTTGTTTATCCAACTTGCTAAGATGTTAAAAGATACTGGTCTATAAAAACTAGAAGGGCAGAGACTGGGGAGTAAGGGAATTAGGAAGAGGTTGGTAGAAGGGTAGAAATGTTCAGCTACCAGTTGAAAATGGGTCTGAGGATCTAATGGTGACTCTAGCTGATAACATGGTAGTGAATAATTGAAATTTGCTAAGAGTGTAAAACTTAAGGATGCTTGGGTCACTAAGTCGGTTAAGGTTAAGCGTCTGCCTTTGGCTTGGGTCATGATCCCAAGGTCCTGGAATCAAGTCTCCTTTCAGGCTCCTTGCTCAGTGGGGACCCTGCTTCTCACTCTGCCTGCTGCTCCCCCTGCCTGTGCTCTCTCTCTCTGACAAATAAAATCTTTAAAAAAAGAAGGAGAGAGAGAGAAATGAGAGAGTAAAATTTAAATGTTTTTAACAACAACAACAAAAAAAGATAAACATGCCGTGATAAATGTGTTAATGAAGCAGGTAGAGGAACACTTTCACAATGTTTATGTTTATCAAATCATCAGGACATATATTTTAAATATCTTCCAATTTTGTCAATTTTATCTCAGTGAAACTGGGTGGAAAAAAGGGGGGAACTTCACTTATAACAATCTAGAATTTGATCAATGCCATGCTCTTGAGTACTTCATAGGCAGAATATGCTTCTAAAGGCTTATTTGTTGTTGCATTCTACTTTGAAACAATTTATGGTTTTCAAGGACATTTTAAAAATTCCAGGCAGTTGTTAGTTTACATAGGGCTGCCCACGTTTGGCTTTTAGAAATTAAGACTCTCCCCTCTGAAAGACTAGTGATACACACACACACACACACACACACACACGAGGGAAAACACTAATTCATGACATTTACTTTTAAGTGAACAGAATTTTTCTCAATCGGGTCCTTTAACTTCTGTATCTGCGAAATATAAAAACTTTGCTCCTTAATACAAAATCTTGATTTTCAGGGGTGTAGGACACAAAAGGAATTTAAATGCCTATTGCTACAGGTTAATCACTTAAACCAGAAGCTAGGAAAATCTGAGTTGGTATCCCAGTTCTTCCACTTATCAGCTAGATCACAGTGTGCAAGTGACTCAGCTTCCTCCTTGGTAAAATGAGATTAATATTATTTGTTTATATCATAACAGTCTTCCAAGGATCAAACAAAATTATGAATTAAGAAGTGTGCTGTAAGCTGTAGGGCATTAAACAGATTAAGATGTTTTTAAATAATAATTTTATCTAATTGAGAAATTTTGATTTATGCCAGATATTATTTCTCACAGAGAATCTGATGTCTAGCACAGGTACCACTTTGGAACCATACATTTAATCAATAGGAAGTCGAGTGTCTTTCTGCTCACCTCTCTGACAGGTTAACAACCTGTAAGAAAAAGATCACCAGTCAGAGTCATGCTGTATTAGGTGGACAGTGTAATCACTAGGACAATTCTTAATACAAAGAAAGTGGAAACATGAGTCTGAAGAGGGGAAATATCAAAGGTACTCTTTATCAAGAGTGAAACTTTGAAATCCATCTATTTAAGAATAATCACTATTCTTTTAGTTAAGCTGTTGTCATCTCTAACTTTCCCTGAGTAGAAAATAATCTACACTTCCAACTAAGTTATTCATGGTCCAATTTGTTCTCAGAATACTATAATAGGCTTTGTGAAGATAAGTTTTATAATAGGGATTTAACATAGTGAGAAGCCAAGACACAGAGGCTTTCAAACACAAAGAGTATATATATGTATAAAAACTGCTCATCCCCTCCCCCTCTCCTTCCCCTTAGCCTTGTCCTCTCTCCCAAAACAACTCTCACCCCTACTGAAAATCTAATTTTTACAAAGGATTCAGATGAAAT
Source organism: Meles meles (assembly GCF_922984935.1). Taxonomy (NCBI): domain Eukaryota; kingdom Metazoa; phylum Chordata; class Mammalia; order Carnivora; family Mustelidae; genus Meles; species Meles meles. The sequence continues at coordinate 57,365,561 of NC_060069.1, forward strand.
GCCAGTTCAACAACTTCACAGTACAATCGGTTTAGCTGCTGCAGTGTTGCTTGGGAGCCATTTTCAGCAGTGCTGGGAAAGGGGAAGACTTCAAGTGAAGCACCCCCAGAAGAAGGAATGCTGGGAAGGGTTTTAGGAAAGAGAAAAATTCAAAATCTTCCTCCTGGCAGCTCCGTCTTGCTTGATGACCACATTTACATACTGAGTTCACAGGCTAGAACTCTCAAAGAGAACTCTACGTTCCTGAAGAAAATAAAACTTTCGGGGTGGCATCCTGGAGAAAAAAAAAAAAAAGAAGAAGAAGAAGAAAAAGAAAGAATCACTGATGATTTATATACATTATTTTTATTTTTCAAGCTTTTGGTATCTTAAACTGTTGAAAATACAGAGTTAATTCAGAGACACTATTACTTTATTGGCTTTTTCCCCCTTTTGTGCTTTAAGATCTAACCTTCCATATTTATAATTTAATCTCATCTGTATCCAAATAGGTATACTGGCTATTTGTTTTACAAAGTAGCAAGGTACTTGGCCTGTGGTACCGGTGTATCTCCATTCCAGACACTTGTTTTTGTAAGGTTTCTCATTTTCCCATTTTAAACATATCAAGACACACAAACATATTTTAGTATTTAAAGTCCTAGAAACTCTCTATTAATGTTTTTTATAACTAGCTTCTTTTTCTGTATATGTTACATTTCTGCTGTGCCTATTTTGTTGCAAGCCAGGCTATCTTATTTGCATATTTGTAACAGAGTATATAAAAGAAGAAAGATGCATGGTTTACTGGGTATTCAAAACTTCTCTTAGATTAAAAAAATCCTCCAGATCACATAAAAATTATGTAACAAATATATATTTTAAACTTTTCTTTACAAAGGACGATTTCTTAGGTTGTTTTTTAATGTGCTTGTAATGATTTCTAGCACTCACACCTCCTTCCTTGCTTTCCAAACTGTTTATACTGTCCCCAATAACACTCAGTGGAGAGCTGTCATTCCCGGCTAAATCCTTACTTAGGGTGGATGCTATGCCTCCGTGAGACAGGGTCAGGGGGTCAAAATAGATTTTGGAGGCCACCTGGAGAGTCCAGGCCATGAACTGACTCAAAAAATTTATATCAGAGCCAGAATAGTCCACCTCCCAGGGTCAGATCTGGCCTGACACTCCAACCGCAGGCTGGGGCATGCTAGACCGAGCTCAGAGAGAGGCCAGAGTTGTTGACCCTGCTAGCTGACCTCTTCAAACTTCAGGAGAATTTTTTTGGCAGTTACCACGGTGACTGGGTACTCTAAAAGCTTATCCTTCTTACTGAAAGGAGGGAAAAAAATCAGGAAAAAATATGTTAAAACCTACCTTGCAGAGATGCCTATCACAGTTAAAGTTTAAAAAAAAAATTTGAGGGAGTTCTAAATTGTGTATGCCTTTGATACTGATTTCTACTGCTGTCCTAATGAGATTGGAATTTATAAGGTCTTTCAAACTGCAAAATTCACATTTGGAACAGATACTGCTTTTTTTTTCCTTTCCAATAGCTGAGAATTTGAATAATGTATTAAAATACTTTTTAAACAACATAATTTACTTGGAATATCTAATAACTCTCTGCTTTTCTTTGAGAATAATCAGCTTTGAAATAAGATCCATCATAAATGCTAATCTATTAGGGGAAAAAATACCATAACTAAATAATGATTTTTGCCTCAAAAATAAACTCAATATTTTTTTCCTGAAAGAAAAGTGTTCATTTTTGCTTAACTTGAAATAATAAAACTAGAAGAAAAGCAAGGGGCTATTACTATTATTATTACATATTCTATCTTTTATCAAGTGACTTAATAAAAAAATATGTGTACGTGAAAAACAACATCACAAAAATACTATAACAAAAGAATGTGGGGAGGAAAAAATGCAAGGTACACTTTATTTTCGAGCCATGCACATTAAAACTAAAAAAGCTCTACAGCATATTCTTCCATGTTAATATCAAATACTAACTTGTCCTAAAGTTCCACAACAATAGAAAGTCATATAAATTAAAATTTAATTCCCCAGGGGGTAAACCTATACACATTTTAAGACTTTACTAGTTGCATTTTGGTGACAGATTGTAATACAAAATACTTTAAAATGGCTCCTATATGCGACTTGAAATTAGACGGGAATTGTAATAATTTAGAAGGAAATATTCTTTAATCATAATAATACTTGCTTTTAAAAATACCTATGTACTATACAATGATTTTTTCTGAAGCGAAGCCAATAACTCTTAGTGCTGCTGCTGCTCTGCCCCTCCTTTAATTTTCCCATCTACCTCGTACATGACTGGGGTCCTAGATGTCTTGAAAGGGCTCTCTCCAGCATGTGGGTGCTGGGGTGTGTGTGTGTGTGCGTGTGTGTGTGTGTGTGTGTGAATGTGTGAGCATGAGCGTGCACAAATAATGAAGCAAGGGTGAGGGGAGAGTAGATTTGCATTTTAAAAAAGCAATGGCTATATAACAAACAATGTCTTTGGTCCAAATATTATTTTTCATCTTGACTCTAAGCCAAGAAAAAAAAAATGATGAATTATAGAAATGTAGTAACTGACATTCCAAAAATGGATACCAATTCATTTCAAATTTCAGAGGTATGTTCTAACCTAATCTTGAATGTTCATTTTGCTGTGACCTATTTTGACCATTTTGTAATCACCACTAAATTCATAGAACAGAATGGACGTAAAGCCAAGTATCTGTTAATTAATCTTAATTTTTAAGAAACAAAATATAATTCAGAATATAATTTCCCTTCTTGTTCTCAAAACAGCCAGTAAAAGGGAAGATCAGAGATTATTTTGAAGTGATTTTGCCAGGTGATCCGATTGCACTTTGCTAACACACAGGTCCTTCAACTAGATGGTGTGGTTCTTTGTCATTGCAAAGTGGGCAACCATGTTGGTGATCACTACAACTGTGGGGCCAGCTCATTCTCTATGATGAACTCAGACTGTCCTTCCCAGTCGGGGACTCTTGGCAAGCTTCCCTAAAGACCCGGAGGCTGGCAAAGCATGAGGAACTATCATACAGGAAATGGGGTCCTCCTCAGGTTTTGAAAAGAGATGATAGAAGTCTTAAAATGAGGCAAGCCAGACCAGAATCTCCTAAACCACAAGCCTTAGCTTGAGTGAAACATTATTTCTAAGTTGGATCTGAAAAGGAAAAGAAGTTTAAGAGTAAGACAATGGTTCATTTGTATGCAAGAAAACAATGCCAAGTCTCTTCGCTTGATTTCCTCTAGTCAAATTTAGGATCTTTTAGGAAAAAAACAAAAATCATTTGTCAATCTTCTGTATAAACTTTTGCTGAAAGGATGGTGAAATAGATACTTTATTCAGTAACTCGTAGACCTGGATCTTTTCTTAGGTTGAAAGTTCACAAGTATGTTACAGGACTACAGAATATAGGGACTGAGAGCGTCCTAAGAGATGACCTAGTCCTAGCTTTTCACTTTCTATATGTGAACTCTGAAGCCCAAAAACTTGAACTGCGTTACATACAAACTATTACTTACATGCCTAAATTGGGACCTTAGATCCTGCTTGGCATTTCTAGTCTAGTGTGTTCTCTACTACACTATGAGGCCCCTTCACAGGGGAAAAGGATATTGGAAGTCCACACAAGTAGACATATTCAAAGCTTTAGAGACACAGTTAATCTGAGACCATGGTATAAAATGATTGCAAAACTCATTCACGTCGCACTTTCAGGAAACAACTTTAGGTGTCACATGAGCAGAAATTCTACAAAATCAGGCCGTAAAGCAGTAAAATAATATGCGTTATAGGAAGCTTCAAAATTCTTAGGGACTGGGGCGCCTGGGTGGCTCAGTGGGTTAAAGCCTCTGCCTTTCGCTCAGGTCATGATCCCAGAGTCCTGGGATCAAGCCCCGCATCGGGCTCTCTGCTTGGCAGGGAGCCTGCTTCCTCCTCTCTCTCTCTCTGCCTGCCTCTCTCCCTACTTGTGATCTCTATCTGTCAAATAAATAAATAAAAATCTTAAAAAAAAATTCTTAGGGACTTCTGTCAGATGGTAACAAGGGCATGTGTTAATATTATTTTTTTCCAGCAATTGTTTTTATTGATTTGTTATGGCTAGGACACACTGATTGATTTTCTTAGAATTGGTACATTGTTCCACTCTGCCAGGTTTATAATTAAAGACCAAGAAGCAGGGCTTTGAGTTTTAGCCTATCTAGGTTTCCAGTGGTATGAAAGAGTCTGTCTAAAGAATCATAGACTATATAAGATATGCTGGCTGCATATCTTATATGTACTATATATAATATATATATATATATTATATATATATAATATATATATTATAGAAAGGGCTTAATCTGGTCTTTCTTTAACATTTCTCTAATTTACATCAGTTTTAATTTCTATCTATTAGAATCAGTGGATCCTGAAAATCAAATAAATAGAAGCCTATAGAAAAATGTGGAATTCAGTGCTGATACCCCAAAGTGCCACATTGCAGCTGCATTCAGTTGTAACACTTATTCTCCGATATCATATATTTTCAGCACAGCCCCCATTTTCTCCTGTTAACTTGTCATGGCATTGTGATTTAATTCTGAGATTTGGCTCAGGGCCCCAGAGGAAAAAAGAGCAAGGGATAAAAATTTAAGGAGAGGGGGAAAAGTACCAGGTTTGCTGAGGAGCCAGTGGTTTCATAGGAAAGAAAGCTGGTATTTAGGAAGATGGTGGTACATGATTAAGAAGTGAAAACCAGGGGCACCTGGGTGGCTCAGTGGGCTAAGCCTCTGCCTTCGGTTCAGGTCATGGTCTCAGGGTCCTGGGATGGAGCCCCACATCAGGCTCTCTGCTCAGCAGGGAGCCTGCTTCCCCCACTTTCTGCCTGCCTCTTTGCCTACTTGCGATCTCTCTCTCTCTCTCTCAAACAAACAAACAAAAAAGAAGTAGTAGTAGTAGTAGTAGTAGTAGTAGTAGTAGTAGTAGTAGTGAAGGCCATAGGAGTCAGGTCCTGACTCCCACCTAGAATTTCCAAGAAATGCTGTATTCTTTCCATCGATTCTACTGGGGGGGGGGGGCATCTTTGGTACTAATCACGTGTTAAATTTTTGGAGGCGGCGAAAAACACCACTCTGAGGTTGGGTCTGAAGAATGTTTAGCAACCCACTGTCGGAGCTCCCATCCAGATGAGCAGAGGAGCAGAGGAGCGCAGCCACCACGCTTTGCGCATGCGCATCTATTGTTGAGTTTCTCAAAACACTTGAGAAAGCCTCCTCTTGACCCAGAAGCTGACTTCTCCACCCAAAGGAGAAAGAGCTGTTAAGGGAAGCTTTTTGACAGAAGGAAACTTGCTGATATAGAAATATTTTTCCTCTTGGAATCAAGGCTGAGAGGCCAGCGAGCTGAGCGGGGAGAAGAAAGTCAGTGAGGAATTGTAAGATTAAGAGAGAAAAGAGAGAGAACTTTCCACTTGCTTCTGAGCTCCACCCCCAGGACTAGACTGGCTGTGCTCCAGGGGCAGCGTGGATGACAGAAGGGCTAGTTGCCTTCCCTAGCTTCTTAACCTGCCTTTCCACTTGCCAAGAGCTGTTCCTTCGGTCCAGGTGGGCACAGCAGTCTTTCCCGGCCACCATCCCCTGGACTGCTGCGAGAAGCACCGTCTGAGGCAACTTGACCAGGGCCCGCCTGCTCCCAGGACAGGACCATTTGAAAAAAGACCTCTCTTTTGGCATCCTTCATAGGCTCCTTGGGAAATTGTTAAAGACAGAAATTTTGAAATTGAATTTTCATGATTATTGGAAAGGAGGGGTGAGGCACAGCAGCTGCCCCAGAGCAGCTGGTCCAGCTGCTCCATCTGCAGGACAGTCCGGCCCCTTGGCCACCCCACCCCCACGCCCCACCAGGCCAGGAAGAGGAAGGGAAAAGGAGGGGCACTAAGGTACAGGTTTCAACTTTAGAATAAGGGCCCCGGCCCTGGGCATTTGAGTCATCTGCTTCCACAAATACAATATAAATGGCAAACAAAACAAAATAAAAAATGTAACTTCAGGTCTCAGTCCCAGGTTGCTCACATGAACTGTGGGCCCAACAATACACATTCCTGGGGGGACGTGAGGGATCCTTTGGTGAAGGAACTGTGGAGAAGGCAGAGGTTTCTAGGAGGTAGAACCAGTTTCTCCCCTGCATCCTCATGGCTCCTGGGATGGGAAGGACTGGAGTCACATGAACGTCCCTTTTCCCTCTTCTACCTGCCATTTCTCACTGAGAAGCAATGCCAAGGGATAATGCCCTCCCACCACCAGTTTCCTCATCCCCAGACTCAAGTGCCCGAGAGTGAAATGTCATGAAAAGTTACTGCCAACAGCAAATTCGAGCTGACAAATTGTCAATAATCACGCCTTCAACATGCTGGATGGCCTTCATGTAATAAAGAAGCAGATGAACAGAGGCGGTGGGGCGGGGGCGGTGGGGGGGGGCAGGCGGGATGTAGGTGACTGCCCAGCGCATAGCTTTCCAGGTTTGCTTCCCTATCAAGCCGTGCTCTGCCCCCCAAGAAGGGAATGCGTTCTGTGAGGGACTGCAGGGCGCCTACCAGCCCAGTCAGCTCTAGTCCTTGCTCTCTTTCTTCCTGTTGCTCACACAGGCTACTCCCAGGAAGCCTCTCTCTAAGCTTTCCTCCAATTAACCCTTCTGGGTACGCGTGTCTGTGGTCTCAGGCGCCCTTGATTAACAGTCCTGTTACCCGAGTTTTCTTTTGTTTGAAATGCTGGGCCCCCAAGACCTTGGCATGTGTTGGATGTCTAGTTACTTCTGCATGCCTGTCTGTATCCTGAGACAGAGAAAATTATTAGGAATTGATGCTCAAGATAAATAATAGTGAGATTTTTACCTGTGGAGGCATTGGAAGAATGTGTGCATATTAAGTCATTTCAGAACTTAAGACAGATCTGAAAAGGATCTTTTAAAGTGTTTTTACCCTATCACCTCTATAAACATTCCCTCCTCCCAACACAGACACATTCACAAAAGCACCCTTTGATTTTTTTTTTAAATATTTTGGACTCTGTGTTTTAAATTTAGAAGCAATTTTAAACATATACATTGATTTAAACATGAACTTTCTATCTAAGATATGATTTCTTGTGAGGTTTACAAATCTAGTTACCTAATCATAAGATTTCAATTAAAATATCAGTTACGGCCTTCTTAGAATGTTGATTTAGCTACAAAGGTTGGGTTCAAAATTTAATTCACTCTTCTTCTTTCTCCAACTTAAGTTTAAATTTCTTTTATTAACACAACACAGCACTTGAATTAAGGATCTTCTTGTTAAACTGAGGGCTTTTCTCATTTCCCTGAACTCTGTAAGTGAACCACATTGTCATATAATCGATAGGAAAAACTCAGCTGTCACAGGTCCTAAGCAACCCCTTACCACAGAAATAACATGATCTGGCATTTCTGAGTTTGAAAAATGTGCTGTTTGGATGACATGAGACCAAAAATACTATGCAGACAGCATATATGTCATAGTCTCTATGAATGGCTGAGGACTGATTGCTGAGACCAAGGAGATACGAGAACAGACTTCTCTCCTGGATAGAGACCAAGTGCTCCCTTTTTTCTTCCATCAACAGGAAGTCTGAGTATTGGGGTCTAGAATTCAAGGGTATTTTTAAGTTCATCTAAGTTTGTTTGCTCTTCTAGAGTTTGTAACAGAATTTGAAATGAGGTGTTTTTCTCCCCAAACCTATGAGCAATTCAGATTTCAATTAAAATCTGAAACTAAATGTCCAGCAGTTTCAAAACCTGTCCCTTGAAGTCCTGGATCCTTCCCATCAATGTGATCAGGAGTTCGCCAGTATGTAAATCCTTTGGCTCAAAAGTAACTGAATGGCATCTGATTGTAAGTAGCAGGAACCCATAAATCTCTGGCAAGACACTCCTCTGCCTCAACGTCAGTCTTGCTGCGCTCCCAGCCTTCTCTACAATCTGCCACCTACAAATGCTGCCATGAAGAAGATATAATCCTTCCTTATCTGTATCCTCTCCCTTTAACTATGATCTACCATTCTGGACTTCGAACTCAATGACATGTTTCACCTTGGGTTTTTTGCTTTGTTTTGCTTTGTTGTTTGCTTTTTTAAGAAGTGGTACTGGGCAGCCCTACTGTGGAATCTGTCCCACTTGGTAGATTAGATTATGTGATAAACATGTTAATTGATCTCAGGAAGAACCTTGCTAGCGAGCCTCCTGAATGAGGCGTACTACAAATCAATTACACGCGAAAGGTGAAAGGTATTCTGACTCACGAATTGGCTCTGTCAGCAAGCTGGTGTAGTAAATATTAGTTATCCTTAGCCTACCTGGACCCATCTATATGAAGAAAAGTACTAGAGGTGATCAAACAGCAACAAGCTAGGTGAGACAAATTCAGTTTACAATAGATACATAAAACTTCTCTTTTGTAGATCTAAAGCTGTTGGAGCCTGCGTTTCCCACATCTACCACCACTAAGATCTTTGGGATAAGCTATGAAACACCACTTCTAATTAGTTCATTTGTCATCAGAGAACCACTGCATCCAGCCAGGTATTTTGCTCCTATTCAACTCTAGAAGAAAACGGGACAACATGTGCTATTATAAAAAGCTCAGCATTCAGTGCCAACATTTCAAATTGGCCTCATTTTACAAGATCTCAGAAGCCCCCAACTCATTCAGGCTATGTCTTGGCAACCTTGCTCTAGCCCCAAACAGGACTGTAACACAGTAGAGTTTATCCATTATCATAGTTCACAGGCTTCTCCATAGCTGCGAATCGACATTTGGAACTTATGTCACACAGAACGGGTGAAAACCCCTCTAGGAACTGAGTCACTGATTTCCAAAGTAAATGCCATTGGTGGGTGGGAGGAGGAGGTAGCAGAGGACAGAGAAGAGAAGAACTAGGCACAGGATAACCAGGCTGTGAGTGACCTAGCTGATGTCCATCAAAGGTAGGTAACTGATGAAAAGAGTTCTCTTTTGGGATACTTGAGTGTCTGAATTTACCTTATTACAACTCCGGGAAATGACTGATCTCATCTCAGCCCTATACACTGAAGAGTATTTATTTATTTAAGAAATATGGCACATTCAACTATTTTGTCCTTGATTCCCAAAACATAAACCACATGAGGTCAATACTATAAATTGGAGAATTTGCTCAATTCTTAATCACACAGTGCAGAGATATGATACACTGGATACGGAAGCTGTAGTGGACAGCCCCAGCATATATGGCTCTAAAATTCTAAGTTGTTCAATTCTGTCTAAACTTGCATACCCTCCCCACCCCCCAAACACCCACAGGAAATATATCTTTCCCTTACTCTCTGCAATCTAAACTTAGGAGTACACAAAGCATGAGCTGGAGGTAACTGCTTCTTTGCAGCGCTATTTACGAAACACTTTTTTTTTTTTTTCCCTCCCCAGGCACCCACCCCGCGGGACTGAGCAGTGCACTCTGCTGCTACTCAGCTCGGTCCAAGAGAAAAGGTGGGGGGTTGCAGGAGCATCTTTACCAGGGCAGAGCTCTTGCCGCCAGCACCTGCTTTCTCACCAGTTCACCAAGCTCCCTCTCGGCTTCATTTCACAAACATTCTGGGTCTCCATTTATCTGTTAAAATGGCCCAGGGTGTTTGCCAGGAGTATTGTGCCACCATCGCTGGCACATTTTGTCTGTCATTACACAAAGCATTCTAAAAAGCTATTTCCAACCCTGAAAATATACTCTTACTACAGAAGTCATTACATTAGCATAACAAGCACCAAGTTCCAAGATGGTAATTTGGTTATAGATCTGAAATCCTTCCTGTTCCATCAGCTAGATGTCGAGGGATGCTGTGACCCTGCTGCTTCTATAGTCTGCGGACCCCTCCCCAAGGAAGTTCTGCTGGGGTGAACAGTTTGTCTTTGGGAACTCAGACTAGGGAGGAAGTTTCAGGTTTCACCTACCCACGTTGGGACATTTCTTAAAGAACCAAGAAGCCTTTATCTCTCTCTCTCTCTTTTTTCCCCCTTCCTCTTTCGGTACCCTTCTTTGACGGAGAAACTATGTCTTAAATGATATTCTTCCACAGGTATCTCATCGGACATAGACAAGTATCAGGATTTCACTCGTAATCAATACAAATACTTTTTGGTTCTTTTGTTGGGGGTGGGGTTTGGTAAATTTGACCTCAGTCCACTGGGCCAGTTGTGGGGGTGCAGATTAGCTGCTACTCTGCTGAGGCCCGGATGATGGTCGTTGGTAAGGGTCAGCAGGGTTGAGATGTATTCAAATGTTAATTTACACCTGAAAAGACTGGCAGTCACCCACTTGGGGGGTGACTGGAGTTTCTCAGGACTATGGCCTTGAGTGTTTTCTTGGGAAAGATGAAAGTAGAAATGGAGGAGAAATGCAGTCTAAAAGTTACAGGAGCAGCAAGAAGGGAGGGAGCAGGGACAGCCTTGTTGAGTCAAAGTAAGTTTATGTAGCCACCAGTTATAAATCTATTTTCAACGTTCCCTTTCCAGTATAGTTTTAAGGTACAACAGAGAGGTGGTATTTCCTCTTTCCCTACATATTTGGAGATTGTCTATTGAATCCAAAAATATTTATGTGGAAGAAGGAGGAATTAGCCTTATTTTTTTTTTCTGCCATTGGGATGGGTTTCCTTGCTTTGCATAGTCTTCCCGTTTAACCACTGCTACCTACCCTGCCTAGTGGACTCCCCAAGTACCTCAGGAGTAACTAAAAAAGAAAAACCTTCTACATTCCAACACTGCCTCTAACCTCAAACATAGTAAAGGGTTCATTCAAGACCCCAGGACCACACTGAGGCATTAATTAGGCTGATGAAATCCATCGAAATGTATGAATTCAGCATAATCAAGTTTCTACCGCAGACTATCGTTAAGGAATACGTGAGCAGCTGGGAGAATAGAAAGTACTGTTAGAGTTAAGTCATGCATGTAATTGAGTATATTTAACATAACCATTTTAATGATCAGTGATTAAAAGTGCATCTTACTTAAATGGTATATCCTCTGCAATTTGTTCATATCAACTCGATAATATTCTCAAAAGGAAAAAGTAGGGATACACATTTCTAAACAAGATCTTTTTTGAGTTTGGGGGGGGAAGCAGAAAAGTGAACTGAAAAGTGGGAGGAAAGCAGCTTTTGCGTGCAAACAGCTCCACCAGCGTGATATAAATTAATCACTGTTTTAGGCATCCCTGTGCTCAGTTCAAAGTATTAGGAATACATAACAAGTGATTTTCTTTCATCTCTCGAAAAGAAGGTATTTCATTAAAGAACTTCCTCAGTCCAACAAGATTATTTTTTCAAATCTCAAATCCTGCTGATTTTAAGAGCTTTTCTTAGGAACCTGGGAAGTTCACCTTTCCGATTCTTCTTCCAACCTGTAGGGTTGGCTTATCTTAGTGGAACTTGCCCTTGTGAAGACGGCACTGGGAAGAAGAGAGACAGCCTCACAACGAAAAGAGATGCCCCCTGGACATGGCAGTCTCGGGCCACAGACAGAAGCCCTCACAGGGAAATTAGCTGTTTGGATCAGCTAGGGGTCTGACCAAGAGCCCACGTGTTTAGAGCCAGACGGGCTGTGCTCTATTCACTTGGACCTGGCCAGATAAATGAAGTCATTGTGGAGCCCTGCATAAGCCAGCCCAACTCTTTTTGTTGTAGTTTCTCAGCTTTTGAGCACAAAACACACAAACCACTGATTATCCAGGGAAGAAGAGGTGGATCCAGATCTACAGGTAGAAGTATGTAATCCCACAATATCTACACATCTATGCAGGCATTATAAAAGTGAGGATTTAAGAGAAGGATGCAGTTGGCCCAGTTCCCAAAAGTTGCCACACGGGGCTCTTTTTATCTCCTTTCACCCCTGCCCCCATCCTACAGAGAGACCAACCTATTCCCCCACTCAAAATAGGATTTGAAGAATGGCACATTTTGAATGTCTGGGCATTGCACCGTAACTTTTACCAGCCTAAGAGGGAGAAAGGAAGGCACAACCACGTAAAAGTGTATTGGAACATACTATCTGCCTGCTGCCAACAAAACAAAAATATTTTAAGGGAAAATTCATTTTGAACCCTTCTTTTCGCCCAGAAGCATGTCTTCCTTGGCTTGGAGGGACAGCTCTTGGGAAATCAGGTCTCTCTGAAGGAGCTCTTCCGCACCCAATGTATAGTCTATAAATATAGTGGAATAGTCATGCCAGGGGTAGTCAGTGCAAGAGAATCTGGAGTCTTGAAAGCATCTTTTTCTTCTGGCTATGGTGGCACTTAAATGATAATGCGGGCAATGGAGCTAGGAGATTTATATCTTTTGGAAAGTAGGGCGAGCCAGATGGTAATAGCGTCATTAACACACAAACTTGGGATGTGCAAGTGAAGCTTGAAATTGGGAAAGAGATCGGGAGAACAAAGGGGGCTGCTGTTGAAAGGCTACCCCTCTTCTGCCGGCCAAAGCTAAGAGCCTCTTGGTACTGGGGTCTGCTCCTGCCCAGAGCAGGATAATAAACGACAGCTTTCCCCCTCCCCTGTTGTGACTTAGAAAACACCGAGAAAACTTTTGCAATAGGCAAATGTGGCACTTATTTATGTGTAACCCTTTGTAGTCTGAAGTGGCAGGAATGGGTCCTTAATTCAACTGCACTCCCACCCTCCACCCCCTACCCTAGTTTGATAAGCTATTGCAATTGTTGACAGTTATTTTATGAAATCAAAGTGCCGCTTGTTGCACGTTTCAGACAAAAGTTCCTTTTTCCTCCCCTTATGTAAGCATTCTAAGTAAATATTAAAGGTTGAACAGCACCACCTTTTTCATTTTGGTGATGGGGGTTGGTGCGAAGGTGTTGGGGAGTGGGGGTAAATGCTGTAGTTTTCCTTTGGAAAGTCTTAATGTCTAAGTTAAACTCCCACTTGTCCGAACAGATGTAAGTCATAGAGAACAGAGAAGGCATTAAGACAAGATTAACAATGGCATTAATAGTAATAATGCATGTTTATAATAAACACCCACACAAACATTTATAAATAGGCAGGGCAGTTTGGAAATAAAGAAAAAATTAATATCTTCGTTCTCCTTTTTATTAACTCAATGTAAATATTATATATATATATATATATATATAAAATATATGGCTTCTGGGAAGACAGCAAAAGTAACGGTCATTAAGTACTGAATGGCTTGAGTGATGCCTGTTAGCGACTAAAAGTTGACGATGTCTAAACTAAAATCGAACGTTTTTCTTTTTCTTCTTAAAAAAAAAAAAATCCTAGAGCTCTTTAAAAGCCCGGAGGACTTACCCTCAAGGCATTATTCAGAGAAAAACTGAGACTGGCCGTTCGTCACAGGCAATTGTAAAGGGTTTCAAAGGGCCGATCAAACGATCGCCAGAGTAATCTACATTCAAGTCCGGATGGCGGTGTTACGGCACACACCTGCGGGGTGTTTGCTGTCCGTGCCCCTCGCCGAGCTACAAATCATCATTAAAGCGAGCTGCTTAAGCTTCTTCCCAGCTTCCAGACAAGAGTTACTTGGGACAGTTCACTTTGATATTGCTACAGCTCGCAATTGACAAGCAAGCTATTTTGGAGCTCGCGCCGGAGCCCACACCCTAGCGAGCGCGGCAAAGTCAGGAGGGCGGCGTGGTGGCGATGGGGGGAGGCGAGCAATTGTAAAAGTCTATTTCTCCAATTTCCTGAGCAGGATCACCGCAAGAATGTATAGGAATCCAGGTTAGAAGCAGCTCGAAGCCCGCCTCGAGCTGCCTGCTCAGGGCTCTTTCAAAACTTCACTGTCTTGCCACAACTTTGAGCTGACTCAGACTCCAGGCACCGTCACACAAACTGAGTTTCTCTCCTCTCGCTCACATACACATCCTGGAGCCACCACACTCCCTCGAGTGCAGGATCACGTTTTCCTCGACCAGGACCAGGGTCTAGTTTGAAACTTTCACTTTTGGTTCATTCGTTTGGGATTATATGTCCCCTTTCAATGCCGACAGGCTCTCACTGCCCTAACTTTGAGAGAGAGAGAGGAAAAAAAAAAAAATCTGGAGTTGAGTAAAAAGAAAGGGACGTAGGGGTCGGACAGCTGGAGGCGGGGGAACGGGAGGAATGTCGGTTTCTGTCTGCTGCCTGCCTGGGTGTCTGCAAGCCCTCGGCAATCCGTGTACTCCCCACTTGGGGGGCGGGGAGGAGAAATAGCCGGCTGCTGGTGATGCCAAGATCAACACTCGGAGTGAATGTATCAATAGACCAATTTTCTGCTCCCACCGCGAGCTTTTTCATTTCAACCCAGAGTAGAGGCGTCCGCGCTGCGCAAGACGCAACAGCACGGTAGCGTCGGGAAAAAGAGGGCGCTAGATGCGGGAGGCGCGAATATGGAAATTAACTCATTAGGAAGGGGTGTGGTTACCGCGTAGCCCCCTCCTCCATTCCTTCCTTTCTCCCTTGCTGCCACCGTCCCAGCTTGCTAAATATGAGATTACAAACAAACAAATAAAGCAGAAGCTGACTACGCAGCCCCAGATCAAACACGCTCCAGATAATTCGCTTCTCTCAGCGCTGCGGCCAGACCTGCGGCGCAGCGCGGGCCCCTAAAGCCCGCCAGTAGCTTCAGCTTCCCGTCCATGCCAGACCCGGCTTCCGCGCCTCTGAAAGCCAGGGCCCGCCGCGGCGTTTCGAAGGCACAGCACGTGGCCCTGACGCGCCCGTTTGGTAAACGTTTTAAAACATCAGACGAACGCTTCCATCAATATGGTAACCCTCTGAGGGCCTCTGCTGAACTCAGAGGTCCTCTTCTAGAAGGCGCCTGGAAGGGGGGCTGGTGGTGTTCTCTTTGGGTGAAAAAGTCCAAACTAGTAAGTGGTGTCCCAGAGTGTCCGGCAGGGAGATTTTACCATGGCGCGGCACCCCGAGTGCGGGGAAGGGTATGGCGTTGAGTAGACCGGTTGGAGCCAGGGAGTGAGCACCGGGGTCGATCTGAGCGTTAAAGATCTGGGTTGAGATATCATTAATCACAGACCAGGTGCCCCAGAGTGAGAGCGAGGGATTAGAAAATCTAGGATTCGTAATTTTGTGTCCAAATAAAATGTTTGAATGGGGAGGAGGCGGGACATAAGAAACAAGACGCAAAACCTCTCACCTCCCCCTCCCAGCCACCCTGCCTCCAAGTCCTCAAAGCTTGTCTCTGTGGAGGGCTGGAGGGAGGAAAATTGTACTTTTATGGTTTTTCTTCCTGCGTGGCCCGCCTCCCCGGCCCTGCTCCCTGCCCAGCGCTCCCCCAGCTGCGGGCTCCTTGGAGGAGGGCCGCCCAGTCCCCTCGTCTCCCGCTGCCTGCAGGCCACCGAGCCTCAAAGCGCGCATTGTCCAGCGGGGGCGGGGAGGCCAGCGGGCCCCTGGAGAAGAATAACACTGCGCCCAACTCCTGTTAGGGAAAGTTTCCTAATGCACTCCTTGTGGTAAAATACACTTTTAACAGGGCGGGGGATAGGGGTGGGAGTAAGTTTTGAAAATCCACTGCCTCCTCTAAATTCCTCGACTTTCCCCCTTGTCACTTTTTAGGTTCTCAGAAAAGGGGGAGAGTGAACCGGAAAGAAATTGGAAGGTGGCCGAAAATGTGGGCATGACTTTAGAATGGTCCATGTGATGCTTTTAAAATGCGGGTGGGAAGAGAGAAGGGTCCACCCAGGTCTGGGCCGAGGACAGCTGCACAGTGCGCAGGGAGTGAGGGGAGAGGGGCCCCGAGGGCGCGTGTGCAGGCGAAGCATTTCGCACCTCCAGTTTATCTTAGAAGCGAGGGGGGGGGGAGCGAATTGTTCTGTCTCCCGACAGGCAGTGGAAGTTGAATAAAATGGAGAGGCGGGCAAACGCAAAAACAAAACCTGTCATAGACTCGGAGTCTCTCTCTTTGACCCGAATTCCAAATGGTACAAATGGTAGGGGGTTCTCCAGTTGCAAAAGACTCCGAAGTCTTAAGACCCCAGAGACAGCGCTCCTCCAGCGACGTCAAAAGCTGTGATAGAGAACCGTTAGAATTGAGGTTTTGGGGGCAAATGTGATTAATCTTTCATTCGAGCACGGGGACCCATTCCTTCCAAGCATCGCCGGTCTGCATTTGAGGGGTCTGTAGGTTTCATCTGCTCTTCCAGGCATTTGCAAAATAATGGCTTGTGTCTCTTGCAAAACTCGCCTGAAACAAGTATATTCCAAGACACTGCTCGGGTGAATCCGTTTTAAAAATCAAAACAAAATAAGACTTTTAAAAAAGCCCCAGGCAGGTACTCTCGATGTCCAACAACCAAAGTGACCGAAGGGGAGCATTAGTGGTTGTGGCTCTTTGGGAGTTGCGCTAATTTGGTGTGTGGACTCAATGCCTTAATGCTAACTCGGTAATATAAAGGGCTGAAGAGCAAGCCCGATAAAAAGCTCTAATTGCTACTGGAAGATTTAGGTGGTTGCTAGGATCTGAGGACCACCATCACCACAAAAAAAACCTCCAATAGAGTGTTTGGGCTGTGTGTATGGGGGGTGGGGGTAGAGTTTCTACGGCGAATAGTGCCCACATCTGCTGGAACTTCCATATCTAAGCTGTTCATTTACGGGAGCCAACTTATGAAATCTCCACAATTAGATCTTCATTGTTCTTCCTCCACAACACTGTCTAGAAAGAAAAGGTCTTCTCGGTCGGGGCCAATCCAACGAAGCGTTTGACGTTATTAAATAATAAAGCGATTGTGATTTACATTGTTGTTCAGAAAAAAAGGCCAATTATCCACTGTTATGTTGCCATAAAGATCATATTAACTCGAATTAGTAATCAAACAATATGCGAGCGTTTAAAAAAGTACAGCCGAACTGGGTGACAGCTACCGCGACGTCTTCACTTTCACCAGCGAACACACCCGCGCAGGCAGCCGGAGCGAGAGAGGCAGTCGCAGCAGACCCGAAAGGAGGGTGAGAGCAGCAAAGTGGTGATTAACGGTCTCCAGTGTTAATTATTCTCAATTAATCCCGAACAGTGCAAACCTTCCCCGGTTCTCTGGAAGTTCCCCGGTTTGGGATGCTCGGAGAATGCCTTTCTGGGAGGGGTTTAGAAGAATTCCGGGAGAGGCAATCTCAGTGAAAGTGTACCTGTGAGCGAAAGGGTAGGGGTGTAGGTGTGTGTGCGGATGTTGCGTTAGGTGTGTGTGCGGGAGGTTCGCTGCCTTTCCCAGAGCCTGGCGTGCACCCCGAGGCAGGTGCCTGGGGCAGGCAAGGCCCGCAGCGTCCTTACACCCCTAGTGAATCTTACGTCTTCTCTACTCAAATAACTCTCTCTCTCGCCTTCTGTTATTAGGTTTATAACTCTTTGCCCACTTAAATTTGTGCAGCCAACCAAGGAAATCTAAATAGGTTTGAGTCGCCCCTTGGGTACAGAATGGAGGCTTTAATAAGAAAGATTAATTGTGGGTGTGTAACCTGCCAGAAGACGCGGCAGCTATCAAGTAGCGGCGGGCAGTGGGTGGAGAGGAGGGAGATGCCTCTCTTCCTAGGCCCAGACTTTAGTAGGCGCCGCAGGCATACTTAACGCAGGCCACCCGACTCAACTCGTTGCAGTCACAAGCGAAGGACTCCACAGAGATGGTAAGACCCATCTCTCCCTGTGTTTGAGGTTTTAAAGAACTTGGCCTTTATTCGCCCTGCACACCAAATCCCCTTGCCCTGCCCGCGCCGGACCCTGGACTCTGCCTCCATGCGCGAGGTGGGAGTGGGGCGGGGGTGTGGAATGCGGTGCCCGCTGCCCTGGAGGTCTGCCTATTCCCATCCCCACCTACTGAACAATGTTTAGGCGAATGATAAAGGTTTTGTTCCGAGAGCTAGAAAGTTGATTTTTTGTTGCCATGATGAAAACCTGTACGGCTACATGGTTTTTTAAAATAAGCAAACAGGGATCAATTTTCCTCGGCGCGACGCTTCAGTCCCCGCACAGAGGGAAATCAGGCAGTGACAGGGCGGTTTGGGATCGCGCCCCGCGCTGCGGCGGCGCCGAGGGAACAGTACTCGCCGCACAGCTCTTTCCTTGCCCCTCCCTCTTTCTACTAAGTGTTCGGATCCCAGACTGTGAGTTGGCGAAGGGGGTGGGAGCGGAGAGGAATAGGAACCGGGTGGGGGGTGGCGGGAAGAAGGGAATAGTTTCTCTAGTAGCGTTCCCTCCTTGGACAATTCCATTCGAAACTCGAGGCACCAAGGCCGGAGTTTAAACAAATGTGAAATGAAATCTTCGGAAGGTCCAGCCCTTGCAGCGGTGGGACAGCCAAAGGGTGGTCGCATCTTTGTCCAGAGTTTTGGAACAGTTGCTGCCTTTCCTACCTCCCTTCTCTATCTCCCACCCCTCTCCCCAGTAAAACCAATTCAAAAGCAGACAGACTCCACTCCACAAGATTAATGTCCGTGCATTTGCAGGATTAACCCTCTCACACAGCATAATAAAATACTAGAGGTCCTTTTAAATTTAAATAAATACATGAAATCCGTGCCTTCTCTCTTTTCCTGTTTGGTCTCTCTTGGGACATCAGCAAACAGCGTCTTGGAACCTAAGTCGCTCTTAGAAGAACTTTTAACTCAGTTTTCCTACCCTCTGGGGGCTGTTGAAGGCATTGGCATTAGGAGAGAGGTGGACAGACCAGCTAACTTTAAATATCTATAGCGTTAACATTTTGATTTGGAACTCACGATTAAAAATCTATTTGTTCCTCCCAGGGCCGAGCAGATTTCAATGTTGGTCATAGGAACCACAAAATGTTCATTAAAGGAACCTAACCAAGGCTACTGTATGGCCACTTTGTGAACTCAGAACTATGGATGGGGGAAAAGTATGAAAGTGTGAGTTGATGTCACGCTGGCTGTCAGTGTGTGGTCTATTGTGGAGAATGGTGCTTTTTGACTGAACAGAGGGAGCCCCCTCCCCCCTTCCCCAGCTCTACTGCACCTGCACTGGATGAGGGAGTCCCTGCCATTCAGCCCATCGCAGATTGTTCAAACAGAAGACATCTCTGACAGCACTCAATTCATTACATTTCTTCCTGCTTTTCAAACCAACACACACACAAAATGAGTATTGCCAGCCAGTGACAGCCAAAAAAAAAAAACTTAAAACACTTTATATGCAGCTAATTTGGAAGCTCACACAAGTAACCATGAAATATTTTGTATCCTTAACCTGTACATCTTCTTGAAAAAAGATTACCTGATTTTCTCCCTATTAAAAACATACCTCCATAGTTTATATGGGGAGAGTAAGTTTGTAGAAAGACACTGCAGCATGGCGCAGGAAGTTTCAATAGGAATGAAAGCAGAAACATGCAAAAGAGAAAAGCTCTGATTTATCTTATCAAAAGGGCCGGCTTGAAATGCTTTCATAATTTATGCCGGTGAAGCAGCTTGCTAATAGAGGTGGGTACCCAAGAGCCAGGGGCAGGCAGTGAGAGAAGCAAGAGAGGGTAGTAAGGGAGGCATCAAGGCTGAAGTGTGAGCTAAACATTTAAATCTATTTCCTAACAACGAAGTCTTCCCCCCATATGCTCAGGTTTATTTTGCCATCTTAGATTCCAAGATGTTTTTGCACCATTTCACAAAGCTGATGAGAGAGTGTTTAGAAAGCTGATGAGAGAGTGTTCGTCTAGTTTAACAGAAGTTGGGGTAAACAAACTCTCACAAGGAAAACTTGATTTTAAGATATTTTCCCTGGAGGTGGGAAGAAGGGGGAAACAAAGAAAGGGAAGAAGACTTTGAGCAGGAGAAGACAGACTTGCCACTTTGTATTTCAGACTGATTAAACTATAATGTTATGCAATTCCCCAGATTTGAACTGTTAAGTGTGATAGTCAAGTCGACCTGGATGCGAGTTGATACTGAGTTGACTGCATGTGAAATACTGGCTAATTCTCAGTAAATCATTAATCTGTTAGATCCTGGACCAATATCAAAACAAGGTCTAGTTTCCAGGACCCCTCCCACTGGACAGACATTCAATGAATTAAATTGATTTGTAAAGAAAACTTGGGAGGTACATCTTCTGAAATGCCGAGGTGCTTTCAACCAACAAATAATTCTATCCACTTTACAGAGTCCGCAAACCCAATGTCTTTCCTCTTGTCCACATTTAAAATAACTCTTCTAAGGGGTTCTCTCAGCAATACTTTCTCACTTCTAAAATGACTATAAAATGCTATAGGAATCATTAGGAGTAGTGGGCGACAGAGAAAATGGAAATGGCAGAGCAATGGCAAGCCAGAAGCAACTGTCCTAACTATGACTCCGTAGAAAACCAGAGGACTCCTGGAAGTAGAATTCTTAACCCACTGCTGAAACTTATGTAGGGCCAAATAAAATAAAGCTACAGTGTAACTTTGTAAAGGCTTTTGGTGTGATCTGTCCAGTGTCTCAAAACAAAACAAGCATAAAACAAAACGACGACAAAAAAACCCAACTCATTCAGACCTCACAACAAGCTCTAGCTAGTAAATCAAATTACACAGGCGCACACGGAAGGGCTTGCCTGTGAGCTTGGGTGGTGCGGTGATGGGTATTGCGTGTGTGACTGTCTACGTGCTTAGGACTGGCTTATTCGTGTGCTTGCTTATGCTCTGGGGGACAGGAGCCTTCGCAGCCTCAAAAGCTGGCGCTGGGTAGTGGGGATGGGGACCGGCTCCACTGGCCTCGCCCTGCAAGTGTACGGATTGCCCTTTCTGGAACACTCAAACGAATCATTTCATCCCTGCAGACCCTGACGTCACGAGGTGGGGGTGGGGGCGCAGTCCCGCTTCTGGCCTGGCCGCCAGCGATAAGAACCCTTGGGAAGAATTCATCGGTCCTTTTAATACAGTAATTATTTTTCTGCCTTCTGAGGGTGGGGGCGGCTCCTGCCCAGAATGCCGGTCTCCCTCCCTTCAGGAAGATGCCCCGGGGATGGCAAGTTTGCAGGATAACTTCCCAGGCCAACCCCAAGCCAGGAAGAGAACCGGCAAAGGAAGTACAGTGGTCTGAACAAGGCTAATATCACCTCCTAAGACCAGAAAGGGGACCGGAAAGAGTCCAAAATGGGAATCTCTTGTCTACCCCCTTTTCCGCTAGACAGTAAGAAAAGTAATTGCTATCAATTAATCCTATTTTGTATCAGTGGCTCTGTACTCATCTTCTGCCAGGTAAAGATGTATTATCCCTATTTTGCAAATGGAAAATGGATGCGTCCTCCATTCCTACATACACTGATCACGGAGGGGCCCAATATTTCGGGAAGCCCAAACTGCTCCTGTAGTTTCCCCACAGACACGCCAATCCACTGCCTCTGGCTTCGGGAAGTACGAAGAGCATGATTACTAATGCTGAGCCTTGGCACCAAACAAGGACAAACAACCTCTTTAAAAGTAAAGGCCTGGGGTGAGAGGCCAGAGGAAAGCAGGACTTGAGTCGAACAATCTCCGATTGGGGAAGTTTGGGGCTTAGAACCATCTTTGGGGTCACGAGGTCAACATGGAGAGGGCTAGGGCTGGGGTGCAGGAGGTAGAGAACTCTGGAGAAGCAAGGGCCTGAAACCTCGGGAGGGATTCCAGACTGGCGCGACCTGGGACCATCCAGGGCTCAGAGAGGAAATCGGGCCGTTTTTGGCAGGGTCCAGGAGGAGAAAATTCGAGCCCTATGCAGCACCTTCCCAGGAGCCCCGTGGGGGTCTTGGCTAGGGCCACAGTGACGTCAGGTCCCCGGCCGGCGCTCTCCCGCCTCAGCTTCCATCAGCCCGCGGCTCTGCTCCCGCGCCGGCTGAGGCAGGCTCCCCAGGGCGGGCGGATGGGAGCCCCGGGCGCTCATGGCCCTGCGTCGCGCCCCGCACAGAAGCCCAGAGAGGAAGGCAAATGATAGTTCAAAGCGCCGAAATCTTTACTAACAGTGCACACTTCATTCTGTGCACGCAGGCAGACGAGGGTAATGTAACGAACGACTGCTTGAAGCTTTTAAACCACCTGACACTTCTTTGCAAAGTAGAGCAAGCCTCTCAAGTCCGAAAGCCCAGAAGCAGCAAATATCTCTGCGTCCTGAAATGAGAGGACGTTCTATTTGCTTTTGAAGAGAAACTGAGTGAAATATAACCATTACACCAAAATATAAAATAAACTCCATCTAGCCCTGCATACAGAAAGAGCTCTCTGCCACAGGTAATCTTGGCCTTGTCTTAGCAGTTACAGTAACTGCTCCCAGAGAAGTCTCACAGTTGGGATAAGAAAGTCAAGTCCATTCTTTCCTTAAGGCTATAGAAGCAAAACATAAAAACTGAAAACAAGAATTGTAAAACTGGACAGCATTGTGAGAAGGAACAGCAGTTACAAGTCTTCCTGGGTGATATCAGAAGCTGGTTTCCAGGGAAGTTTTTAATAGAAAATAACTATGAGAGACACCAAATGAATTCTCTGGTTTAGACAATTTCTGTCTTTGAAAAGCTCCTTCCACAGCCTGCTTCCTCTAGAATTCCAGAGACTGTGCCCCTTTGGATTTTATCCACATTTTCACAGTAAAGTTCAAGTGTTTCTTCCCCTTCTCCTGTCTTTAAGGGAGCCACCTCACAGCCAAGGTCCGTAAAGAAATCCACCCAAACATCTTCCAAACTCCAGTTAAAAAACAAAACAAAACAAAAACAAAAACAAAAAAGCAAAGAAAAGAAGTAAATCAAACTCTCATCCTCAACCTCACTAGTAGCTGTCCAAAGCAGTTTTTGCTCTTAAAGCAAGAAAAGGCAGCATAAAAAAACAGAGTGAGATGCAAATTATTTTAAGGCAATAATGGGAGGGGGGGCAGGTGGAAAGTGTTGGAGAAGTGTTAATTCAAGTCCTTCCTAAAGCTTATGGTGAAGGAAACTACTTCCATAAAGCAAAATATGAGGAACTGTTTTTGCAAAATTCTCCAAGATCAAGAAATAAAGGCGGGAGGATATAAAAAGCTCTTTTCATTACAATAAATAAATAAATAAATAAGCAGTGCCAACAAGCAGGCGATCAAACCACAGTCAAACTTCAATCTCAAAGCAGTTAGCTATAAACTGTTAGCAGTTGAAAAGTAAACCTGTGCACACAAAGGCACTGTTTAAATTTCTTCTTGTAAGGGTTCTAAATGAAGACCCAATCACTATGCAGTTAAGCGGTATTTCTTGTCCCCCTGAGGCGCTGATCAGTTCTTTTTAATGTGAGAAAACCAGCGGCTCAAAACCCGTCAATGGAGCTCCCACAACAAAAGTTCTGAAAAGCTGAATGAATTGGGTTTGTAATTACTGCATCCCGTCCCCCACCCCTTGCCGCTTATCTCTTATTCATTCACCTTATATTATTGTCAAGGAATCTCACTCTCAAAATCATTCCCTTACCATTTTACCCAGGGCCACAGAGGAACTTATGACAGAGCAGAAAGGAACACTTGCCCGCTCCCCCCCCCCACACACCTGGAAATGTCCAAACCAATAGGTAGGGAGGGAAGGAGGAACTACCTTGTACCCCAATTTACTCTGAAACTGCTAGAACTCTGAGTACTTAGCCTATGAAGCCCTCCATTTTAAAACCTGAATTTTATTGGCAAACAGCAGCAATGTGTGCCCTTTCTAAATTCAGAATCTGCCTGAGTCTCTGAACTCCTGTGATATCTCCACTTAGAAAAGGCAAAGGTTATAAATAAATCCCCTCCCCACTCTCCCCAAACTGCAAAGCCCTAAAAGACCTTTCCAGACATGATGTAGAATCTAAGGTAACTTATTATGTTCTTTTTTTTTTTCTTTTAAAACAAAGACAGCAAATGAAATAGAAAAAGAAACTATAATCCCCCCAACTCTCAGTCCAGGAAAAGGTTTTATGAAAAAGTCAGCTTTAGAATGCCAGGGCTCTGTGTGTATTTCAATCCAAGGCATGGCTGATGGAGAAGATTCTCCTGAGATTTCCTACTGTAAGAATAAGTACAGCTATTACAACCAAATCTACTAGCAGACTAAATAATTAATTGAAGCGTTGCTCTTTGACCCTGGAAAAGTCCAGTAGGGACACGTTTATAGTAATAATACCTCCGAATGAGCCCTTGTCAAATATTCATTTAGTGGTTAATGTGAGCCATTTTCCCCTGGGACCGTCTGTAATACCAGCTTCCCAGCATTGGCAAGAAACCTTGCTAATCTACTACAGCTCAGCAAAATATTTTAACGCTCTTTATTTAAAGTAGGGGGCGGGGGTGTGGGGAAAGAAAAAAATTGCAGAGGGAACAAACTATAATCTCATCCTTCTACACATTTCCATTCTATGTATAAGGTTAACAAAACATTAAATTCACCCCTTTGACTGGAAATTGAATGGTTTTAGTGAGCAGAATAATATCCCAAGGAAGGAACTGAACACTCAACAACTAACTTCAGCACTGAGAGATAACCATCTCTGGGCAAGTTTATGGATTTACCCTCTTCTTGAAAATCATATTATAAATAAAATACTGTATGTTCAATATTAATCTAGTCATGAAACTACACATCTTAGGGAATCATTTAGCCCAATCAAATAAACAATGAAATATATGACATTTTCCTCAAATGCAGTTTATCAAAAGAATTTATATTTGTGAGCAAAATAATTTGGCTTTCATTTAGGGAGGGGATATGGAGGGATAGGAGGGAAAATGGGAGTTCTCTTGTTTTAGGCAGACAGTGACAATCACTCAAAATTAGTTCAACTTCCTAAAATTGCTCTCTTCCCTCTTGCAAAATATTTGAACTTGAGCATTTTGCCAAAAAGTTGTTGCTTTTTTTAGTCTGATCCTGTGGGCTCTTCCCCGCCCCCCCCCCAAGGGAGCCCAATGCACTGCAATTACTCTAAACCCTATACATATTTCTAATATATCTCTATTTTTTTCAAATATATACACTCTATATAGTTGATTGGCTCAAATTCCGGGAATATCCTCCCCACCCCCCAGCAAGATCATTTGGATCTTTATTCAAAGTTTCTTTTATTCGTATGTGTGAGCAAGAACTGGCGAATGTGCTCATTACCACGTGAATAATCCGTATATGCATTACAATGGCTGGCCAGGCCGGGGGAAATTCTTTTAGAGTCTCTGCATTAATTAGGGGGGGAAATGCCTCGCTTAGAATTGGGATCTGGCATAATTGTCCTTTACCCTAAAATGATTTTTTTTAAAGAAATAAGTGACAACCAACACGCACCAAAAATAAAGCAATCCACATGAAATAAAAATACAGAAAATATGAGAGTATCTCCAGCTGATCCCAGAACTAACATCAGCAACACCACAAGAAATACTTTTCCTGGAAAACGAGAAAGTGCAAACCAACGGGTTGAGCTAACTTAGTGGCTGCAGCCGGTATTTTACTCAAAGGTGGAAGGCGCTGCCGGATTCCAACTTCTCCAAAGTTGTACCAAGTTGGCACAACGAGCCCTTGAAATTGTGGGTAGCAACCCACGCTCTTAAGAATGCCTGACTCGTGGTTCCTGATCCCCTTTGGTGGGGGAAGTTGCGCGAGGTAAGCAGTAAATAAGGAGGAAAAGTCCCTGAATCGGTCTTACAGATTCTCCGGCTGCGCCAAAGCGCGGGTCGGTTGTGATGTAGAAACATCGCTAATTCAGAGACCATTGGTGATTCCCCAACTTTTCCGCTCCCACTGAAGACAACTATAGTCTTTCTTTACCTTTCCTAGGGCAAAAGAAAACAACAAATCCAATCTTGTTTCCCCACCCCTTTCCCCTCCCCCTACTCCTCTACTACCGTAGTAAAACACGGTTAACAGATCAAAAGCATAATCATCTCCAAATGTGATTAGACCGGACAAAGTAAAATATCTACCTCAGAGTTGATTGTTTTCTTCTTTAATATGGCTGTTGCCTGGCTTCTCTTTTGCTTGTTATCAGCTGCAGAGATATCCGATTTGGGACTACAGGCTTGGACCCGCGCTGCCAATTTAAGAAATGGAATTCGTGGAGGGAGAGAGAGGAAAAAAGAAAATAAATAATAATAATAAAAAGATAGCCGTAAGTCTGGGGATTTTTTTAAGATTCTTTTTGCTTTCCCCTGCCCCTAAACAGGAAAATGTAGAGGAGAAAGTTTATGAAGTCAAGGAACAAAGAAAAGCAAACCACTTGTTTCCTCTCAAACAATAGCAGG
This sequence comes from Meles meles, assembly GCF_922984935.1. NCBI lineage: Eukaryota > Metazoa > Chordata > Mammalia > Carnivora > Mustelidae > Meles > Meles meles. Next base: position 57,391,817 of record NC_060069.1, read on the forward strand.
GCTGAAGTAACCCAAACACCCACCCAGCAGATGAGCACTTTGCAAGTCTAGTTTGCAATTATTCTGATACAAGCATCATTCTCCCCTATAACCAGGTTTCCAAAGGGCCATTGTGCATTGAGGAAAACGAAAACAAAACCAGCCAACCTGGTTCTGATTTGGCTCAATACCCCATCTGCTGAGCTACATGAAAATTTTCAGAACTGACTCCTTTCTGGCAACAAGTGGCATAAATCAGTTTTAAGTATAAGTCCCCATCATGCTTATTCATGCTGCTTAGAGAAGGAGGGGGTGGATTTACAATATATGTCTCTAATTTCTATTTTAGAAATGACACAAGCATTTGAATTTTTTGAGAGTACTTATTCAATTAATCATTCAGACATTTATTTGTTGCAATTAACATTAACACATGATACTGGACTAGAATATCAAGGTTTTAGGTTATTTTGCTTTCTTGGTTGAGCACAGTATATACCCGGAGCAGTCATGTATAATCAGTGTCATCCAAATAAATGAAAGACTCAAGCATAATTTCAGTGTCCATATTTCAAAAATTTATTTATCTCAAACTGTGCATAATGGAGTAAAAACTTAAGTTGAAAATGTACCTGTTATAAGGATGGTATTAGTTCAAATATATACATGGATTCTCGGCAGACTGATTCAAATAATACAGAGCCGAATCTTTAAAATACAACTACGGAAAATAAAGGAGGGGGAGAACCTTAAAATATCACAATAAATTTACAGAAATATTACAAACCATAAGAAAATATTTCAAACACAGTAGTTTCATTTTTTTTTATCTGAACAAAATGGAAAGTTGGGAAACAAAAGCTATTATAAATTACCAACGATGTCAACCTGTATGGCCATTTTTGCTTTTAACAGTAAGTTAAAAAAAATTTTAGTACAATCTAAAACTTTTTCCCCTTTAAAGAAGACCACGGAGATGGTTTTGCCAGTACTTAATTCTAATTTTTCCTTTTGTACAATTTTTAAACAATTAAAATGTCCAAATCTGAATATTTTTTCTTCTTTCCACGTTTGCAACTGTCCTAAATTTCAGCTGCAGAACCAAAATTCAGCAAGAAGCCTCTCCTTGAAAAATATTGGCAAATTCTCAGCTTATAAACAATGGACATTTTGATTGCCATGTTTACCTCCATAAATACTGTACAAAAGTTGCTTGCAAATATTAAAACATTTTTTTCGTCGCTTGGAGACTAGCTCTAAATATTATTGGTAAAGACTTTTGCAAACTTTCTGCAAAGCTCCTACCGTATCAACTAGAACTTTTAAAAAGTTTTGCGTAGTTTTCTTTCCTCCAGATCTATACAAGGTCCATTCCCTCGCCCGCCCCCCCCCACCCCCCCCCCCCGGTTTTCTCTGTACAAAAATAGTCCCCCAAAAAGAAGTCCAGGATCTCTCATAAAAGTTTTCTCGTCGGCATCGCGGTTTTTGCGTGAGTGTGGATAGGATTGGTGTTCTCTTTTGCAGCTGTCATTTGCTGCGGGTGATGATTTTTTTTGTTGTTTTTTTTTGAGCGTACCGGGTTTTTCTCCATGCTGTTCCTTACTCTCCTCCCATTTCTCTCGTTTTTCTTTGAAAATTTCTGCGCCCCCCCCCCGCCCGCCCCAGTTCACTGTCCAGCCCTCACATGTGCGAGAGGGGCAGTGTGCCGTTAATGGCCGTGCCGGGCACCGGGCCGCTCTGGTAGTGCTGGGACATGTGAAGTCTGCTGGGGGCGGCGGGCTCCGGCACCTCGGCGCCGGGGAGGTACATGCTGATCATGTCCCGGAGGTCCCCGGCCTGGCAGGGCGCCCTGGAGTGGGAGGAAGAGGTAACCACAGGGGGGCTGGAGCTGGCCTCGGACTTGACCACCGAGCCCATGGAGCCAAGCGCCATGCCTGGGGTGCCTTGCTGCGAGTAGGACATGCTGTAGGTGGGTGAGCCGTTCATGTAGGTCTGCGAGCTGGTCATGGAGTTGTACTGCAGTGCGCTTACGTCGTAGCGGTGCATGGGCTGCATCTGTGCGGCGCCGTGTGCGTTGAGGCCCGGGTGCTGCGGGTAGCCCAGCTGGTCCTGCATCATGCTGTAGCTGCCGTTGCTCCAGCCGTTCATGTGCGCGTAGCTGTCCATGCGCTGGTTCACGCCCGCGCCGAGGCCGGCGCCCACCCCGACCCCACTCGCCATGCTGTTGCCGCCCGGGGCCAGCAGCCCGCCGGGCAGCGTGTACTTATCCTTCTTCATGAGCGTCTTGGTTTTCCGCCGGGGCCGGTATTTATAATCCGGGTGCTCCTTCATGTGCAGCGCTCGCAGCCGCTTGGCCTCGTCGATGAACGGCCGCTTCTCCGTCTCCGACAAAAGTTTCCACTCGGCGCCCAGGCGCTTGCTGATCTCCGAGTTGTGCATCTTGGGGTTCTCCTGGGCCATCTTGCGCCGCTGCCCGCGGGACCACACCATGAAGGCGTTCATGGGCCGCTTGACGCGGTCCGGGCTGTTCTTCTGGTTGCCGCCCGCCGCCGCCGCAGTGGAGTTGCCGCCGCCGCCGCCGCCGCCCCCCGAAGTTTGCTGTGGGCCCGGCGGCTTCAGCTCCGTCTCCATCATGTTGTACATGCGGGCGCTGTGCGCGGGCCCGGCCCGCCGGCGGCCGCCGACCCTCGGCCCGGCCGGGACTTTGGGGGGCCCGCGGGCGGGGGGAGAGGAGGAGGGGAGGCGGGCGGGGGTGTCGGGAGCGCAGGGCTCCACGAGAAAAATCAGGCGAAGAATAATTTGGGGGAAGAAAAGAGAGAGAGAAGCAAACTGGAATCAGGATCAAAAAAAGCGCTTCCCTCCTCTTCTGGCCGATCCCGCCGCCGCCGATGATTGTTATTATTATTTTTTGGAAAGGCTTAAGCCTGGGGCTCAAACTTCTCTCCCTTTCTTTCTCTCTCCTCTTCTTTCTCTCAGTCCTAGTCTTAAAGAGGCAGCAAACTACTTTCCCCCTTTTGCAAACACTCTCTTCTCTGCCTTGACAACTCCTGATACTTTTTTGAACAAGTTAATAGACAACCATCCATGTGATGGGGGCTGTCAGGGAATAAATGGGTTTCCAGCGACCAATCAGCGCGCGGCGGCTCCTCCACTCGAGCCCAGCCTCGCCGCCGGGTTTTGCATGAAAGGGGGCGGGGCCTGCCGCGCCGCAGGCCGCGCGGGGGAGGCAGGGGGAGGAGGGGGAAGGAGGGAGGGGGAGGCGGCTCCCACAGCCTGCCTGCCAGCCACTGAGAAACCTTTGTATCCCCTCTCGCAGCAACAGGTCACACCACACGCCTTTTCGAAGGAAGTGGGTAAACAGCACTAAGACTACGATTTTTTTCTTCTTGAAACTTAATATTGATTTACTTTTTGGTGCGGGCCGCTCCGTTGAGGAAGGGGCGCGAGAAGCCGCCAAGGTGGTGGGGTGGGGCAGGGCAGAGTGGGTGGTTTAGGGCGACTGTCCTGCTAGTATTTCAGGAAACGGGCGGCGCAGGAGTTGGTGTGTCATTGTTCTCCCGCTCCTCCTCACGCTTCTCCCCAACTCCAGCCTCTCCGGGGCTTCTCCCTGACCTCGCTCTTTCCCTCGCCCCTCTTCCTCCACAGGTGCCGGCACTTGCTCACCCCTTTCCCACACTGTCCCGACAAGAAGTTAGGAGACGGAAAGCTCTGTTCTCAACCCTCCTTGCTGCCACGCAGTTTGCTCTGTGTTAAGCATAAATCCTGCTTGGACTAAGTGGCCGACTCCACACTTAAGGGGAGGCCGGGCCTGGGGAAGCTGCGGCAAGCAGGCACTTCCCTGCGCAGCTCGGCTCCAGCCGGGACACTCCAGCTTGTCCCCTTACCTCCAGCCACATCGCCCACCATCTTTCTCCATTCAGTTGATGGAGAGAGGAGGCCCCCACTCTCGTCCTCTCCCCCCATTCTCCCCCTGAGCGTCCCCCAAAGCAGGATTTCAGTTGGGCCGGTTTCTAAAGGAGGCTGGGGGAAGAAAAAGATCAACAGAAGGACGCTCAGAAGCCCAGGCTATGGGGCAGCGTAGCGTCAACTTCCTGGCATCCCACGGCGCAGTATGGAGGTGGCATTTGGGCCGCACTCACAAACTCCCTCCCACGCAGAGTTCCCAGGACGCGAGCAGAACCAGCCCTGCCATTCCCCTGTGACTTGTGCTGTGGTGGCCCGCGCAGCCGGGGTCTGGGGCAGCGCTCCGAGGGGGCGCCGGGCCTGGGAGGCGGGTGTGGTGCGCCCCAGGCACAGGTGCAGGCAGTGCAGGCAGGAAGAACACGGCCAAGACTGGTCATGGGGGGAGCCTAGCAAGGCCGAGGCTGGAGAAGGATGGAATGGAGGCGGGGGTAGGGGCTCAGGAATCCTGCCCGCCCAGGACCCAAGAGGGTAATTTTAGCCGCTCTCCCATTGTCCTGACGTAAAGATTTCAATAGGTAGGCGCTCAATGCGGAGAGCAATGGCAGCACGTCCCTTACAAATAGGTAGTTTTGTTTCTCTTGTTGTCGCTACACGGAGTCAAACAAAGCCCCGTCTAAGTTTCCTTCCACTCTCTTGTTGGGATCTTTGTGGCTAAAATGCACTTGACTACAAAGGGTGGGGGGGTGGGGGGGAGAAAACCTGATGCCATTTCTTTTTTATAAAGGGCTTAAACCATCAGGGTTACTTATTTTCTTTCTTCTGTAACACTCTCTCCGCCCCCTCCTCCCCTGATCTATCTACCCTTACTCACCCTAAGAAAATGTACTGAATAGTATCTGTCGGCCACGTTCCATTTATTATCTTTACTTTACTTTTTAAACTTTTTTTTGTTTCTTACTAACCATCTTCCTCCCATGACCATCACCACCCCCACTCCAACTTCTCCAATCCTGCCCTCCCAGGCTTTTCTGTTCCTGTCCAACTCAAAATAACTATGCTCACTGGAAAACCAGGAAAGTTGAGAAAAAGAATCCTGCAGACTTTTCTTTAGAAATTATTATTTCCAATCAGCCGCCCCTCCCCCACCAGTTTCTTCTTTTTCTCTAAGTTATGGTTTGTTTTAGTTCTTGGGAACCCGGGGAGGGTGAGACTGGCCTTCTCGAAACGGATAAATGCATGGCACTCTTCAAAACAAAATAACGTCTTCTGTTTATTCGAGGTGTAATAGTAAGCTAAACAGGGACACGGAGATTAGGAAAGAGAAAAAGGTTAGAGGCTCAGAAGACAACACCGCAGCCACAGGCTTTTCAGCGCGTCTGGTGTCAGGGATGTAGCTGGTGCGCCCCCTACTGGTGGATTCGCTTTTCCATAACTACAGTTTTGCTTTTTACCTTTAAAAGAAGGTGTTTGGAAATAATTAAAGGGAAAAAAATGAGGGGAACTGGAGGAAGATCCAACTAATTACGCGTAATCTAAACAAAAGAAAAGTTAACATATCATATAAGCTATGGAACCAAATCATAAGTATCAGATTTAATTTGCTTAACTTAGAAATGTACATATAACCTCCAGATAAGTAGGATGTTAAAACCATGGGAAAAAAATAGGTACAAATTATGAGATTCAACATATGAATGAATTATGATTGTCCAGATGCCACGAAGGGCAGACCAAGCATTCACTTCATGATTGTGAATGCGTTGGTCTGCTCTTAGTAGCATTATTCTGAAAACTTTAAAAAAGCTTATGGATAATTAAGTCTGAAGAAAAAAAACCCAAGGGGTTGATGTGGATAATGGTGGAGTACATGTATTAAAATAAATATTAATAACGAATGGTTACAGTAGCAAAATTTTTAATCTCCCTCTCTCTCAAGGGGTAATAGGAAGAGGCACAAATTTTTCCTTGGGATAATATATAAAAGCTTTTATACATTCTCAGATGCCTGTGTTTGTGCCTGAACTCTATAATAATGCATTTAAGAGGTTAAAGGGGCTGGCTAGGTCTTTTGTTAATTGCTTTTATCATATAAATAAGCTATGGAAATACATTACAATTGTGTTATCATTGGTTGCATTTATTTACAGCTTTATTTTAATTAAGCCTGCTGTACTTATCAAGGCAATAAACTAACTGTGGCTGGCATTTATGCATAATAATGTGCTATGAAAATAAGATTAAAGAAGATGGCGATAGCAGAAACAATTTTCTCATTAGATTTTTTAGAACATATGCATTAAAAAAATCAGATCACCGGCCACTCTATTTCAATCCGGCACTATCACTGGCCCCTAAATATAATAATAACTATAATAATCACAATAGATGATAGAAGCAGCACTGTTTTAGGTTTATAACAGATGGCTACAGTACTAGTAACAATGCACCATTGACTACTAGGGAATCAAAATAAGACTTGGAAGAGGGCGCTTCATCCTTCAAGAATTTAAAAATGTTGCCATTGGCACAATGTATGAAAATTTAAAGTGTTTAATCTAAGAGAAGTATAGCATTTCCCTTTCATGGGCAGCAAAAAGCTGCATACTTTTAAAGCAAGATTAGAAATTAGGAACAAAAATGTGTAACTCCTAGGATATTCTGATTTAATTTTGCTCTACTATATAGGCCCAAACCCCAAATCTTTACCTGATTAAGTGTAGCTCAGTTTTATCTTTTACACATTTCTCTCCTAAACTCCCCTCATCCCTCCCCGAGTATTATATCTGAAGCCAACTAACAATTTTGTGGAGCTAGGGGACTGTAGACTTATTTTTTCTTCTTAATGGCAAATAGAGGTTTAACTTGCAGTAATTAGGTGAGAACTAGCCAAGCATCTTACTATTATGATGCTTGTTAAAAAACGCTTCTTTTCTGCATCTGCATTTGAGTGTGTTCCCCTCCTCTCTTAATCTTCTTATGGAAATGAAGGCAAACGGCAGGGAACCTGCAGAGTCTTGGAGAATGTCCTTGTTAACTGGAATTTCTCAGCATTGCTAATTAGCAGAGTTTGACGACCACCAGTATTGGGGGGAAAGCTCTGTTTAACCACTCACAAACCATTCCGAGGAAGAGCAGACTAATTTTATTTTGTAATTAAAATCTGAAAAGGGCCCTATTTGACAGTTAGGGCTATGAGAGTTTTATCTCCCCGTGAAATAATTACTGCCTTGATAACTCAATTTTCTGAAAAATGTCAACTGTGGGCTCCAAAAGTTTTAATTTCATTACGTAAGGAATAAAAGAGAAAAATAGAAGAAAATGTACAGAAAGTCTTTCTAATTCTGGAAGTGGTTAAATATATTAGGAGCCAGATTTGGCCAAATGAAGGGTTTTTTTTTCTCCCTTTTTTGTTATGCTTCCTCCGGATCCTAACCTTCCAGCCTTCTTCACTGAAAGCGCCCATGGCAGTGGCCATACTGCAGTGAAAGAGATCATATCAGTGGTGTGGTAAGAGGCACAGAAGCTAAAAAAAGAAGTACGGCAACCCAAGAAAAGTTTATGATTTTAAAAGCCAAAAATAAAGGAAAATTCCAACGTGTAGGACAATGCTGGTGCAATCTGGTAAGGTGACATTCTATTGATATTTATCCCCAAACACAACAAAACTGAGAATTGCAGAATAAGGAGACTGGTATGAGCCAATTTAAAAAATGTTTCCTTCTTCCCCCTAAATTGCCAAAAAAAAAAAAAAAAAAAAAAAAAAGGTCCCTCAATCCTTCCAAATCGGAGCATGCCACAAAACTTCCAGAATGATCAACACCTGATTCTTCAAGATACATGAAACAAACATAGATAAATGAAGGTAAAGAAAGACATTAGAGAATTTCTTTTCCTTACAAAAGCATCACATATTTTCCAAAAACTCTAAGAATTAAACTGGAAAAAGTTAGGATATTGAAAGTAAGAGCAAAAATTAGAAGTGTGTTATTGTCAAACTTCACTTGCTTTAGACTATGAAGGATCCCTCACAAGATCCTAAAGGGGATACCGCAATTTTTATAAAGCAATTTTCAAAATGATAGAAAGCCTTTCATCTACATTTCCTCCATTTTCTTCCTATTGCCAAACTTGTCAGATTTTGGAAGTGGGAAAGATTATTGACAGGAACTATAATAAATGTTTCTAGATGATACAAAGAGCAAGCATATATCTCTATCCCTTTTTATTTACTAAGACATAGATATGCATATGGATGCATGGTGGATGGGCAATTTAAAATTGTTTAATTATATTTTTTTCTTCTTGTCTGTCCCTTCAGCACCTTGCCTTTAATTTCCAGAAGTGGTATTACACATAACAAATGAACAAGGGGATAACAAAATGCTATTTCAGTCCAGACCCAATTTCACCAAATAATTTCACTCAAGAGCTGTAAGGACCCTTGAAACCTAAGGAATGCAGAGCTGCTCTGAATCCAGCTCCTTTTTATACTCACTCTCTTTCATCTAATTCCCACTGATGAAATAAATACATTTTAAAAAGAATTCAATGATATAAAGAAAACCAAATATATTTCCCCCTTACTTCAAATTATAGCAACAAAAGTAATATATAATCACTTGTGTATGTCTTCAGGGCTATATATAACAATCATCATATTGCTTCTAATATTACATATATATGTACCTCCTTCATATATTCCAGCTCAAATATTTCCTGGAAAAAAGGATTCGCATTTCACAATTTCATTTCCATTTCTGAATTATCAAGCAGTTTTAATGTAAGATCTGTCTCTGCACTGCAGCTGTTGTCCAGGGAAAAACACAGTGTGCCCATTAAATGATCTAATTATTTTAAATAGAAATTCCCTTAAAAAAAAAAAAAAGACAAACTGAAAACTGAAACACCCTCTTACCAATGGTTTTCAGTTACACTGAAAAGAAATGAAACTATAATTTTGATTTTAAAAATCAGAAGAAAGGAATGAAAAACGAAAATAAAATTAGGCAAACAGAGCATCAGGAACTGCAAGTGGGCCAGCAAACCAATGGCCCTTTCACACTTCTAAACCATTGCTTGAGAGTCTAAATACATATCTCCCTGACTGACCACACTATCTTGTGCAATTAATCATACCAAGGGAACAGGGTTTCCTTAGAACCCGAGTTTTCCAGTGACTAGGACTGTTACCGTGATTTTAGGAAAAAGACGATGGTTTTAAATTCTCCAAACTGATGATTTCCTTTAGTTGTGACCACAACTTTTGTGGGAAAAACAAACCTACAGCTTCCTTAAGATTTCTCTAGAGCATATTAAGTGGCTCATGAATGACATCCCAGTGCATGCCAGGCTGCACACTGACTGCAACGGCAATCCACCACAGAGGGAGAAAGTCTCTCCCTTAGTCTGGCTCCTTCTAAACTACTGAAGTGGGATTTTGTCTTCTTCTGGAGATCTCATGGCGCATACTGCTTCTGTATTACTTCAAGTTCCCTTTCCAGAAGTACAATCGGACATAACACAAACTCAAAAAGTGATAATGCTCAACCACCTCAGAAGGCAGAGGTGTTTGGCACCTCAGGAAACAAGTTGGGGAAAGAAATGGGATCAGCTTTACCTACATGAGGGACAGGAATACTATCAAAGGAAAAGGAAGAAAGTCTTTCACCTGTTTATATGAAAAGAAGCTGAAAGCAAATCATTGGGAGGGAAAAAATCACCTACAGTCACCATCAACCCTAAACAAAACTACTACCTACTTTTTCTCAGAGTTGCAGCTGTGGCTAGCCCTGGAAAGTGCTCTAAATCAATGGGTACACCCATCCTGGTGGCCTGGCACCCTCAAGGCTTCCCATTGATATCTGGAGCCCTGTACCAAAAGCTCTTTTGGCCTCAAAAGAAATGTCTGAGAAATCTGCCTTCCCAGGGGCCCACTTCTGCTCACCCTCTTAGTGCCCCTTTCCAGCCCTGGCTCAGATGGAGTTGGGCTTCCAAACTCATCCCAATGGAATTCTCAGATGGCTAGCCTGATAATCTTTAAAGGCTCCTTCAGAGCTGTGGCTCTGACTTTTATCTCCTCTTCCAACCTTCTGCCCTTTTTGTAGGCTCTCCCAATTCCTTTTCCCTCCCACCCCACCCCCACTCCTTAATTTGAAGATCATTGACAGGATAGGCTGTAATGAGTCCTTCAGAAACTGTTATGATCTACAGTGACAATCTCTGCACCTAATTCACAGATTATTGACAAGCACCGTGGGCTCAGTGGTGTCAAGTTGTACTTGTGGTTTCAACACCCTTCAGCAACCCACAGAGCAGCTGGGCCCTGAAGGAACTGGAGTCCGAAGAGTTTAGCTGCCCCTTGAGTGGCAGAGAGATGAGTATCTGTCTATATCTCAGCTACCTCAAGTTGGCCTGGGCTTTCTCCCTGGTACCTTGTCTGTTTTAGGGCTGGGTTAAAGGAACTATAAAGGCTCTTCAAAGCTTAAAAACAAAGTGAAAGAGCAAACTTAATAAATGAGGGCTCATCCTTAATAATCAATCAGTCATCTTCTCCACCCCCAATAGTTACCAAACTCCAAGCCACACAACCTGCTTTCATAGTGAGGCTTGGGTTCATCAAGAAGGGTCTGAGGTATGGAGGGGAGAGGGAACTCGGAACTTGGCACAGACTCAGTGGGCCCAAGCGAGGGTGGCCCATCCTCTGAGATTGCTCTCAGGGTGGGGCACGACTGACTACTCATAAAGCAGGGCGCTCAGCCAAGAGGCGCAGGCTCAGGCCTGGACGCTGGGACAAGAGACCCCAAATGCCCGCTCCGCCCCTAAAGGGCTCTTTGCTGTTGCAGAAAAACGGGGGCCTGTTGCCAGCCGGGGTGGTTTTTCCTGCTTCTAAGGAGTCAGTCACTCGCTGCCCTCTCCCCAGTCCCTAAAGATGGAAGGGCTGTCTTCCCGCTGGCTGCCGTAGGGCGTGGGATTCCCGCAGGGGCTGTGGCCGCCTGAAACCACAGAAATGACACTGCGCTGGAAAAGCTGGGTGGCATTCCCAGGCCTAGGCCACCCACTTCTTTAGTTCTCTTTCATAAACTAGGGGTTGCGCTTTCTTCCTGGGCCCTGGAAGTTGGGGACACACAGCCCGCCTGCAGCCAGGTGCGACTCCTCCCCTATCCCCCCTCCCTACTTCGCCCTCCAGGTTGGGACCCCCCCTCCCAGGGGCGGAACCGGGTCGAAATCTCCAGGCCACTGGTATTGCAAACTCTACATCACTTCTGAACAGCAAGTATATACCCCCTTTCACGGGTCGCCTCCAAGATTCTGCGGGCTTTGGCCTCCCCACCCACCAGTATCCTTGAACAGCGGCTGTCACGCACCGTTTGCTGGCGCTGGTTCCAAAACTGGCCCGGACTTAATACTTCTGTAACGGGGACTCGGTTTTTTTGTTTGTTTGTTTTTGTTTTTTGTTTTTTTGTAAAACAAAGGGTGGGTTGCCTGTAGTGGGGAATCCCGCTTGCCCGTTATTTAGATAGGATTCCGGGTAAAAACTGATCAAAGCCTTGATTCTTTTCCTGCCACGGTATCCAAAGTCATTTATTGAGAAACACAAGCCGAGATTAGATTCTGGAATCAAATGGAGAAGACATCTCTCATCGCACTGAACACCAGTTTCCCTGAAAACACAATCTCGGATCCAATGATTTGGGAAAGTGGGAGGAATAAACGTAAGATCAACTTAAACTTGCATAACCACAGTATTAAATATTTAAAAAAGTAATTCTGTTATGAAAATTAATCTGGTTTCCTTCAACAGGGAAATTTTTTAAAAAAACAACCTCTTAACTTCTTAAGATTTTTATCTTAAAGTTAAAATTTTAAGTACATCCCCAAAGACTGAAATCATAAAATACCTTGTTGAGATCATCTGTACATTTAACACTGAAATTGTTTCAGTTTGATTTTAAACACCTAAACAAACCCATATTTTCCCCATCATTTTACAGTCAGGTGGTCTGTCATTTCTATAGTTTATCTTTCTGAAAGAGTTCAAAGTGTACTTATACCCTTATTTGCTCACCAAAGAAAAAGCCAAACCTCTTTCTTATGTAGACAGGTACTTTTGGAAGTGTAAAAATACTCCTCTTCCCCTAGGATAATTTGGATTTCTGGTCATTGAAAATGCTGAATTTCAAAAGAAAATACTCTTTACCGTTGGCATACCTTCCCTGAAATCCTATGGTTGAGATGCTGAGATAAAAGAAGAAAGGTGTCAGGCACCTGTTTCTTAAGTAATTATCTGGAATTTAACCGCCATTCCGGAAAGGAAAAGTTTGATCAAGACTGTTTTGGGGGATGGGACCCATCCATTCAAAGCGGAAACTGGCCTCTTAATTACACCCTGAAAATAAATAAATAAAAAATGAGCAAGTTATTTCGTTTACTCAGGGACTCAGTGACAGTTCTTGAAGGACCTCGGAGGGCATACAAGATGCTGCTGACAACGTCAAAAGAGCAAGCAGAAGCATCTTCCGTTTCATTATTATTTTTTTAATGTGGACAGAATGGGAGAAGTAATTTGCTTGGTTTTCCACTGCTACAGAAGAAAGTTCTCTCTCTCTCTCTTTTTAAATCATGTTTCTCTCCGTGTTTTACTATCTCAGATTCTAAAAAGAGTCCCAAACCCAAAGGGGGTAGGGGGTGGCAGGGATGTGAGGAGGAACAGGTTAGTCTTTATTTTTTATTGAATTAAAATTGTATCATCTCCTTTTTATTTTTTATTGAATTAAATTATATTATCTTTCAAGGATATAAAAACTTGTTTCCTCGCCCCATCTCCTTTTTGGAGGGTAATAAAGAGTTTTATCTAACCCCAGAGCAAGGTTCTCGCGATTTCCAGGACTGGCGCTGTGCATCTCCTACTGTGTCCAACAGGGGGCGCTGGTCACGAACCTGCGCCGCGGCTCAGCGCCGCTTCACATCTGAGCCGGGTTCCAGCCCCGGAAGGCGAGAGCCGCTCGCGGGGTCGAGTACAGAGCTTTAGTCTTCCTGGATAAAAAGAGATTAAAGGCTAAATTCTTTTTTTGGGTGTGTGTGTTGGGGGGGGAGGGTTATCAATTTTAACCAACTACGAAAATGTAGAGCTTTTTATCCTTTGATGTTCTTATAAAGAAACTCCTATTGGTTGAGGAATTACACGGTTTCTGAGCCAACACTGCAGCTACAGTGTGGGGGAAATTATTTAATTAAAAATATATTTTTCCATCTGTTCACATGATCTTTTTAGAAGTACTTAAAAAGCTGACACTGATCCCTTTGGCCTGTTAACCCTGCCCTAAGTTTCAAATACTTTAGCTATTTCGAAGGCCCTTCTATTAATTTGAAGGGGGAAAATAAAAAGACCCAAATATTTAAATCCCCCCCTAAACATTTACTGTTCTGCACCCCCCCCTTTTTTCCCCTTAAACAGTGGCTTTTGTGTGATTGACATATTTCACGACTGCCGATTCTGCAAAGCCAGGTATAAATGACAAGAAGCGGCTCTAAAAAAAAAAAAAAAATCTGATGTTGGACTACATAACACCCATGTATAAGATGAAATCTAAATAATATTGTAATCCACCCGCCCCCACCCTAACTTAAAAAAAAAAAAACTTTCACCTGTATTTAAATAGCATGTCTTTAATTACAGCAGTTGGGGATGCATGAGGCTGAAATGAAATTAGCAGTCATTACCAGTCCTTTAACTCTGTGGTGCTTTTGATCAGCACGAAATTAGCTTTCCAGTCCTAACAAAGACTCTACAGCAAGCAGTGGGCTGTAAATAAGACAGCGCGACCTGCCCTCAACACCTTTTCTCTTGTCAATCATAGCTCTATCATTCAGCCCAAGATTAACCTTTATCTACCAAATTTAAAAAAAAAAAAAAAGAACGAAAGAAAGAAGAAAAAGAGAAAAGAAAAAGGAGGCGGGAAGGAAAGGCCCCTGACCACCGCATATCGCAATAACAGAGGTTCCTAAGAGACCCCTTTAAATTGTATTCTAATGTAATGAGTTTGTGTCATAATCTGCAATTTCCAAATCATGCCCCCCCCCACCTCAGCCCCCAAGACCTCTTTAGTATATTAGAAGAGTCACAATGCTGTTCAGGTAGGAAAGGAATCCCTTTCTCCGTATTACTAATTGGGCATGGGCCACCCTCCATAAGTCAATCCGCCAGTAGCCTCTCCTCCTCTATTAGTCTAACAAAATTTTGGGAGAGGAGGAGATGTTTGAGGAGAAAACATTGATAATTTTAAGGCATATACATAAGTTTCTGGGATGAAAACAATCAATTTACTCCACTAATAGTATCTAGTTTCTAAGCCTGCGGAGAAAAACCACCAACAGCAACAACAAAAACCCAGCTGCTTTTCCCAGTACTGAATTAAAAAAGCAAAACATTGATTCATATTGCCATTAGAGGGCGCCAGAGAGCAAGCCCATCACCTCTCGCACAACTTCCCACAGAAACCCTCCTAGCTTCCAGCTCCGCCATGCTCTGTGATTCCTTCTCTCAGGTAATATTTCCTGCTTATCCTGTCCTCTTGTATCTCTAGCCCCCTCAGTGTCAATCTCTATAAAGAATGAGGTGTCGCCATGTCCCTTTCCTTTTCTTTTTTCCACACCCCCTCCCTAACTACCACCAAAATAGTTAAGACGCCAGATGAAATAGTAGCAACCCCTTAATGATATGTACCTTTGGGCTCAAATCACTCTTTCCATTCTTGGTCTGGAGAAGGATTTTTTTTTTTTTTTTTTTTTTTTTGGTAGGGATGAGATACTAGAATTTGACATTTTTAAGATGGAAACCTGAAATTTTTCATTTCTGCATTTCTCTCTGGGGGCTCACGGATTTCTTCATTTTCAAAGAAAAAGAAACACACACACCCTTGCAAGGCAACTGATTATGTTCAGTACTAAAACTGTTCAGAAGAGAATAAAATAATGTCTTCATTTCTGCATTTGTTAAAGAAATCAAAATTAGCATTTAATTCCAAAAATTAACGCTTTCAGACTTAAATCTGCCTGTGTTAAATGACTGCCACACAGGGTGTATTTCCAGATCTCTTAAAGGTCAAAAGAAAAAAAAAAATGGAATGAGAGGGGAAGAAAGTGAGTTGGGGGGGTGGGCGGAGAGGAGTGAGCTAGCAGTGAATGTCAAAGTTGGGTTGCAAGCTACTTACATGTCCATGCCAGATCAGGGTGTTGTCTTGTAGCAGTTTGATTGGCAGGTAAAAAAGCGAAAGAACGTGAGGGCTTCCTGAGCCTCTTGTCAGCCCAAGCTTGATCACTTCTCACCGGACAGAACGAGTTGAAGGAGCTTGCAATTCCCCTCTCGTCCTCCATCCAAGGCACCGTGAATCCATTTCGGCTTTTCTTCCCCCCAGTCTCTCCATCAGCCTCCTGCCTTCACTCGCTTCGCCTTCCACCAGCCTCCAAGACCTAGCCTAGCTTTGCCACTGCAATCCCCTGCAACAAGAAAAATCGTTTATGGCTTAAAACCCCAAATGGCTGATTTTTTAAAAGAGAGAGAGAGAGAGAGAGGGAGAGGGAGAGAGAGAGAGGAGTGAGAGGGTGAGGGGGAGAGAGGGGGAGCGAGAAGAATGCACCCAGAGAACAACAAAAAAGTCAGTTATCCTAACACTGCTCTATCCCCCCACCGTACAGAAGAAGAATAAAAAAAAAAAAAGCTTTATGTTTTTTCAGTGGGTATTCAAAGATAATTTGATGCCATTGTTTCTGCTACAGATGGTTCTTTTAAATACAATAACACGGCTCTTTGTGCAGGCTACCCACAATAAAAATCGAAAGCGTTCCCCTGAATAACCATTTTGTTCTCTCTTGTATGGGGCCAACAAAAGATGCCGTGAGGTAATGGGTTCTGTTTATTGAAGCCATAGAATAGGGGTTTGATAAAGATTTTTTTAAAGCAGAAGACCTTGCAAGGTCGGGCTGATCTCTTCATATTTTTTTATTAAAATATTTGTCCAATAGATTATTCCTTGGTGCAGCTGCAGGTTTCCTCCTCAATTTTTAATCAGCCCAAACATCTGTCTCTTTGAGGAGGCTTTAAAAAAATCTGCAATTGTATCAATGGTGCAGTAACCTTATCAAATCCTGAGTTTTTAGGTTCAGTGCAGGCAAAGGCAATGGAGTTTCAATTCTATTTGGGGTGGGGTGAGATGGGGTTGGGGGAGAGGAGACACAACAACCCCAGAGAGAATGAAGAAAATGAGGCTTTCCTCCCTCCCCACCCCCCACGCCCCTGTTGACCATGCACAACTTGCATGAGTCAGACACAGATCACTGAGGACTTGAGGTATCTCTCCTGATCTCTGCAAGCTCCCATCCCTGCATGCCTGTTGGATGGAGGCTAGGCATGTTTTCTTACCATGCTTGCCTTCTCCTCTGGCTAGGTCTCCAACCTTGAAAACCTAGGATGGGAGCCCAGGGGGAGGAGTGGAACAAACTAAAGGGTAGTCTCTAGCACCCAAAGGGTCCCATTCTTGGCTCTCTTTCATTCACTGTTAGCTAGCTTTGACTCATTGATTGCTAATCCTGCCAGGGGACTGGTGGCCACAGCTGGTCTGTTACAGCACCCCATCCCCTCAGGCTTGTTCTCACAGCCACCCTGCTTCCTCCTCTGTTCCATGCGGAGCCTCTGCCTCTCCTAGGCGGGTAAGCCCTGCTACCTAGGCTTAGCTGAGGTCAGTATCAACTTTGAGAGAGCCTTGGAAACCCTCAGGCAATGAGGGCGCTGCATGGGGAGATGGCTAGGTTTGTCTACCTTTCTATAGGGATTAATGCCAGGGCTCTCCAAGCCTCCAATAGCCCAGAGTGACAGAATCCACTTTCATGACTTGTGCTCTGTGTGTTGTCACTTGTGGCAAGACAATAGTCTGGGAAAATGGCTTTAATCATAAAAACAAGTTTTCATTGGGTTCTCTATCTCTGCCCCTTGCCCCATTTAGTCCTCCTTTTCTTCCCACAAACCCAGTCAAATAAAAGAAAGTTAAACGCTCAAATGAATGCCTTGACAAAACTGATCTTAGCTTCTACTTTCCCTTTTGGAAACAATACTGTTACTGGTTTATATCTGGTCTGGAAGTCATCTAATAAGGGATTCTTGGGGATTATTACTTAGACACCTGTAACAGCCTTCCCTATGAAACTTGAAAAACAATGAAAAAAAAAAGGGGGGGGGGCAGAAAATTAAACAAATTTTCACATGGTTGTTCCTCAGTAATTCATTTTAGATCTCAGGGTGAACACCTTAATATGAGTTTGAAAAGAATGAAAGTCAGGGTAGTACCAAAAAGTTATGCATGTCCCAACCCTCTCTGGATCAAGAAAAGTGTTTGTATAAGCAAGTGTCAGTGTGTTGGGGAGGGGAAAGGAAGAGTGTAAATCAAGAGCCACCTTTAATAGAACAGGCTAAGGAGTGTGTACCTGTGACTTCAGGCATAGTAAGAAAGGTGGGGGGCATTATGCAAAAACTGAAAGTCAATAGTAGAAACATTTCTTCCAACTAAAGGAGTGGGAGAGAGCAAATGTAAATGTTTAATCCAGTGTTTATAACTTTGCATTAAAAAGGTAATCCACTGAAATAACCTGGAATGGTCTCTTCTTGCTTCCCTTGTCATATTTTTTTCTGAATATCAAAACTTACAAAAGATGTCCCAACCTGATAAGAAGCTATTTTTCTTTTTCTTTTTCTTTTCTTCTTCTTCGATTTTTTTTTTTAACGAACTGAAAGAAGAATCTGAATTGTTGTCCTCTTTCCACTGAGGGAGGGGCTTGCCCCCCCCCAATCTAAGTCTGTAAGATAGGAAGGCATCAGTGAGTAGCCTAAGGTGGCTAGAGGTGAGTAAACCTCACACATTTCAACAATTAAATCGATTCAATCTCAGCCATAAGGAAGTTCAAAATCTTTCAAATGGTCTCATTTTCTTGTGAAGGATTAGGAAGATCGTTTCTGTAGGCAAGTCCCCTAAAGTTGTCTCAAATGCTGAAATGCAGTGACACTCTATCTGACATGGGGGAAGCCTCAGCCTTGAACTAAAAAAAGAAAAAGAAAAAGTGTAATGTATTAAGGTGAAGGGCCAAAGTGGCAAGCTGCTGTGGTAGGTGAGGGAGTCCAGAATGAGTCGTCTGCAACTGGAAAACTGCTTTCAAAAAAATCTTTCTTTATCCAGAAAGTAAGCTGACTGGTCAGCTCCTTTTCTCAGAGCAAACACACACTACCAAAACGATCCTAAGTTGTGGAAACGGCTCTCTGTCGAGGTTGAGGGGTTCATGTGAACCGAGTTATGGGCGTTTATAGGTGACCCTGAATTGGAAACTTCACTATTGAGATGTGCTTTGGGGCCAAAGCAGAGCTCTCCAATTCTACAAGGGGAGGCTGTCCTGGGGAGATGTGGGGCTTTACCTCAGGCTCCTACACTGGGATGTCGGTGAGTGGCATTCAGCACGAACAACTCAGTTTGAGGAAGGATGGAAGGGAGGGAGGTCGGCAGGAAGGAAAGATGGAAGGAAGGGAGAAAGAGAAAGGAAAGGTAGAAAGAGCTTTAAAAGGAGGATTTATGCGAACTAATGGCAGAGAGGATTAGCAAGAGGGGCGACCGGACCTGGTTTTAAAATGGAGAGTGTTGCCTGTAAGGAAACACTGTACGCACGATCAGGGTCTAGATGTTCCAGCGACCCAATGGGCATACACATCACGACTTTTACAGAGAGGGCATAGTGTCATGCATTAGCCACCAGCTACCGTGCAAGCTACAGCTTCCTTCTCCCCAAGCAATCAATCATCCCTAACTGGCCGGTCTACCCTCTCTGCACGTGGAAGTCAGTCGGACCGGGACGGCTCGGCTCGGGCCCCCAGACCCTCGGCCTGGCTCTGGCTCTGCGGCTCGGCCTCCCGGCGCCGGCTCTCCCGGGGCCCGGGGGCGCGAGGCGGGCGGCGGACCAGCAGTTTCTCCTCTGCACGCGTCAGCGGGGCTCAGTAGGAGCGGCCGCGCCAGGTCGGCGGGGGCGGCTGCTTCCCCCATCCGTGGAGGCGGATAACGGCGAGTGCTACTAAATATACCACGAGACTAGGAACGTGCTGCTCCCCTCAACTCGCCCACCTCCATGCCATTATTCACTTGCACCGCCACTTGATGCACACTGCTAAATGGGCAGCGCCGCCAGCAGACGTCTCCGCCGGACAGCACCCGGGGAAGGACGAGGTTTCGATGCCAGCTTTACAGACTCTAAGCTCTAACCCAGGAAGCGCTCGCGCGTATTAAGGACGGAAGCCTTATTTTTCAAAGCCTCTGGAATAAGCTTCTAGTCGGAGCCTCGCCCTTCTGTCCCCCGCCCGTCCCCCCACCCCCCGCCGCTTCCCCCTTCGGTCCTTTCCACGGCCAGGGAGACCTGAAGGGCAACTGGGGCTAAGGGAGAACGAAGGAGCCTTCTTAGACCCCGCGGACCTTCCCGGGTTTCTGGGTCCTGCGGGATGGGTCAGCCTTGACCTGTTTCGCTCGCGTTGGTAAGCGGAGGCTCGGCCGGCGGGCGGGCGCGGGTTCCCCTGAGCCGGGGAGAAGCTGCAGCCCCATCGGTCCACAGGCCCTCGCGCGCCGCCGGGTTTCCCGCGCTCTCCGTCCTCTGTTTCAGCGCGGATCTGTTCCGGGCCCGCGAGGCCTGCATCGCCTGGCCCGGCCCGGAGAGGGAAGGTTAAGGCCCCTTCTCCGAGGGCCGGGCTGCGCCGGCCGAGTAAGTGGAAAGCCTGGGTCCTCGCGGCCTCCTGCAGGCCCGGGCTTTCCAGGCCACTCTTCCCCACGGGCCTCACGGGCCTCTGGGCTGCTCGGAGGCGCCGGCTGGCGGGTGGGAGGGCAAGGTCTGCCCGACCCTAGGCTCAGTTTTCTAAGGGACGTTGGCAATAGCTGTTCCTCCGCGGGAGCGCACAGCGAGGCCAGTGTGGCTTGTTCTCTACTGCGTCGCGTGTAGGAGCGAGAGCTCGGGAGAGTCCTGGGAGTTTTGGGAGGCGTGCGTCCTCCCCGAGGCCTGGACGTTGGTCACCTCAGAGCTTTGAGGACAGAAAGTCGGGAACCGAGCTCGCGCCAACCTCGCAGCGGCGCAGACGCTTTCGGTGGAGGGCGGCCCCCCAGGCCCTCCAGCCCGACCTGTCAATGGTGGGAGTGCGGGCTCCAAGGTGGCCTGCTTTCCTAGTGGCCAAATACTCAGCAGGGTCTTCCTCCCCGCGGGAAAACTTCTGAACTCTCTCAGGTTCTCTCAGTTTTTGTTTTATGCTAGGACACCGGGGTGTAGAGAAAGGTGTGCTTTTATAACTCAGAGGGAAGTTGGAGGAGCCAGTAGCAAGGCCTATGGGGCGCATTCATCAATAGCGTCTTTTAAATTTTCTTGTTATAGGGGTGCTTGGCTCAATCTGAAGAGCGTGGGACTCTTGATCTCTGGGGCTGTGGGTTCTAGCCCCACGTTGGGTGTAGCGATTACTGCAAAAAAATGGATAACATTTAAAAAAAAATAAAAATTCTTGTTCTATATGAAGTGAAATTAAACAAGCAATCAAGTTTTGTTTTTGTGTTAACAATATTAATTTTAAAATGTTAAATATTCAATGCCATGCATTTTGTGACGCTCCCCCCCCCCCCCAATTTCTTACTTTTCCAATAAATCAGAGTTTCAGTAAATGGAAATGTTTCTAGGCTCTCAACCTCTGAGTAACAGGGTAATAGAGTAAGGGGAAGCGACCATGGACTCTTTTGTCCTGTGTCTCTCTGGCTTATCTTTACCAGTACCACACTCCTGAGATTTCTTCTTGTGTCAGTCTAAGCTAAATAAACTTGCATTTTGGATAAAATATTATTATCACTTGCTGGACTTCAAGAATAACCTAAACTGGGGATATTTTCCAGATGTACACCTTATGCAATATTGTAACTACCAGTACACGGTTGGATTTGATAGGCTTATATTGGAACCAAAATTTATATAGTGTAGCCCCGTAAGTACAGTTGCAGACCCAGGGCAAAAGATGTGTATATGTAAAAGTCTGAAAAAGTATCCCAAAGTGTAGTGAGTATTCTTTATTTCTCTATTTCAGAGGCCCAAGGATAGGTAGTCAGTCAGGGTGGCGGCCTATCATACATTCTTAGAGTAAATATTGCAATGAATTTTGGGAGAAAGGAAGCATACCACTTAGGGTTTTGACTGTGGAAGGGAGTTAATGATCCCAGGAAAATGATTTTAGGCAGAATTTCTATTTACACCTCCCCTTCCGATCCTTCTCCTATCATTTCCTCCTCACCCTTGAAGAAAGAGCAACGTTCTATTAGCTTGAAGGTAAAGAGAGGGAGGGAACTAACCTTTAGTGAGCACCTATTATTTATCAGATATTTTTCTTTTATCTAATTCTCATAATAATCCTATGAAGTTGGGACTATTACTCCCCCCTCCCCCCCCTTTTTTTTTTTTACCAGAGTAAGGGAAGATCCAGCTGGGTTAAATATCTATGGTTACACAGCTGGGAAATAGTAGATCTGGGTTTCAAATCTAACTCTATAATTCTAAAACCCAGGCCAGTCTTTAGAATCTGGTGGACTGAGTCCAAATGGACTCAAGTAAGCATCAGTGGGTTACTGACTGTTGTGGGTAGAGGAGGAAACTTTTTCCTCTTTCCTTTCTCCACTTGATCTTAGCCAAAAGGCCGAGAAGCGATCTTCTTTCCTTTCTCTGGATGGCAGCCTCTTAATTCTGGCTTTCCTTAGGAACTTTTGGCTATGATGAGATTGACTTGAGGCAGGGATTATAAAAGTCTGTCTTCTGTGTCATACTCAAGTTGGACCAAGAGTGTAAAACTCAGTTTCCTGCATAAACATCTCAGCTGGCATCAGGTTTAAGGCTACCCATTGGCTGGCTTGATCCAAGGTAATGATTTCACGAGGACAGACTCATACAGGTCAAACTAAGTATCACTCTTAAAACCCTAGCCTCAGCAACCAAAAGGGTGGGAGGGAAATATAGTAATAACAGAACACATGACTGCTAATTAACCTTATTAAGAACTGCAAACCAACGAACATTTATATTTTTATTTTCTCAGAAAGGCAATTAAATTTTTTGCCTTTTATTAACTACCTTTCCCCTCCAGATAATCACCTATATCAAAACCACCCTTTAAAAGGTCAGTAGAAATTATTTTTAAGACATTCAAATATAAAAAAAGTATTGTTATTTTAATAGGCACTGTGGATAGTTTAATTTGTATCTTGTATTAAATTAAACATATGGTGAACAGGGTATAATAGATTTTCTGTAATTTAGCTGCCAATGTGGCAACAGCAGCCAGTTACTCTCACCAGCAGACTTGTCAGTGGTTTGTTTACTAGCTTATTTGAATTAAAATAAAGCTTCGCTTCTGCTGACTGCACATCATTATCTATGAGACCATAATCCTGCTAGCAAATCCTATATCTTCCAGAACTGGCTCTTTTGTTTGGGATTACTGAGAGCTTAGCCTATAACAAAGAGGAATAAGGCATCCCTCTCATCCTCATAATTAAGTGTGGGGACTAATTTAGAAACAAACCCAGAAAGATGTACTATTTGGAGTTATATTTCTATACAGAAGGAGGAGAAACAGGATAGGCCAAACACCCGATTGTTAACAGAATGTTTAAACTATTAAGCAAGTGTACTACAGGAATCCAAGCTTGTTAAAATTAAGAGCAATAGCAAATAAGGCATTGATGGCCTTTGCACGGGGCAGTAATTCTGTATGAAGGATCTGAAGGTATGTTTGGGAAGAGGAAGCATTAGGGTGTCAAGTAGGAAAAGATGTGCTGTATCCTATGTGGATGCCATTTATTTTGTTCTTCCATCATTCTAATAGGTCACACAATTAATAGTGATTGTTACGGGCAGAGTTATTAAAAGGCTCAATAAAAATAGCTAAAATAAAAATAACACCTTTTATGTGCTAGAAAAATACAACTCATTAGAAATTGTTAACATTTACTTCCAAGGTGCATAAAATTTAGCAAAAAGAAAAGAATGGATGATTTTTCTTGGCTCTTTCCATATATGCAAAACAAACGCGGTTTCCATATGCTCAAAACAAGTCTCCATGAATTCTGGCAACCCAATTCTATCTGTGTTTAAGGAGAGAATTTCACAACTAGGATGTATATAAAAACAGCTTTTACAATGCACAATCCATATATAAACTGATGCCTGTTTGTTAAAGAAGAGGGAAAACACAAGGGTTGATTTATCAATGTCTTTAACATTAATTATCACAGATGGGAATTCTGAGGACCTCTGTGAAACCAAACCAGACCCTGGTGAATTATAAAGCAGGTCCTTAGACTTTAAAAAACATTTAGGCAAAGTGACAGTTCAGAACATCTGTTAGCCTTCTGTCTGAGTATAAACTAGATGTCATGGAGTGCACAGCTGTAGGCATTTTAGGCTTTTTTGCCAACATCTGTCACAGCAGTACAATAATATAGGTAATTATCAACACCTTATATAAACTGTTTGCTATTTTAATTTTTAGAAAGAGTAAAATTAGTGTTACAGTCCTTGGCAAAAATAATTGAGATGAATAGAATCATTTTTCTCTCAAAGATGAATAAACGATCTGATAATTCTTTGAAAACACACATTTTAAATATTTTCTGCAGCCAATATTGATATTATACTAAGGAAAAATTCTAAGTGATTTTCTTTTTAAGCAAAGGCCAAAGTACAAGTAAAATAAGAGGAAAGGTAGAAAGAGGCCAGAAATTGCGACTTAGAGCAACCAAAGATGATGTTTTGTGATAAAAATATAGAGTTTGTTTATACCCCACAATGTGGCATTAACTGATTCCATATTCATAAAGATTAAAAATTCATTTTATAATGTTGGTACAGCAAAGCCTGTAGTAATGAATCATAAAAATTTGTCTTCCTCTTCTCTCCTTGCTCTTCTCGGTCCTAGAAATTTGCAGAGAAATGGCATATAAAATTATAATCCATATCCTGCCATCTTAGTGACTAAAGTTAATTTGAAAAGGGTCAGCACATCATATAAGTCCACGGATCCTTCATTATTTTAGTGCCACCTGGTAATGGACCATCTACAGTACGCTTCCTAAGACTGGGCGTTACTGTCTCATATCTGATTCCCTTGACCTATCCTATCATTGTTTTTCAGTTTAAAGAACTTGGAGCAGCAAGACCATATTCCAAAGCACCTGTTCTGAGGAAGATGCCAGTCAATAATGTCTTATTGAAAGACCAGGCCCAGCTAGAGGAAATAAAGGAATTGAGCTGCAGTTGGATTTCATCATCTAAACATGCAATGTAATCTTAACCAATTCATTACACAGTCCTTTTGTTTCCACTACAAAAGGGATGTTACCTTTGTCAGAGGTTGTAATTCCAGTATGTTCAAGCAAAGACAAGGGAGAAATTGAAAAACTGCTATCAATTCTACCCATAGCCAGGAAGAACTGTAGGGTCAGAAGGTCAATATCACTATCCCTTGTACAGTTTAGACTAGACCACAGAAAGCTAAAGTTCTACATTGCAACAGAAAGGTATAATAACGGGGACTCACACAAAAATACTACATGAGAATAGGAGTAGGAAATCATATTCTTGAACACATTTGATTTAGTACATGAAGAATCAAATGAAGTGAATCTCTATTTGGGCAATAGTTGTGGTTGCTTAAAAGAATGTTTTCTTAGGACAATCTTGCAGAGAAGAGAGATTTTATTAATGGGAGGTCACCATGGCAAAAAAAAAAAAAAAAAAAGAAAAGAAAAAAAGTCACAAATGTTAGTATTCATTATCTACAGGTCTAGAAAGGGTTGAATGAGAAACAGAAGGGGGAAGTAAATATGGATATAAAAGGCAGACATGTTGGCCTAAAAGGAAGGATTACAAATGAAAGGGACTAAAGAAAGAGAAAAACCTGATAGATAATGACAGAGAATAAGGCTGTGGAGGCTAGGGGTAAAAGAGGATATTGATTACCAAATGGAGTATTAGGGACCAAATAACCATTTAGGGCCTGTGAGTGTTAGCACTTTCTAATGAGAGTGATCAGCTGTTAAGAAATGAGTCTTAGAAAGAGAAACGTTTAAAAATAATAGTTCAGTAGTATGGTTCTGAAGTCTGTTAAGTGTTCATTTGAGATTTCTCAATGCCAAGTTTCTTTACCAGCGAGGAGAAAACAATGTATTTTGACATCTAGAAAAGGGTGGCAAAAAGAGAAAGCAACCCACTTCCCAAAGACCTTGAAAAATATTTCTAATGATGAATTTGATTCCTTAAGGGCATACTTTTTCCATCTAGTTTCAAGTGTTTGGAACAGAATAATAGCACAAGGATATCTGCCACATCAGCATCAAAAGTGATTCGACTAACACAGTCTTCACTACAGTGGTGATTTTTAAGAAGAGACACACTATTTCAAAGTTTATATTGTGAATATAAAGGCAGATTTGTGTATAAATATTCCTCTTTGATTACTTGGCACACCTTGATTGATAGGAAAAATACTTTGTTAGGGTCCATTTTCTATGTTGAAAATCATTTCCTAGAAGGCCGAGCTAGCTCTGATCAACCCCCTGAAAGAGACACAGTTTGCAGTTAGCATGCTCTCATCTTTGTCCCTCTTTTGTGCTCTGGCCTCTCCCCGCTTTGCCCACTGCCCTCATCTTCCTTCATTAAGTATCTTAATCCAGGCTGATGTTCCCTAGGTAGTGTCCCAGGCTTGCTCCATTTTTTTGCTTTTCAAAATCTGAAACAAATGGCTAATAAATGGATTCACCGTAATGTACTAATGACTGATAATAATAACGTGTTCTTTCATCAAAGTTACTAGCTCTATGCCAGAAGCTCTCTGAAGGGGGTGGGGCACACATCTTGCTAATTTTTGTATCCCCTGGATCGCCCAACAAAGTGCCTTCCTCATGATAAATATACATTAACTTGTAAATGAATATACGCTGAGTGTTATGTTTTTCTCCCTAAATCAAGTGTGTACTCACTGAGAGTATTTATATTTTTATTTTAAAATTCTACGTATTTATTTTTAAAGTTCCTAGCTAGAGAAATATGGTGGTCAAGCTGAATTTGAGTCTTTAAAACCGATACTTCATTTTTCTTACTGATGTTTATTATAAGCACATGAAAGGGAAATTTAAAAGAAAAACGTCATTTTTAATACTACTACTGTAACACCATAATAAGTAACTTAAACTTTCTATATCCCTTTTTAATCCTTGGCTCATAAATATTTAAAAATTATATTTGTAGTACACATATTTCTGGATCTTTATGTTTATTTAATGTTACTGTGTTTTGAAAGTGAATTTGTCACTAAGGGACAAAGACTTTAAATATTCAAATTTCTAATGGTGGATTATAGAAAGCCCCCCCAAAGTCTGAAAAGATAGTTTTGGATTGGGGAAACTTTTGCAGTGCTCTCTTAAGGCCAGTGTTTCTGAAGGGAGCTAATTTTTTTATTTCTAAATCATAGGATCTTCTGTTTTAGAAGGACAAATTGGAAGTGTAGGATTTTAGGGCTGTAAAGCAGGTCTTAGATTTTTTAAAAAATCCAAGATGAGATTTAATAGTAGGTTCTAACTTTCCATTTTGATTGTCAATAACTGAAGGTGTTTATCTGTCTTTCACAGAGTCTATCTACAAAAAAAATCTCGGATCTGAGTTTTTCTATCCTTATTCCAAATATATATGTCATAAAAGAGTTTGCTCGAAAGGGCTTGGATGTGTAGGCCACAGTCACCAGTGTAAAGAAAAATCAAATTAATTTTCCCGTTAACAATCAACTCGGTCACTGTCCCACTTGCAGGCAACGCAAAATCCTTTAGAGAAGAAACACTGAACGATCACCACAAGATCATAGTGGACACTTTCAAGTGCTATATAATTAGTATTTTTATCCCTATAAGTCGAAAAGATTTGGGAGAACTGCCACAGTGTGGAGTTTAGTCTTGAATGTCCATTATCAGCAAATGGAGTGATAGAATAATGTGATAAACTAGTTTATTGGAAATACACACTTTATTGCAGTTCATTTCTCTCCTTTCCCCTACTGTTATGACCTTACTATCTGCTGTGGTACTTATATATTCAAGGCAAGTAGTGATCCACTTTCCTCAGACACACGCACACACACACACACACGCACGCACGCGCGCTCGCCCCTTGACACCCAATTGTAGGCGGCTGATTCATTGTGCTGTGCAGTGTAATCCACCATTTCCTATTTAAGTAGGATGGCATCTAGAGTATTTTTCTTTCCTAACATGAAACTAAAATCTTACAAGGCCACCGCCAATATGTAATAGTATCAGTCTAAACACAGAAGGAGATTGCTTCCCTTTTAAAGAAGGTTAGAGTTCAGAGGATCATAGAGCAAGACCCTCTGGAATTCTCTCTTACAACTCAGCTTGTCCTGAAGGGACCAGAAAATCAGGCCACAGCCCAGACAGAGAAAATTGTGCTACAGAGAAAATGCAGAGCTGATTCTCATCTTGCACCTGCAGAATCTGCTGTCAGCTGTTCAATTCTAAGTTCTGTGGCTTTTCTTGATTCCTGCCTGTTGGCTGGCTAATTTATTAACTCCTTAATATCTGCAGCAAAGACCACATAGGCAAATATTTATGCGATCAAGAAAAACACCAGAATGAAAGGGTGATTGAGCAGGCTGACTGAATTTTGTGTTGACTTCACTAAATCATGAGAGCTGAGAGTTGTCTCAACAGCTGCACGCAGTCCAGAGTGACATCTTAAAATTCAGCCTTGACTTCCTAGCCTGGTTCCCATTCATTCCACCTTCAACAGCCAGCTAGCCATTCAGTACACCATCCTCATTTTATGCTACAGGCAAAAAGCCAACAAAAATATGGTCACATTTAAAAGCCTTTTAAGCAGTGAGCAACTCCCTCCTTTCCCAATTGTTCCCTGCTTTTTCACATTCCTAGTTAATAGGTTTTTAAAGCAGTTTCCCCAACTCTTTTCCTGCCACATACTGTCTTGCTTGGCATCTATGCAGCAAAAGGCTGTTCTTCAAGAGGCTTTTAAATCCATTGTACCTCTTTGTGCCTTTCAACTGCTAACTCTTCAGGTATGGACTGTGTTTCTTGCTTAGCATATTTTGCATGTTCCAAGCCACTCACAGCAACTACGGCAAAAATGAGGATAAAAATAAAAATAATAAATACAGTCATTTTAAGTGTAGTGTAGGGCCATGTCTGCAGTTTTCTATTTGCTCACGGCATTCCACAGACTTCCAACAAAAGGAGCATTTCCACGAAGTGTGCAATTCTGAGTTGAAATATAAATAAAAGTTTCTTTCTTTCTTTCTTTTTCTTTTTTTTACAATTAAACTTCCCTAGTAAGTCTTGATTGAGGCTTTGCTGTGTCGAAACACAGAGCTACTATACACTAGGCTGTTTGAAAATCCTCTCCCCACCCACCTTGTTTTTATTAGTGGAACGAGGTTAAGAAAAGATGTAAATCGTGAACATTAGAAAGCTTGGATACTGAGAGCTGGTAAAGTTCTAATGGGCTATAGTTAACATTTTTCATCTAACAAAAATTGTCTGCCCTATGCCACAAATTGTGCCTAGGCAGTAGAAGTAAAGATGACAAGGAAATACTCTGTCACCGAAGAGGCTCATGATCTAGTGAGGAGGAAGCCAAGTAAATAAATAATCAATTACATATGTATTTTGAGAAATAATGCTTTGTGGCTTTGCTTGAAATTAAAGTGACTTTTTGGCGCAGAGATAAGACACCTAAGGTAGGTAATATGCGTTCAAAATGGAAGTAAACATGCATTTCCCTCCTGACCATGTGAAATAATAACGACAAGGGCCCACTCCTAAATACTTAACAATTGTATGCTCTTTTCAGGCCCTGCAATGCTGTCTGCTTTTTCTTCAACTTTGAGACCAGGGATCTCATCGTGTTTCCAAAATGAATTGAGGTTTTTAAGCAATGCAGCCATTATAAATTATTCAAATACTGAAGTCTTATAATATGTTCTTTTTTTCCTGGTTTTGTCTGGTGGGTGATATTTTATAGTAAGGTACAGAAAACTAGATTAGCAAAGGCTCTCAAGGATAAAACTATTTGTAACAATCATTTTTATGCTGCTGCTATGCCTGGCGCAAACTTGACATTTAAATTATCTTATCAGGATTTGTTTGTAATTCTGTCTCCCCTTTAAAGGAAGTTTCATGTTGTTACCCTGCTCAATAGCTCCAGTACCGACCGGAACGGCTGGCGCAGAGGATACATTTGGAAGGAAGGATGGAAGGAAGTAATGAAGGAAGGAAAATGTTCAATCTTTTCTTCACACTGAAGTAGTAAACAGATCTAATCAGCCACCTGCGTCACTCCCCTTCTGAAACCACAGGTTGTTTTTATTTTATACACTGCAATACTTCATAGTTTAGCTTTTAAGATAAGCTGGTCACTCAGTACATTTGACTTCTAAAAGCCAGATGCACCATATTTAATTTTTGTTTGCATGATTTTCTACAAAAATACGATTAAGATAATTCCACTCAAATAGATTTGGATAGTAGTGTGGCTAAAAAGGAAGTAACGACAAGGAGTATTTCAGTAAAGACTCGATAAGATGAGGTGTTTTTTTTTCTTTTTTAACTCTCTCTCTAATGAAAGACTGGCTTGTGCCAAAGTCACAATTTTGATTAGAGAGCATAGCACAATTATGGGTCATGTTGTGATCCATCATAACTTGTACTGGACTATATCTCCTGTATGTAGTTTGTAGAATTTATAATCATTTTTATAAATCTAAAATAAAAAAAACTATTACAGAATATAGGTGTGCATGTATTTAAAAAGAAAAAAAAAAACTATAAAAACAAACCCAAAAAGCAAATGGTTTCTAAATCTTCACTAAGAAAAAAAAAAAAAAAAAAAAAACCTTGGTTCTTTCTGATTTTCTTTTCATTTATTAATTTATTCAATGCATATTTATTGACGACCAGTTTTGTGAAAGGGGTTACATAGATGCTGTGAAGGAAACAAAAATGAGTAGGAAATAGTCCCTGCCTCCCAGGGAACTTTTAATCTGGTGAACCAGATGACAGCACACATAAAATATAATGTAAGGCAGAACATGATTCATGTCTCAAGGGAGGCACATTAGGTAAGTAGGGTTTGAACTGGACCTTGAAGAATTTAAAGTAGCAGAGATGTGAGGACTTTATAAGTAGAGAAAATGGCACATGGTAGGGTTCCATGACTGGAGCACGACAGAAGTATTGGGATGAAGGCTTGAGTAGGGTAAGGTATTACAGTAGAGGCATTTGGATACAAACCATGAAGTTTAGACTTAAGTTCAGGAAATAGTGGGCAGTTATTTTTTATTTTATTTATTTTTGAAGCAGGCTCCATGCCCAGCATGGATCCCCATGTGGCCCTTGAACTCACAACCCCGAGATCAAGACCTGAGCTGAGACCAAGGGTCTGTCACTTAATTAACTGAGCCACCGAGGTGCCCCTGGGCAGTTATCTTCAAACTCAGAAAATAGAAATGATGTGGTTTTTTTCCCTGAAGATTAGGCAGTCAATCTGTGGGGCGGCTAGATAGGTGGGTGAGCTGAGTTGGGAGGGTGAGGTGAGATGCCAGGATAGGAGTATCACTTATTAGATTTTGGCTATTGGTAACTAAAAGCAGTGCTTACTAGATGAATACTGTAGCTAGAGGAACTGCTAAAATCTGTCCTAAGCAGGAGTGATGGAAGGGAATCAGGTATGGCACCAAAATTTTAAGCAGGGAAGACAAGGAGATTGGTGGTATTAGATAGGAAGAGGGAAATCAGATGGAGGAACAGGGTTAGTGGGAAAGACACGAATTTGGTCTTTAATTTTTTGTATATGAATTGCTGTTATTATGTACAGATTGGGGACAGCCATCTGTGAGTCATGAAATGGAGGAACTTGGGAAAGGGGTCAGAGCTAAAGACAGAGATTTTGGACTCATCTGCACTGTAATGATAATTGAATCTTCACAAGGCAATAAGGCCTCAAAAAGAGAGTGAGGGTTGTGAGAGAGGAGAGCTATGCACAGAACTTGCATACTTAAATTTAACAAGATGAGCCCATAAGGGGAGACAGAGGTAGGGTCATCAAAAAGATTAAGGGAAGGATTATAGGGACTGAGAAAGGAAAGAGTTTGAAAAATGAGGTGAAGTTAATACTAACCAGAAGTGTTCACGTTTTTAAAAAGCTCTCATTTTAAAAACATTATTTTTGTTTTATTTGCATGTTTTTGCTGTTATATATCTCATATGTGTGTTTTGTATTTGGAAGGAGATACACTAAACTATTAGTAATTGTCAATCCAGAGGAGGGGGGTAGATTTTCTTTGTTCAAGTATATAAAAGTGTATCGGTTAGGATCCCAGGAGGAAACAGATGGCATTTTCAAATTAGGGTAATCGACAAGTGTTTAATAAAGAGACAATGTCCAAACATGGGGGAAAGGTGTTGGGAAAGCACAAAGATTAGTGTAGTATCCCAACACTAGCAACAACAGGGGTTGTTAATGTCCCTAGGCTACATAGATGAGGAGAGGGAGCAATTTCTGGAACTCAGAGAGAAAAAATGGTAAAAGGAGAACCATCTTGAGAGAAGATAAGACTTTGCTCAAGGAAGCAACAAGCCTGAAGGAACCTCCAGCAAGGAGACGAGAGGAATAAATACCCCAGCTACACCATCTTCCACTCTAGGACTTTTTTTTTTTTTTTTTTTTTTTAAGTAATCTCCACACCCAACATAGGGCTTGAAGTCATGACCCCGAGATAAAAAGTCACATACTCCTCTGACAGGGCCAGCCAGGTGCTCCCACTCTTGGATTTCTTGCTGCAGATTGGCCTAATCCAATCAGGACCTACATGTCCAGGGAACATGGCTAGACAGGGTAGCCTCCTGAGGCACAGCAGGGTGGGTAAGGGTCTAGAGGGACAAATGGAAGATATTTGGTACAAACTGTATTGTGTGAATTTTTAAAAAAGATTTTATTTGAGAGAGAGAGAGATTGAGAGAACGAGTGGGAGGAGGGGCAGAGGGAGAAGCAGACTCCCTGAAGAGCAGAGAGCCCGATGTGGGGCTCAATCCGAGGACCCTGGGATCATGACCTGAGCTGAAGGCAGACGCTTAACCAACTGAGCCACCCAGGCACTCTGTATTGTGTAAATTTAAAAACATAATTGTGTATTACCTCTCTGGTTCCTTAAAGGTATGTGCGTAACTTTCTGCATAGCGTATGCATTCACATAATGTCAAATTTATAAAGTAATTCAGCGTATAAAAATGGTTGAAGAAAAATAATTGATAACCTGCTTCCCTAAAAGGCCCCTAGCTTAGATGGCTTTCTAGTGAGATTTTACGAAACTTTCAAGGAATAAATAGTATTTATTTTATATAAATTGCTCCAGAAAAAAAACAAACAAACCAGAAGAGAAGCTCTCCAGTTGCCCAGCTAATTTTATGAAGCTTGTATAATCCTGATATAAAATCAAGATAAAGAATTAAGAAGACATAAGTAAAGCATAAACCTATGTCACTTGTGAATATGGGTGCAATAATTTTAAATAATGTATTAGCTAACAAATCCAAGAATTTATTACAAAATATTACATATTGATCAAGTAATAATTATCCCAAGAATGAAAGGATAGTTCAACATCGAAAAAATGTTATCAATGTCTTTCACTTTAATACCAGACCAAAGAAGGAATATCCTATGATGATCCCATGGGACACAAGATGCATCTTATTTGTGATAAAAGTTGCAGAATAAAGTACTAATACTTATTTATGATAAAATCTACCTAATATTGGAAGGATCG
Organism: Meles meles; assembly: GCF_922984935.1. Classification (NCBI taxonomy): domain Eukaryota; kingdom Metazoa; phylum Chordata; class Mammalia; order Carnivora; family Mustelidae; genus Meles; species Meles meles. The sequence goes on from NC_060069.1 coordinate 57,424,638, forward strand.
AAGAACTTCCTGAACTCTTTAACGAAAAAGTTGTGATAGATTCACTGAAATGAATTAGGAGCACTTCCGTTGAAACAAACAAACAAACAAAACAACAGGAAAAGAAGGTTTACAATTTAAACATAATGACTGGAAACCCTTGTCTACCTTGAAGGTAAAATAAAGGCATTAAGGCATAGTAGAATTGGAAATGATAAAAATCATTATTAGCAGATGATATGATTATCTATATAGAAAATCCAACTGAATAAACATATTATGAGTGCTAACAAAAACAGAGCAAGGGTAATAGAAATAGATAATCAATTCAAGAAAGCACTTCTTTTAGACAAATTCTTTTTTTTCTTTTTTTTTTAAAGATTTAATTTATTTATTTGACAGACAGAGATCACAAGTAGGCAGAGAGGCAGGCAGAGAGAGAGGGAGAAGCAGGCTCCCTGCTGAGCAGAGAGCCCAATGCGGGGCTCGATCCCAGGACTCTGGGATCATGACCCGAGCCGAAGGCAGAGGCTTTAACCCACTGAGCCACACAGGCGCCCCTAGACAAATTATTCTTATGATAAAAATAAACTATTTTAAGAAATATAAAGGTTTATGTTTTTTGTTTCCTTTAATAGAAAAATAGAAAAGGGCATAAATAAGATTTGAGCCAAAGGAGAGAGATACTGTTTTAATGGTTGGTATGATTTCACCAAGTAAAGTTATCAGCCCTCTCCAACTATACATACAAAGTAAATGAATTTCTTTTTTTTTTTTTAATTTATTTATTTTGACAGAGAGAGATCACAAGTAGATAGAGAGGCAGGCAGAGAGAGAGAGAGAGAGGGAAGCAGGCTCCCTGCTGAGCAGAGAGACCGATGCGGGACTCGATCCAAGGACCCCAAGATCATGACCTGAGCCGAAGGCAGCGGCTTAACCCACTGAGCCACCCAGGTGCCCCGAATTTCTTTTTTTTAAAAAAAGATTTTATTTATTTATTTGACAGAGAGATCACAAGTAGGCAGAGAGGCAGGCAAGCAGAGAGAGAGGGGGAAGCAGGCTCCCCGCTGAGCTGAGAGCCCAATGCGGGGCTCAATCCCAGGACCCTGAGATCATGACCTGAGCTGAAGACAGAATCTTAACCCACTGAGCCACCCAGGCACCCCAAAGTAAATGAATTTTTAATCAAGATTCTTACTGATGTTTGAGGAATGTAACAAATTTTAAAATTTATATAATGGCTAAAGGCCCCCACATTTCTAAAAATGTGCACAGAAAGATGATCCAAATATACAGTGGTCCATCTCACTCATCAGATATGAAGACATACTATAAAGGGTGATGCTGCTGCTGTTGTACCAGCAATATATAAATAGACCAATAAAGCAGAACTGAGAGCTCAGAAACAGATCTAAGTATATATAAGGACTTATAGGATAAAGGTTTGTATCACAAGGCAATTTAAAAAGGACAAACTGTTTAGTAGATATTAGAATAACTGTCTCATTATATGGCAAAAAATATAGATCTCTAACTTACACAAAGTTTGGCTCCAGACAGATTAAAGACCTAAATGAAAGAGATAAATTTATAAATAGAAGAAAATGTGAAATAAAATCCTTGTGACTAAGGGGGTAGGAGAGGCTTTTAAACAAAATCTCAAAAGCACCAATGATAAGTTAAAAAAAAAATGCTTGGATTTGACTATCCTAAAATTAAGGACTTTGTTTGATGTAATGTACTGCAGATAAAGTTAACAAACAGACATTAGTTTGGGAAAGGATATTTTCAATATTTAAAAACAGCCAGGGATAATATCCAAAATATGCAAGAACTCCTTAAGTCAACAAGAAAAATGTAGGAAACCAAAGAGAATAATTCATAAAATTTGTAATATGGTAAACAGGTTGTTCACAAAAGAGGTCTAAATGAATGAAAAAATATATAGAGTTGCTAAAGTTCATTATAAAGAGGTAAAATTCAAAGTAAAGCAACCAGGAAATACCACTTTACAAGTATTAGAATTGCAGCAATTGGACGATGGATAGTACTGAATATTGGAGAGGATGTGGGATAGTGGAGATTTTTGCACGGCAGGTTGGAGTATAAATTGTACGGTCATTGTGGAAGACAATCATATACATAGCAATCCCAGTCAGGAATATATTTTTCCAGAAAACTAGCAAAACTTTGAGTGGGGGCATATTTCTGGATGTGATAGGCTATCCCTAATGGAGGTACAGAGATGCATCTGAGGTGTCCAATTAAGTAAGTTTAGTCAATAAGTAAAAATTGAGTGGATGCATACTATGAATGAAATGCTATGTAGCAGTGAGAAGCCAATGAACAAATTGGTCATGGAGAAATTTAAAAAACATGATCATGAAAGAAAAAATAGGAATGAGAATTATAGCACAAAGACTATTTATTTAAATACAACGTATAAATTCTACACAAAACCACTATACCTGTTTTATAATGCTTCACACATTTAAAGATACATATCAATTTCTTTCAAATAAGTGAGTGTTCAGAGGAGAGAACTGAGAATGAGAAAGCGTGAAATAAAATGAAGAAAGGGGATCTTGCATGGACCAATGATAACATTCTGAGAAACTGAGACCACAATTAAGTCAACCTGCTGTCTATGCACCTAGGGTTCAAAAACTAACAACAATAACAACAAACCAACCTTTAGGTGGTTTTCAATCTTTTGCTACAATGGCTATATTTGTCATATGTCATCTTGTAATAAAAAAACGCAACATTTTTTTCTTGTACTATGAATTTCTGTACTATGTCTCCTCTACGTCTATTGAAGGAGAGACTCATGGTATCACACGCAGCCAGGGAGGTAAAAGTATAGTTATGTGCCCACCTAATATCCAAGTGTTTACATGGCTTTATAATGGATCTGAAGTTTCAGTGATCTGAGAGACAAACTCTATTTCACTGGCTTTCAAACATTTTGGTCTCAGGAATCCTTTATACTCTTAAAATTATTGAGGATTCCAAAGAACTTTTGTTATTTACCCTATTAGAAATAAAAAACTTAAGTATTTAATAATTTAAAAATAATCATAAAACCATAAAATGTTAACATAATATTTAAAGATGAAAAATAATTATATTTTGCAACACATTTAGTGAGAAGAGTGTCATCATTCTACATGTGTAAAAATGTCTTTAATGTCTGACTTAATAGAAGACAGCTGGATTCTCATATTTGCTTCTGCATTCATCTCTTGTGAAATGTTGTTTTGATTGAAGTATATCTCGAAAATCCAGCTTCACACAGATATGTAGTTGGAAAAGTGAGGAGTATTATAGCAGGCTTTTCAGATAATCGTGGATATTTTTCTTTGATACTGCACCAAAGCTCGACAAGTGGTAGTTTCTTAAAGGTTATTTTCAATGCGAAATCTGAAACTATTATCAATGAACTTTTTGTAGTTTGTTATATTAAGATCCATTGGCATATCTTGTACTTTGATGAAACTTTTACCTGTGTGTGATTTTGTAATTTCATGTTCTGGTTATTTGGAAAATGTTGGTGCATTAAGTGATGTGTATCACTATGCAATATTAAAAAAAATCACACTCATTAATTGTAACAGTGATGTCATCAGAGAAGTCCTTAAGCATCGGGAAGCTGTGAAGCTCACGGTAGTGGATACAAGATTTCCAGAATTTTAATTTTCACTTGAAACAAATCTTATCATTGGCAAGAATACTGTCATTTTCCCCCCTTGAAGTCACAGATTCACTTTGCTTATCTTTGAGAAAATACCAAATATTCATGTCTGAATAAACCATGGTTTGTTTGCCAATCGTTCTTTCAAATAAAAATGGTGTCCTGTGAAACAAGGCGCAACTCGAATGGCAACTCAAAGTATGATGAGATACCCATGGTCCTCTATTCAGTATGCAGTAAAAGAGCTTCATGCGCTTTTTGTTAACGTGGAATATTAAAAAGACTTGTACTCGAGGGCTGAGATTTAATACAACTAATAATTTCTACTGATTCATCAAGGACACTCCTAAATGAAACTGGCACTCTTCCGTGCACTGTGGTGAATGACAATGCTAGAAGGGTTTTGTGTGGCTGTCTTGATATGTGCAAGTGTGGCAGCTGTTGTGAGAATTCTTGATTTCACACACCCTTTCTCAGATTCCTGACATTTGTAGAAGGATTCCTGAATTAGCATAGTTTGACTTCTCCTCCCAGGGACGCAGAATAGTACTTGGGAGGAGGACCCAGAAGTTGCCTGAGAAAGAGAGGAGGGAGGAATGAGAGGGAGAAAGATTCGGATTATATTCTCTAGTCTGCCTGTATTGGTAGTTTTAGAAATCTCCATGTCAGAACTTATTTTTAACCTTTGAGTGTTAGAGTGGGGAAAGTATTTCTAATAATGATTTCAGAAATTAGACAATAAAAAATGTTGTCTTCTTTTTTAAAAAGCACCTCTTCATGACAAAAACTGTTTCATGAAGTCAGGAGAAAAATATTTGTGACTTATGTCAAACAAGGGACTAACCTCTTTAATGTATAAAGAACTGGTTATAAGAGAATAATGGATGGAACACATAAACAGATATTTCACAGATAAGGAAATATGAATGGCTCTTTAACATGAAAAATGCTTAACTTCATTCTTTATAAGTACAAATTATAGCTACACTAGAAATATCATTTCCCACTTATCAAATCAACCAAGTATTTAAATTTGATAATATATTGGCAAGATTATAGGGCAAAGGATATTATTGTACACTGCTTGTAAGACTATAAATTGTTATATCCCCTGTGGAGGACAATTTAGAAGCATCTCTCGAGATTGCAAATGACCTTTTGCCCCAACAATTCCACTTCTGGGGAGTTCTCCTATAGATGGACTTGTACATGCATTTATGTGAAGTTACATTTCAACAAAGTTTTTTGTTTTGTGTTTGTTTTTTGTCCTTTTTTTTTGTATGGGTTTTATTTGTAAGAGTATAGAAATAACTAACATTAGTATGGAACTAGTAATAGTGGTTGAATGTTGAAGGAGTTAATGGTAATGAGGCATATCAGGGACAGGAATACGCAGGGAGACTTTTCACTGCAGATCTATCTTTCTAGATTTTATTTTGAAAAAATCTGAATATATTACCCAGTTTTTAAAGGATTAAAAAAAAACTTCTCTATACCACCTGGCAAGTACTGAATTTCTCCTCTCTGGCTATTAAAATAAAAAATGGGAAGAAAAGGAATCCCTCTGTTTTTTGCTGAAGCAAAAAGGAAATTATGTACCTAACGGTATCTTATTTTCAGCAGTCACCTAATGCATATTGATTGGATGACTAAAACAAATGGGTAATGATGTAGTATTGCTATCAGATAGATTTTCTGGAAATAGTGCACACAAAAGATAATATTTACTTTTAGTTCCACTGTCTTTCCACCTGGGGACATTAACATTCTTTCTTACCCTTCTTTCCTTCCCAGTTCTTTTCATTTTCATAAACATGAGATTGCATTCATGTCCCACTACCTAGATCTGAATAAAAAAAAGGAAGTACTTCATGTGAATGGACAGATGTCTGTGTGTATCCTGGTGGTTCTGAATCTGCCCATTTTCTTTTACAAACAATATAGCAGGGTCTATATAATGCCAGATCAACTGACTGCAAATGGAAAATTTTATTTAAAACTTTGTGTACATGTAGACAGGAGATGGAAAGCTGAGTTCTAGTTCTGGACAAGTCCTAGAGTTCGAGATTTTTTTTTTTTAAGATTTTATTTATTTCTTTGTTAGAGATTACAAGTAGTCAGAGAAGCAGGCAAGGAGAGAGGAGAAAGCAGGCTCCCCACTGAGCAGAGAGCCCCATGGGGGGCTCGATCCCAGGACTCTGGGACCATGACCTGAGCTGAAGGCAGAGGCTTTAACCCACTGAGCCACCCAGGCACCCCCTGGAGTTTGAGATTTTTGTAATTGATCCTATGATTCCTGAATGTGCATACCTTCCCTATGTCTGACCAATTACTTGGTCAGAAAATATCCCTTAAGAACTTAAGAGTCCAGTAAATCAAAATATATATTTATGTACTATAATGTAATTAATACAATATACTATAATATAATGTATATATTACAAGAATAAGAATATGTCAAGAATAAGACAAGCTTCTTATTTTCTCAGTTAAACTCTCATGAATTACCATACATAATACAAATTATTATAAACTCTTTGTCATATACTGTAATTGCCATGAAATTTTTTCCTACTATGTTTTTGGTTTGTTTATTTAAAGATTTTATTTTTAAGTAATCTCTACACCCAACATGGAGATCAAAACTACAACCCTGAAATCAAGAGTTGCACGCTCTATGGAATGAGTCACCCAGGCACCCCTCCCCTACTATGTTTTGTGGGTTTTCCCCCCCTTACTATAAACAATAGAAGCTCAGAATACATTTACATAGTGTCAAATTTCTGGCAAATAATTGGAAAACAGGGCAAAGATGCAATTTAGTTGTTTGACAAAGCATTTTACACTATTACATATGTCTTTATGGGCATATATATATGCATATATATATACATATATACAAAATAATCCATTTACCACTTTTTAAAAAGCTTGCATTGTTGAAAAAATGCATATTTATAAATGGCATACTTGTAGGCATTCATTTTTGGTATAACACCTCTGGGATTAAATTATTCCTTATTTTTTTAAGAAAAAAATTAATATCCTAAAATCTCTTCCTTTAATAACTAACAAAATTAAGACCAATATCTCTCAAATTTATTCCAGTGATGAAATCAAATTAAGTTAAATGTTACTTTTCAAAAAGTAGGAGATAGAACTTTATATTTGGAAGAAAAATAAGCAATAGTTCTAATGGGGGGATATCCATTTTTATCTTTACTGTGTGGCATAGAAATTTCTGGGAACAGCATCATTTCAAACTTGGAGGCATCACTGCTCTATTTTCACATATGGTTGGAATGAGAATTCCCTTGCAGTGCCTGACTCCCATTCACACACAGGAGGAGCCAGAACACAGTTATGGAGTAGTCTGTCAAAGGTTTTTTTCATTATTAACAGAAAAGTTATATTGTCTGCCGGCCCAAAAATGTTTATGGAAACTTGTGATTCTTACATCTGGAATTCATTTTTGAGAGCGGATGCAAATCAAACAGCTGAATAGGTAACAGATATTTTACTCCACCAGAGACCCAACTTGAGGTCTGAGACGCAACTAAAACAGATCTTCAAAGTTCTTGAACACAGTTGAGAAATCCCCAAATGGTTTATCCTGAGAAGTGCTGGAACCTCTTGGAAGTTACTTTTTAAGACTAGGATAGATTCCTTCATTTCCAAAATAGCTTTATTACATCTCACCTAGAAGCACAGGTAGGATTTTTTGGTGTGTCTTAACAACTTTGGGCTATTTTGGCCAACGAAGCCTCATAGTGTAGTTAATCTAAAATTTAAAATAAAGGCAGCAAAATTTTCACAAGTTTCTTGCAATCCAAGTCCTAAAATAGTTGGTATGTCTAAATTTGGCATTATCTACACAAGTGATTCCTTAGTAGTGATTCATGATTAATCTTTCACATATCTGTGGTAAAATAGGAATATTAAGGCAACACAGTATTTTTCATCATTTAATTGGTTCATTTTAAAATAGGACTATCCTTTCCACTAAGATTATGTCATGTTCTACTTTTAGTTGTTAAAATATTTATTCTTTTATTATATAGCAGTGGTGATGGATAGTAGTTTTTTATTTTTGTTTTTTTAATTTAAAGATTTTATTTATTTGTCAGAGAGAGAGACAGAGAGACAGAGAGCATAAGCAGTGGCAGCAGCAGGTAGAGGGAGAAGCAGGCTCCCTTCTGAGCCCAATGCCAGACTCGATCCCAGAACTCTGGGATCATGACCTAAGCCAAAGGCAGATGCTTAACCGACTGAGCCACCCAGGTGTCCCAATGTTTGTTTTTAACATCTTTTTGGTGGCAGTTTTCTGTACTCTTTCTGTTTTTGGAGTTTTTATGAGTTTTTAAATCCAGAAATATAGGAATTGTATTTCATTTAATATTAAAACATCCACGGAAAAAGCAAAAATTCAGGAATTAGTGCCCTAAAACATTTACTTTACTAAGTACTTCACTTCTCAACAAGACATGGAGAGATTTGCTTTAGATTAACAATTAAATATGGTCTACTATATATACATGAATATTAACACATAAATCTATTCAAATGGTCAACAAATAACACGGGGTGAATTTGAAAGGGAGTTAAAAAAGTATGAAAAGTGACTTTGGCATGGGATGGGTGGGCTAAGGAAGAAGCTAAGGGACTGAAAGGTCACATTTGCCATGACATTGAAATGATTTTATAGGTTTGGTTTTAAGAGATGGGATTTTATGTTGAGTCAACTTAATCTAGGGTTAAAGGGAAGAGACCAATCACTTTTGCCACCTTGATGAGTGAAGAGTGGGATGAGCAGCGGGTAATGAATGAAGGACCAAAGGTAATTGAACCTGTACTATGAACTCTTTGTCAGTCTTATTTGCTCCTCTGGTCCCAGTGCCTAGTAGGTGCTCTATAACATTTGGTGAATGAAGAACACGAAAGAAGAAAGAGAAGGTAGCTGCTAGGAAAGCAGCAGTGGAGAATTGTACAGAACACCAAGAAGATGAATTTTAGGAACAGCTAATCAACTCAGAGTTTTTTGAAGGCCTCTTTTAATCCAGGCAACATAATCTTATTTGCTATCAATTGCTGTAGCAACCACAGTAGGAACGGTGATGTTCAGAATTATCTATTTAAAAAGATTTTGAATCTTAAAAAAAAAATTATTAAAAGGGGTGCCTGGGTGGCTCAGTGGTTTAAAGCCTCTGCCTTCAGCTCAGGTCATGATCCCAGGATCCTGGGATCAAGCCCCACATCGGGATCTCTGCTCAGCAGGGAGCCTGCTTCCCCCCCTCTCTCTGCCTGCCTCTCTGGCTACTTGTGATCTCTGTCTGTCAAATAAATAAAATCTTAAAAACAAAATTATTAAAAAAAAAAGATTTTGTATTGTCCAACAGCTGCTGCTACTACTGGAATTTACATGGTAACTAGAAGACTAGGAATTTGTGGTTTAAGATGGTCTTAAGTCCATTAATAATTCTAAAGCTTTAGTGATCTTTTTCTTTATGCAAAGAATTTCACTTGTAGTTACATATTTATGGGCCTAAGATCATTATTAGCTCCTTAAAATCACCAAGTAATAGAGTTGGAAAGTGATTTCAAAGACAATCTGTATCATCTTTCCTGTTTATAAAAATGAATTTTCAAAGATGCTGTTGACACTTTGCACTGTGTTACATACACCAGGCCTACTTTCAGCTTGCTTATACTTATCAATAACAAGCAACTTGTCACTAGTCCTCAGAAGTTATTTGGCCAAAGAGTCAAAATTTGGTAGGGAATATGTATGAATGAGACTCATGAAAATTGACCATTTTGTCAGATTAGCATTTTGAAGTATGATTAAATATAAGATCTCAGTTTGATTATTTCTCTTGACTTAATTTCCCCATAAACCGAAAGAGATACCGTATCATGGGTTATTGCCATAAGAGAATTGCATTGGCATCTTGGTGATTTAATCCTCAAATATACAAAAGCCCAGATGATCTTAATAAATAGCAAATTTTGGTGTCTAATATAAATATGATAAGCAGACAATACAGGACCATTTCTGTGGGATGTTAGAATTTTCAATGGTAAGTTTGCTCTCACTAGTTCATCTCATGTTAACATACTTATGTGTCTCCTCCCCTGTTTCAACGTATGCGGTACAGCACTCACTAATTATTTCTATTGTGTGTGCTAGACATTTGAAAGTGTGTGGTCTTGCAAGCTATGAGGCAGGCTGGAATTCTTTATAGCATAAAGTTACAGTTGCTTCAAATCATAGCCACTCTTCTGGTAGCCAGAAGAAATGCAGTGATACAATAGAGGCTGTTTCTTTTCCTATGTATAATTAAAGGTTCTCAAAAAAAAAAAAAACAAAAAAACACTTAGAAAGTGATCTCTCTCATCCAGGGGAGGAACTTGCATTTGCCAACTACACATTGTTTTCCCAAAGGCTTATTGCTTGTGAAACTCTGGCATACCTGCATACGTATGTATGTCTAAGAATTGTTTCCAAAAATCACAGAAGAAACGACAGAAATCCACTTTACGGGTGGATTGGTGATGAGACCAACTGAGTTATTCAACATATTCTTGATGTCCTATTCGTGACTTTGCTGTTTCTCCATCTTTGCTGCCTCCAGCCAGTGGGCCTCACTGACGTCTCCTTCCCGTGGTTTTTCTAAGGCTTGGGTGGGACACACATCGGTTTGCCCTCTATGCCTTCCGCTCGTTCCCTCATTTGGGGATGACTCCAGTTGTCTCAGGGGAGAGCATCTTATTTCTCAAGTGTAATGTCTCTGTGTGCCAAGGAGGCACTGGAGGGTGAACTTACTCCCCACATTTTCCCTCTTCTCCCTTCACTACTGCTGCTTTTTTTGAAGACCATCCCCTGCGTCACCTTGCACTCAAGTATGCTTTACTAGTTTGGAGAGATTTATGATTGTGGGTCTAAACTCAAATAAAAGGAGCAAGTATGCTAATGAATCTTAATAGGGACTGCGCAATCATTTTCCACAAGTTTTAAGCAACATATTCCTAGACTCTATAAATAGAGCACGTATCGCACAAACAGCTTCTCTCCAGCAAACAATCATTTAAGCCAGTCATAAATTATGGAGCATTGTTAAAAGCACTCCTCCTGGGTCCTCCTGTTTTGGGGTGGAGGAAGAGTCAGCACCTCCCTGAAGCAGGTGGAAACTTGAGGAAGATGAGGTCTCGTCCTGCGCTCCTCTTACACACTGAGTCTCCTGAACAGGACTGACTCATGTGTGTGCAGAGAGTAAGTAATCTATGTCTGAGGATTTTTTTTTTTTTTTATGTAAAGTTAAATTGTATCCAGCTGTTCCAGATGTTTTCATTTCACATTTGAATGTTTACTATTTTACTGAGTTGGGAAAGCAGCTATTGAGTGTTGCACGTATCATTCTAAAAAAGGAACTTTGCTGTCCTTAACAGCTAAAGGACAAGAACTGTCCAGGAGGTCAGAGACCATGTCTGTCTTAATCAACACTGAAATTACAGAATCCAAACAGGTATTTGGTAACTTGTTGGTACTCATAATGTATTTAAGAAAGTAAAGAATGATTATTGCTCTCCTAATTGATAAAATAAGTAACGATGCCTACATGGTATAATTGTTAACTATGTGAAGGTAAAGAATTAAATTGCCTTCCACAGTGTTTGGGAATATAGATATATTATAAACTATATAAGGCATTTTTATTGTTGATTCGCTTATTCATTTTTTCACTTTAAAAAAAATCTTGGAGGGGCACTGGGTGGCTCAGTGGATTAAACCGCTGCCTTCGGCTCGGGTCATGATCTCAGGGTCCTGGGATCGAGCCCCGCGTCAGGCTCTCTGCTCCGCAGGGAGCCTGCTTCCTCCTCTCTCTCTGCCTGCCTCTCTGCCTACTTGTGACCTCTCTCTCTGTCAAATAAATAAAATAAAATCTTGAAAACAAAATCTTGGAGCCTGAGAACATTTATAAGAGCAATATTTACAGCAGTTTTTCTGTTGCATGACACTTTGAAAGACACACGAATTGTTATGTTTTACTTTTTGAGACCTGGTCCACATCAGTTATTCTGAGCTAAATGACCAGATTGTTACCTATAGTTCAAAATTCAAAACATAGAAAGTTTTTTCTCCCACCACCTCATTCCTATCTTTGCAGGTGAATTACTAATTTCTTGTGTAGTTTTCCAAAAATAATTAATGCTTTTAAAATTTAACTTCTAAGGGGCTCCTGGGTGGCTCAGTTGGTTAAGCATCTGCCTTTGGCTCAGATCATGATCCCAGGGTCCTGGGATCAAGCCCCACATCGGGCTCTCTGCTCAGTGGGAAGCCCCCTTCTCCTTCTCCCTCTGTCTGCTGCTTCCCCTGCTTGTGCTCTCTGTCAAATAAGTAAATAAAATCTTTAAAAAAATTTAATAGCTAATTTAAATTTAGTTCTTGTAGAGCTTCCTATACCAACTTATATAGAGCTTCTTCTTTTTTTTTTTTTTTAAAGATTTATTTATTTGACAGAGAGAAATCACAAGAGAGGCAGGCAGAGAGAGAGGAAGGGAAGCAGGCTCTCCGCTGAGCAGAGAGCTCGATGTGGGACTCGATCCCAGGACCCCGAGATCATGACCTGAGCTGAAGGCAGCGGCTTAACCCACTGAGCCACCCAGGCGCCCCTAGAGCTTCTTCTTTTTATATGGCTCCATATTCTGCTGCATGGATCTACTATAGTTTATTTAACGACTGAGCCACCCAGGCGCCCCTACTATAGTTTATTTAAACAATTCCTCAATTCCTCAATAATGATCACCTTTGTCATTTCCATTATTTTACAATATATTTTCCAATATATTGCAAACAACGGTGCCACAAATAATGCTGTGTATGCATCACTCTGCACACATGTATTTCATTAGAATAAATTCCTAGCTGTAGAATTGTTATATTAAAGGTATATGCATTTATAGTTTTGATATTTACCAAACAGCCTAAAGCATAAGTCTCAATTTTTTTCCTAACAATTTGCTTGACTCAAACTAGACTACAAGCAGATTTTTTTATATTTTATAGTCACACCCTAGAAAACTGAATCCCCAATCCGTAAGTGGGATAGGTAACCATGTTAGTGGAGTGATTTAAGGAGCATTGAGTGTCCTACCAGCACAAATACCTGGAAGTCACCAGCCTGTCATAATGTCATTCAAGGCAATCCATAGATGCTTCTGTATGATAATCATCCTTGAGGCTTTGGTTTTTTGGTTACAATAATTAGTTGCTAGTATTCATATCTTGATAAACTACAAAATGTCTCTGATACTCTCCTTTCTCTTGTGTATACTGCCTTTTTACCTCCTGACAGTTTGATGTGACATCCCATTGCCTTTTTACTATTATAACCTGTAGAGCATTCAAATTACAAAGAACTTTACTATCTCTCTGGGGGTTGGAGGGAGAAAGGGAAGGAAGGAGGGAAAAGAAAAACTTAATTTTTCACAATTTTTTTGGTTAAAATGCCCTGGAAGATTCTAGATTTTCATTGTGAATCTGCACAGTTATTGTTTGTGAACTTGTTCCTGTTGATAGGGTTAACTTTGTCTGGGCAGATGAATGTCACTCTGAAAAAAACAGTTCTGTGCTCTCTGGACACCTGCTGACACCAAAAGCACGGAGCATGATACAGGAGTGGGAACACCATTCTCATCTAAAAGTTGAAGGTTAATGTAAAATTGATCATTTCTGTTTAGACTAAATAGTAGGGCTGTCCATTGTGGTCATCCAGGAAGGAAAATTTTCTCCCTAAAGTTTATAGTATTCACTAGCTGTTTTTCTTTTCTTTTTTAAGGATTTTATTTATTTATTTGTCGGAGAGAGGGAGAGAGCGCAAGGAGAGGGAGAGGCAGAAGCAGGCTCCCTGCCGAACAGGAAGCTGGAAGCGGGACTCAATCCCAGGACCCTGGGATCATGACCTGAGCCAAAGGCAGACGCTTAACCACTGAGTCACAGAGGCATCTCTATTCTGTATTTTTTTTAAAGGATTTTATTTATTTATTTGACAGAGAGAGACACAGCGAGAAAGGGAACACAAGCAGGAGGAGCAAGAGAGGAAGAAGCAGGCTTCCCGCTGAGCGGGGAGCCCTATACAGGACTTGATCCTAGGACTCTGAGATCACGACCTAAGCCGAAGGCAGACGCTTAAACACTGAGCCACCCAGGTGTCCCTAGCTTTTTATCTTTTATCTTTGGAGGTTAATAATATCGCAGGAAAACCATATACTGCCGCAGAGAGTGGAATGGGAGTGAGGTGTGCAAGAAAAGTAAGAGCAGGTGAAGCAGAAAGGGACCGGTGTGTTAAAAAATGTTAGGAACAGGGGCGCCTGGGTGGCTCAGTGGGTTAAAGCCTCTGCCTTCGGCTCAGGTCATGATCCCAGGGTCCTGGGATCGAGCCCCACATCGGGCTCTCTGCTCAGCAGGGAGCCTGCTTCCTCCTCTCTCTCTGCCTGCCTCTCTGCCTACTTGTGATCTCTGTCTGTCAAATAAATAAATAAAATCTTTTAAAAAAAAATGTTAGGAACAGAGAAGTAGGATGGCAGGAATAGACAACCTATTAATGTGTAATATATTCAGAAGTTCCATGGCTTCCAACATTGGTGAATTACGGGACATTCCTTCTGCCCGGCTGCACTGGAGTCCGAGGAAGCTGAACTCAGCATCCCCGTGTACAAACCCACTCAGAGCTGGGTGGATGAGGGAACCACGTTCATGAGGCAGCCAACTCCTGTTCAGTAACTGCACTTCACTTCAAAGGTGCTCAGCACAGTACTAGGGGCTCCACACCTGCCTCCACCGTGACCCTCGAACCCTTCTCAAATCAAAGTGCTCTCCAAATATGATTTTATGTGCTTCAGAGGCACTGGTTTTTAATTATTCCTGGGTTGCAAATGAGAAGTTAAGCATCACGGAAAACTCTAGAATATGAGCAAATAAAAAAACAAGGCTCTGGATAGAATGAGATTATGAACGCAAGACTCTACTTTCCACTTTCCTCTGATAGTGAATTTCTATCACTGGATTCCAGTGACTCTTCCTATGAAAAACACTTTTTTTTCCTTTTCTTCTTGATAGTCTGTGTATGTTTGTTGTCAAATATGAAAAAAATAACTGTGATAGAAGAAGGGAGAAAGCTTTTGAGATCTGTGATTTCGGTTTATGTAAAGCTGCTTTACAAGCAGTTTCTTGTTGGGTCAACAAGCCCGTGTGTATTTTGGCATAAAACAGAGTGCTAGTGCCTAATCCATTCAGTATAACCCTTTCAGGGATGTCGAGATATCCAGGCGATAAACTGACAGCAACAGAGGCGGATGAAATATTAGGAGAAGGTTATCAACCACTACGAAAAGCTACAAAAACTGGAGTCCCTGGTTTGTGGACTTGCTATTTTCTACCTAGACAGTTATTAGAATCTGTTGTAACTTTCAGAGAGTCTCTTTCTCTTAGGATATTATTAGATACTTATATCAACACAGCAGTATGGTGTCATGGAAAGAGCACAGAACTTGGGAAATCAGGTAGATCTGAGCTTGAGTCCCATTTCTGCTACCATTTTTTTTTTTTGTAAGATTTTATTTTTAAGTAATCTCTGCACCCAACTTGTGGCTTGAACTTACAACCTCAAGATCAAGAGTCACATGCTCTACTGACTGAGTCAGCCAAGCACCTCACTGCCTTTATTTATTTATGTATTTATTTATTTATTTATTTGTCAGAGAGAGAGAGAGAGAGACTGAGGGAGCATGAGCAGGGGGACCGGCAGGCAGAGGGAGAAGCGGGCTCCCTGCTCAGCAGGGAGCCGGATGTCAGACTTGATCCTAGAACCCTGGGATCTGACCTGAGCCAAAGGCAGACACTTAACCACTAAGTGACTCAGGCATCCCTACTTTTTTTTTTTTTTAAGATTTTATTTATTTATTCGATGGGGGGCAAGGCAGAGGGAGAGGGAGAGAGACTCTCAAGCAGACTCCATGCTGAGTGTGGAGCCTGACACAAGGCTCAATTCCAGGGCCTTGAGATCATGACTTGAGCCAAAAACCAAGAGTCCAAGAGCCATCCAGGCACCCCTTTCTGCGACTTTTTAGCTGTGTAAATGTAGACTACATGGAGGTAGTCTCCAAACCTCAGTTTCCTCATCTGTATTATGGACGAGGATAGTTATAACTTGTCATCTTTATAAGGACTCTAGAAGGTAATTTACACTAGCCATCTTCCACAATGCCTGAACTGTAACAGGACTCTTTAGGTGTTCATCTTCTCTAGACTGTCCACTTCCTAACGCCACAGATAAAGGCATCAAGGTGTTAATAAGTATGTATGTACATTCCAGAAAAGACTTAAGGTGGTTATAATTTGCTTATTGGACCCAGTGGTTTCCTAAGGAAATTTGAGAATGAGGAAGTTATATTTCCTCTTTCATGAGAGACATTTGAAGAGTAATAAATTTAACTTTTTCTTTCTTCCACTCTGTACATTATATTTGACTATCTTGGGGTAAGTGACCTGAAAACATATTGGTAAATTGTATAACATTGTGAATGTACTAAGTGTCAGTAATTTTATGGATTGTATCACAAATAACAAAGAAAACAATATAAATATGTATTGTTTTTCCTTTAAAAAAATATATTGGCAAAAGCAGTGGTTCCAGGTAAATAGTCTATTCATCCATTGCTTCATGGCTAAAGTAAACAGGTGATGACAAAAAAAATGGCTGAAGAGTTTTGACTGTAGCATATCTTTAAAACTCACTATAAAGATGTTTATCACAGAATTATTCATAATTGTGAAATACTGAAAGCAATCTAAACGGCTCTTATTAGGAAAATGGGTAGCAATAATAATACTTAAGATTTATTGAACACTTAACTACGTACCAGAAACACTTCACATGTATTAACTCATTTAATTCTTAATGATAAAACAGTGGTAGGTAGTACCACATTTACATTACATGGTAGATGGTATTCACATTTAAAAATTTATTTATTTATTTATTTGAGAGAGATAGAGTAAGAGAGAGAGCATGGGCAGGGAGGAGGGGCAGAAGGAAGGGGAGAAACAGATACCCCGCTGAGCAGGGAGCCCGATTCAGGACTTGATCCCAGGACCCTGAGATCATGATCTGAGCTGAAGGCAGACACTTAACTGACTGAGCCATGCAGGTGCCCTAATAGTATTCACATTTTACAGATGAGGAAACGGGCACAGAGGTGTTAGTAAACTGCTCAAACTCACAGAGCTGGTAAATGGCAAAGCAGGATTCTTACTTAAGTGTATGATTTTGGAGCCAAATTTGATGTATTGAGATAATGCTGCCTAAAACATGTTTTTAAAGATTTACTTATTTATTGGGGGGGGGGGCAGGGGGGCAGAAGGAGAGGGAGAGGGAATCTCAAGCAGACTTCCTGCCAAGGGTGGAGCCTGATGCAGGGCTCAATGCCGTGACTCTGAGATCATGACCTGAGCCAGAATCACGAGTCAGACACTCACCCAACTGAGTCACTCAAGTACTCCTGCCTAAACATTTTTTGATGACACAAAAATGATTATGATACAACACAGCAAAAAATGTAGGATAAGAATTTTATGGGCAATATAGTTTCAACTTTAGAAAAAAATCTATAGAAGGAAGATTGAAGGAGAATGTTTATGATGGTTATCTCTAGAAAAGAAGATCATGATTATTTATTTTCTCTTGTTGAATATATTTTTTGATACCTTACGGATTTCTTCAATTAACTTACATTCACTTTATATTCAGAAAAAAAAACTATTTACAATAGCATCTCATTTACTTAGCATTTTTATGAATCTCTAAATTATTCCACATAAGTGAAATATTGTTTTAGTTTTAGAAAGGAACATCGTAAGGCGATTTAATTCAGTTTTCCAGCCAAGGCTTAAATCTATGCAACAATGTCCATATCAAGAGGCTTTTAAATTGTATTGAATACTCTTTTGTTGATGGAAAACTGACTACTTCTCAAGGTAGTGCAATCCATTTATAAATATTTTTTACTCTTAGAACTCCAAGCCTAATCTTTTATGAAAAGAATCTTTTGTTTTAAGTTGTTTTTTTTTTTTTTTAAATAGGCTCCACGCCCAACATGGGGCTCAAACTCATGACCCTGAGATCAAGCGTTGCATTCTCTACTGACTGAGCCAGCCAGGCACCCCTTACTTTAATTTCTTATACATTTTATGCATGTTGATTAAATGGGTGACCACAGGATTCTAAGACCAACTCTGGAAAGAGGACCTTATTATCGGGGTAGTCTATTACTGCCTGGACCCAGCCTGTGAGATAGCATCCCCTATGCAGCCCCCCAACCACTTTCTGGTCTGCCAGTCTGTGAGGATCTATTACTCATACTCTTCTTGCTCTGTGACCATGCCAAGCTATTTGATTTTTATGCCTAAGCAAGTCATGACATCTGCTGTCCTAAACTGACTCAGTGAGCACCCCACTGTCTTTAGGTAGGATGACTACACAACCATTTCTCAGGACCATCTTGGATTAATAATTATTAAAATTGTATACAATTAATACTTATTAAAATGCTCCTTTTCATTGTTAAAAGAGTTAGAAGTGACACCTTAACTTCATGCCAATTCTGATTGTGTGGAGCTCCCTCTGTGTGGGTCTGTCTTTTGAAGGATGAGACATGTTGTATTTTAAGACCTTGGTATTTAAGGGTAATAGTTAAGACTTTTTTTCTTTTCCTCTTGCTCCTCAGAATCTTTTAGGCCGTTAGACATTTGTTTTCTTTTTTTTTTTAAGGTTTTATTTATTTATTTGAGAGAGACAGTGTAAAATGGAGAGAGAACACGAGTGGGGGGAGGGGCAGAGGGCAAAGCAAACTCCCCACTGAGCAGGGAGTCCAATGTGGGACTCAATCCTGGGACTCCAGGATCAGGACCTGAGCCCAAGGCAGACACTTAACCAATTGAGCCACGCAGGTACGCTGATTTGCTTTATTTTCTTTAGAAGTACAATAATTACTATTTTATGAGTCTTCAATATTAAAAAATATTGTCATCTCCCCTGTACAGATTTTGAAGACCTCTTAAGGACTATGAGATAGGCACTAGACCACCACCATTTTCAATCAATATTTTGACTACTTTATAATTTCTGTAAGATGTCAAGCTGATCTAGTTATTCATTTACTTAGCAGCACAGGGCTAGACCAAAGACTCATTCTTAAGGGACATGAATGGAAAATTCAGTAGCTTTAGAGAGAGAAAACAAGAGGGAGAGAAGAAGGAGTAGGAAAAAGATGGGGAGGAGAAAAGGAGTGGAGAATAAAGATTTATTTCAAGTTCTATGGCCTGATGGTTTCTAGCATTACCAGACAGGAGATGAGCTCAGGTTCAAACTGGTTTAGACAGGATGAGAGGAATGGAAACCACGTGTACACAATACCAATCATCCTAATGAAAACTCACTTATTCAGCTCAGATTCAAACCATTTCAAAATAACCAGATCTCTACTATTGTATAAGCATAAATTAATTTGATGTTATTTTATTGTTTTGTGTAGATCAGTAGTGATTTTCACAGAAATGCTCATAATTTTCAGGTTTCACGTGCCGTTCAAGACCGAAATATGAAGAAAGTGGTATAGAATGATGATGAAGATCTTGACCTTGTCAGGCCAGATCCAGCTACTCCCAAGTATGGCCACATTCAAGTAGCTCCTACTGTGTTCCCGAGTCAAGGGAGACAGGGTACAGGTCACAGGAGATCTTGGAAATCAGAACAACACCAATACCACTGTTGGTTGCCTACTGTGTGCCAGGCATTCTTGTAGGAACTGCACATGCACTCTTCTGAACAACTCTGAAACATAGGTATTATGCACTTTTGTAGATGAGGACGATAACTTCAGAGAGTTATAGTAATATTCCTAAGATCACCTGGCTGGATTTGCACTCAGGCCTCTCTGTTTTCAAACAGGGTCTTTCTACTGTATTCTGCAATGTATTCAGAAAGGGGATCTCAGTAGGGCACCCGGGTGGTCCAGTTGGTTGAACGTCTGACTCTTGATTTCGGCTTGGGTCATGAGCTTGGGGTGGTGGGGTCGAGCCCCAAGTGGCACTTCACACTCAGTGGAGAGTCTGCTTGAGTTTCTCTTCCTCTTCCTCTGCCTCTTTCCCCACCCCCAGCTCATATATGCATGCTCTCTAAAATAAACAAATCTTAAAAAAAAAAAAAAGGAAGGGAGGGAGGGAGACCTCAGAAAACTCAACAAACTCTTACCATATTCTTCTCAGTACTCTAGCTATTAAGACTTCCTGAAGGAATCTGAGATCAAGTCTACATCTTTGTATTTTCATACCATCTAGCCAGTACACAATAGGTGCTTAAGAAATACTTCTTGAAAGAATGAGTAAATGAGTGTCATATGGAGTTAATACTGAAATGTACTTATTACAAAACTCACCTAAACAATATTAAGAGTAGCCACTGGTTCTCTAGAATATTGCTTC
The DNA here is from genome assembly GCF_922984935.1 of Meles meles. Taxonomy (NCBI): domain Eukaryota; kingdom Metazoa; phylum Chordata; class Mammalia; order Carnivora; family Mustelidae; genus Meles; species Meles meles. The sequence goes on from NC_060069.1 coordinate 57,444,848, forward strand.
TCAAAAGTCACTGTGTAAATGTATCACTTGGGGACCTGGTTATACTACTGGTACGCCTGGGGTGGGGCCTGCCATTCTTACATTTCTAACAAGATGATGGTTGATGCCCCTGCTGCTGGTCTGCATCTCCCACTTTGGTAATAAGGTCCTAGATCAAGGAAGGTTAAGAAGAAAACCCTGGGGTACTTATTTTTTTTGTAGGAACAAAAGGGAATTTCAGGGAAATAAAAGAAATGTTCGCTTCAAGGGCAAATTTAGGTGGCATTGTTCAAAGAGTATGGGAAAAGGGCTGGAGGTTTGGGAATGTTTGGGAGACAGTTCTTTCAGTCAACAAGCATTTATTCAGTACCTACTCTGTGCAAGTCAGTGTGTGGGTCACATGAGGCACCATCAAACATGTTTTCCCTAGGTCTTGCTGAGGATTTGTGACTATTACTAGCTAGCTAAGGGTTTCCAGCACTGGTTCTCAAACTTGAATGTATATGGGAATGAGCTGGAGAGCATGTTAAAGCACCTTTTCCTGGGCCCTTTCCTCAGAGATTCATATGCAGCAGGTAGGAGTGGGCCTGTGATTTTGCATTTCTAACCAGCTCACAGGTGAAACTGAAGCTTCTGGTCTGAGGTTCACACTTTGAGAACTACTGTTCTAGGGTGGTGAAGTTAATCCCTGAGATTCCTTATAGCTCAAAACCTGAAATTTATATTACCCTGAACATAAACTCAAAACCGTTCATCAGCAGGCCAGAAAACTGGATTAGTTAAACGAGTTGCTTGTGCTTTGTGGCCTGAGGGAGCACCTGAAGGTGTCTGCTAATAAATAGTACGCTCAGCTTTAGGCAGATAATTGCTTAAAATATACAAATTTTAAAAAAGTAATAAAAAAATAAAATATACACAATTTAAAGGAATTACATTAAATGTTAGCTGTGGTCAACTATGGATGATTTTTTTCCTCTTATTTTTCGGTACATTATACATTTAATATAATGAATAGATAATGGTTTTCTAAGTAAAAAACAAAGATTTTTTTTTTTTTTTTTGCTTTAAGCCAAGGCCCAGGGTGCCTGCTATGACCTTTACATCTAATTTTTCCATACAAAAATCCTTCAACTAAATGATACATAAAGCAAAGCCATCTTTTTTTAAGCTTCTGGGTTCACACTAAGGAGGGTGCTCATTTTGGTTCTATTTTTAGCAATAAAGTCTTAGAAAGGCAGCTCCGGCTAAAATACAGACACAGAGTAATCAAGTATTCTATGGTAAATCTTCCATCTAAGGGCACTTGCAGCGTCTCCTAGGGTACACTGCGGACAGTAGGCATTAACTATGCATTGCAGAGATTGTGCGCATGCGTGTGTTGGGGGGCCCCGCGCGTTTGCTCAGATCGTAGGATACACTATGAAATGATGAAGTTTGCCTTCAGAGTTCTCATTGGTCTTATCCATCTATGTCTGCAAGAACTTACGAATTGTATGTCACTCCCCCAACACACACACACACACACACACACACACACACACACACACACACACACCCAGACACATAGACACACAGAAGGTCCCCTGCCCTAAATCACCCCCTCAGGAAAGCCTCTATTCCAACCGGACCAGTAGCTTTTCTTTTCCCACAACAGAATTAAACTGAAGGCCCTTCAGGATGGGCCATTTCTACCCATTCATCCGATAGCCATCTGACCCAAGGCTTGGCGAATGTTTCTTGGATAAATGTCAGTAGCTTTTCTTGATTATGAGCACAAATTCCAACTCCTCCTCCCACCAATACTTGTTCTCTCTCTCCCCAGCAAGTCTTGTCTCTTCCCTTCAGAAGGCCTTGTGGGACTGTTTAAATCTCCTTCGGAGCATGTCTTTTTTTTTTTTTTTTTAATAGATTTTTATTTATTTATTTGACTGAGAGAGGGAGAGATCACAAGTAGGCAGAGAGGCAGGCAGAGGCGGGGTGGAGGGAAGCAGGCCCCCCGCCCCAAGAAAAGAGCCCCATGAGGGGCTTGATCAGAGCATGTCTTGCCCTGAACCACTACTGCATAGAAATCCCCATCCCGCAGGTTAACATATAGACTCTGTATTTTTGTGTGCAAAGATTTTGACTTCCTAATCAGATTACAAATTCTGGTAAGATTTTAAATCTTTGGTTTCCCACGGTTTTAGAGCAAGAATATAATTTTGAGGTTCATTCCTGAATTCTGCTTATTTTCTAGAACAAATTCTTCATATGTGTTGATGACTATTAATGACCTGATGCACTCTTCTCTTTATTACGATATGTGAACATAAATATAATACAATATATATCACCTTTTCCTCCACCCCCTTCCCTACCAATGGCTCTCCTCCTCAGGATGAAGAGGGCCTCTCATGCCCAGCTTGTGTTTACTCTCTCTCTTCATATCTTACCACTTCTCCCCAGCTTTGGGGCCTATCATAGCTCTGCCTGCTCCTTGATTTGTCTCACTTACTTTTCTCATTTTCTGCTTTGCCTGCCATTTGCCTTTAGGTGTCCTGAAAGCTTGACAAACATCCAAACCATGTGCTAACACATCATTTTTAATGTAAATTTTATCTTGTGTCTTGTCTGATTCCCATCTAGGTTTTAAGAGCCTTAAGGATAGAGACTGTGTATTATTCATTTATATTCTGAAAACAAGTCACATCTAAGTTGTTAATCCATAAGAAATACATTTTTGTGTATGGTTTGAGATAAATAAAGAGAAATGAAAATTAATGTGATTTTTTTTTCATGGTGATTGGTGTGTGTAGGCATGAAGTATATATAGCTCAGCATACAGTGCCTTGTGGGGTAATATTCTGAAACTTCCTCCTTTTTTTTTTTTTTCCACTTAATGGCATGTTTTGGAGATCTTTTTCTTTCCGTACAGAGAAATCTATCTCATCCTTTCCTACTAATGCATCATACATATAGTGTGATTCCTGAAGAGGTTATTTAGCCAGTCCCCTGTTGGTGGTCACTTATAATTTTCCATTTTTTACTATTCAACCAGTGCTACATCCTTGTACCTGTCTTGTTAGGCACACGTGCCAGTGTTTCTCAGGGAGATATGGAGAAGTGGGATTGTTGGGTCATGGGCTCTGCATGTCTTTCATTTCGACAGACAGCACAAAATTGACTTCTAAACTGGCTTACCAATTTTACATTCAGTCCAGTAGTATATGAGAGCAACACTATTTATTTAAAATCTCACTTTTTATCAATACCAAATTCTCAGAGTCTCTTTCAAGGCTCTATTTCTATTCTATTGCTTTGTCTGCTTTACTAATACCCCACTGTTTTGGTAGAATTTGGGAAATTTGTGGATCAGGGCCAGGCCTAAAAGCCATGTGACAGTTTCTATTTTTTCAAATCATGTAAGACAATTCTTTCTCTCTCTCTCTCTCTCTCTCTCTCTATAATCATATCTAAAAAAGCTTGAGTGAGTTTTGGGGTAGGGCTGTCTTCTTTTCTATAAAGGTGTCAGTTTTAAAATACCTATCTGGGGGAGGATTTTAAATTACTTAAAGGCCCAGCTACTATAACTTTGACTAATACAGTGGGGATAGGGGTTGGGGACAGTATAAAATATTTCCCCATGTGCCCTTGGGAAATGAATTCTACCCCTGTATAAGATGGAAGAGTAGATAGTCCATCAAGTTTCTTAGTTCTTTATGTGCTCCTATGATAGCTGTTACCTCCCCCTCGGTCCTTCGCCAGGAGTCAAATCTGAAGAAGACTGGTAGGGAGAAAAGGTCTCTCATTGATGCTACTGCTTTATTCTCTCCCTCTTGAGGTCTGAAGAGTGCTTTAGGCTCTAGAACACTACAGTTTAAGTGTGAACATCATCAGAACTGGGGACCCAGGGGAAACAAATTCCCAGAACACACACTGTTTAATTACTGAAGCTTTACAATGTACTTTGCCACCTGGCAGAAAAAAGTCCTTTCTCAATTTTTTTCTCTACTTTTTCAGGCTGTGATAATACATGTAGTCTCCCAAATAAACATAAGAATTAGTCTATAAGGTTAAAGATGGTATTAGGATTTTTATTTTTTATTTACTTAGAATTTGTTTATCATACTGAGACTTCTCAATAAGAAAAACGGTATCTTTCCAGTTTTTTTCAAATCTTGTTTCATATTTTTTTTTTAAAGATTTTGTTTATTTATTCGACAGACAGAGATCACAAGTAGGCAGAGAGGCAGGCAGGGAGAGAGGAGGAAGCAGGCTCCCCGCTGAACAGAGAGCCTGATGCTGATGTCAATGCCGCTGGGCTCAATCCCAGGACCCTGGGATCATGACCTGAGCGGAAGGTAGAGGCTTTAACCCACTGAGCCACCCAGGTGCCCCGTGTTTCATATTCTTTAACAGAGTTTTAGAGTAGTCTTATACATGTCGATTTCCTTAATTTTATTCTCTTCTCATTAAAAAAAAAAAGTTTTGATTTCAAAAAAAGGTTCGATTGAAAATATTTCTTTACGATAATAAAAGTTCTCAAGGTCAAATGTTTTTACAGAGAGAGAGAGAGAGAGAGAGAGAGAGAGAGCTGTGCTAAGTAGTGCTAACAAAATTTTATTGCATAGTCATTGGGAAAGAGTTATTTCTAGACCCTTTCATCATTGGGAAAGTAGAGTTCAAAACTCTCTGTCCCATGGGAAAATAGATATTATTTATCTTGGATAACTTAACAATCATTTATGGGAAAAAAGGCTCCAAGTCACTTCTAAATAATAGATCTTCTCTTAATGATTTTTTTTTAACCAGAGGAAGTTTGGAGTAGGATTATTAATATGGAATTAGCCATATTAAAAACATTCCCATGAGATCAATAATCTGTTTCTCAATATTTCACTGTATTACATATCCTATATTGTAGAAAAGCAACAGATGTCACTGGTGGGTGATGGCATTATGAATGATTTCCTTTTCTTGTCTATAACATCCTTATGTTTTCTAAAATACTTCCAAAATAGTTTCGAAATGCCACCAGAACATGAATCCCTTTTATTGCACATTTTATCCTTCTCCCTAAGGCATTTCTAGATGAGAGGGGCCCTAATACCACCATGTCCCAAGACGGTTCCTTTTATTTTTGATGTTGCTGTCGTCTCTCACCCTGAATAAAATGACAAAGACTGTATTCTCCCTGGAGACTCACTCGGGAAGTAACCCACTCCAGAATCAATAAATTCTTATTCTAAGGATATGTGGAGACTGGGTTATAGTTCTGGCTAGAGCCCAAGACCTGGATATCCAGAGTGGTTTGGAACAACCTCACAGTGTTTCTCTGTTAGGGGTTGAATTACTTCTCTCTCCACTGCGATTGTCTGGAGCCTCATAGGTAGTTTCTGGCTGGGAGAGGCTGCCCTAAGGATAACCACAGGCTCCCTGAACCTTTGCTCAAACCCTTAGGGTAGCTTCAGATACTTTATTTAAATGGCATCAGAATTCACATCAGCCTAAAATCACTGCAAATTGAGGGCAAACTAAAGCAAGATGGAAATCCAAAAGAACAGTCAACAGACAGGTCTCTGTTCAAAACTTCTAACAACTTTCAAAGGTTCAGTTGGCTCCCACTGCCAGCTCATGGGCCCTCCTGGGAACTCTTTAGGAATTAATATGCTTTTAAAGATGTAAGGAAATTAAGATAAAATGTAAATAAGGGAAGCAACACAGAAGGGTTGGAGAATTAGGAATCAGATGATTTTTTTTTGTCTCCCCCCATGAATTCAGAATTGGGAGCTAATATTTAGTTAATTTCAAGAATACTTGAGGTATTAGGGATTTGAAGGAGATACAGTTTCTCTTCTTGCTTTATTATGGAGTTCAATTCAAGTTCTGTTAAATCTATAAAAATCAATATAAAGTATATGTATTATGTGACCGTTCCATCTAAAGTATCTTGTATAGAATATAGGGCAGATACAATGGAGCGGCCAAGCACATGTAATTTACCCCACAAATCTAAAGCACTCCCACATTGATTTTCTGCAGTTGTCTAGCCCCCAGTCACTGAACAGAGAAAAATGGCTTACTTTCATAGCATGGTGATACTTAAGGCTACAAAACGTTCATCTTAGTGCCCTCTAATTCAGGACTGTCTTTTTGTTACCTTTCTTGATGGGCTTTTTTAGGTCATTTAAAAAAATCTTGTCTTCTCTAAAATGTTGTGACAGGGAAATAAAATGGTTTTTTAAAATGTTCTGATTTGTTGATTAATTTTGCCCCTAAAATCACATTATACTGGTGTTGTTTTTAATGTTTTAACTCTTTCCAAATGCAATTATCTTGAAATAACTATGAATAGAAAATTGTGTATAACTGAAAAGACAGGCTTTCATAATGTATTAAAGAACCTAATTTAGTAACTAGAATAAAAGGGACACACAGAAACCATTTTTGAGACTGTAATTATAAGTTAAGTCACTATTAAAATGACATGCATATATATTTCCAGTTTAAAATAATTAGAGCCCCCCCCCCCCAAATGCTTTCACTCAGAAGAGGAGACAGTTGTGAACTCACGAGTTCATACATACATAAAAATATTCCATGGGATTTACCTACCGTCCATAACAAAAAGGGATCTGTCTGTATTATTCAGAGCAGTGTAAACAAGTGCGCTTTGATTCCCTGTACCCGGCCACTTTCACCAATTGCATATCTGCTTGCATTTTAACCAGGGTAGTCGACTGTGAAATATGGTGGGATTAATATTTGAAAATCTGAATAGTAGGAGAGCGACGATACTGAAACATAACCAAGCCTTAGGGATGTTGTATGTCTCCAGCTGCAAGCTGCCCCCTCCCATTTTATTTACTCATAAGTATCATTAATACCAAAGATATATAACCTTTGGTGCCAATATGTCACTTTTTCTCTTCAAGTCTTTAGTAGTTGCATGCTTATCTGTTTCAGTCAAATGTATTTCTTATCAAAAAAAGAGTGAGAGACCTGACAATACAGTGTTATCGAATTTTTTCAGCTGAGACCCACATGTCATTCAGCATTCAGACATGCTTGCGCTTGATTGATGGATGGGTTTGTGACAAATAAAACTAGGATCAACAGCTTTGCACCTTTTCCCCCATCAGAGACCAGAGTAAAGCATAACTCTACAACAATAGTGGGATTAGGGATGCATTAGCTCTCCATCGACCAAAACCATCCATTCCCATCAATACTTTGCACGTAATAACCTGAAGCTATGATAAGGAAACAAAAGAAGGAGAAAAGGGACAGGAGAAAACAAATCAATAAAAGAAGGGAACGTCTGAAAGATGCACTGTCCAAATGAAGATTTTTTTTTTTCTTGCATTGCTGGGCTAATGTCCCTGCATGTGGAAACAACACCTCACCCAGAGTTTTGACGAGGGAAGCAGCTTGGCACATTGTTTAAACACAGGTTTGGCATCTGTACATTGATATTTAGACTACGTTTATTTTTTACAGGCCAAACGAAGCATTATAGTATTTACTGTTAACCTGTGTCCCTAAAATTGCTTCTAAAGAAAACAGTGTTTTCACCTGAATGACTCAGACTCTGTGGGGCTGATTCCAGGATAATTAGAACATTCTCCTGTGCAGACACGGTTTTAATGTCCAAATGCTTAGCACAGTCACAAACATTCCCTTAAATACGGGTCAATATAAAGAATCTTAATTGTCCAGTATACTAAAATCCACACAAAGCATATTTTTATCTCTTATCAGACACAGACTAATGTCCCTTTTATAAAAACTAATACCTGTCCTGCAAGAGTCTTACTTGCCTAGGTAGATTTTTTTCCCCCCACATACAAATTTACCGTCATTCTCAATTCATAGAATATTTTGATGATAATTTCATCATTTTCCCCACAAACAATGGACCGTTAAGCTTATTTATTCAGGTTTTTTGTTCCTTTTCTTTAGAGAGCTTTTGATTCTTGTATTACCTATCATATTTGTCCTAATTTACAATTTATTCTAATTGGCCATTGAATGGGCCAGTATGGTTTTCTCCTGGGGAGGATGAACATTAGTGATATTTGTTCTCCTCTGAAGAAGAGGTGTGACAAGAGGAAAGGCCCAAGTTCTAATTGTGGAGCCACTGATCTTGGGGAAGGCACTTCATCATTTTGCTTCAGTTTCCACACTTAGAATAAGAGGAGAATTATATTGTCTAATTCATCATGATCATCATCATCACCATCATTATTAATATTATCATTACTCTGCATTGACACACTGGAGTGCTCCATTTCTTAGTTAAAGTTTACAAAGTGTTAAGAAGAAAAAAAGCCATTTACTTCCATCCTCTTTTTCTAGTTCTGTGAGAAGACTGAAGGCTCTTTTCTTCATTTTAATACAAGTAGAAGGAAATGAGAGAAGTTGACCCACATTCAAACAAACATGTAGAAGATTCTTAGAATGAGACAGTGGCTTCTTAACAAATCAAAGAAATTAGAAGAATTTCCAGACTTTTAAAAATAAATGGGGCCGGCTCTACTGTTTTGTTTGTGAAATAAATTCTAGTTTTATTCCTTGAGCTCAAATCTTATTTGAATAAGATAAGAAATTCATTATATGTGGTTAATAAATCAAAACCTTATATGAAAAGGCAGATTTTGGCTTGTATTATTGAAGGTCTCAGGTGTAGCAGTCAGGAAATGGTGGCGGTGTTTCCATAATTAGAAGACAACGATCATCTTTTAATTATGATTTAAAAAATTTTCTTTGGGTCTAAAAATGGTTAAAATTATCAAGGCCACATACTTCTGACATTTCAGGTCAGATAGCAATTTTATATATGTATCATCAGAGCTGATACTTTCTCTGAAAATCTCTGTCTGAACTGAAAACCTTTTAAGTAAGAAACCTGATTAAAGGCAGATGGTCCACTTTTTTGGCCCCCAAATTTGACCTATTTTATAATTGGTACAATCCCGCGGGTATTTTCTTTCAGATCCTAAATACAAGGCCAATTTTGGGGCACTCCAAGTAAGTGATTCCGTGAGACATCTCTGCTGAAGATGAATGAGCCTCTAACATCCAATACTGAAACCTGTGAGTGGGTTCATTTCATCCTCAATAAGGCCACTCGCTACTTGTACATCTCTTTCCCAAAATTTAAAGCAGATTCTGGCCTCTGACTCTGGCCACCTTTATAACCGTTCCAGGGTTTTCCAGAGGCCTAGTGTTTTAGTATAAAAGGACATTAATAAGCCCCATCTATGTTTTAATATAAGTGGGAGCATGGCCTCTGCTACTATTGCAAAATATATAGTATGTGCCTGATTGAATTCTTTTCTTTACTGCACAGTCAACTTTCAAGCTTTCTGTGAAAGCTTTTTTAAGCACTTTTACATCTATGACCCTATACAGAACTCTAATTTGTCTCCTTGTAAGTTTCCATAAGGGAAGATGCAAGATTCACATGTCTATGCATGTATATGGGACCAAGCAGGACAAAGCAATTCCCCTACATGGCAGGTATATATGGAAATCTCAGGAGGATGTTTGAATGTGTTATGGTATTATCTATTTCCTTTGTGTATATCTTCAAGGAAAGAAGAAATTCCTGGAGACAATGTGTGTGTCTTGTTCAGGAGTCATTGTACACGACCTAATATAGGCCTCCAGAAATATTAATTATATAAAAATATACATACATGTGTATTTATGAGGATAAATATACATATGTTTCTAAGGGGATAAAAAAATAAATAACTGCTAATGTTTTGGACACATTCATACTAAAAAGCAAAAGCACGCGGCTCTGCCATTCTAGAATGTAGTAACACCCCAGGACAAAATGTGTCATGATAGCTAGAGTCACCATAATAAAATTTGTATCAGTTCCCTGAATTAAGGCTGGGTATATTAGCTCAGATTATATCTGAATATCAACATGAGACATATCAAAGCGACATGTAAACTACTGTGACTAGAATATAGTAGTTATTCCCAAAACTGACAACATTTTTTCTTCTCTTTTTTTTGCCAAGTGCCAGTTCTCTTCCTGTTTTCTTTCCCACTCAGAACAGATCAGAGATACTCAAAGACTGGGATCGACAAACTATTGCCTGCAGCCCTGCTGCCTGTTTTTCTGAGGAAAACTTTTTCGTACCTACCTAACACAGTCATGCCTGTTTATGTATTTTCTATGCCTACTTTTGCACTACACAGGCTGAGTTGAGCAGCTGGGACACTGTATGTTATAGGTTGAATCATGTCCTCCTCTTACTCCATATGTTGAAGTCTTAACTAATCCCTAATACCTCAGAATGTGACCTTAGTTGGGGAAATAGCGTCATGGTAGATGTGATTAGTTAAGTTAGAATGAAGTCATAACACGAGTAGGACAGGCCCCTATTCCAGTTATGACTGGTATCGTTAGAAAAAGGGGAAATTGGGACACAAGTATGCCCACAGGGAGAACGCCATGGGAAGATGAAAGCAGAGACCTGGGTAATGCAACCAAGGAAAACCAAGGATTGCCAGCAATCCCTGAAGCCAGGAGAGAGGCATGGAACCCATTCTTACAGCCCTTGGAAGGAACCAACCCTACAGACACCTGGGTCTCAGACTTCCAGAATGCAGAATTGTGAGACAATACATTTCTGCGGTTTAAGCATCCAGTGTGTGCTACTTTATGACAGCTGCCCTTGCAGAAGAATACATGGTATGATCCACAAAGCCTAAGGTTTAATGCTGGTGGAATTAGAAGTAAGAATTTGCCACAGGTGACTTGACGGTGGGATGTAGCTCACTCTTTGAGGTCTTTGCTGGCTTCAGAAAAGAGTAAAAATGACAACACTTGTTTTTTTCCCTCCATATGCTATCTATCTATCTATCTATCTATCTATCTAAGAGAGAGAGAGAGAGAATGAACAGAGCAAGCATGAGAGGGGAAAGTCAGAGGGAGAAGCAGACCCCCTGCTGAGCAGGGAGCCAGAGTCCTGAGACTCCAGGATCATGATCTGAGCTGAAGGCAGTCGCTCAACCAACTGAGCCATCCAGGCACCCCCTCCATATGCTTTTAAAACACACACATACACACACACACACACAAGTTTAACTCTTCGCTTATCTTATCATATGGGTTCACTTACTTGTGGAGCATAAGGAGTTATCTATAGAAGATAGTGAAGAAATTGATTAAAATGCTTAAAAATTAATTTTGCCTGAGTCTGTGAAACCACAAGGTCAAAAACGGTCATCTGATTGGATTTAGACTTTTAAACCTGGAATGCTATTTAGCTTGGTTGTCTGTGAAGGTCCAACTTTGGTCTTAGCAAAACCCTGCTGGGCAGTTTAAAACCCCTTAACAACTGGAAATCTTTTTATGAAAAATGTCAATGATTTATGTGTCAGTGGAACACAAACATGTGGTTTACATTTCCCTTGAAATGTGCATGAGGTTAGAGTTAAAGGACTGGTTGCTTGGCAAAGGTCATCATTTGACAAGAGGATGCTTGGTTTTGCTGATGCCATCTCTATTTGGAAAGCAGATGGACACACTTTGCCTACCTTGAAAAACATCTCAATCCTTTAGTTTGTAATTAATGAGCATAAAGGGGAAGCCAATTTTGGATTTTAATGGGGAAAATCATGAAATGCTTAAAGATGAAAAATATTTTATATAATTCAAGATAGAAAACCTGGGCCTTTTTCCTCTGCAACAATACTTATTTTCAAACATTTTCTTGGCCCATGACCCATGGTCAAAATGACAAAAGAGGCTGGATAAAAGGAAAGATCCCTGGAAGGTTTTCTCTACCTAGAGAAAGAGCCTATGCAGCATTTAGGAACTAGGTGTTCTCCAGACCCTCATTCCTCGATGTGAAGTATGCCGGCTAGTAGCATCAGTGTCCCTGGGAAGCCTATTAGAAATGCAGATTCCCAGGCTGCAGCATGGACCTCATGGGTAAGAATCCATATTTTAGGGGTGCTTCGTGGCTCGGCTGAGCATCTGACTCTTGGTTTTGATCTAGTGGTTGTGAGATCTCAGGTCAGGATCTCATGGTTGTGAGATCCAAGACCTGCATCGGACTCTGAACTCAGTGGGGGATCTGCCTGAGATTCTCTCTCCCTCTCCCTCTGCCCCTCCCCTGTGCTTGCATGTGCTCACTTCCTCCCTCTCAAATAATAAATAAATCTTTTTTAAAAATCCATATTTTAACAAGATCTACAGGTGATTTCATAAGCCCATGAATGTTTGAGGAGTACTAGTCTTTGCTTCTCATTGTTGAGACATAGACAAATGAGACAAATTTTAGCTGCTCTGTGTTAGCTCTCCTCCATCCCACTGCATGGTGACCGTGGTTGGAGCTCGGATTTTTTTCCTCACTGGCCCCTTTCCATTATTGCTGAGGTTCCTGCTAGAGAGCTGGGCTCATACTATGAGTCAATCACTTTGCCACGTGCTTCACATACATTAAGTTGTTTAATCCTTGAAACAAACTTATGAGGTAGCACTCTTAACCTCTGAATCCGGCAGATGAGGAAACTGCGGTATACAGGAGTCACTCCTCTAACGTCAGACAGCTTGTACGTGATGAAACTTGGCTTCAAACAAAGGTATTCTGGTTCCAGAGTTTATTCTCTTCATCAACAACCACTATACTGTACTGCCTCTGAGTATGATGGGGATTCAAGAAAACCCTGTTTTAAGTAGTATCCATGACAATTACTGGTCAGGAAGACACCATATCATAGAAATGACAAAAGAAGTTGTGAAATGTATTACAAGTATGAGGGGCATGTTGGGTCACGAGCTCTTTCTTATACTTGTCCAAATCAGTCGGTAGAATCCTAACATGTGCTAGAAACAGAGGCAGAGAATGGAACTTACAGAGTTTACGTTGCTCACAATTCCAAGTAAATTTATTTTGACAGATCGGAAAAACCTAGTCTTATATTCATCTTAGTTCTGCTGCTGCAGACGTAGTTCTGTTTTAATACTGTTCCTATAAAATGCCAAGCCCCAAATACCTTGGTTTCTCTGGATATATTTGGATACCCTGAGGGCACTTTATGGCATGGTACTTAGGGTTCATCTCATGGGACTGTTCTGCGGGGTGAGTTCCCACCATATTCCAGGCCTAGAATGGCTAGAGGCGGCTCAAAACTTCTGGACATTTTTTCATTGCCCAGGCTGTCAGATTATGATATCAAGAAGCTGTGGCCTTGGTCTGATCAGCTTTCTCTATCCAACTCAGTAAAATCAGTCTATCCTCCATGTACTCCCCAAAAGAAAATGATCTCACATACATGTTAATAAGAACCCATCTACGTTCACACTGCCTCATGAAATTAATTTCACACATTTGCAAGTGGACAGGAATGTATTTGTGTGTGTTTGGGAGGGGGGCCACTGAAAATACATTGTAACTTAGACTGCCCATGAGTTAAGCTTCTTTGGTCATGTGGGAGGTGGGGGTAGGCCGGTTGCTTGAGGAGGTAAATGGATCTATTTCCTGCTCCTCTGAGGAAGGATACACTTCCTATCTCTTCTCTGGGATTACTGATCATCAGCACAGTTCAGGATCACAGGAAGTGGTGGTGTCATACAAAGAGCACTGCACTGGGACTTTGAAGACCCCTTTTGGCCGTGTCACTTAGTAGCTTTGTCTGCTTGAGTGAGTACTTTAACTGCACTGGAAACGGGGGTTAGTGATTCTTCCCTAAGGATCCCTGTGAGAATTAAATGAGGTCACCCGTGTGAAAGCCCTAGCATGATGCCTGCTACATTGTAAGTGCTCAATATGTGTTCGTTTGTCCCCTTTCTTGCAGCTGCTATATTGGGAGTTAGGGTCTACTTTAAGCACGAGTTCACACAACTAGTGAGTCTTCTCTTCTGTCCTCCACCCCTTGAATTCATCCCCTCAAAATCCTCCCCTCCAAGGCTTTTGGAGAAACTAGAGCGCATTCTCAATGTCATGCCCTGGCTTTGGTTTCCTCTCATCCCAGCACCTATAGTACAATGCTTACACTGATGTCAGTCCTGTGGCCAAGACACTCAGCTGCCTGGACTCCCGAATCCTGGACAGATTGGGCAGGAATGAAAGGATCAGCAGAGAGCTAGACTGGCGGGGGCCAGATAGCTCAGGTGCTCATACCTCGGGTGCTACATACATATGTGTCTGTGTATATGGGGAAACTGCTGATTATTAGAACTAAAGCATAACAGTATCATGAGGTACTTACCATACTCTAAGTGCTTTACATTCCTCTCTTCATTTATCTTCACAGCAGCTCTGCAAGATAAGTATTGTTATTGCCACTTTGCAAATGAAAATACTGAGGCACTGAGTAGACAACTTGCTCCAAGTGATACACCTAGTAAGAAGCTGTGGCAGAGAAAATGCAATGTATTGGCCACACTAGTTTCTCCTCCTGGGCAAGTAGAAAGATGGTTTCCCTCAGCCTCCCTTGTAATTTGGTTAGGGCCGGAAGATCATGTGTTCGCTAATGGAATTGGATGGGATCCACATAGGTCATTGCCAGGACTGGTTCCTAAAAGAGACCCTCCAAGGTCTGCTTTCCCTACTAGGACGACCTTGGAAGGCGTACATTAGATGGTGGAGCCACCACATGACGGACGGCCACCCTGCCCTTTGTAGACTTATAAACGAGCAAGGACAAGTCTTATTGGAGATTTAGGGGCTAGTTCAGTGACAGACTGGTTTTGGATTTATGTCATTGGGACACCAATGTTCCCATACATGGTGCTGTAGTCTCTTGATACTGAGAGTGGTGACAGATAATAGAGAGTGAACTGAATGTGAGCAAAAAGAAGAGAAAAGCTAAAAATATGCTTTGATTATGGAAAAATAATACCGATTACAATTTTTCATGGGAATAATTACCCCTCAAAAAATACTGATTAACTATTGTAAGCTTTATTTCACTCAGAGTTGATTCTTTGTGTTTCATAGGTTTGATCAGTGAGTAAAAAGCCACAACTAGTCTCATGCTTGGAGATAAGTACGTGCTTGATGGCCATAGCTGTTCTAAGCACAACAGTCATGATCACAATTAAAAAAAAAAAAAAAGGAATAATATGGGTTACAAGTGAACAAACGTTAGAAGGAGCCCACTCTAAAATTCCTAGCACTATGATCCTTTCTTGGGGATACAGGCAGACCTATGTAATACTGCATTTTAAGCCATAACAAGATAATAGACAATCCAGAGGCTGTTGGAAGCAACCTCAGACTTAAGTGATACTTTGTTTTTAGTCACACTTTTATTGCAGAGAGGCAAGTTTTTATCAGCTAGGTCGCATGATCACAAATACCTCAAAAGACACTGTTTGTAGGTTGTATGTTTTATATAGTACAAGCCTCCAATAGCCTTATAACAATCGCCTGCTAGAAAAATAAATTGACTTGAATATTCCCTTTCGGTATCAGAAAACCGAGACTTTTTTTTTTTCAAAGGAACTTAAACATGAGAAGGGTATATTTGAACAGTAATAGCAAACTCATAAGGTACCTTATATGGACATTGCTCTTTTAATTTTCACAACCACCCTAGACGGAA
Source organism: Meles meles (assembly GCF_922984935.1). Taxonomy (NCBI): domain Eukaryota; kingdom Metazoa; phylum Chordata; class Mammalia; order Carnivora; family Mustelidae; genus Meles; species Meles meles. Next base: position 57,460,385 of record NC_060069.1, read on the forward strand.
ATGGAGGCCACAGGGAAGTCAAGTAACTTCCCCGAGGTTATATAGCTTATAAGGCGAAGAGCCAAGACTCAAACCAGCCAGTCTGGCTCCAGAACCTATGCTATTTAACCATTCTATGCATGCCACCCCCTCCCTCTCAGCAACACTTACATGGTGCTTACTGGACGCTCAGCACTCGACTACTTACTCCTGCTCACTCTGTGACAAATCACCGAGGACTTGCACAAGCCCTTATTCTGACCATGTTTCAGATTTAAACCCTAGGGTCAATATCTTGCTGCCAGAGAAATTTGAGGAAATTTGATGAACAATTCAGCAGGCAGACGGTTCCAACATAAGGATTTTGCAAGAAGTTAACTTCTAGTTTTGGCAAGCACAAATTAGGAATCAAAAGATAGGAAAAGGCCAGAGTTCACAAGAATCACAGGGCACAACGTTTTAATGGGTATTATTTATTGAGTCTTCTGTGGGCCAGGTTCTAGAACCTAAGATTTTACATCATTATTTTATTTATATCTCAAAATGATTCTGGGAAGTATATATTAATTATTTAGTTGACTATCAGATTCCATAGGTTGTAAAAGAAGAAAAAGTATTGCTAAGATACACCATCGGTTGTAAGGTGCATTCTAATGTTAAAGTGTTAAAGAATGTGTATCTTAACTAATGAAATATGGCACAATCTCATATTACAGGTGAGGAAAAAGACTTCATGAATTTAAAGTTGTTGAAGTTCTTGGGGTTAGCAAGTCATAGACCCAGGGCTCACACTTAGGTCAGTCTGACTTGAAGCCCATGCGCTCAAACATTTGTTAGAGTATGTCTCGATCTGTGTTTATGCTGCATGAAGTAAAATTAAATATCCCTTTTTTGTTCTTACTAGATTGATAATCGATATGCTATAGATTGGTAACTGAAATCTCTAGGTGGCTTTTCAAGATTTGATCACCCAGTAAGATGCTTTACATTGGCCAAATGCGCCAAAGAAAAGAAACCAATCTCTACTTCATTTGTAGCTACATAGACAGTTCTAGCATTAAAGCTTCCAAGTAACAATTCCTGTCTCTTTGTCCTAGAACTATCTTATTGTAGCTTATAAAGAAAATTAACTTTTTTTCTCATATAAAATAAAATCTTTGTTTCTGAAGACATTGCTTGGCCTGCTCTTCAGTTCACAAACAAAATACAATTTCTCCACTTTTAATAACTCAAGATGTTTCATAACTATGCCATGGTTTGAGATTTGAGAACGAGCAAACAAGACCACACGAAGTACAGAACAATTTCATAAAAATATTTTTAGCAATAAAGACCCACAAGACAGAGAAACAGAAAATGCATACATACTCGACTCAGAATCCCATTTTTTTTCCTTTTTTTTTTCCCCAAGGGGCGACAGCAGCTTTAAACATTTCATTCCTCCTTCAGAGGACTATACATACATGCACAGTACACAACTTCATTCCTGTTCTAAAAGCACTATGAGCCATTGTTTTACGACTGTCTCTTGAGGCTAGGGGAAAATGTTATTGGTAGTCTAAAAGAATAGGTTTTAATATAGGCGTTTAATTTTCTTTCCATATACTCCTTGATTAAAACAAGGCTTGCCCCATTTTCTATTTTTCTTTCAAAAAACCCTCTTTACCCACATTAATAAAGCAACATATTGACTTAGCTGTGACTTTGCCTTTGACTGCCCTAAGTTCAGATGCAACTTGGATCCATCTCTTGCACTGTGTCTAGGCATTGAGTCAACTTCGGCTACACTGACAACATTTAACTTGTAGTTATTTAAAAAAATTAAAACAAAAATCCCCTAAAAGGTTAAACTGAATGATGATACGGTTTGTTGATCTATTTAGTTTTTTTAATTAGTTGATAAGAATTAAAAAAGAATGCAATTACAGCCCCTTAGCAATTACTCAAATAAAATATTTAAATTCACAAAAACAAGGAACAGTCAAGCAAAACTGATAAACATGTATGTGGATTCGACTTATAAAAGTGGAGATTTGGGGCGCCTGGGTGGCTCAGTGGGTTAGGCCGCTGCCTTCGGCTCAGGTCATGATCTCAGGGTCCTGGGATCGAGTCCCGCATCGGTCTCTCTGCTCAGCAGGGAGCCTGCTTCCCTCTCTCTCTCTCTGCCTGCCTCTCTGTCTACCTGTGATCTCTCTCTGTCAAATAAATAAATAAAATCTTTAAAAAAAAAAAAAGTAAATAAAAGTGGAGATTTGGGGCACTGAAAGTTACCACTGTCACTTAAGAGAATATTATTATTGTCTGTGGGCTACAGAAATAATATGCTCTTTATTTTTAAAAATCCTCAGAAAACAGATAAATGTAAAGAAGAAAATGAATAACATCCCAAATTCTGAGATTGATGTGTTTCAGAGAGATCAGAGAAACTGCTAGAGTGGCAGCTTGTATTCAAACCCAAGCTGAACTAAAACACATGACTTTTTTTTTTTAACCATATCGTACATATAACCAACATTCATTATCACTTTATACCGACTGGCACTAGAACAACAAATATAGTTCGATTTGAATAAGACTGAATACGGAATATTCTGATAAGACTTTACACCGACCTAAACATAGCCAGAAAAGAAAATGTGAAAATGCTCACCCAAGTCGGAAGCCCGGGCTTGGGTCCAGTTGCTCACACACTAGAATGAATGTCTGAGTTGTGCTGGGATTACAGAGTCAGTTCTCATTTATTCAATTTCGCTGACATGAGCCCTCACTATGCGCTGGATACTGTGTGAGGTATTTTATAGATAACATTTCTTCCCAGTAACTCTGTAAGCTAGGTAGCACTACTTTTAGAATGAGAAAACTGGGGCTCAGACAGGTTAAGGTGGCTTGTGCTGGCAAACGGCAGAGGTGAGGTACCTACCCAGGTCTGTGTGCCCCAAAGCTATGCTCTTACCATTGTGATATCTGAGTACTTGTTCCCCATCCTCATGGAAAGTAGAGTCTAATAGGAAAGAGATTAACTACAGAAATAAATAGAACATAAGATAGAATACAAAAGAAACCACCCAAAGATTAAAAACGGAATATTGTGAGGATTCGTATGCCAGAGAGACATACATAGTTGGAGTTGGGAGTCGGGGGAGGGGGTTGGGTGGACAGCAGCAAAAATGCTCCTAGTGGGGCGTCTGGGTGGCTCAGCGGGTTAAAGCCTCTGCCTTTGGCTCAGGTCATGATCCCAGGGTCCTGGGATCAAGCCCCGCATCGGGCTCTCTGCTCAGCAGGGAGCCTGCTGCCCTTCCTCTCTCTCTACCTGCCTCTCTGTCTACTTGCGATCTGTCTGTCAAATAAATAAATAAAATCTTTTAAAAAAAATGTTCCTAGTAAGAACTTGGATTGGAGAAAGGACTTTGAGAAAGGATAGAATTTCTATGGATGAGATGAGGGTTGGGTGGGACAAAGGTGAATCAAGAAGAGGAAGTAGGAAATCTGATGTGCCAGCTACAAGTAAGGTAGGAGTAGAAAGCAGGGAGAGATAAGCTAGAAAGGTGACGTTGGCTGTAGCCCTGAAGGTTTGAGGCTCAGGGGGAGGAATTTATACATATTCACCAGGCAGCGAGGCTCCCTGCAAGTCTCTGAGTGCAGGGAGAACTTAGGAAGATTGTAATCAGACAGTGGTGTGGACAGAAATAGGCCCATTCACTAAAAGTCAATTTTCTTGGTTTTCAGGGAGTAAGATACATATTAATGTCCTCATTTTCGGGATAAAAAAACCGAGGCTCACGAGGGCTAAGTAGCTTGCACAAGGTCATAGTAAACAGAAGAACCAGGACTTGAATCAAGTCTCTCCAATTCTCGAACCTCACTCTGTCCACCAGACCTGACTACTCCAAGTGAGGTCTATGGACGGGCCGCACCACACTCCCCTCCCAGATCCCTGAGAGCGCATTAGAAATTCAGATGCACGGAATCAGAATCTGCATGTTCACAGGACGATGTAGGCACATGGAAGTCCCAGGTCACATTTCTCTTTTTATAATGACTGATATAATTGCTGGAGAAAGTCATTCAGCTGACTCACACTGTTTGGGGAGACATTATGTAATTTTCTTCCACAAAAGGTAAGAATCAGCTAAGAAAAGAGGGCCTTCTGGATTTTGTTCTCATAGGTAAATCAAGTAAAGAATTAAAAACTTGAAATTGTAACTAGCTGTTTGGCCTTGGGCAAGCCACTTAATCTCTCTGAATTTTAATTTCTTCATCTGCATAATACTTAGCCTGTAGGAAGCAAATGAGATGGTGTCCGTGAAGAAAGCTGGTATAATGGGAGATCATTATACACATAGGAAGTGGTGTTATTAGAAGATAGAGCTATGAAGCACCTTATTTCAAAGAATAAAGAGGAAAAAAGAAGGAGGAAAAGAAGGAAAAAAGAGGGCGAAAGAAAAAAAAGGAAAGAAAGAGGAAGGAAGGAAGGGAAGAAGGGAGAAAGGGAAGGAAGGGAGGGAGAGAGGGTGGAAGGAGGAAATAAGGAAGGAAGGAAAGAAAGAGGGAAGGAAGGGTAAAATGAAAGAAAGGCAGGGCAATATACACAAGTTTGCTGAAGGAAAACCAGCCTCACTGAAGCAGGGACATGAAGAACTGAGGGGTTAAGGAGTGAAGGAGTCCAAGAAATCTAATTTGTGTTTCACATAGGTGTTTCTGAAAATACAGAGACCATGCCACACATGGAATTTGAAGACCAACAAGGGCCTGTGTGGTCTTGGCCCAAAATAACAAACTTAAGGTCCATAAAACCATTAAAAAAAAAAAAAGTCATGTAGTAATTAAAGGAATGAGAAACAGTTCATCTGTGGAAAAATTCGTATAGATTTTTAATCTTGGAGCAGAGAAGCCTACATAATGAATTAATAATGGAACATTTGTTACCAATTTATTGCAGTTACCACAGAAAATTAAGATACATTAACTGATTTCAAGCATGAGATTCTTTAGTGAGCCTAGACAGCAAGGGAGGTTAGACATTGAACACGTGGAAGAGAAATTATGGATTCCTCATCCTGAGTTCTTTTGGCACATATTCACTGAGGGCCAACTACTTGCCAGACATTGGGCTGACTGCTGGGGTTCCAGAGTGTATAAAATACACTTATTTCTTTAATTAGGGAATAATTCAGCAGAGAGAAAGATACAGTTCATTCCAATCCAGGGTAGAGAGTAAAATGTTCCGTAAGATAGCTATAAATAGGAGAGTGGCAATTCAGAGGCAAGCAGGTGTTAACTTCAGATGGGAGAAGTATTAAGAAAGGCTTCCCGACTAAGGTACATGGCACATTTTTAAACTGTTTTCCTCTGGTCTTCTAAGAATCAAGGACCTGGACTAATCATCTGCTTATTCTGGGGTGCTGTGATGGTCATTATTAGGCTATGAAATAATCAATTACACTCAAATACATTTGGGACTGAGGAAAACTTCAACTGTTGGGCATTATTACGGCATCACTTATCTGTGGAAATCTGTGTCCACATGAGATTAAGAAAAATAAACCAAAACCAAAACCAAACACTCAAATTAGTTTTAATTCAGTCCAACAACCAGTTTATTGAGACATTAGGGTCAATTGACTCTGTTGATTTGTTGGTTCCATGCTGAGAGCAACATATGTAGAGAATGCAGATGTACAGAAACTAATCAATCACCGGCCCCCTTCCCTCCAAAGCCCTGTTAATTTAACAAAATATTTCTCAGGCAGAGAAGGGGAGGTAATGGATATAGTATGTATAGTCCAGGCAGTGTGTAGGGATGAGGCAGGTAAAATTTTTATGTTGGTCGCCAGGAAAAGTCTGGGGAAAAATTGTCTTTCCACACATTGTAAAGTTTGGGCATATTCAATGAAAATCAGATAAAACATACCTTAGAGGGTTCTAATATATGAGAGTCAATTATCCCATTTCAAGAACTGAAACCTTAGTAGCTTGGAAGGTACAGAATAATAAAATCAGAAAACAAGTCAAATTTCTTCTATTTTGGTAATGGCTAAGGCTAAGCAATACTCCTTGAGATGATTTTAGAAGAATTTAGTAATATTAGGCATATTATTAAAGATTTCTATGGATGGGGGTAAAGTCTTTTAAAATTTATTAATAGAATGGAATAGAGTGTTAGCTGATAATTTTTAAATGCAATGTCACCCATGTAATATATAAACTGAAAATTTTTTGGAGGAGTGTCAATAAATGCATAAGCTGAACTTCTGAAGGACATGTGCCTGTAATTGGCCTTTCTCATTTCTGTCTTGTTAACAAGTATATAAATAAGAGAAGCCTTCAGTAATTGGCTCAGAGTTACTAATGAATTAATTAACTTCAGTCTATTTTACCTAACCTTTAATAATAAGAGTCCTTTTTTTTTTTTTTGGTTTAGCAATAGGTCTGACAGACTGAGAAAACAGACATGCAGCAAAGCTCTTGAAAATTAATGAGAAACGAGGAAAGAATCAATGTACATTCTGCTTGCAGAGAACTGACACAAAAAAGACACAATAAACCATGAACAAACACAGTCAGTTTAAAAAATAGGTTAGAAAAAGTGGGCAAATTCAATTATAGAAGTAATTAGAAGATATAGGGCAAGGCTGCCTTTTGGGACTGTGCCAGAAAACATGAATTAATATGAGTGAATAGAAAGAGCCCATGTAGTAATTAAGAAGCAATCACCTATGGCAATGAGTACCTGAAAACAGGCTGCAAACTATTAATTCAGTGATCAAAAATATTTTTAGATGATTAATATGGCAAATTTATTTTAAAAGACTAATTTCTGGAAAGATATCAAGACAATAGCACACTATTTGTTCCTCTGGCATTTATATAGCTAATTAAATTTTATAATTTGCAACAACAGTCATTATTATCTGAAAACAGGAAAGGCAATATTTCACCTTTTTTTTTTCATGGTGGTTCTAAAATCAATAAGTTAAATCCAACTCCTGCTGTCCTCCTGTAAGTGCCTAAGCCCTGACTGATTGTTACATTCTTTCAATGCATATTTTTCTTATAGTCTGTGTTTCTATAATTTTAAGCATCTGAATTAATGTACATGTTCTCAGAGGTTTTATATGTTTCCATACCTGGGCAGGGATTCCATACACTGTTTAATTTCAACACTATCAAATAAAAGCAGTTAAATGTACTATTTGTGCATCAAAGACTTTCTTACTTGGTCAACAGAGGTCTGTTACTTCAGTACACACCATTCCTTCCCCTAGAATACAAAGGCATAGACACGTTATGGTGAAGAGTGCTTTGCAACACACAGAAGGCTAATGGCTTCTGAAATAGGTGATTATCAGAGCCCCGTAGAGCAAGATGAGGGTCTGGCTGGTAATAAATAACCTCGCAATATGAATTATTCTATTTCCACAGCTTTAAGAAAAGCTACATTTCATTTGTTGATCAGAAAACTCTGGAAAATGCTGTGTCTCTGGAAATAACAGGGAGCTACTAAAACTAATCACTGTGTCAGCAGGGAGTTATTGAGCACCTACTAAGGGCCCAAGATGCAAAAGTAAATCTTGAAATGCTAAGCTTGTAACAAATACGCACGCGCGCATGTGTGTGTGTGTGTGTGTGTGTGTGTGTGTGTGTGCGCGCGCGCGCGCGCGCACGCGCATGCAATTTCCTTTTCAAAATCAATAAACAGAAACTCTTGTATGCCATGCTTAGAGATGTTAGATCTTTAATTACCAAAATGTGTTCATGGATTGTTGCTTGTCTCGAGGTTAGGGTAGAAATTGCTGACATACAAAACACGATCGAAGTAGAAATGCTTCAGAAGTCCCGGTTGTAGAGGGCATAGAGGTAAGATTTGTACAGGTATTTGAGGAAAATAAAAAATGAGAGATTTTGACAGGATACCAAATGAAGCAAATATTAGATCTGCCCAGTTCTTTCACTATCCATTTTTCTCTCATTTTCTTAAAACAACCAGAGTGCTTCTGAGGAGAACACATACGAGAAGATCGCCTCTGGCAGAGGGCTCTCATTCCGAGTTTGGCTGGCGGTGTTAATAACGAAAACTTAAGTATGGCAACGGCAAACCAACAGCTCCTCCAGCTGTATGCTGACAATGACAGAGACCCCCGAGAGGCAGGCAATTGGGAACTAGTGAAGTGAAGACAGCTTAGAGGTGTGGGGGCTGAGTGGGGCCGCCAGCTGAACAGGGCCCACTCACCATGAAATGTTAATGTGTCAATGAAGGGGAAAAGCATGAATGAACCACAAAGAAACTGAAAGTGACTCAGCTGGTTGGAGATGGAATTTGGGCTCTTTGCCAAACTAAGGTGTTCAAGGGCACATACCCTAACGCCTAGGGAAAGGAAACAGGCTGCCCTGATTTTAGAAAGAGATAATATTTTGAGGAAAGAAGGCAAAGGCTCTTTTCTCCAGAAATAAACTTCCTTCCTTTTTTTTTTTTTCTTCTTTCCTTCTTCCCTGCCTTCATCCACAATCATTCTCCGCATTCCTACTTTTTGCCAGGCTTGAGGTTAGGAATGGAGAAAGAGCTTGAGAGGGAGAGTGCGGTATGAAGAAAAATGAGAAACAACCCCTCTTTCCAAGTTCCTTTTCTCGAGGAAGGACAGGTATAGGTAGATGTAGGCATCTACAATAAAAGATCGTGGAATAACTTGCAAAGGAGGGGAAGAGGTAAGCTGTAGAGGGAGAGCAGAGGAAGTAGGCAATTAGCTGGGGGCTCTCATAGGTCAGAAAAGGCTTTCATAGAGGAGGTGGCAATGAATTATGCCTACCTTGAAGAATCATAGGCAGGGAAGGAAGGAGAATTTCAGCTGGAGGAAACTTTCTCTTCCCCTACTGTCATCTCTAAACATCTTCTTTTTCAAATCAGATTATTTCAGGAAAACAAGGAGACAAGACACCCATGACCTATGCATGTGGGGGTGGTAGTTCTATGTGGCAGGGAGGGATGAGGAGAAAGATTGGTGTGTATAGGGATTTCTCTAGAATACATTCTCCTCATATATCAAACATTTGCCTTTTCCAGGTTAGCTTTTTTGCTGTTGTTGTTTTTTTTCATATACTTGTCTTTTTCATTATTTGAATATTTGGATCTTGTTTGGTTGGAAGATGTGATCTTCCAATAGCTTCTATTTTTACATAATTTTTAAAAGATTTTATTTATTTATTTGAGAGAGACAGTGAGTGAGTGAAAGCACATGAGTTGGGGAGGGATACAGAGAGAGGGAAAGAGAGAATCTCAAGCAGACTCTCCTCTGAGCATGGAGCCTGTTGTGGACTCGATATCATGACTCTGAGATCATGACCTGAGCTGAAATCAAGAGTTGGACCCTTAAGTGACTAAGCCACCCAGGCACCTCTCCAATAGCTTTTATATTTTATGTTTGATGGCTTTGTCATTTTTGCCAATGATAAGTCCCTTATTCTAACTCATGGCTTGAGGATTCTTGTGAATTGTGCTGTATTCATAATGCATCCAATTATTTCTGTTTTAACGTATCTTTTCCTTTTCTCATAAATAAATACTTAAATACTTACTATGTGGCAATATCCTGCTAGGTACAGTTAATACTTTCCTTGCTTCTAGCTTCAAAATGATGCCATTTCTAATATGAAATACGGAAATTATTGAAAGTGCGTTGACTAAAATATGAGACAAATGCCTATGGTTCTATCTTATTCAGTGCTGAATATCAAAACCAATCTTGTTCTTAACTAATGTACTGGTGAGCCAGACCATGTATACTGGTTATTATTAGTTTTTAAGATGTTTTCAAAGAAAGGCTGTAGAGACCAACCCAGTTAAGGTAACTACAACAGGCTTATCTACAAATGGAGAGTTTCAGACTGGCATGGGTCAAAAGTTTCCTACATACAAATCCAGGCTTATTTACCGGATATGCAAAATCTAGGTCTCCACATCTCTCCAGAGGCTAAGAAAGGAAAAGTAACTATCATGCATGAACATTAATTCATTCAGTGGATTTTTAAGTACTATTCTAGGGACTAGGGATACGAAAATGATTAAAACATGAGTCTTGCCCTTAAGGAACTTACTCCCTCACGAAGTAGATAAGTCAGATAAGTAAATCAATTATTATAATATAGCTGTGATAAGGTATAAAAGTGCAGCATGGTATGAGAGCACAAAGGAGGGATATCTAAATTAGATTGGGACAGTGGGATAAGAGGATAAGATGCCAAAACTGAGTTTTTAGGAAAAAGAATTTCATTAGCTGAAGAAGAGGAGCAAGGGAAGATGATGTATAAAATTGCATGATGAGCTTGGGAATGTCTTTTTTGCAGATACACAAAGTATTGGCTCCATATTAAATAAAAGAAGGGTGGGATGGTCAGACAGACCAGGCTAGCATAGACTAGGCCCTCTCTGAGGTTTTCTGTTCCTTGACTCATTTCTTTTTTCCTAACTCCTTTTCTTCCACCCAGAGTTTCTGGATAGAGCTATATAGACAGTCTAGTCTGTGGACATTTCAGAATTTGGAAGCTGCTGGCCTCAAGAGTGCTGCTGGGGTATGTCCACTGGGCATTCATGCTAACAATCCAAGTGAGAGCACAGAAAAATAGCAATGGGTGTGATCACAGTACACATGTATGTGTCTCGTGAAGTTGTTGACATCTATGGAAATGATTCTTTTCTTTATGCCAATATTTTCTTCTGTCTGAATTCAGAGCCTTGATTGAATAAGTAGCTACCCCCAAAATCTCAACATGTTTTCTAGCCAGGCAACATCAAGAAATGGAACCAAGACTATTCTCAGGATCAAACGTTTATTAGGAATGTCCACTCCTTTTATGAATTCTCTGCCTAGCTAACTCCCACCCATCCTTCAGGAATAAGCTTAACTGACTTTTTTTTTTCCCCCTCTGAGGAGTTTTGCCTGACCTATTGTGTTAGGTCGTATCTCTCTATTTCATGCTTTCTTAGTACCCTGCAATTTTCCTTTGCAGCACTCAATATGACTCTGATTAAATACCGAACTTCATAATTAATGCTTTCACATTAGACTCTTTAGGTAGAATGTTCGCTGCATAAGGACAGCCACTCTACAGTGCCTAGCTAGCAGCATTCCTGGTTCATAATAGGTGCTTAACAAATATTTTTGGAATGACTCATTTACTCTTTATCCCACTTTGTGTGCAACTCAAAAACAACAAATTGCAATGCAGCAGAGATGCTACGTAAAACCAGGTTTCTAGATCTGAGGGATGGCTGGAACTCTCATAAGTCTCTCAAAACTGACATGGTCTTCTCGGAGAGTTCAAATGATGGTATGAGGTTATCTCCTCTTACTACTCTCTCTGGCTTCTTCCTAAGGAATTTTGTCTCAAAATGAATCCAACATCTTCCCCTTCATCTGTGTCAGGGCATCTTTATTGTTGCAATGTATTTTCCTCAGGCCAGCGCTTCCTTCATTACTGAGTGCCAAATTCGCTGTTTACCATGCCAAGCACTTGGAATAAAAACATGAAAGGCATTGACCTTTTCAGGAAAACAGCAGGCAGCCATGGGAGGGGCAAGGCTGGAGAGGTGTCATCATTCTCCAGAGAACCACTGCCTATAATTATGTCACAAGAACACTGCCCTTGTAGCTTAAAGGATTTGATCTCTGTTAAAGTGCCTATCACCCCAGAAATCATAACTATTTTTAGCTGTTACCAACCACCTTTACCTTCATATGAATGAAGGATCTGAGAGCAGGTTTTGGCCCAGAGGGTAGAGGGACAGGGAATAAGGTCGCTGAGAGGGAAAGGGAGAGGGACAAGATGTGCCAGTAAGCTGGGAAGGGGTTAAAGAAGGAGCTAGAGCAACAGAACCTAAGGTAATAGACACAAGGCAATGCTTGATGAGTCAACAGAAGATAAATGGCGTTCTTCAAACTGGCTGAGGGCTCATCCTACCTTAGGCTGTTTCTTACGTAGCTAGCAATTTCTGGTTGAAAAAAGTTTACAAAATAGGAAACAGATGGCTCCAGATGTTTAGAGTTGATGTCAGTCCTAGTGACACTATCCCACTCTAGGGCTTCATAGGGAGAACAAACCAAATGTAATTTTCTTTTCCTTTCCTACCACTACGAATTCAAGAGGATTTCCATTTTCCAGAAATGTTGTAACAAGGACACATATCTGGTTTCCAAAGGTTTCGTGTGAGCTTGAGCTTAGATGTATATGCTGTGTTCTCTTAGCTATTCCAAACACTTTTTTTTTTTTTCGATCAAAGAAACTCCAATGGACTTAAATGGGTCATGAGAACTAGTGATGATGTTTCAAAAGAGGACACATACCATACTGGTGTCTGAATACTAAGATTCTTTCCTATGTCTGTGAGTATAATGCTTGCTTACACATACTTGCAAGGAACACTATTAGCATACTAATTTGATTCTCTATCTAATGAATGGAAGATTCTTTGGACACAGACAGCTGTCCATGAATAGCAAGGGTGACCCTTGGTCAGTTTTCCATCTGTCTTAGAGTAAATGTCCAGACTTAGATATACATTAGCTGTATGACCTCAGGCAGCCCTCTTACGTGGCTGTTTGTCAATATCTTCATCGGTAAAATGGAGGCACATCTAATACCTGCCTGATGGGGTTGTAATGAGGATTAAGTCAGTACTTTACTCACAATAGACATCCTATATTATTTTTTTAAACTCTGCTCTGAATCTGTCTATTCTGAGGAAGTTTGTAGTAGCTCCAGAACTCTCTACTTTGATCTGCCTCTAAAGAGAGAGAAGTAGAGAAAGGTTTTACTGAATCAGTTCCGAGAGAATTCTATAGCTGTGAAGAAGTCAGCACTTCTCTTGTCTTTGACTTCCAGGGGTATAGACTTCAAGGACAGATGCACAGGGACAGGCAGGGAGTGACTACTGTCTGGACATGTGTTAGGCCCATCTCCGGTGTCCCCAGCAGCTCTCAGAATACCAGGCTGACAAATCTAAATAACACCAGTTACAACTGTACAACATAATTTCAGCATCTCTCTCCAGACTGATCTCCCTCTTCCACCCTTTTCCCTTCCTTAGACTAGTGGTTCTCAACCTTGGTCACACATCGAATTATCTGTGGAGCTTTAAAATATTGATACCTAGGTCCCATCCTCAGAGATTCTGATTTAACTTGTCCGGGATATAATATCACTGTTGGCCTTTTCTTTTTTTTTTTTTTTTTAAGATTTTATTTTAAGCAATCTCTATACAACACGGGGCTCAAACCCACAACCCTGATATCAAGAGTCACACACTCCACTGACTGAGCCAGCCAGGCACCCCCAGTATTGGCCTGCTTCTTTATTTAACAATTTTTTAAAAAAGATTTATTTGTTTATTTGAGGGAGAGAGCAAGCACATGGGTGGGGCAATGGGCAGAAGGAGAGGGAGAGAGAATCCTCAAGCAGATTCCCGGCTGAGCACGGAGCCTGACTCGGGCCTGGAACCCAGGATCCTGAGATCATGACCTGAGCCAAAATTAAGAGTCAGATGCTTAATCGACTGAGCCACCCGGGCACCCCAATTTTGTTTTCAATGTAAAGTCCAAGTTAACACATGCCAATAACATAACCAATAAAAAGACAAACATTTCATCATGACCCATAAAATGAATTTCATGTTGTTAACAGTATTTGGTATCTTATGCTTATTTAAATCCTAGTTTAAATAAGCCTTACCCCATAAACTTGAGGCTGTTGAACCCATTGGGTGTGAGGTGCACTAGGCTGAAAGGGGCAGAGCAGTACCATGCAGTCCTATCATTTGCACAAAGATTCCGAAGAACCAGAGTCGATTCAGAGCACCCTCTCAGACCTTGGTTGGCCCCAGGAAGCTAAGCATCTCTTGTCATCTACTAGTTCTGCCAGTCTGATTGCCAATTTAATGAAGTGGATACTTTGCAACCCCAGTGTCATGATCTCTGGTGTGTCATGATCAGCTGTGACTGAAATATATTATAAGAAACATAAAATAGGGACACCTGGGTGGCTCAGTTGGTTGGGTGTCTGCCTTCGGCTCAGGTCATGATCCCAGGGGGTCTTGGGATCACGCCCCACATTGGGCTCCTTGCTTAGCAGGGACTCTGCTTCTCCCTCTCCCTCTGCTTGTAGCTACTCCTGCTTGTGCTCTCTCTCTCTCTGTTAAATAAAGAAAATCTTTAAAAAAATGTGAAATAGTAATAAAGCTCTGGGGTTTCCACACGACCTATTTAAGAATGAACTCCAGCAAGCTCAGGGTTATCCTTATAATAGCACTGCTTTCACTCGCTTGCGCTACAATACACTGTCTTGAACGAGGGAACCTGGAGGAGCTACAGTTCCTATGAGGGACTATCATTTGACATGAGTGTCCCTGTGGAACAAAGGTTGGGAGTTTGCACAAACCAACCGCCCAAGTCAAAGAAGTTCCTCACTGGGCCTCAAGTTTGCAGCAGTGCATACTAATGGGGGTGAGGGGAGAGCGGGACAAAGGGGCCTCTCTGTTTTCTGGTGCCTGGTCTCTTTTTTGGGGACAGAGAAGACCTTGTTTTTTCACATCGGAGAAGGAAGCTTGTTTACAAGGTCACATCTTAAGCCATCTCCTAACTGAACATGGAAAAAACATCTTTAGTAATTCTGCCAATCTTTTCTCATCACAAAAATTTGGTTTATAAACATGTCAAGTGTAAACACAATATTTTTAGGAAAAATAAGGACAAAGTATTATGTACTCGGAGGAGGGTTCTACTGATACTTGGAATAACTGTGATCCAACCAGTAATCTTAATGTCTTCTGCTGAATTTGAAGAAATGGGGAACTTCATTTAGTCGTTTTTGTTTTTGTTTTTCATTTGCTAACCAAACTTTCTAGTTGCAAAAAAAGAGAAATTACCAGTTGGGTAATTTAGACCAACACTTTCTTTATTTTTCCTTTTCCAGGTTCCTGAGCAGAAGTGAAAATTAGGTTTGATGACAAGGCTTGGGAAAGGGAGAAGAGCTGGGGAGAAATACGGTAAGCAGTCAATAAATGGTTGTTGGTAGTTATTAGGTGGTGGTGGGATGGTTAACAAATATTTCTTAAGAAATGCTTTCAAAGCTGTGAAGTGTAAAAGGGAACATACTACCTTGGTTTTCATGAGCTCCAAGTATTTTGAATATTAATTATGACTTTTTGTGCTCAGAATTTTGTGTTCAGATTTTTTTTCTAATAAGTAATTTCGAAGCGAAATAAAGGAAGAGGGATTTATGAAGAGCTTAGTATACTCAAATTGAAAGTGAGCCTTGTTTTTAATTTTCCTGGTTTACAACAAATTACTTAATTGTTATATATTTTAGTGCCTCAATTTTCATTTCAATATTCCAACTTATTAGTGAGTAATAAACATGGAATCCTTGAAGTTAAATGGACAAAGCGTCAAGTAAATTTAAGATCTTATTTTGTAGAGCGAAGGATCAAATTGGGCAAATACAGTTAAAACATATTTAGAAGATTAGATTCCTCATGGTTATTTGGCAAATGAAGTGAAGGGCCACTTCCAGACTTCAAGCCAAAGGGTGATGGCTTCTTATTACTATTAGTAGTAATAATTCTATTAGTAACAAAGAGTCTCTGAAAATTCATGGATAACAGTTCAAGAATGAATTGCTTACCAAGAGAAAATCAGGAATATTTGGGGAGTGCTTCCTTAACCTTTCAAAGCAGCCAGCTGTCCTGACTTCCCACAATCCATGCCAGAGGGCTGCTTCCTGAGGCTGAATTCTGCGAGGGACCAGTCTGATACTGACCTCTGTCGCACTGCTCATGGTGAAACGTGGTGTTTTCCTTTCCCTCCATCTCTTGCTCTATATATTACACTGCTGTTTTATTTCATGTTGCTTTTTATTTTACACTGACCCTAGCCTTTTGGTGTTGGTATATGAAATCTCAGTTGTTGTTGTTTTTTTTAAGATTTTATTTATTTATTTGACAGACAGAGATCACAAGGAGGCAGAGAGGCAGGCAGAGAGAGAGGAGGAAGCAGGCTCCCTGCGGAGCAAAGAACCCAATGTGGGGCTCGATCCCAGGACCCTGGGATCATGACCTGAGCCGAAGGCAGAGGCTTTAACCCACTGAGCCACCCAGGCACCCCGAAATCTCAGTTTTTCATTCTGTAGATCATTTCTGGCCCTGCGGTCTTAGATACATCACTTTTTACTGAGCTTTTATGTCACTAGAGACAGCTTTGCATTTTAATAAAGTTTTCAATCCTCCAGGGCCCTCTCCCCTGAAACAGCTCCAGCTCCAGCTCCCCAGGGCTGCTGAAGAGTTGAGTAGAGAGAGTAGAAGCTTTTGTGGACAGTGATGCTGATGGCAGATAACTCCAGCTGTCATTACAAGATCATCCAGATAAGGAGGGGACAATCAAGTAGGGCTTATGGTCCACTTGAGTTTTTCTGATTGTAAAACCAGCCATTTTTCAATTTAAATAATTTAAGGATTCCAGCTTCTCTATACTCTAAGGCTCATTTAGCCTCTTATTAGCTAACTGTTTCTCCAGTTCAAGAGGTGGAAGGGAAGAGTGCAGATTTTTTGTTATTGTTAATTCACAGCAGTGGGTAGTGGTGTGTAAATAAAAAATATGCCGAATAGATTTGGTGAGAAGAGAGAATAGAAATCCATACAAGTAAACATACGTGATGTTAAAAAGTTAATTAAAAGGAATAAAAAGGAGAAGCACTGCCTGGCCTACCATATTATCAACAGGCAAATGACAGAAAGGAGAATGAATTGGAAAATGGATTCCCGTCTAACTAGAAAAAGAAAACAGACTAACGTAATTCTTAATTTTAATTTGAAAATCCCAATTTCTCTCCTAAATGCTTTCCTCATTGTATTCTGATAATGATCTTATCTCACATTGTTCCCATTGAAGGAAAAGCTGGGACAGGCAGGAGAGAAAAAGCAAAATGAAGTTGCAATGTTCCAGAGGACTCAGCTCAGGACCCACTTAGAGAATCACCTGGGACACATCCATGTCGGCACGTACGGCCAGGAAGCCGTAGCCACCAAAAGGTCTTCCCTCTCTTCCTTCATTGTAAGTCTCTTTTTAAATTTTTCTTTTCAGTTTTGAACCCTTCTCTTCTCAAATCTCTGGGACCAAAGGCTGGTAACCTTTACCACATTTCTTTTCAAGTGGTATATATAGGAATTAGCCTGCAAGTCACTCACTTCCATACAAGAGAAAGGGACATGAAGGCACTGTCTAAGAAGAAGGTGGGGCTTTTCTTGGAATTTTCAGGAATATCTTTGGATTGTGTCCAGTTGATCTGTATGGGTATCCTAGGGATGGGATAGGTCTGGAGAGCCAAGCAATGTTCATGCCTGTGGGCTGGTCTTTTGTTTAGGAGACATGTGCTGCTCACATGAAGGCACAAATTTCCCAGCATAAAGGTCAAAGCCTTAGAGAAGGTTGGATAGCTAATTAGAGAAAATATTTCCCGACAGAGGTAGGACCCATGGTTACTACCATAAGCTGACACCGCTAGAGAGAGACGCTTTGAATTATCAGAGGGATAATGAAGACACTCAGACCATTGGCCAGTCTTCAGTTGACACTGGAAAGAAATCTTATGTGGAAGGTAAGTAACATCAACAGCTACAGAGTTACACTAGAAGAAAAGACTAGGAAACACTGTGTTTTCTTTCCCTCCTACATTCCCTCCTTCCTCTCTTGCTTTCTTTTCTTTCTCTTTTCTTTTCTTTTCTTTCCCTCTTTCTAAATAAGAGAAGCCCATCTTTGGATTACTAGTGAATTATCATTGATCAATTGCTGATGCATAAGTAGATCTCAGGCAAATCTGGGATATCTCTATTCAAAGAGCAAACTGTAAACTTCAAGACTGGTTCTGCACTGTTCCTCCCCCCCCCCCCCCACCTCCTCTTTCCTCATTTTAGAATTAGAGAAAACAAAACAAACATAACCAGATAAGCTGAGTGTCAGAAACAGCAAATACTGCTTTTGCTCCCTGTATTTCCTTTTTCTTTTTTAGGCAATGGGGTTGTAAGCTCTGTAAGGTCAGGGGCCCTGATAGATTTACCCAGTACTGTATTCCCAGCATATAACACTGTGCCTAAATATTTGTTGAATGATTGAACTAATGGGATATCCATTAATATTCTATCCACAAGATGTGGATAAAGAATTGGTAAATCAGAGCCACATAAAGATTGCCTTACAGGTCTCCCCCCGCCTTGATTTAATCTGCCAAAGTTCTATTAGAGGAGATTTTCAAAAATGTGTTCTACAAAACATCAGCTCTGAAGAATAAAAATCAATTTTTTTTTTCCAAAAAAGGAGGAGAGAGTCTATGGAAAATTAGTTTGGGATACTCTGTAGTACACAAAGTTCAAAGAGATCTTTATAGTATGATCTTTCAGAGTTTTTCAAATACAAATTTTCCCTGTGAATTTCACAGGGAGGAACATAGCATGCTACATTTACAAAAAATATTTGACCATCGGAGAAAGACAACTGTCATATGATCTCCCTGATGTGAGGAAGTGGAGATGCAACATGGGGGGTTTGGGGAGTGGGAAAAGAATAAATGAAACAAGATGGGATCGGAAGGGAGACAAACCATAAGAGACTCTCAGTGTCACAAAACAAACTGAGGGTTGGGGGGGAGGGAGAGGGTGGTGGGGTTATGGATATTGGGGAGGGTATGTGCTATGGTGAGTGCTATGAAGTGTGTAAACCTGGCGATTCACAGATCTTCACCCCTGGGGCTAATAATACGTTATATGTTTATAAAAAAAATTAAAAAATTAAAAAAGATTATTTGACCATGTTCCTCTTTTAGTTGGCACAGCTTATGGAACACTATAAAACATGTCTTGGGGAAAAGTAGCATCTTAATTCAGCTTTACATTCTTTAAATCATCTTTCTTTTGGATTTAAGTCCCAAGTAATTTTTTCCACTGAGAAAGATATCACCAGGCACAACAATGGAAGGTACAGGTGGTTAACACTATGAACTTGACACTTAAAAATAGTTATGATAGTAAGTTGTATATCATGTATTTTTTTTTACCACAACTAAAAATTAAAAAAAATGCTCCCTAAATATTATTTTGCTAAGTAATAAGTGAATCAGTATTTTACCTAAGGGCTGTAATGGTGCACCCAAACTTAACAGTATTAAACGGCTTGGTTTTGGTCGATATGCTGCTCGATTACATTTACTACCTAGATACTGTATCCTCCATAGCATCTTGATTTTGAACATGGGGCTATGGATTTCTTAGTGTGCGTTTTTAGTAATATAGCTCAGGATGACTACATAAAAAGACCTATGACTGCATGTATAGGGAAAGTTTATTGTAATTTAGTAGAGTGAACTTGAGACCAAGAGACAAGAGACCAGGATATAAAACCGACATTGTCACTGACTTAGCAGGCCATCCTAAGTAAACACTGCTTTCTTTATCTATAAGATGGCCTCAGTCAGCAATTTTTTACGTTTTTGCCTCCAACATGAGATTCCCTTCTTCCCTGGAACTCTAATAGTCACAGCAGATAAAAGCAGAGATGCTCTGGTGTCAAGAAGATGGGAGGCCACTTGGCCTCCTTTCCCTCATGACCTGAGTATCCCCAAAGAGCCTAACAGCTCAGGGGAACACGGTTTGAAAACCACGAGTTTAGCTAATCTTTAGGATTCTTCCCAAGTCTTACTTCTGCCACCAGGAATTAGGACTGCAGTAGAAAAGAGTGTTTATGTGTCTATATTTAAGCTTCTAATTTTATACTGACCCACAGAGAATTCAGCTCTTCTAGAATATAGAACCCTGCCTTACTACCTATGGCAAGCACCTTTTGAATGTCAACATTTATTTTAGATTAAAAAATAAAATAGAGAAAATATTACCAGAATATACTCTTCCCTTACTCCTTTTATGGATACATTTCAAGATATAGACTTGATGGTAAATTAAAATTGAATGCAAATATTGTCACTGAAAAGTTGCCCATTTATATGGTTTTCTCAGCCCTTCTTAGTTTTTAATGGGCAAGGTTTTGCTAAAAACAAAAAGTGTTAATTACATAAATATGCGTATTCTTTTCAAAGCATTACACTATATTATGGTTAAAAAACAATAGAGAAATGAATGCAAAACTATTTCAACAAAAACACTGCTTCTTGAGCAGCTTTTAAAATTATGACATGTTTACTGGGAAAATGCATTACTCATGACAGGGTTACAAAAGCAATATTAACCTTCTTGAAATTTAATAGCAAAGTCAGACATGTAAAAATCAGTACCAGACGTGGTAATATAACTACTTTTGTTAAGATTGTACATTGGATAAAACAGATATTTAAAGCTATATTAAGATGTGGGTAAATAAAGAGTCCGTTAGAAGATTCCCAACACACAAGCATCACAACTAAAATCATCATGCAGATTGTTCTAAAGATAGCATCCATGGAAATAAAAAATTGTGTGCTTTCTTTTGCTTCTGTTATTTTGGACACTATTGCTTTTACAATTTTGTACAGGGTGTCAGAAATTAAATTTGCCCTTAAAGATACATATGTCTATCTTTTGGGGCAGTCATTTGCTACATTGACAAGTTACCAAACGCTTTCATTGTATCTAATGTGTGACTAATGAGTGATTGTAATCTGTAATCAAAGAGGATGTTTGCTTCTGCAAAAAAATATAATTTACCCCAAAATAGCATTGATAATAAGCCAAGAACTGCAAAGTAGTGGTTAAAAATGTGTGATTAAAATATAGACTATAAAATTGCACTTATCATCAAATGCAAGTTTGATTTATAAAATAATTTTTTCTGAAATTTATCTTGTTGCTATAGTTCTATCATATAATCCATTTACTTGCCTCGTCATGCTTAAAAGAGATTCATGTTTTAAATTATTTTATTGTTTCTGTTTAAAAGGGACTCACCCTTTAAATTATTGTTTTTGTAACCCTAAGATATTTCATTAAAATCTCTCAAGGAATTTTTACTTATTTTAGAGAACGTGAGCTTGATACATACTAAAAAAACAAAGGTCAAAAGTCATAAAGGATAATAGCTGATGGTTTTGATAATGCTAATTATATATTACTGAGAATAAAGGTAGAGAAGGAAATATGAATACTCAAGAAAGATAAACATCCCAATGCTGGATTTAAAAAAAAAAACAATGAAAAAAACTCTTAAATGTCTTTGTACTTCACTGTCATAATTCAAAGACATAATGAAGCCTGAATTAAAAATGTCAGTTTCTGTGAGTGTTGATAACTTGGTTCTTTGTTGGGCAAGTCAAAATGTGTCTGTTTGATAGGCAAAAATGACAGACTAAAAATGGGAGAAGTTGGATCTAAAAAAAGAAACACACACACACACGCACGCGCGCGCGCGCACACACACACACACACACACACACACACATACACACACATGACTTTAAAAAAGGTCCATAATGTACTTGAAGGAGAAGACCTGTAGGGTAGGAGGCAATATCTTTAGGAAGTCACCGAGCAGCACTAAAAGGCAGTGTCCATGGCCAATCAAAACGATTTCTGTGACTGCTGGGGCTCTTGCATCTCCGTCTTTACACTAGACTGGAAACCCTTTGTACTAATTACCAGACTGTACCAGATTTTCTGGTTCAGTTCAATCCTATAATTGACTGACAGTGATGGGCAAGGAAGGGGAAAAATTCAAGCTCACCACTGCAAGCAGAGGGTCAGAAATGGTTTCACAGAGAGCTGGTCACAGCCTGGCACTAAAAGCAGGGTTAAGCAAGCATCATCAGCATTTTCTTCTAATTCTCAGGTTAAAAAGGAAGTGAGGAAGAAAAAACAACAGTCCATGACTGCTCTCATCTCACAGACCAATTCTTAGCATGCAACCATTTTACACAAAATGAATGGAGAATAGCTTCAAGTATAAATGGCAATGTTAGATGTCACTGATTTTTATTTTGCTTTGGGGAAGTAGGTATATATAGGTTTGTCTTCAAAACTCAAATAAGGTCATCTTGCTCAAGTTCAACTGTCTTTTTTTTTTTTTTTAACAGCAACTGGGAAAAACAATGCTGCTATTTCATTCCTAGGGCTGACAAATCATAAAAGTGAAAGGCAAATTTAGAAAGCCTATGGGCAGTTGTATAATCAAAATGAAGCGTTTGAAAGCCCTTAGCATCATAATCCTCACATTCTTTGCTTGTTTTAACTCACTGATTTGAATTTACTGAGTGTCCCTAGTAATAAAATGGCTGTCCATGAATCCATACTTTTTAAAATAAAAGCTTGAATAATACTTTACATGAACTTAAGAGTTATTGCATTTAAAAAAAAAAAAGAGAACACATTGAGCACTGGATAAAAGACTCAGTCGGCTGACCATCACTTGTTATTTACTTAGAACTGTTCTCCACCCACTTTATTTCTAACCAAAAGAACAACTCTAGCTTCAACTACACCAAACATTAAAAACACAGGTGCCAGAAACAGGGGCAAAATGAGAACTCAGGCCATTCGGTAGGCAAGTGAGAATTATGTACTATCATGTTGAGGTCAATTGACTTGAAATTTAATCACAGGTTAAGCCCCTTTTCTTTCCAGGCTAAAGAGTAAGCACCACCTGTGCCAGCAGCGGCTCACATTGCACTTGACATAGCAGCCAGTTCAATTTTTAGTTACAAGTCAATTACTTACTGGAACAGAAAGGGAACATTTCATTCATTCCATGGATGGCCACTTTTCCGGAGAAACCTGTCAGGCTTTCTTTCTCCAAAAAAAAAAAAAAAACCAAACAAGAAAGAAAGGAAGAAAGAAAAGAGAAGAAAAAGTAAAAGTTAAAAATAAGTGATATGCTGCAAAGTTCTAGAGCTAGGCCAGCACTCTACAGCAGAGAAGTTGTGCAAATAGCTTACCTTCCAAACACTGAACAGGACTGTCCTGTAAATGAGGCCTATCCCAGCTGATAAGTCCTGGGATTTTCCTCATCAGAGAATCAAAACAAGGTGAAATGATAATAGGTGATGTACACCTGAGAAGAGGGCCAGCTGACTGCATGAAAGGAGAGCGCAAATGAGTAAACTGTCTTCCCCCAGCTACAGTCAGCCCTTGTGCAAGGGGAGTTTCAAATGCACTGGCTATAGACTTTTGTCCAAAGCTGTGGTTCTTTTTTTTTTTCCCTTTTTTTCTTCTTTCTTTCTTTTCTTTTCTTTTCTTTCTTTTTTTTTTCCTTAGTGAAGCTAGATTAGTTCATACAAAACTCAACAATACAGCACTGAAACCCATTGTTGATATTCAACATTTTTCACATAGCGGAACAGAATAGACAATACGGTATCTAGGAAACCATGGGCTGGATTACAAACTGATGATATCTCATCCTTCTGGGGCCCTGTAATCCTTTTTATTACCTACCACAGTAAAAAAAAAAAAAAAAAAAAAAAAAAAAAAAAATCACTGTGTGTGGGGGGAACTCTCTCAGAATAATCAATAACATTGCAACTCTTAGGAAAATAGGATAAATTAAAATGAAATCTTGCTTATAACACTGGATCTCAAAGTGCCATTTGCCCATTTGCCTTTTATGCAAGTTAATGATTTTAAAACATATCCTAATGTTTATGTGAGTTACCAGACATTTTAAAAATTAAATTATGTGTAGATATTTGCTTAATAGTATTCAAAATTAATCTGGACTTTTAGTTTCTTGTGACAAATACCTGGAAAGTTATTTATTTTAAAGTGCCCAATTGTGAGACTAAGACATGAATACAAAGTAATTTTCATTACTTTGTTCTAAAATACATGTCTCATGTTACTGTAAGTTATATTTATTTTCTCCACTAAGAACACACTGAAATTCAAGATTTTTTTAGCTTACTTACCTGATACCCAGTTTAATAAAACAAAATTTTCACTTTTTTAATCCCATGCCTTTTTTATTTTTCATTTTTTAAAAAATACGTTTCCTGATTATGTGTAACCGCAAAGCCATCCTTTACAAGGAATTATGCCTATTCACCTTTTTGAAAATCTGGTCCAATCCCTTTTATAATGCAATCCAGTTCCCATAGTTTTCTTAAGCCTACAAATGGTCTAGGTAGCCACAGAAGTGATTGTTCCTACCAGTTTCTTTTCATCACTTCTGCAATTGACCAATTGACAACTGATTGATGGTTATCTTTTCACTTCAACAATGAAAGAAATTACCATCACTATAGCTATGTACAGTAAATGCCTCCAGAGTAAATTACATGATTCTAAAATTCTCCTTAGCTCACTTAGTAAAACATCAACACAAAAAAGTTTCTTTTTGCGCCTCCTTTCCTGCACAGATTCGGCCTTTTCTGTCAGCTGCAGAAAAAGAACTTGACAGCTTCTTTAAAAAGAGGAATATAAAGGAACTTGAATAAAGGATGGCACTGGGCCTGTCTCAAGCAAGTGGCCATTCTTTGCACTTGGAAAAAAATTAGGCATGTGAGCACAGATAAGCCCTATAAGAATACTCTGCAGACTATTCCCAGTGACCTTGAGATTCTCTTTCCTTCCTTAACCATCCTGGAACATTGGAGCATCAATGTAGATTCTGAACACGGATTTGCCAACTTATTTTGAGTAGATGTTGTTTCTTGTTGGAAAGAGAAGCATCCTTAAGGAAACATTCTTAAATTTTTAAACTCCCTTACTGCCCTGCAAAGTCTCCCCTGCTCTTTCCAAAAGTGCTCAAATAAGCGCCATTATGCACCCGTCACCTCCACCCATTATGATCTGTTGATGGACAAGACCTTTAAATTCTACCCTCAAACCTCAACTTACTGTAAATGTGCATTTTATTCTCACAGGAAAGCCCTGGATCTTGTCAAAGAAGGGGAATTCAAACATTTTTTCTATCTCTCTCGAATTGAAGTTATTTTTCTTTTCTTTTTTTTTTTTGTGAAGTAAATACACTGCTATGAAAGGTTCAAGGGGTTTACTTTCTTGCCCTTCCCCCACCGCCCCATCTTAAGATCACCTTTTTTAAAGTGGACAGGAATGGACCTGACCCAAATAGACAGGAAACATAAGATTTTGCACTATTTCCCTTGATGTTTTAGATCCATAAAATGTGTTACTGAGTATCACAAGATAAACTGATTCATAGTTTTATTATCTAGAATGACATGGCACTGTTTGGAACTTTTCCCACTCTATCAATATTAGGAAGTTACAGAGCAATGAAGGAAAGTGGATTCCATTCTTACTCACTGCTGACTCCATTTAGGATGAGCTAGTTTTCTGATAATTCTGGCCTCAGTTATTTCACCAGATAATAAGATTTTTATTAAGTGCCACAGTTATGTCCTTCATAATGGTAGGCTCTATAATGTATGAGAAATATGAGATGACATCCTGTCCAGCAGAAATGGATAATTTCTTTGGTAAAATAATATATATAGTGGAAAACACTTTCCAAATGGAATATAATATACATATTATATATGTGTGTATTATAGCATTATATTATTGTCACATATTTGGCATAAATGGCACTAAATTAAATTTTGTTCACTTAAAAAACAATTCATTATCTTCCATGTTACCTTTGCTATATTTGTTAGTAATATTATTATTAAAATATCCCCGATGATATTCATAAAATGTCATATATATATCTTTACTTTTGTTTTCTAAGGATGTTCCAGCCTAGACCTATGACATTAATGCCTAGACACCTGCATTAATGAAATTGCTTTGAAGATGATCTGATCTGCCATCTTTACCCACAACATCTCTGCTGGAATAACCTTTCTCCAACTTCGCTTTTACCATGTTTCACGTGCCTGGTTTTAGAACCTATATGGCTTTATTGCATTAAGTCCTTGGAACTTCCAAATCTAGGTAACTTTCTTGCTTAGTTCCCAGGGCTTTGCAAAATCTAGTTCTAAGGAAGCACCTCTCTAAACTTATTTCCCTTATTTTTCATCAACCAACTTACCTTTTATGAATAGTATATTTTCTTATTACATACATGCCTAGACACATACCAAGCTGTTCCGTATTTTATCCTCATCTTCTGTATTCATTGTCCAAATAAAGCCTAGGCCATGTAGGAATCTTTCCCTGTAGTAGTAGCTCATACCTATTCCCTAAAGTCTTCTTCGTTTGTTATTGTCCTTGACACACATTTGGCCCAGTTTGAATGTCTCCCCCTTTACTAAGATTTTCTTATCCATTCAACTAAAATGAATCACAATTCTTGGTACACATTTTTATTATAATATGAATTATCTTAGATTATATTTGCATATCATTTTCCCCAGGTAGAACTTAAGACCCATGAGTAAAGGAACTTATTGTATGTATATTTTTATGTCTAGCACTGGCATATAAATGCTTAATAAGTGATTATTGATAAAGACACAGTCCTTGCTCCTAAGGAGCTCTCAGTTCAGGGTGAAGTTTATATTAGTTGTGAGAATAAGACAGTAGCTGAATAACTGAGTAAACAGGAATGGCAGTTGAAAAGATCAGCAGTTCCTTTAAAAAATAAATTGAGGGGCGCCTGGGTGGCTCAGTGGGTTAAAGCCTCTGCCTTCAGCTCAGGTCATGGTCCCAGGGTCCTGGGATGGAGCCCCGCATCGGGCTCTCTGCTCTGCGGGAAGCCTGTTTCCTCCTCTCTCTCTGCCCGCCTCTCTGCCTAGTTGTGACTTCTCTCTGTTAAATAAATAAAATATTAAAAAAAAAAAAGAAAAATAAATTGAATTTTTAAAGTCAATATTTATTTATTTATTTATTATTAAAGGTTTTATTTATTTATTTGAGAGAGAGAGAGAGACAGAGAGAGCACGAGCAGGTGGGAGGGGCAGAGGGAGAGGAAGAAGCAGACTTCCTGCTGGCTCTATCCCAGGACCCTGAGATCATGACCTGAGCCGACTCAGCCACCCATGCGCCCCTAAAGTAAGTATTTAAATGTTTGTGTAATAAAGACTTGATCAAAGTTGCTTGTTTGGAACATGCCTTGCTGAGCAGGGAGCCCCAGAGAGGGCTCAATCCCAGACCCTGAGTTCCTAACCTAGCTGAAAGCAGACACTTAACTGACTGAGCCACCCAGGCATTCCATGCAGGTAGACCTTAACCATGATTTCCTGTTAAAATTAATTGGGAAGCCCACCATCTGATATTCAGATTTAATAGATATGTAGTGGCTCTGAGTATCAGTAATTAAAAAAAAAAAAAAAAGCTAGCTTAGTGATTCTGATGTCCAGCTAATTTTAAGAATCATTGTCCCAAGCCAGTGGTTCTCAAAGTATTGCTCTGAATGAGCAGCATTGGCATCGCTTGGAAACTTACTAGAAATACAAATTCTTGGTCCCACCCCAGACTTACCAAATCAGGAAACTGTGGAGGTGGAGTCAAGAAACTGGTGTTTTGCTGTCAGAACGTTTACAATCAACAACACAAGAAACAACAGGTGCTGGTGAGGATATGGAGAAAAAGGAACCCTCGTGCACTGTTGGTGGGAACGCAAACTGGCACAGCCACTGTGGAAGATTGTATGGAGGTTCCTCAAAAAGTTAAAAATAGAACTACTTTAAAATCCAGCGACCACACCACTGAGTGCTTATCCAAAGAATACGAAAACACTAATCTAAAGGGATATATGTATCCCTATGTTTATAGCAGCATTATTTACAATAGCCAAGATGTGGAAGCAGACCAAGTGTCCATTAACTGATGAATGGATAAGGATGTGCGTGCACAGGTGCATGCACACACACACACACACACACACACACAGAGGAATATTATTCATCTATAAAAAGAATGAAATCTTGCCATTTGCAATGACATGGATGGAGCTAGAGAGTATAATGCCAAGTGAAACAAGGCAGTTAGAGAAAGACAAACACCATATGATTTCACTCATGTGTGGAATTTAAGAAACAAAGCACACAAGCAAAGGGGGTAAAAAGAGAATGAGAGACAAATCAAGAAACAGATTCTTAATTATAGAAAACAAATTGATGGTTCCCAGAGTGGAGGTACGTGGGGGGATGGGTTGAATAGATGGTGGGGATTAAGGAGCCCACTTGTTGAGGTGAACACCAGTGATGTACGGAAGTGCTGAATCATTATGTTATACATCTGGAACTAATATATCACTGTATGTTAATTAACTGGAATGAAAATAAAACCTTAAGAAAAAGAAACCAGTGTTTTAACAAGCTCTCCAGCAATAAATTCTGATACATGCCAAAGGTTGAGAATTTCTATTCTAAGCTGTTGGAGATCCTCAGACCTTATTGTAATGACTCCAGGGCACTGGTCTTATAGCAGTGTGGCTCCCAGAGCCAGTAGTGGCCACTTGTGAATAAGGGGTTGTTTTAATTCACGGATGGCTTGAGAGGGATGGGAGTACAAAGATAACCACTCTGACAGGACAGGAGATACAGACTTGAGAGACATTACAATAGAGAAGACAGGTTGAACTGGCAGAGTAGATAAATAGCCTGAAAGTGGGGAGCATATATAGTGAGAAAATAACCTCAAGGCCAGCAACTCAGGAAATAACCACCATGAGAGTTAGGAGGAGGATGAAACACTGGCAAAGCAGAGACACAACTGGCAGAGAGACAGGAAGAGGGCCTGGATAAAACAGTGGCATAGAAACGTGAAGATAGGCTGATCAATCAGCAGTTTCAAAGGAGGCCTGAGGTTGATCGAGTTGATCATAGAAAAGGATGAAGGAGTTGGCTATTAGAAAGTCATGAGCAATCTTTGATTGAGAAGTTCAGCATTGGGGTGGAGGAAAAGACAGACTGCAGAGATGAAGACGGGAATGGGAGGAGAGATATGGGATGTAGGGGGTATAAACAATATCATTCAAGACTTTAGGTGGGAAAGAGGGAAAGAGGGCAGGGATTGGGAGCCACAGACACCAGGAAGCCAGTATGAGGGCAGGAGAAGTAGCCATATTTTAAGAACTAAAGGAACAAGCCCTCAGGAGACCACATTTGTTAAAGAAGTGAGGAAGAAGAGCTAGCATGAGAACAAAGTCAGGAGTAGAACAGAAGGAAAAGTACTCAGAGCTGCCTGAGGAGTGGAAAAAGGAAAGATGGAAGGATTCATATGGAAGAATGGTTTGTGGAGGGGAAGATAATTGGGTCTGAAATAGGTCATGCCTGATAGCATCAAACTTCTTTGCGAAGTAGGAGTAAAATAATTTACTAGGGCTGATTTTTTTTTTCCCTTTTTTTGGATAGGGAA
Source organism: Meles meles (assembly GCF_922984935.1). Taxonomy (NCBI): domain Eukaryota; kingdom Metazoa; phylum Chordata; class Mammalia; order Carnivora; family Mustelidae; genus Meles; species Meles meles. Next base: position 57,489,642 of record NC_060069.1, read on the forward strand.
TGACAGAAGACAAAAGTGCGCAGGGATTTAGAAGAGGAGGATCTGGTATGAGAAAACAATGCATTTCTCTATGGCCTCTTACTGGCAACTTCTTCCTACTTCCAAGCTTCTATTTTGTACACCTCTGTAGCGTTAACTCTTTCCTGCTCCACTTAATTTTTCTGATGTCATCATGGCTCTTCTTCTATGTGCTCTGTAACAAGTCATGGGCCCAGAATTTGCCTGTACCCCTCTTCTCTTCCATTTCTACTTTCTCCTTGGCCATCGCTCCCATGGCCTTATTAATCTGGGTATCAAATTCACAACCAGCCCTTTCTCTTGAGTTCTAGGTCTGTATTTGTTCATTGGACATTTAGTACCTTAGTTTCACTATATTGAAAACCAAATTCTTTATCTGCTTCACTGTGCACCAAAATAAATATGTTCCTCTGTCTTCAGCATGCTGGCTTCACCAGCTTCACCATTACTTAAGGTGGTCTCCAAAGCAAAAAGCCATTGATTGATCATCAATTCTGATAACTCAAAATCATCTAATTTTTATTAATTTACTTCTCAAATATTGCATCTTTTCTAATTCGTACTCTGAAGTTTAAACTTCCATAGTCACTCACAACCTTCTAGCAGATCTCCTGGGTTCTAATATGGCCACTCTTTAACGCAGCCTCCATTTCACAACCAGAAATGTCATTTTAAATGCAGATCTGGGGCGCCTGGGTGGCTCAGTGGGTTAAAGCCTCTGCCTTCGGCTCAGGTCATGATCCCAGGGTCCTGGGATCGAGCCCCGCATTGGGCTCTCTGCTCAGCAGGGAGCCTGCATTCTCCTCTCTCTCTGCCTGCCTCTCTGCCTACTTGTGATCTCTGTCTGTCAGATAAAGAAATAAAATCTTTAAAAAAAAATAAATGCAGATCTGCCTATGTCTCTCACCTTTAATGATGATCTACTTCCCCACATCTATATGATTCTCATACTGTGTTCTGGAACTCAGGGTTCCCTACAGAGGTTTCAAGGACTCCCCAAAATCAAATTATAAATATGATAAAGAAAATGCATTTACATCATCAACTAAAGTCTATTTCTGAACCATATAGGATAGAGATGCACATACCAGTGGAGAAAAGTGTACTAAGAGACTGCTAGAGAAACACTGTTGATACCACTGTCTTACAACACATCCAGAGAAAAACTCAAAAAATATGCATCCATTATGCTTGAAGAGTAAGTGTGAAGGCTTACTTCAAGAAAACTGCCCAAAACAAATGGTCCAAAGAATAAATATTGCCAGTTCCTCTATTTTGTGTGTCTTTGCATACAATAGGGGAGATGTTTTAAAAATAAAATACGTGTAACACATACACAACAGGAGAAAGGGCTGACATCAGCTTTGACACATCAGATCGGTGGGAAGACTGTGGAAAGATGTATTTGTACTGTACGCATAAAAGCAATAGTTGGGAAAAGAGCAGGCATAGTGACTTTTTTTTTTTTAGATTTTATTTATTTATTTGACAGAGAGATATCACAAGTAGGCAGAGAGGCAGGCAGAGAGAGAGGAGGAAGCAGGCTCCCCACCAAGCAGAGAGCCCAATGTGGGACTCGATCCCAGGACTCTGGGATCATGACCTGAGCCGAAGGCAGCCACTTAACGACTGAGCCACTCAGGTGCCCCGGCATAGTGACTTTTTAAAATAAAAGCCATTACTGAACATATGTTTGAGGAATCATCTAATTTGCATAGATAAGTATTAGCCCTTCAGAAAATGCTGTTTTCTTTTCAAAACAGTTTTAGTTTATTCTAAGCAGATTGCAAATATTAGTAAGGCATAGTCTTTAAATAAAATGCTTTATGTCCAGCATTATTATTCACGCATTTTTAAAAACATTTATTAGCTGTCTGCTAGGTGTACTGGGTATTGCAGTCTGAGTTTCATAATTCACTTTTTTTTTTATTTTTTCATTTTTTCAGCGTAACAGTATTCATTGTTTTTGCACAACACCCAGTGCTCCATGCAAAACGTGCCCTCCCTATTACCCACCACCTGTTCCCCCAAACTCCCACCCCTGACCCTTCAAAACCCTCAAGTTGTTTTTCAGAGTCCATAGTCTCTTATGGTTCACCTCCCCTTCCAATTTTTTTTTTTTTATAAACATGTAATGTATTTTTATCCCCAGGGGTACAGATCTGTGAATCGCCAGGTTTACACACTTCACAGCACTCACCATAGCACATACCCTCCCCAATGTCCATAATCCCCTCCCTCCTCCAAATCCCACCTCCCCCCAGCAACCCCCAGTTTGTTTTGTGAGATTAAGAGTCATTTATGGTTTGTCTCCCTCCCAATCCCATCTTGTTTCATTTACTCTTCTCCTATCCCCCTAACCCCCCATGTTGCTTCTCCATGTCCTCATATCAGGGAGATCATATGATAGTTGTCTTTCTCCGATTGACTTATTTCCTAAGCATGATATGCTCTAGTTCCATCCGTGTCGTCGCAAATGGCAAGATTTCATTTCTTTTGATGGCTGCATAGTATTCCATTGTGTATATATACCACATCTTCTTTATCCATTCATCTGTTGATGGACATCTAGGTTCTTTCCATAGTCTGGCTATTGTAGACATTGCTGCTATAAACATTCGGGTACACGTGCCCCTTCGGATCACTATGTTTGTATCTTTAGGGTAAATACCCAGTAGTGCAATTGCTGGGTCATAGGGTAGTTCTATTTTCAACATTTTGAGGAACCTCCATGCTGTTTTCCAGAGTGGTTGCACCAGCTTGCATTCCCACCAACAGTGTAGGAGGGTTCCCCTTTCTCCACATCCTCGCCAGCATCTGTCAAGATTTATTTGTTTATTTGACAGAGAGAGAGTATGTGCGCACTCAAACCCGTGGAAGGGAGAGGCAGAGGGAGAGAATCTTCAAACAGACTCCCTGCTGAGTGGAGCCCCACTGAGGAGTCAGATACTTAACGGACTGAGCCACCCCGGGTGCCCTATAATTCACTTTTTTATAACTGAAATTTTTTGGCCCCCGCCTAACTAGGTATTGATACAACTATTCCAAATGAACAATAATCCACATTTAGCTAAATCTTTCCCACTGTACAATAATTGTGCCAGCTTTCATGCCTTTCTGCTAATTTCTCATCAGCTGAAAAAGCCCAATTCAGAAATGTTTACAATGACAGATGAAGTGTTAGTGAAGAAACAGAAACAAGACAATGTTTAGAAAACAAAATAAACGGAAATTTTTAAAAAGTTAAATATTTGGCCCTATAATACCTTATCAGTCTTGATACCTTTTTCAAAATCTCCCCTTCCTCATCCCAACTTCTAGTCTTTCTTTCACTTTAAGAAGCTCTATTCTTGTACTTGTTTAAGATCATACCTGTGTGACTATTCTAAGGCTATGTGTGCGTATTTTCCAAGAAAAGTAATTAAAAGTCTCAGTTCTCAGATAAGACCAAGGTTCGAATAACAGCTCTGCCACTTACTAACTTTATAACTCCCAGATTAAACTTTTGATGACTTAGTTTCCTCTTGGAGAGAAGAGATAATAATAGTAGTAGTTGCCTCTCCCAATTTTTTTTGGTGGAAATGCACTAAATCTGAAACACAGCTTGGCATACAATAAACTCTGAATTTCAATCAGTTATTGTTCTTGCTGTTGTTTTCTTGTTATTCCCCACCTAGTCCTGTTCAGGAGCCAGCTCAGATAACTGTCTCCCTCTTTGAAGTGGCCATAGCACGGATGAATTTGGACTTGATCTTGAGGGAAGACAAGATCCAGATTGTATAACACGTGTACCACCAAGGGAGAAAGAGCAGATGGAAAAGAGAACAGGTCCGGCCTTTCAGAAGTGCTTTTAGACAGGTTACTTAAACCCTTTTAATTTGACTTCATCATCTATAAAATGAGGTTAATAATAACAAATTTCAGCCTGGTTGCTTTTGGGAAAAATATAAGGTAGCCTTTGAGAAAGTTCCTAACCCAGTGCTTGACACTTAGTAGGAGCACTCTTCAAATGTTTGCCAGGCCATCTGCTTTTCTTGTCCTTCCCCGGCTTTACTCTGCTTGTACCCTAACTGATGCCCTTTCCCTAGGCTATACTTTCTCCATACAAAGCTGCCAGGGACTGGATGTAACTGAATGGCTTCCCCCTCATCAGGATGGACACCTCCACTAAAAACAAGCTCTGTATAGGGGCGCCTGGGTGGCATGGTTGTCGGGCTCTCTGCTCAACAGGGAGTCTGCTTTACTCTTTCCTTCTCCCTCTCCCTCTGTCCTGCCTCCCCAGTAGTGCTCTCTCTCATTCACTCTCAAATTTTAAAACAAACAAGCTAACTAATTAATTAATTAAAAAAACAAGCTGTGTATCTTGGTAGAATTTTAAAAAAACTTGCATCATCATTATTTTTTGAAGCACTCATTTAAAAGGTTCTATAAATTCCCTGAAAAGTCATTTTTTAAACTCACCTTGTTTTCATTATTTTTCCTCCTCAAGCAAGTGTATTAGACAATTAAAGCAAGTTGGATTCAAGTGTTTTCAATGTTTTGATTAAGATTTTATGTTCAGTAGTAAGTGGTATGCAATTTTGGAAGTATGATGCCAATTTTAATTAATTTTCATAGGTTTACTAATTAAAACAATTAAGAGGTGGGGCTTACCATTGAAAAAATAATTGGAGGATCTCTTGAACATTATCCTTGAGATTTCACACAAGCACAAAATGGTGTAAATTTGTTTTAAAAATAGCTAGAAACACGAAAGAAGTAATTATAACATCAAACCAAAGTTGTGTCTGCATTTACCTTTTTTAAAAGTAGGAGATAAAATTTTCCTTGGGCTTCTAGCGGCTGCTTCTGCCTTCCCCTGCGTTCATAGTAGTAACAACAAGGAATAAAACCAAACTATTTTTTCAGTAATACCATGATATGTAAACTTTAAACTTTGGAGATAAATATCAACCAGACAATGTACCGAGAGATGAGAAAATGAAGAAACACTGAGAAAGCCCTGTGGGGTGGTAGGAGAAGTATTTAATGGGAATTAATCACTCCCCTCCCAAAGGAATACAGTCCTTGAAATAAATGGGTTTCCAACTTTTTTTGAAGTCACGGACCTTTAGAGGCAAAATATATTTCCTAAAAACTTAACAAAGGACATAATCTTTCATAGTAGCAGAGTATGACAGGAGTGAACACATACAAAAAAAGGAACAAGATACAGAACACTCAATCAGTTTAACATGTTGATTAAATGTTAGAAATCTGGGGTCACACCTCATTGCCTAAGTTTTAGTCTTTGCTCCACTTTTAAAATAGGGATAATAGAAACTATCCCAAAGGATTGTGGCAAGGATTAAATGAGTTAACATATGTATAACACTTAGAACAACGCTCTATCCAAAATTAAAGTTAGGTATTTTTATAATTACCTTCACTCATATTTAAACTATAAAAAAATTAGTAACTTCCCCAAGATGTTCCAAAGAAATCTCCACTATTGTACTTTACCCAAATGATGTTATACAATCTTGCAGATGCCCCGAGTTTGGGGGAACAATGATTTAAAACCTCAATATATTTATCAGGAGCCTTAAAAATGGTGATACTCTTTGATTTCATAATTTCACCTTAAGGAGTCTAGCTTAAGGAAATGATAAAAATGCAAATAATTATAAATAAAGATATTCACTATGGCATTATTTATAAATAAAAAAATTTCAAAAACCGAAATGTCAGAAAATGGAAGAAATAAGGGATTATTCAAGTAGATGATGGTATATTTATAAGATGAAATGTTTGCAAGCATTAAAAATGGTTATCTTGGGGTGCTTGGGTGGCTCAGTCGGTTAAGTGTCTGCCTTCAGCTCAGGTCATGATCCCAGGGTCCTGGGATCAAAACCCTCATCAGGCTCCCTTGCTCAGCAGTGAGTCTGCTTCTCCCTCTCTCTCTGCCCCTCCCACTGCTTCTCGCTGTCTCTCTCTCAAACAAATAAACAAAATCTTTTTTAAAAAATGGCTATCTTTCATAATGAATGATAAACTGCATGTGAAATGCTGATGGTATAGGAGTAAACAAACTCAGCAAAATATATAACTGTATTTATAGTATGATCTTGACTCCTTAAAAATATTTCGAGAATATACCTTTGAAAAATGTGCTAATCAGTTAACATTATTTCGGAAGGTTAGAACAGGGTCAGCAAACTTGTTCTATAAAGGGATAAATAGTAACCATATTGAGTTTCCCAGGCCCTTTAGTTTCTGTCACAACTACCCACCTCTGCTCTTGCGGTGTAGACAGCAACTAGAGATAACAGTAAACACATGGGTGGGGCTGTGTGCCAATAAAACTTGATTTACAAAACACAGGTGTTTGGCCTGACGGCCATAATTTGCTCACCTCTGGGTTAGATTGACAGATTTTATTTATTTTCTTTTTAAATATTTTTCTGTGTTTTCTAAACTTTCTACAGTGAGAAAAACATAAATTACTTCCATAGTCTAAAAATTAAATCAGTAAGTTATAAAAAAATACCCTTTCTTATGTAAAATAAGAGACACCATAGCTAGTTAGGAAGTGGTTATAATCATTTTCTCTGATTTAAAAATGTATATTAGGTCATGTCAAAAATGACATGCTCAGAAATAAAAGCCTCCAGTAGTTGCATATCACACTTAGAATTAAGTACAGATTATTTTGCCTCTTCTGCAGAACCTAAAAGAGCTCACCTCTGGCTGTATCTCAGAATTCATTTCCTACCACTCTCTCCCTTGATCACTTGCTCTGGGCATGCTTGGATTTGGCAAGGAGCACTGGAATTGAGCTTTCAAGGCAGACTTGCATAAACCATCAGCTTTCACAACTTCTCGTAAAAAGGCTCTGCCTGCAAATCCAAGGGTCCTGGAAACATATTTTTTTAAAAAATGACTCAATCCTCTAAATTCCTTTTAAAAAGTGTAGGTATTTGTATGTACATAAAATACTTTAGTATTTGATTCCGTTTTCTGTATTTTTCATCAGATACCTGTATTTCTTCATTTTATTAAAATTTTTGAGTGTAGTTGATACACAATGTAACGTGTTTCAGGGGTACAACAGAGGAGTAATGTTCAGTACACATGTAGCCCATCTGTCACCATACAATGCTATTACAGTATCATTGACTACATTCCCTGTGCTGTGCCTTTTATTCCCATGACTTCTTCATTCCATAACTTGAAGTCTGTATCTCCCGTTCCTCTTCATTCATTTTGCCCATCCCCCACTCATCTCTTCCCTGGCAATCATTAGTTTATTCTCTGTATTTATAGGTTGGATTCAGCTTTTTGTTTGTTTCTTTTTTATATTCCACAGGAGTGAAATTATATGCTATTTATCTTTCCCAGTCTGACTTATTTCATTTAGCGTTATACCTTCTAGGTCCATCCATGTTGTTGCAAATGGCAAGATTTCATTTTTTTATGGCTGCATAATATTCCATTGTCAGATGGACGATTAGAGCAACAGACAGACAAGTTCATGGAACCAGCAAAACACCAGATAGCCTCACATCTTATTTTTGGATTGGGAAAAGCTAAATTTTTTTTTCTAAGATTTATTTATCTGAGGTGGGGGAGGAGCAGATGAGATAAGGAGGGAGAGAGAATCTTCAGCAGACGTCCCACTGGGCACAGAGCCCGACGTGGGACTGGATCCTATAATCCTGACCTAAGCCAAAACCAAGAGTTGGATACTTAACCGACTGAGCTACCGAGGCACCCTGGAAAAAAGTCACAATTTTATAAACAGCAATAAATAATTATTCTCCTTTTCTCCTCTCTTTTGCATATCTTATTCCACATTATCTACTCTGGATATTGGGCACATCAACACACAATGCATTTATCAATATATTTATCAGACAGTTTTTATTTTTGCCAAGCAGATAAAAAAGGAATGTTTGGTTTTAATTTGTTTCTTTTATTATGAAAGAGTTTAAGCACATTTTTATGTTTAAAAGCCATTTGTGTTTCCTAGTCTGTGACCTGTATTCTTGACCTTTGTTTCTCAATTATCCTTTAGTTACCCTTTTTTTAGTGTGTTGAAGGACTTTTAATAGATAATGGAAATTAGCTTTTGTCCATCACATGTGCTGCTAATAACTTTTCTAGTTTGTATTTTGATTTTATTTATTTATTATTTACTTACTCGATATGCAGAAATTAGAAAAAAAAAACTTTAATGGTAAAATTGGTAAGTCTTTGTTGGAGTCTTCCGAAATTTATGCCATACTTTACAAGGCCATTCCTACTCTAACACTGTAAAACAAAATTACTTTTTTCCCTTAGGTCTTTGCTCCACCTGGGATTTATTTTAGAAAAAGAAGCAATAGAGAGAAAAGTTCCTACACATTCCTCTGCTAATGTAGTCAGGCAAGACTCTCTGTAGAATGACACAACATGATTTCTTTGAGCCATCAGGTATTTACCACTCAAAATGTTGTGAAACCACCCAACAAGAGAACTCTTACATCAACAATGTTAACATGTGATAACACATTTTTAATTAGTCACTTAGATCCGTATTTCTTGAACCCCAGTCATTTGAATACCACCTCTAATTTTTAACATTTTCTCCATTTACTCCTATATTATTTTCTTTATACTTTAACGTTTAATTGCCTCTTTTTATGTAAGCAATTTTATTTTAAAAAGGAAACTATACATCATAATTTAAGAATGAAATTTCTGAAAGCATGCCAAAATAAATTTTCACCTATACATCACCAATGTCTTATTTATCACTTTGGAAAACACTGATCTAGTTAGAGCCAAATATATAGAAGTATGGAGCTCTCCAAAAGAAACTATTGGGATGACTGACAGAAATTTTGAATCTTCCTATTGAAATGTTGGTGCTACTCCTTTTTTTCCCCTTGTATTTGTTACCTCATAGAATCTACTGAAAGTTTAATTTATTTACTTCTGTGACATTATTTGGTGTATTGATATATGACAATAAAACCTAAATTTTTACTGGTCTGATAAACACCCCCCCCACACACACATATTTTTTCTCTAAAACAAAAATAAACAGAAAAGCTCGTTCTGCTTCTATGGATGAAACATTCTCTACAACTATAAAGAAACATATTTCACTGTTCCAGATGAGTTTTAAAACACCTGCCATTATACCAGAAATAAGGAAATAGGATGGTCCAAGAAGAGCTCTAAAGAGTACTCCATTTTGCCTGGTCTTTGAAAATGGATAGCTTCAATATTAATACCAGGTAATACAGTTCTTTGGATAATAATAATAATCCTACTTAGGTTCAACTGGATCCCCAAACATATAGAATAAAATGGTGAAGATAGATTGTTTTGACCATATATTTACATTGTGTATTACTCTTCCTACCGGGGAGTAGATGATGATTTTACAACCTTATATTTAGACAACAGCATTTAAGTAATTAGTGAGATAATCTGAACCAATGTACTACACAGACTTCTGGAGAATAAGGGAGCTGAAGAAGAAATCGGAAGAGAATGTTCTTTTCCATTCAAACCATATGTGCAGCCACTAAATGAAAAGGGAACACTACTGGATTGGTCTATGACATTTAAAGTTAAAGAAAAATGGTCTTTGTTTATGTGGCAACTAATGATGTAAAAACAAAAATCCCTTAGATACCTAATAGTACATATTCAGGACATACTGCTGTTTCGTGTTACTGCCTCATCAATAATGAAAACAATGATAGCTAGTATCTAGCAAGCGCTATGCTTACTATGGACTAGGTGTTTTAGAAATCCCATCCCGTTGAAAACTCTCGATACTATTTCTCCCATATAAGAGACGAGAAAGTGGAGTCTCTGAGGAGTCTTGCCCAAGTCACGCAATTAGAAAACCAGAGAACTGCAACTAAAACTCAGGCCCTAAAAAAATCTTAAACCACACCCCTCCCCCAATCAGTGCAGCTCTTTCCACCTCCAGAGACTAACCATCTTCTTTGTCTTGGAGGGTAAACCACAGCTGAATAAAGCACCGGAATCGTCTCATGCAGCCTCTCTCCTGGCTATCGGGAGAACAATTCAAGGAGTAGGGTTCTGGCTTTCATTAAATAAGGACGATAATGACAAATGGAGTAACTGTTCAAAAAACTGCAGGAGTCACATAAAACCAGTATCTCAAAACAAAAAGTTTTAGATTTTTGCAATTGTCTGTCATTCATGCCATAAGTATTTATTCAGCATTCGTGGGGGTGCAGATCTCTATATTAGCTTCCTACAACCCCCGAATTTGGTTCAAATAATTCGTGCAGTTTGAGCTTAGAAGAAACAAACAACATTTGTAGGACTCCATTTCATAAATCCTCCTGCAGGGCATTGACTGACAGCTCACTACATTTCTTATAGCGCATTTCACATCCCTGGGGTGTGCAAAACACTTGCACTAATGTAAAATATGAGAATATCAAATGAAGTGTTTATGCAGGTTTTTTTCTACAGCTGCTCCCTAGGAATACTTTCTCTGTAGAAATGTTGCCAGAATTCCCAAAAATTAAACAGAAATATCCTTTTCATTAGAGTCAGCAGTGAGAAAATTTTGTTAGCTTTTCTCTTAGGGCCATGATGTCATATCCTAAAGGTAATTCTCAGATAATTTTAGGAAATATGTTATCAGGTACTGTAACAGAGTAGCCAGTCAAAATGAGTTTTAAAAAATAAACAAAGTACTGGGGCGCCTGGGTGGCTCAGTGGATTAAGCCGCTGCCTTCAGCTCAGGTCATGATCTCAGGGTCCTGGGATCGAGCCCCTCATCGGGCTCTCTGCTCCGTGGGGAGCCTGCTTCCTCCTCTCTCTCTGCCTGCCTCTCTGCCTACTTGTGATCTCTCTCTGTCAAATAAATAAATAAAATCTTTAAAAAAAAATAAAATAAAATAAACAAAGTACTGTATAATATACAGAGAACAAACAGCCTTAAGAAATAGATGTAGATTCTAGACTCTGATCTACCACTTCTTAGCTAATTGTATCAAATAAAAAAGTCTCTGAAAAACAATGTCCTCATTTGTGAAATAGGGATATTATCTATCTCAGGGGACAGTTATATGGATTAAGTGAAATAATGACCACACATCAAGCACATAGCAAACTCTCCGGCACTTAGAAGTTATTCAACAAATATTAGTTCCTTTCCCCTTTTCATCCCCAAATATTTCCACTATATTAACTACTTACCTATTTACTTAATTTCTAATTGACAAACATAAGCTACAAGGGAAAACACAGTTTTAAAGAGATCAAGATCAAGGTGGCCAGATATTTCTTATGGCAAAGCACTTTGCACCATGGGTACATTTGATAGATGGTCAAAGTTTCTTTGGAGAACACATTAAAATGTCATGTAATCTAGTTTGCAGAAAAATAAAAGATACTTAATAGTACCTCCATTTTATGATTTTATTTTTTAAAAATATTTTATTTATTGGGGCGCCTGGGTGGCTCAGTGGGTTAAAGCCTCTGCCTTCGGCTCAGGTCGTGATCCCAGGTTCCTGGGATCCAGCCCTGCATCGGGCTCTCTGCTCAGCCCGAGGCCTGCTTCCCTTCCTCTCTCTCTGCCTGCCTCTCCACCTACTTAAAAAAAAAAGGAAAAAAAAAAAAAAAAAAGAATCTTCCAACTGTAATAGTCTGGATTTGTTTCCTTTGCCACAGGCTGTACTTTTCTAATAATAAATATCTGGAAGAGAACTATAGAAAACCAAATCAAATTCTGGGATTGTTTTTGTGCACGGTACAGATACCCACATTTTTAAGGAACTATTCCAAGGGTAGAACAATCTTCTCAAAATTTACTTCCAAGATCTTTGGATTTGTAGGTAGAGTCCCTATGTGAGAAAGAGGTGGTGGTACCACTATCTGTTATGTCATACGCGGCTCCAGGGTTGTGGGCTAGAAAGGTGAATAAGACATAACCCTGCCTGGAATGAATGAGGTACTTGTACTGGCACTATCAACTATTTGATTTCCTGAAATATTCTGCTGGATAATATGGTTATATCTGTACTATTTGGAAAATGACCCACTCGTAGGTTCCAAGTATTCCTTAACAGCAACTGCCAGTCAGTGTCAAATCTGGCTTGAACACACTATAATTTCAATTAAGTGGCATACCATTTAAATATGCACATAAATAAATTGCATAGAAAAATTATGGAAGGAGAGCCGAATGATCTAACAATAATGCATGTCAAACTTAGAGTAAACACATATCATGACAAATTTCCCTGACATTATTCTCTCTGGTGAAAATATATACAGTAATATTTCTATTAAGGATGCTTTTAACAATAAACTTTGATGTCAGAAGCCTGGATGTGCAAAGGAGAAGGAGAAATAGAGATAATTTTGGGGAGGCTCTTGTCTCTGCACACTTTAATGGGGCACTAGAGTCAAGTGTTAGGTGTACATCACTGTGGACTGTGGTCTTCAGGACTACATGGGAGATTCTGTCCACTCTTAAGCAGCCAAAGGGCAGGGAACATTTTTGCCAGTCTTGGGCCACTCAAATCTATAGACTGTGTTCTGCCTTTCAGTGAGGCATCTGTTCTGGTTTGCCTTGGACAAGTTTATGACATGAGTTGGTGTCCTCTTTTTTTCCTGTAGTGGCTGCCATGAACCCAGATCTGAGGACATGAGATCTGGTCTAATCTCCCTCCCAGTTAAGTTTGCCCAAGTCCATTCAAGCGTGTGACTGTGGACATGTGACAATCTCTTTGTGCCTCAGTGTCCTGAGCTGTAAATTCGGGAAGAAAATAGAACATACCTTAAAAGATGGTTGTGAGGATTAATGTTACCTGCCATGAATTGACTGTATGGTGGAACAGACCTGGATTCAAATATTGTTTTTGCTACATCCTACCCCCGTGACCTTGGGCAAAACATCAACTCCCTGAGGTATAGTTTCTGTATATGGAAAGTTTCTGTAAATGAGAAGTTCATCCACCTTCCAGGTTGGATGTGAGGAAGAAAAATAATTTCTGAAAATTACCTAGACCATGATAAGTATTTATAAATGGTAGTTATTTTAAATTAAGCCCTCATTTGTGTGTCTACTATGCTTGAGGTCCCGTGATGGCTGTTCTAGGGAGCAGTGGATTCACAGTGAGGCTGGTGAATATCTTGAATTATGAGGAAGGATATTATATCACTGTTTAGCCATTGCTTTCTCATTTTATTATCTTGTGGTACAAACAGCTGTCACAAATATATAATATCCCTAAACTGGTTTAAGGATAAGGTAGTTAATTTTCTCTAAGCATTTATTAGTTTTAACAGTTATCAAATGGTTTATTCTGATACTGAATCCATCTGTTATAAGTGGGCATGAAAATTATTTTCTTCCAAATCACTTTTCATCTGAGTTATATGTAAAATATATTTTGGACTTTTCCACTGGTAGACATAGTATAGGCGTAAATATAGTCATAGAGATCCACTTCTCTGACCAGTCAACCAGCCAGCCAGCCACCTATCTATCCATACCTGTCTATTTACCCAAATTTCACCAGCTTTAAATACAGTGCCATAGGTCCTAACATGTTCTGCAAAATAGACTCTGTGAAAATAATGCCCTCTACAAGACTAGTAATACATTTTACCAGTTCTTTTCCCATAAATTTTTCTGTAAATTCAAAATAATATGAGGACATCCATATGGAATTCTATGAGATTTAAATTTACGAAGCAGTTACAGGCTGATAAAACTAGAAGGGAACTAGTGCAGTCATCCGGAGGAGGAAGAAGGGAATGCAGTCTTTACGCAAATGGAAAATAAAAATCACAGTTACATACGGCTTAAGTTTTCTGAAAGGACAGGAAACTGCCATGCAGAAATAAACACACGGTACAGAGACTGGGGGTGCACAGTTAGCACTGATTGTCATTGCCAGAAGTGACAGAGGTACCTTTGTCACATAACAAAATTTTACTCGGATGTTGCTCACTATTTGATAATGTTGCCTCTGAACTTTAGGGTCAATAATAGAAATTTTTAAGATTTATTTTAAGTATAAAATTCCATCAAAATACCATGAAATTATATCATATAAAAATCAACAACAAATAGCACATTGGGGGAAAGAGCAATATTTAAGATATTTTTCCCTGACCTCAAGTAATGGCTTCTATTTTATCATATTTTTGTAGTTTCCTTGATACAAGAGTGAGATCAGGAGAAAACCCTTATTTAAGAACACATGGTCACTGGACAGTATTTTTCTCTTTAGATAAGATAAGGTTCCTGACTTTTGAAAGATTATTTTGACAGTCATCTTGCTGTTCTCATATAAATCTTATTTTCAACCTGAAATGAGGCCAATTCCATATGGAGACCTCGGTTACAAATTATCCATGTCCAAAATCACTATACTGAGAAAATGAAGTTCAAACTAGTGTTACTGAATTATGGTATGAATAAAGTCATTGAAAGGCTTTCCTCTTCAGGTTTCGATTCTCTTAAAGCCTGGTTTACCCAACTGTTCTGTTCATGGACAATCTGGTATGATATAAAAGCTAAAGGCACAAGGTTGTTTTTAATTTTTAGCTGTTACTGCTTTTATCTTTATAGGAAAGCAGAGTCAAGAAGCAAAACAGATAAAACTGTGTGTGTTACAGATAAAAACATAGATCAAAATATACTCTTTGTAGAGGAAAAAAGTATACTTTTAAAAATTGTATTCAGTTAGCCAACATATAGTATATCATTAGTTTTTGATGTAGTGTTCAACAACTCATCAGTTGCTTATTATAACATCCAGTGTTCATCAGAACATCTGCCCTCCTTGATACCCATCACCTGGCTACCCCATTCCCCCACCCCACTCCTTTCTGTAACCCTCGGTTTGTTTCCTAGAGTCAAGATCTCTCATGGTTTGTCTCCCTCTCTGATTTTTTCCCGTTCAGTTTTCCCTCCCTTCCCCTATGGTCCTCCATGTTATTCCTTATGTTCCACATATGAGTGAAATCATATGATAATTGTCTTAAAACCAAACGCAGCAAAATATTTTTCAATAATCTATTTGAGGGGCGCCTGGGTGGCTCAGTGGGTTAAGCCACTGCCTTCGGCTCAGGTCATGATCTCAGGGTCCTGGGATCGAGTCCCACATCGGGCTCTCTGCTCAGCAGGGAGCCTGCTTTCCTCTCTCTCTCTCTCTCTCTCTCTGCCTGCCTCTCTGTCTACTTGTGATCTCTCTGTCAAATAAATAAATAAAATCTTTAAAAAAAATCTATTTGAATCAGTAAATAAATAAATCTATCAACTTCCTATAAAAAAGCACTTACAGTGTGAAAAGCAGTGTGCTAGTTGTTGTAAAGGGAAACAAAGATGCATACATTTCAAAAACCATGGGGAATTAGAATCTAATGGACACTCTGGACAAATGAGTAATATTCGGAACCTTCCCATTGTAAAAATTCAGTTTCCATAGTAGCTTTTTCTTTTTAGCTTGGCTCACAGCATACACATTTTATTTGTGCACGTAGAATGAAGTAATCATCTTAACTGGCAATTTTTCAAATTCTTTGTTCATTTTCTATTCCTATTTGCTAAATAATCCTTCCCTTCCTCATTAACTAGTTATATTCTACATTATTTGCATATATTAAATACTTATATATGATATAAACTAAAGGGAGGAGAAATTAAGAAATAGGTATGTATATGTTTGTATATATACACAATATATTTATATATAATATTTGAGCCATTCTATCCTAATGTATTATTCCAACACTTCCCTTTCTACTACTGTAGTATGTTTTTAAAAATGGTGGGATTGCCTTACTTTGAATACATTTCTCTTTCAAATGTTTCTTTACATTTTGCTTGTTTAGTCCTTCAGTGCATTTTATAAATTATTATTTTTTTATTTATTTGGGGTAGTGGTGTAGGGGAGAGTGGCAGAGGGAGAGGGAGAATTCCAAACAGCCTTGGGCTGAGCAAGAAGCCCAGTGCAGGGCTGCATCCCATGACCCCAGATCATGACCTGAGCAAAAACCAAGAGTCAAATGCTCAACTGACTGAGCCACCCCTTCAGTGCATTTTAGGATCCACTTCCTTCCCCCGATTTGTTTAGGATATTTATTGTAATAGCATTACATTATTTGGCCAAAATTAGTGTTTTTATAGTGTTTGGTTTCCCTGATCATTAATGTTATAATTGTACATTATTAGAGTCTTTTAACATATTTTTAACAACATTTAAAATTTTTCTGCATACAAGTCATGTACTTTCCTTGTGAAGGTTTTCATAAAACTACCTAGAGATTTAAAAGTATATATTTTTTCTTTTACAACTAGAACTCCTCTAAAAATCCTATTTTCCATAATTTCCAGGTAGGCTATGAATTTCCTAAATTCAAGGTATACTGCATTTTATTTTTTCTGGCCTTTCTAAGCTTCAACTACATCTGCAAAAACATAAACTGTGTCTTCCAATATTTATAATTCTTATTTCTGTTAAAAGATTAATCACAGTTAAGAAAGTGATATTATGGTGGCGGTCTTATTAAGGTCCATATTTCAACAGAAACAAATATTTTTAACTCTTGTTGCAGATGTGAGGCTAAATTCCTTTCTGCATCTCAAGCCCACAGAACTGGATTGAGCTGAGTTCCAGTTTTACTTTCTTCTGTAAGCTATCAGACTTGTTTTGTTCCTCTTAATACCTTGTTTTGTTCCTGTCTTTTGACAAAACAGGGCAGACAACATTGTTTGTCTTCTTTACTACAAATAATGTTTAATCCACAGTAAAGAATCTATTTTTTCTTTCTTTTACAAAAAATTCATTGCTCAAAACTATTCAGGACTTCGAGAATAAAACCATTTCTAACTTCCTTAAGGAAATTGTTTTTTCTGAATTTTTCATTGTTTTCACCTCAAATTTTGTGTTGATTTTCCAAAATCATAATATGTAGCAAATCCCTTGGGGAAAAAA
Organism: Meles meles; assembly: GCF_922984935.1. Lineage (NCBI taxonomy): Eukaryota > Metazoa > Chordata > Mammalia > Carnivora > Mustelidae > Meles > Meles meles. The sequence goes on from NC_060069.1 coordinate 57,506,633, forward strand.
ATCATTTTTGTAATGAACTAACTTCAGTTTTGTTTTGTTTTTTCTGATAGTTTATACTTGATCATAACAATTTTCCTTTGGTGCCTACTAAGAAATGAATACTATGGTCATGCTGAAGAAATACAAGTAATGTTCCCAGGCTGTAAACATACAAGATGGGGAACTATGGAATTTGGAGTCACCAGGATTTATCAAGCAGGTCTTTGAAGAAGGAGTAGCTTTTAAGAAGGAAGATGAAGGGGTTTAAAGTATTGACATACAAGGAAAGAGGGAAATCTGAAAGCCCAGATGTAGGCCACTGGTTAGTGCTGTCCTAGTAAAGAAATGCAGGTGATCCTTGAAAGCTTAAGAACACACCTCCCTTCACTCTGTCCCCACCTCTACTACTTTTAATGATAAATATTTTAGTTTTATTTTTACTCCAGATAAAGTTATTTAAAATGTTATAATTTTGGTAGAAGTCTTCTATTGTCTCTTACTTTAAGATTACAACTAGAAAAAGGAAGAAAATAAATAATAAATTAGTGACATATTCAGAATCTGAATTTACTCTAAAATGAAGGGTTCACAGATCACATAATGTCTTATATTTAAGCATCAACCTTTCTTGTTTAAGAACTTGTATGAACTGATTGGATAACAGAGTAAAATAAACATGCAATTTGTTAGACACCATGGATTTATAAAATCATAGGATTAAGTCTTTAACCTTTATTCATAAAGGATTAGTTGGAATAAATTTTTAAATTTATTTTAAGGAGGTATTTTCAGAATTAAATAGTTTACAATGGCCCAAACTAAAGGGATTCACCTTAGGTTCAATTTAGGAGCAGTTTCTATCATTTACCCATGACAATTCATTTCTAAACAATGTATATTCTTTCATTCTTCAGTTAGTTAAAGAAAAGATCTAACATGTACATCTATGAATCTTCAATTGCATCATAATGTATTCATCATATATTTAAATTAGGAAGAACAAATAATATATCCAAATAGAGTTCTCACTTTGGGAGGTACAGAGAAATTAGGAAATTAATGTAGAGGTTGGTTGGGCACCTGGGTGGCTCAGTAGGTTAAGCCTCTGCCTTCAGCTCAGGACATGATCTCAGGGTCCTGGAATGGAGCCCCACATTGAGCTCTCTGCTCAGCGGGGAGCCTGCTTCCCCCTCTCTCTCTGCCTGCCTCTCTTCCTGCTTATGATTTCTCTCTGTCAAATAAATAAACAAAATCTTTTTAAAAATGTAGAGGTTGATTAGTGAAAGATACCCTATTCACCTGAACGACTTTACCTGGTGAGCAGTTTACACACAGTAACTATTTTATAGACTGGGAAAACCTTACCACTTGTTTATTCTCTCTTATATGTTGTTCAAAACCCCTTTCAAAATAGTGTAATAACTTGTAGGCATAGAGATGGGACCATAATAATCCAGATAAGCAATTAAAAAAATGAATTCAGAATTTTATAGCATGCGAAAAGGCCAAGTTTTAACTTTTATAGTACAACAAGGAGAACTAAGAATCAAAGGAATAAAAAAAATACAGTCAACATTTTTATCCCATTTTAATTCCTTTTCCAGAATTATCAAGGGACTATTTCATTGATAGAAGGAGCGTATAACCTTAAATTAATGCTTGTAAAAGTCTGGTCTGCAGTTCCTTGAGGTCCCTGAGACCCTTTTAGGCAGTTCATGAAGTCAAAACCATTTTTACGATAACAGTATGTTACTTGCTTTTTCACTGTATTGGTATTGTGCATCAAATGCACACAAACAATAATGTGTAAGCTGCTGGTGACTTAAGGCTGTGCAGCACTAAATTATATCAGTAGTCATTATATTCTTCCTTTCCATCCACTTACACTATATGGAAAAAAGAGCCAGTTTCACTTAAGAATTTCCTTGATTAAACAATAAAAATTATTAACTGTAATAAATCTTGAGTATAATAAATCTGTAATCTGTAATAAATCTTAAGTCCTTGAGTATATGTCTTTTTAAATATTCTGTAAAACAAAAACAAAAATGGGAAATATACACAAGCACTCTGCTGTGTACTGAAGTAGGGTGGTTGTCTCAACAAAAGCACTACAGTAGTCCCCCTTGTCTGGGGTTTGCCTTCCATGGTTTCAGTTACCTATGGTCAACCATAAGAGGCAGATGATCCTCTTTTAATATGTCAGAAGGTTTTTCCTGTCTTTGGCAAAGATTGTATTTTTTTGAACACTGTCCATGCTTGGTGTTATGATTTAAAGTTATTTTTGTGCTGAATTCTTTTAATCAATAAGCCCAGCAGAAGGATTAGCACCTTCTGACATATTGATTTAAGCTTCAGTGTAATTGAAGGAAAGGGTTAAGACATTGAATAACCTGTCTTTTGACACAAGTCAATAAATAAGTATTCCAGCGTAATCAAGGAGAAGGGAATTAGCTGTCATTGGGAACAGACTGTTACAGGAGATACTATGCAGTTACTTGGAATAATCTCTAATCCTCTGAACAAATCTAACAGGTAAGTATAATTATTTCCACCTTATAGGTGAGGAAGCTGAATCTCTCAGAACTGTAACTTTCCTAAGACAGTGAGGGAAAAGAAATAAAGAATTATGCTTTCTTTGACTGACAAAGGAGGACTGACAAAGGAAATTTGAGAGCAAATTTCAAATATAACAGATAAGGAATTTTACAAGGGTGGAAAGTCATGATGTTCGTTTTTTCTCTATTAACTGTAAGGCTAGAAAGAAAATGGTGGGTTTAACGTGCCATATAGAATAAATAATGGGAAACATTCTTGTTTGAACGTTAAAACACTAAAGCTGCACCTATCAAATTCCAACACAACTGCCAGTTAAGTACACTCAACGGAAAAAGTCAAACTGTTAATTTGATATAATGTAGACAAAATAATCACTTAATAAAGCAATAATTTCATTTTCCACTTTGGATTGTTCTTCATTCCATAGAGTTACAACCTAGAAAAATAAATGTACTAATATATGTGCTAACAACACTTGGGTTCTAAGAATTAGTTTAAACCTAACTTCATTTATTTTCTTCTTACAGCCTTCAAAAGAAGAAATTATGAGAATGAATTAGGTGGAAGTGAAAGTTTAATCCCGTAAGATGCCATTTTTTTTATAATCCTAGGATTATTCAGTATATTCGAGGTTCAGAAAGTTTATCATAAACCTGAATAATCATAAATCAGAACTCCAAGAAGTAGTTAGAAAGCTGGAATCAATTCTCTTTCTACATTCAAGACATAGTCTTATAAATGTAAATATTTAGCTTAAGTCATTGAATAGCAAATGTTTAAAACAGTATTTGTGAGATATGCCACCATATTTCCCTTTTTCTGCATTTTTAAATTTTTATCAAAATATGAAACAAAAATCTAACCTTTTTAGCTTAAAGAAGTGGTGAAAGTAACAAAAGAGTAACTTGAGGTACAATTTTTCAATGATTTCTTTTTGGCATTAAGGAAATTACACAGCTGTTCTAAATGCCTTTAAAAAAAAAATCAACGCATTCATTGATTTACTTCTCTAACAAGCCTTCAGACAGAAACATAACGGAAAATATATCCAGAATTTCCCACATTTGAAGTGTAATGGATGTAGCTTGAAAGAAGAAAGAGCTAACAGAAATAATTTTAATTCTCTAATTCGGGTCATAAGACTCAATTCTCTTCATATCTCACACCAGAGCCTCTGTTGCACCTTAGCAGAAGAGCCAAAGAGTGGTATTTACATGTTCTGAGTTAAAACATCATCGATTTTATACACTTCAAGTGAGCATGGACTTGTAAAAGTCCTTGATTTATATAACCTATATTAGCCAATAATTTAAGATTTTTGTCTTCAAAATGCTGCTTAATAGTCAACCTAATTTTATATGTTGAAATACATAATGGGCAAGTGCATGTTATAATTTTAAAATAGTTTTATGACTTGGGGTGCCTGGGTGGCTCAGTTGGGTTAAGCAGCCCCTTCGCTCAGGTTGTGATCCCAGGATCCTCAGACTGAGCCCCACAGTGGGCTTCCTGCTCAGCGGGGAATTTGCTCTCTCTCTCCCTCTGCATCTCCACCAGACTCATGCTTTCTGTCTCTCAAATAAATAAATAAAATCTTCTTAAAAATAGGAAAAAAATAGTTTGAGACTTAATTGATAATTTTTTCTTTTTGTGAATTTTTTAGTCTGAAATTTTCTTTCTCTGAAAATTTTAGTCTGACTGAAAACTCAACACTAATATTTATTCTAACTTTTCCAGACCACCAATTTTGGTGTTACTATGAAATATGTTATAAGACTTTGGTTCTGGCTTTATATTTAGCTTCTTTTATTTAGTTGGCTTAAATGACTACATTAGTTGTTAACAATGAAACTTAATTCATATCGGGTGAGCTAGGGACTACATCTGGGACCTGTTATGACCTGATGCTGCATGGGTTTATTTCAAGGAAAGGAAAAGCATTTTAGTCCCAGCTCTGATTCAGAGATGATTCTGAATTCAGTTATTCTGCAGTATTTGGACCTTGTCCATGTATCAGTTATTACAAATCTTCCTCCCACATCTCGCTTTCCCAATTGGAAATAAGCAAAATGTGTTTTTATCAGTTTCTAAGTATTTAAATTTGCATATGGCACTCAAAAGCATTTTGCTTTGCATTTGCAAACTTCAGCTTCATTAAAAAATTTTTTTTTCAAATCATGTGTCTTCTTGTGAAGAATTAGACGGAGAACATTTTGTTGTTAATAGTCATTTAAATTATTTGCTGGCTTTTTTTTTTTTTTTTTTTTTTTCAGTTCCCTGGAAAACACTGAGGGTGTTCTCACAATTTGTCTGGCTTGCCTTTGGAAAATCATGCTGGAATGTGAATCCAAAGCATCAAAATTTGTGAAAGCAGAGTGTTATCCCAAAAGTGTCAAGCCGCCAAATGGTACCAGTTTCAACAGTGATGCCAGAGTGTTTTTCAGAAAGACAGTTTTTATTTAAATCCCTGCTTTTCATCTAGCATCTATAGTTGGTCTATTTGTCCCAAAGACAAAGGACCAGCAGCACCTGAAACTTTTATCTTTCACTTCCTTTGGAAAGTCACTTGACATTCTGCTGCAATATTTTAATTTTATTGTATTACTTATTTACTTTATTAAATCTCTTATTGATCAGACATCGTTGAAGAAAGATCCATCTTTTTGTAAAATATTATGTATATTTTAGACAAATAATATAATACCTTTTAAATTTATGTATAAACATGCATCTAAAGGTCAAAGACTAGCTTTAGGTTGATTATTTTTTGTCATTTGTTTGCTCCTCCATATATATATTTATCAAGCATATACAAGGTAGTTGCCAGATTTTAGGAAGGAGTATAAAAAGGAATCAAACATAAATATAATCTCATTTCCCTCCATAAAAATTTTTGAAAAACTGAAAAATATAATATTAAATAGATAGCTAAATAAGAGAGGGAGGGAGAAAGAAGGGAGGATGGGTGGAGGGAAAGAGAGGAGCAGGAGAGAGAATATGAGGGATAAAAACAAATGTGGCAAAATCCCAAAAATTGGTGAGTTCTGGATAATGAATATAAAGGAGTTCTTTGCACTATTCTTATAACCTTTCTGTACATTAGATATTATTTTAAAATAAAAGATTTTGAGTGTCTGTTCTGGAAAAAAAAATAGATGAAACGTCTTAGGGACTGAGGTTTGGGATGTCTAGAGTTCTCCTCAGTGATAGGAATCACAGCTCAAATTTCATTTATCTCCCTACTATTTCTAGAATAATTCTTTGAACTTGGGAGACATTTAATAAATATATAAACAAAAAGTGCTTGTTTTTTTCTTTGGAATCTCAATTTTCAGGCCAAATTTCTTCAGGTTAAGCCATAAGACTATTGCAAACTGCACATACAATGCACAAAAGAACACATGCAAGAGACAACTTTGTACATGACTGTGTGTGAGCCTCAACCACCGGAAGGCAGTGGATTTTGATGAATCTCTTGGTCTCTTTTGCTGTCTACTATTAATTTAAAACGATCCTGATTCTCAAGCTGCAGGCAAGTTGAAGCCGGAGTTTTATCTTTCTCATCTTTATACACCCAGGGAGACCCTTACGTGTAGTAAGTCATCAATTCCTGTTTGTTGGTGTATAAATGAAGAAATACAAATGGAAACATTTTTGGACCAAACGTCTTCAAATTGATTTCTCTTATTTTCTTCCTCACACCAAGGCTCCACTGATCTTCACGAGGCCCAGTTAGCCCAGAGTATAAAATTTGACACATTTGATTCTTTACAACAGCCTTTCTAATTAGAACTGTAATGTTCAAACTATATCTAGGAAAAGGTGTACAAGGATTTGTCCAAAGAAAAGTAGATTTCAAAGCTGGAGAATATTAATGGTCAGCTAATATATTTAGCCTATGCTTAAATAATACCTTTTATTGTGCTTCCCTAAAATCAAAAGCCCTATATTATGTATATGTTTTTCAAATGACATTTGAATAAAAATGTAAAAGGCATCTAAAGAGATGAAGGGCACTTCTAGACTTAGAGAGAGCTCTCAGGTTTGATAATAACACTTTGAGTAATCTAAATTCATACCTATTATCACTTAAGTGAGCACTGATGCTGCCACTGGATCTTATACAAATATTCAGATTTTTGTTTTCCTCGTCATTCTGAAGGTTATCTCCCTGGTCCCTCTGAAAAATCAGGTGACAACTATTTCCCATGATGCTTTAAGGGCTGTCAAACTGTCCATCAAGCTGTCACCTGACCAATCGTTCCCATGGTTCTTTTAGACTTCCAGTATGATAAATTGAAAGGCACTATTATCTGTCTGTTGTGAAGAGGAACTGTTTGGGCTTTGATAAGATATCACTACTCCCAGGTGAGAGGCGGCTGACAGCACATCAAGGCAAAACAACACATAGCAACACTGAACAGGGGAGCACAGGTTTACAAACATCTGTTGTCATTATTTATTACTTCTCTTTGGGCTTAAGTTTCTGACTCATCCTCAGATAATTCAAGAACAGATATTTTGCTTTCTAGCTTGCAAATAACAATTGCTGCTCTTTTCATCTTGGGAGAAAAATTTTAAAATTGAAAACACATCTGCCTACCTTTTGGATTCACAGCACACAAGTGTTCCACCTTGTAACCAACGAGTTCTGTGTTCCTGCTGATGTCATCATTTACCTTTTTTAAAAAAGTATTTGAGAATAGCTATTTTTAACTATAATAAATAGTTGGACTTGGGGGACTAAATAATAAAATTAATTACCTAGGTCTTTGAGGTCATTATTAATGTACTAATATGCAAATAATATGAACTAGATTAATTGTCAGCACATATTAGTTAATTTATATTTTAGTATTGATGATAAGGTAAGTCCAACATTTCATGAGAAATAAGGTTTGTGATTTATTATTACCAGCTTCACCTTTTGATTTTTCTGAATGATGCTAACATAAATCTAAAAGCTTGAATTTATACACAAGAGACACGAATAGAGGGAAAGGCATTGCCCTCAATGGATCAACTCCATCATCAGAATTGGAATAAGGAATAAAATAATAAAAAAAAATAAAAAAAAAGAATTGGAATAAGGAAAACTGTAAAGGCACGGGGAGGTTGTGAGGTAAAGGCTTTCTGAAGAAATCTTTCCGGGAAGTGGGAATAGTTTATTAGAGCTACAGAAACAATTTTACATTTAGGATTTAATCTTTGGGCTTAAATATCCAAAAATATGCCAACAGAAACTTCTTAAAAGGTACTAAAAGCTAGATAATTGAATCTTTACTACATGTAAATGTAATTTTGTTCTTTGAAAGTTACTCTCTTTTTCGTGATTTTTCCTTTTTCTTTTCTTTCCCTGTTACTTAAATGACATGTGATGACAGATGCCCTCATATACTATCATTACATGAATACCTGAACAGACCCTTTGGAGATCACTCAGGGAAGATAATCTGTTGTTATTTATTGTGGAATAAAAGTACTGTAGTTGGTTGCTAACATCACCACCTTGTGTACAAATATTTTTTTGCATGCAGTTTCCTAATGTCATTAAGCAGTATTGTAATGTCATTATACAGTAATGTAGCACTTCGATTAGAGACAACATTTAAATAATTTTGTAATTCAAAATCTGAAAAAAAAATAAACTATGGTTTATTTTTAGTCCTTTGTAATTATTTAACCACCTAGCACTCTTCTTCGTTCATATAAGAAGCAAAAAGGCCCCACAGTCCTCAAGAACTGAGAATTTGTCAGAACAGTCTCTAAAACAATGGCCAGGAATTCAGAGTAAAAAAGAAAACAAAGAATTAAATTTCCTGAATCTTCATAATAATAATAACAGTACATGCATCCAGTGCCTATAGTATCTATTGTTGAAACTAATTTCAACAATTTTCTCCCTAAGCGTTTTTAGCTCAACCAATAGGCTAAAATTGGAAATGATTACTTACTTGAAAGTATCATTTTGGTCTCTATCCAAAGAGGAGGGGAACCTCTTGATGAGGTTCTGAATATCAAAATTCTTTTTCTAGTGGCTCCTGGCATGTCAGAATCCCATAACAAATTTTTAAATTTTCAACAGTCCTTGCAGATTAATGAAGTTAAGTTGACTGGATTCCATTACTTTTCCAAAAGGACATACCTTGTGGTCTAATGAAGGAGGCAGTGGCTAGAGAGAAAAGACCAGAATATTCAATAAATCCAGTGTAGGTCTCAAAAGAGGCAAACAAGCAAGCTTCCTGTTAGTCTCTCTCTCACAATAAGACTTCTAACAGATTTCTAGGAGAAAACTATTTCACATTTGGATTTGAGTGTTACTTCTTTCATAATTTCTTAATCCCTCTTTCTCTAAGTGACATTTTATTATAATTTCTTACTTCACGTAACAGCTAAATAAGAGTTGTTATAAGTCGTTGAAAATAGCATCCAGTGCTTTTTTCAACTCTGGAGTTTTCCTCTATGGTTTGATTATATGGTAAAAACTTTAAAATGCTGGGGTGCATGGGTGACTCAGTCTGTTAAGCGTCTGTCTTCGGCTCAGGTCATGATTTCAGGGTCCTGGGATCATGTGGATCTCCCTGCTCAGTGAGGAGTCTTCTCCCTCTGCCTCTCTGCAACCCCCTAACTCCTGCTTCCACCGGTGTGCCCACACACTGTCTCTCTCAAAGAAGTAAAATCTTAAAAAAAAAAAAAAAAACTTTTAAAACTGAACATAGTAAGAAAAAATACTCAAAAGCAAGCAAACAAACAAAAAAACCCGAAGAAACAAAGAAAACATGTTCCTAAAGATTCAAGGCAAAAATATAATAATCTAAATTTGTGTGTGTGTGTGTTCCTTTCTGTCTGTGAGGAACTTGGGTATTTTCAAGTGGAACTTTACTTGACTAGTGCAAGAAATTCTACCATATTAACTAATGATTAGTTTTCTTCTAATTTTGACTTTAATAGGCTCTTCTAACAAGAAACTAAGAAAAACTTGAAAAGGTAGGTAGCTTCGACCAGATGAAATTGGAGATATTTTTATAATGATAATTTTTCTGATTCATTTAGCTGCAAAATCACAATGTAAGGCTAGATTTCGGTTCCTCTTATTATAAAAACTTCTCATCAAATCTTTTAGATTTGGTTTTTTGACTAATGATACATGAGGGGGCTATTAAAAGGAGATGGATTAGCTCAAGATGATTTTTCATGATTTTTTTTCTAGACTAAAATCGTATTAACACGATATTCATTGACACTTTCATAGTTTCCAAAGTCTGAAAATGACCTCTTTAGTGTCAACAGCTACACTATGAAGTAGGTAGGGAAGGTACCGAAGTTCATAGACAGCAAACAGAGGATCGGAGGCACAACAGAGAAATGCTCACGATCATATAGATGTTAGTCACAGAGCCAGCAAAGAACTCAGGTTTTCTGATTCTTAGCTCAAAGTTATATCCTCTACCCTCATACTGCTCTTGTCTTGTCCTCGAAGATACATTAAAAATGTAGATATTAGAGGTTAAGGCCATTATGGTAGGTGTTTCCCCATATTTGGTTGAAGTTTCTCCATATAGAATTCTAATGTTGGAAAGTCACCTGGTACTATGCTGTTAAACGTGAAGTAGGGTTCCTGCTTACAACTCCTTATGTTTTTAGAATCAAACAGGCATTATTGGTAGGATGTTTCATTTAGCTCTGACAAGCCAGTGTGTGTGTGTGTGTACATTTATATGCATGGAAAATATGTAGAACTTGTGAGATAGGTAATGATTTTAAAAAACGTAAAATAAATTTTTTGAAAGTGTTCCTAAAAAGAATAAAAATCCATAGAAACTTTCTGATTTTATTGAATTTTAAACAAATGTTTTAAGGATTTGATGTTTAAAAGAGGCCTATCACTAATGATCCTTAAAAGGAGGAAATGAACTTGCAAAAGCTTCAGATGTTTGGATGTTTTCCTTTTATGTTGTATCTACTTAGGTCAAGCAATGTGATTTGAATGAAACTGAATTGAACAAAACTCTAATGTAAAACCGAAATTCATTAAACTGTTCACCTTTTTTGACTGGTTACTTGTATATGTAAAAAGCTGCAAGGGAAATGAAAGACATTGTTTCCATATTTCAATAAGGGTGATTTTTTTGAGACTACAAAAATAGAATAAAATCACATGTATATTTCTTAAATCTCGCTTTAATTTTTTAGCTTACACAGAAGAATAATACTACTTGTGGAAATCACTTAACAATGTCTTACTTTCCCCAAAAGATTCAGATAATGAATCAGATTGATTTCTGTAGGACAAAATGCAGCCAAGTGGTCTATTTGGCACGTGCTTGATCTTACTTCTATGTTTGAGACATTAAGAAACTGTCACTTGAATAAAGATGAAAGTGACCAAACCCATCACTACCTAGGAAAGAAAGTAGTAAACAGTGGAATTGATCTAAGCTAACTTTATATCCCAAACTCAAAATCATAACAATGAAGTTCTTTACATGAGCAACTTTGTGAACTGAAAAAAGGGGCTGTCTAATTTTTTCCCATGCATCAAGCCAGAGAAATGAAGGGAGAAAATCATTCTTCTCTGTTGGCCTCCTGTGTAACATTTCTTTTCTTATCATCCCATCTCGTCATATCTTCCTGCAGTTTGAATTACCCTCTTTTCCTCAGACTGGTAAGGCAGTGAAAGGATGTTTGTTCTGCTAATTAACTTTATTACCCTGATAACTCCCTGCAGCCTTTTACGAAAACAATTACCGTTACTCCTTTTTTCCCCCCACTGGCAAAAAAAAAAAAAAAAAAAAGAAAAGGGAAAAAGAAAAAAAAAGACTATTAATTAGAAACGAGGCCCAGGTCCCTGCCATGTTATCCTGCCACGTTCCCAGGCCCTCGAGCAGGATAGCATTACATTGTCAGTAGTAATTTAGCTCTCATCTGTCTCTGCTAATTATTGTCACATTCATCAAATTCATCAACAAAAGTGCTCTCAGAAGGATTGCATATTTGCAGTTAATACAGCATAAACTGGTATTACCCATCACCACATTTGTGATGATGAGAGGGACACAACTTATTCATCCCTAATTAGAGCAAGCTGGGTAATTAATTATGCATTCCGCCTTATTACTTCTGAGTTCCCAGATATTGTTTGTCTAAAAAGGGGGAGAAAGCAGGAGAGAGAAGCCTGAAAATGCAAAAAAAAAAAAAAAGGGTGATGTGTTTTGTCACATGCGCTATGCCATAATTCCCACCTGACAAACTAGCTGAATCAGTGGAAAATTGCGAGTTGTCAGCAGCAGAATAAACTGCCGTAATAGCTGATTAATGATCAGCACCTGTGACAGGTGCTGTACGGGACTGTAAACTTGGTTTGATTAACAGTCACTGGACGAATAAATATTAGTGACAGTCAGCGGAGAGCAAGTTTGCTTGTTTTCTTCCCTGTTAACAAATCGCACACATTAAAGTTATTGATATTTCTGTCTGAGACACTCTATTTTTTTGTAGTTATCTGGCAACATTGGCAGTGAGGTATAATAGATTGCTTCTGTTCTGTTATTTTATTTCAGAATTAAAATTGTATTTTGACAAAATGACCTGTAGGGGTTTAAATCTACCAGGTGTGGAAGAAAAGACTAAAAAATGACAGGATTCACAGTTGCGTTAATTTATGCTCACCTGCTAGTAATCTCTGTGTGTGTACATATACACATCTATTCACTCTATCCATTTACATGTATGTACAATCACTATTAAAGAATGTTCATAACTAAAAAAAACACAGACATACACTTAGAATGTTCATAACTAAAAAAACACAGACATACACTTAGGGTGTGTGAGGTTACTTATAAAAAAAAAATTAATTGACTTTTTTTCCAGAGCTGAGTATTTCCCCTAAAAACATTGGCACTGTGAATGCTCCCAGCCATGTGTCTTAATTCGAGACTGATGAGACCATCTTCTGAGGCAAATTCAAAACTGCTGCCAGTTTGATTTCTTTTCCTGAATTGATCAGTTACAAACAGATTGGTCAGATGGTGATACCTCTTTGAGTCAAATTATGTGCATAGACAAAGTGTGAATGATGGGAAGAACCCATTCCCTCTCTCTCTTTCTCCTTCTCTCTTTCTGTCCTTTAGGTCCTAATAAAGGAAACCATTTGACTTCGCTGAAGTTTTGGTTTGTGTGGAGAATGGTTAGGATTGTTTTGGAATCTTAAAGATCTACTTTCAAACTTTGGCCCTGCTGACTAGCTGTGTGAATTTGGGTAAGTTACTTCACCTAATTTTTCAGTTTCCCAACATTAAACGGGAGCATTTCCAACCTATGGTATAGTGTTACTGTGGGGCTTAAATGAGATAACTGGTGTGTAATAAGTGCTTGTGTGTACCTAAGTACCCTAGCACAGTGCCCAGCATACAAAGCGCTCAATAATTAACAAATGAATTATTATTAGCACAACTGCTTGAAATTTGAGTAGTCATCTTCAGCTTCTGTTTCCCATTGTAAAATGTTTTAAGAATGACTAATTACCTTTTTTCCTTTGCACACTCTAAAATGAACAAAACAAAATTGAATGCTCACTTATCCCTGACTGAAAACTGAGAAAAGATGAGAGATGTCCCCTGGTAGCAGATACCCCAAGGTGTTACTCTGAGTTATTTAGTTGTTTCTCAGCAGCGCACAACTAGGAATTGATAGGGTGGGGCAGATGCTAGAAGGCAGCTGGTTTCTCTCCAAATTTCCCTAAGAATGTCTTCAGAAACTTCTGGGGTGATGGTAGAGACAGATCTGTGTAATGTTTACTTAGCACACTCTCATATTCTGGTAAAATTGAAATAGTGAAAAAAGTAAGCACAGAAAACAAAAATGAAAATAACATCACAGCAAGTGCACTTTGATGATTTAGTATATGTTTATTTTGATATTAATAATCTAACAGAGAATCAAAGTGATGAAAGAACAGAGAAAGGCAGTATGGTGCAATTACAGTTTTTGAAACAGCATTGAGAAGCAATAAAAGTACCATATTTCAGGGCACCTAGGTGGTTCAGTTGGTTTAGCGTCTGCCTTTGGCTCAGGTCATAGTCTCTGGGTCCTGGGATGGAGCCCAGGGTCAGGCTTCCTACCGGTAGTCTGCTTTCTCTCACTCTCCCCACCCCCCACCCCGCTACACTGCTCATGCTCTCTCTCTCTCTCTCAAATAAATAAATAAAATCTTAAAAAAAAACAAACTGCCGTATTTCTGGGACATTAGGGAGTATGTACCTATTAGGTCACACTTAATCAATATCTAAAGCTAATGTATTTAGATAAAAAGAAACGAAAATAAAGGAGGCTTATAGCTTTAGTTGTATCTACACCTATCCTAAGAACATTCAGGAAGTAGTTTTCATGAAGAGTCAGAATGATTTCTTTTCTTTTAATAGTGTACCTAATTCACTTTTAAATTTTAAAAGTGTTTCCTATAGAACTTTCAGAAAAAAATAGCAAAGTTTAATAGAAAAGTAGATCACCCTTGTCTGATCATCACCAAAGCAGTTGCCTTCAAGCGCCACATCCTGGAGTAATCTGGGAGAATTTTTATTTTTTAAATAAAGATATCAGGACTCACCATCAGATTCTCATTTTATTGGTCTTGGGGAGTCCCATGGGCATTGGCATGTTTAAAAAAAATTCCCCAGGTGATTCGGATATACATCCAGGTTTTAGAACTGGAGATAAATACACAAAATTAAAAATTTAGGTAGTAAGATTTAATGTACAAAGTAAAATTTCTTTCAGATTATAGAACTAGTAATTGTGAAATGGATGTCTGGAAATTGAAGTGAGTCACATGTAGGAGCTTTAGAGTTATCTGAGGTTACTACTGAAAGAATCATGATCGAAACACTTTTTTCCTAATTAATTCAATCAGAGAGAAAAATATCTAATAATTCAAACAGTAATATCCTGAATTCACCAATTCACTTCATATCACTAATTAGAACTGCAGGGTCAATTGCCTTATCTCATTGGGGGAAAAAAAAACCCAAACCATCGAAGGTGGCCAGACCACTTCTCTGGCTGATGGATGAACTAGACGGTGGCAGGGCTGATGGGTGATTGTGGCCTGCTTCCAAGTCAATACCCTGCTGCACAGTTGGTGACAGAAAATCAAGAGACCAGAATTCCTGCCATTTGGCACGTAGAAACATGGCTTAAAAATCAAGTAATAGCCACTCTATGCCTCCTTCTGTCTGCATTTTGGCGCTTTGATCATTCTTGTTGCATATGATTGCATGGTTGTAGGAGGATCCACTGGTTTATCACTTCCTCATTGCTTTTCATGGTCAGATGACCCAGGTAACCACAGAAAATAAACTGAAAATTGCCTGTTTGAGTAAAACACTGGTATTCCAGATTATGAAACAGTTCGTTAAGAGGTAGCTCACTCTCTGTTAAATTCTACACTCATGTTCTAGAATTCCTGTGTTTCTATAAAGTCTTAATTTAAAATTTTAATTATTAAGAAAACGGAATGGGGACGCCTAGGTGGCTCAGTCAGTTAAGGGTCTGCCTTTAGCTCGGGTCATGATCTCAGGGTCTTGGGACTGAGTCCGTGTTGGGCTCCTTTCTCAGGGAGGAGACTGCTTCTCCTGCTGCCTGCTCTGCCTGCCGCTCCCTATGCTTTGCTCCCTCTCTCTCTGACAAATAAATAAGATATTTAAAAAAAAAAACAAAAACTGAATGGTATTTCATCAAACTTGCTCAAAACAAAAAAGTAATCTATCTCTGCACATTTGAAGATGAAAAGTCTCACTTGGCACAGGGGATTTTGGAGTGAGTCAACAGGAAATACCTACCTCACTTCACAGAACAAACTGATCCTATTGAATTTTCCATAGCCCATAACAAGGGTGGCAAAACTATGGCCAGTGGGAAAATGTGGCTTGCCACTTATTTTTGTAAGGCCTTGCAAGCTAGGAATGGTCTTTACGTTCGTTCTTAAGTGATTGAAAAATCATTAAAAAATATGTCATGACATGAAAATTGTATGAAATGCAAATTTCAGTGTCCATACATAAAATTTTTTGAACATAGCCATGCTTATTTGTTTTCATATTGTCTATGGCTACTTTTTTTAAAAAAAGATTTTATTTATTTATTTGACAGACATCATAAGTAGGCAGAGAGGCAGGCAGAGAGAGAGAGAGGAGGAAGCAGGCTCCCTGCTGAGCAGAGAGCCTGATGCAGGGCTCCATCCCAGGACCCTGGGATCATGACCTGAGCCAAAGGCAGAGGCTTTAACCCACTGAGCCACCCAGGCACCCCTATGGCTACTTTTGTATGAAAATGGCAGAGTTTAGTACTTTTAACAAAGACAGTACATTTCACAAAATGGAAATATTTGCTATTTGTCCTTTCCAGAAAAAGTTTGCTTGTCCTTCTTCTAGAGTAGTGTTTCTCAAAGTTTAATTTGTATACAAATGTGGGATCTTGTTAAAATATAGATGTGATACAGCAGGTCTACAATACCTAAGATTTGATTCAGCATTTCTTTTTTTTTTTTAAGATTTTATTCATGTGTCAGAGAGAGAGAGAGAGAGAGAGAGAGAGTACAGAGGGAGTGGCAGGCAGAGGGAGAAAGAGGGTCCCTACTGGGCAAGGAGCCCAAGGCAGGACTCGATCCCAGGACCCTGGGATCATGACCTGAGCCAAAGGCAGAGGCTTTACCCACTGAATCACCCAGGTGCCCCTAATTTATTAAATTATTAATGAGTAATATGATAGGGACCACCCCAGAATCTTCTGCTCCTATAGACGTGCTATCTGAGATGCCGAATTGGAGCAGAAGGACAAGAAAGGACAGGAAACAGCAGGAGATGTGTGTTTAGACTGCTCAAATAGAGGCTAATAGATTTGCTAGCTCACTGCTGCTGGCACTAGAGTAGTGGTTTTAAAATGTACCTGGGATTTGTTTTAATCAGGTATGGTAAGACACACAGACATGGAAGTAACTGTTACAAAGGAAGTAGTTTTTATATTCACAGATCCCTAGAAATAGCAGGCACAGTATTCCATGTGGGGGCATGCACAGAAGGAGGCATCAGATTGGTCAGGAGGCAGAGGAAGCAAGGGAAAAACATGGGCAAGAGCCTTTATTGTGGTTGTCCAGGGAAGGAATGGAAGAGGCAGGATAAGCAGGTTTAGGATTGGTTTGTTTTAATAACTTCAGCAGCCTCTGGGATTGAGGGGCTCTCTCCTTTCTGGCACCTAGCTCTGGAGTGATTAGGGCAGATGGACATTGGCCCAGAGCGTAAAAGCTAAGTATAAGACAGAGTTAGGGGTACGGTCATTGATTAGGTTGGATTACATATGAAAGTGTAGCCTCCTTGAGTTTTTTGCTCTCAAAGAATTAGCTAGCCCTGGGTAGGGTCACCAAGGCCCCGGATGTCAAAACAACAGGAAACAGAAAAAAATTAAAAAACTATGATTAATAGCAGGTCCGTGGACCAGGGCACCCTTGTCTGGGATGATTATGGGATGGACACTGCCTATACACCCCTCTTTGATTATTTGTTTTCTGTTTTTGTAGTTGACTGACCTCCTTTCTAATTGACACATTTTTCCTTCAGATCTGCTCATTCTTTTAGGTTATGGAGAAGTCCTTCTGGTCTGGGCATCCTTCAGCCTCTTTTAATTGATTTTGTGTGTTGATTATCAAGTTCAACATGGCTCTAATCGATTGCATATTAATTACCTAGTTTAACTCAGAAAACAATATTATTTTGCTCACTACCAAGTTGGAGAGAGATACAATATAGTGCCCAATATAGACAACACCATATTTTATATGACAACTTCAACTTAATATGACTATTTATATACTTATAACACCCTACTTCAGACTATAGAGCCCTCAATCTCTTCCAGAGGGTCACAAATTAGTGATGGTAACATTTAAGTGGTGGATCTGATTGGGGGTCATTTTTTATGACACTATGATTACTTAGAGGATGAAGGTAACATTGTGATCATCTATAATTTTCTGTAGATACCTGCGTTCTCCATAGAGATGCCTACAGGCCACAGGGAGAGAGAAAAGTTGTGGTAGATGCCCTTTTTGCAATCAACCCCAATATCTACAGGCTGATTTTGGGTGATCTTTCTGAGAGTCCTGCCCTAGCCACTCTAGCCAAAGAGAATTGCCAATAGTGGCAGTAACTTCATTCCACCTCTCATTTTTATCACATAGCAATTCTCTAATCTGGGTTCACTGTTTATTATTATCTTACAAAATTATGCCATGCCATTTTAAAGGATTTCCCTGCAAATTTCATTTTAAATATGTCACAACTCTAAAATTGCTAGGAGTAGCACTGAGAGAACAAGATCTGTCTACTCACACTAATTACTGTGTGGCCATGATCAAATTACTTCTCTCTGGCCATCAGTTTCCTCATCAAAAATAGAAGGATGTTAGATTATAGGACTTTCACAAACTCTTCCAGCTTTAAACTGCTAAGCTCAACTGGAATGTTTCTGTAAAATATGCATAAATGGGTTTATTTCTTTATTGCCCCACTCTTGGCATATGCCATTTGATAATCCAGACCTCCACCTGGCTTTTATTTCTTTTTCCTGGTGTTTCTGTAACTTGTTTAAAAGTCTGTTCCCAATTTTTTTTTCATCAAAAAAGGGAAAAGGTTATAAAATTTGAGGGGGTGGTTATCTTTTTGGCTTTGTATCCTCCAGATTTTGTACATATGGTCCATCTGATAGGTGTGGGTTGAATTACATAATGTGGTAGTACCCTCAAATACTGGATAATGGAATCTTAAAAGGTTGAGAGCCTATAGCCTTGCACAATAAAGCAGGACTTTCACAAGCTACTTGATTTGATGTGTGGTAGTTGTTAGTATCATACTGCAGTAACTACAGTTTATAAAATTATAAAATAATTTTGTTTCTCTGGAAACACCAAAATAGTAATTTGACTTTAAATTTCTTAATAAGGTGATGAGGTGGCCAAGTGGTTAAGGTGATGGACTGCTAAATTTCTTAACAGTATATTGTATTTCTGATAATTAAAGTAATTTCTGATAGTTCTATAATTAGGTTCTATCTAAATCCTATAAGGATCAAGGAAATTTTTGCATTGAGGTTGGAATTTTCCCATTTTTCATGGCTTATAGGAAGGAAGATAGTCCATTCAGAGTAATTTCAAAGCCATACTTATATATGCTTTGTGGGATTAAAAAAAATCTTCAGAAACATATTTTTCTCCTCTTAATGCATTTCCACTTGTGTGCAATGATTTTGATCAGAAGACTAAAATGTAGCAGCGGGTGAGCATGGGGGATGCACTGAACATAGAATCGGTGCCAACAGATGCAAAAATGCCATGGAAATCTTTGGCCCAGAAATAATAGCTTACCAAAATACACACACACAGTTGTTGGACTCTTGAACAGATACACAGCCGTCTGTATAGACAACAGTGCTGTTGGCCAAGAGTCCCGGAGGCAGGCCAACCTCCCATCCAGATGCCACTGCCAGTGAGGAGCCATTTGGCATCTACTTCTCTGGCTGCCAACCTTCTTTCCCATTCTCTGGCATGAATTTTCACAGGGGCTGCTCAAGGAAATTAAGACTCTGAAGACTTCTGTATTAATATGCTGTAACAACACAGTGCCACAGGAGCCCTTTATGCTATTTGAAAACTATCCCTTGATTTTTCTTTTAATTGTCCAAGAAATCTGACTTCTATGTATTTGCCTACAGATAAATGCAATTGCTTTGGAAATTAAGAACGTTATATTTTGATTTCTGCATGGAGCCAGCTTTCCTTAATCCAGAAATACTTTGAAAATGTTTAAAACACTACCAATTTGAAGTACACAGCAGAGAAAGAGAGAAAGGAAGGAAAGAAGGAACAGAGGAAGAAATAAGAAAAGAAAGAAAAGAGGAAAAAGGAATAAAGTGTATTGATCCTTTGGGAGAGTGAAAGCAATTGTTCACATCTCATTAGCCCTAGTAAAGTGAACACTAAGAAATTTCCTACTGTTCGGAAGAATTCAATAAGCTCACCTTCTTTTTCAATGAGAATTGAATCGGTATCAATATACTTCCATGAAAGTTTGCATGGGACACCAACTTCGACGGGGGCGGGGGGAGGGAGGGAATCAACATGAGCACTGTCTTCTCACCTTGTAATCTCATCAAATTCCAAATTCTGCTTATGTGAGGTCGTACTTGGCACTGGCACCATTTAATACTTCCCAGCCCTTCCAGGAGAAACTTCTTTACCCATTGCCTGTGTATCTCCTCCCTCACATCAGTGGGGTGGGCAGCCAGACAGAACCTGCTGGAAGAACTGCTTGCTTTTTTTTTTTTTTTCCTCTGCAGCTACTGTACAAGAGCAAAGTTTTGAGATTCATCTGATCAAAGGGGAGAATTATCAAAGGATACCATAGTATCTGATGATTTTGATGAATTCAGAAACGTCATAGTTCAAATCACATATTTTAATTTGCACAACAAATAGTACTTTAAATTTAAACTTCTGTAGTGTCAATATAAAACATTAAACTTCTATTTCATGCTTCAAGAGGAAAGGATAAGCAGGAGGTCCGGCTTACATGGCTCATGTTGGCTCTGCTCGCTAATTTTGCATAAACGGAACACATGAACTGGGGAAATATTTTTTGTGGGTGCTCCATATTCTTTCTCCAATTTGTCCACAAAAGTACAATAAGCTCTTGAAGTTGACTTGCTAGGGTTTTAGTCACAAAATAAGTGACCTTAAACATACAAGAAGGAATGCTTTCCCTGGATACCTTCAGTGGGGCTGCCATATTAACTTTATTTGAAGCAACATTAATTGCTCTGAGATCTCTAAGTGTCATTGACATTGATAAATCATCCTAGAGAGACATGAACAAATGAATCAAATGCTCATCATCGCATTCAGGAAAGATAAACATTTTTACAACAAGGAATAATATATCAGACAGCCTACTTATGTAATGCTGTGTCGCATAAGGATTTCTTGATGAGCCATACAAAACTATCCAGTTATAAATTGTGTGAGTAATGCATGGAAGAGACAGCTTAATCATAGAAAAGCCTGTGGCTAAGGTATACTGTAGAAAACATAATATTTCATCTCTCTCTTTTTTAAAAGATTTTATTTATTTATTGGACAGACAGAGATCACAAGTACGCAGAGAGGCAGGCAGAGAGAGAAGGAAGCAGGCTCCCTGCTGAGCAGAGAGCCCAATGTGGGGCTCCATCCCAGGACGCTGAGATCATGACCTGAGCGGAAGGCAGAGGCTTTAACCCACTGAGCCACCCAGGCGCCCTCATCTCTCTCTCTCTTTTTTTTTTTTTTTTGACAAAAAAGTCTATTCTGTATTAGAGTTAGGTGTAACTATTTGCTTCCCAAACATACTTTAATATTAATAAAATCTTCTATTTTTCCATTACATAAATATGATGAAATTGTTACTGACTATATCAAAGTGATGTTTAGGTAAAGTTCTTTAATAATATATATATATATATATAAAATCTGGCTGTATAGAAAAGCAACAGCTACGCAGGGAAGCCTCCAACTCTTAATTTCAGCTCAGTTCATGATCTCAGGTTCTGAGACTGAGCCCTGTGTTGGGCTCTGCATTGATCTGAGATTCTATCCCTCTCGCTCTGCCCCTCTCCTCTATCCCCCACTCATGCTCGCTCTCTCTTTCTCTCTCTCTCTCTCTCTCTCAAAGAAAGGAAAAAGAAAAGTCGCTACGCAAACACATAGAAAATGGCAATACTAGTTGTCTGATATCTCCCTAGGAATTTTCTAATTCTTTTCTTTCTTTCTTCTTTTATGATTTCATCTAATCATAGATTTTAGAAGAAAACCAACTGGTATTTTCTCTACATAATATTCCACTTTCTGTTTCAAAGAAAGAGAACATGATTTATTTTTCTTTGGGAACAGTAATCGCTACAAAAAGCATCTTTCCCCTTTGTGAGTTAGGAAAGGGGCAAAATTAATGGAACGATAATCTTTTTCCACTCACTGTGGTAAGAGGAGCAGCACTGGTCAATGCTCCCTTCTCTCTCTGCCTTTTCTTTATCTGCCTTTGAGTACCAGCTTTCCCTTTATCCTCCCGTGGACCATCTGTGTACCTACAGATATCTAGACAGACATCAGCAGATCCCAGCAATGGCTACAACACTGCCCGGGGCCTTCATCCCCAAATGAATACTCCTGACTTTGCCAGGATTGACAATAAATCTTTCTCACAAATATGTGCTACCTGAGAGCCTTACAATAAATTTCGTGTTCTCAGTGGCATGTGAGAGACCAGCAGTAATTACTTGGGTATGCATTTTTATGCTTTTGTTGGAACATTTACAAGGGTATTTTCAATTATGTTGTATAAGCACTAATTTTGAGGACTGCTAACAACAACAATTCTAGCTAAATTTGTTAAGAACTTAGTATGTGCTTTACATATATTTTCTCATCCAATGCTCACAAGTAGTATTAGCATTATTTCCATTTTATGGTTGAGGAAAGTGAGGATTCAAGAAGTGGTGTGACCTGGCTAAGCAGTGGAACTGGAACTGGAAGCCAGCAGACTGACGCTGGAGCTCACACCCTCACACAGAACAGCATAACTGTTAGGTGAAAAATGGATGTTGGGGTCAATGAATTTGGAAATGCAGAGTTAAACTCAATTTAAAAACTTCTTTCTTGCACAATTTCTCAGTCTTTAATATGCCAGTGGACACTGACTCTCCCAGGTGAAGTACAACATGCAATATTTCCTAAACTAACTGAACCATCGATAGCTCAAGAGCTTGGAGCATGAACGTCTAGTTTCAGATGCCGGTTTTGACGCTTGCGATGTTTGTAACCCTGAGCAAGTGATTAACCTCTTATGAAGTTAGTTACTCACCAAAAGAAGATTTAGTTATATTTAGCAAGTTGTACCCACCAAGGCAGAAGAATGGCCAACATGTTTCTGAGTAAGTTTTTAGAAGGAGTTGAAAAAGGATTTTTCATTAACATTCAATTAATGAAAAATGTTTAACTAACCAGAGCACCTTTTTTTTAAACAGTTGTATTAATCAGTGCTTGACTTTCTCCTGAGACTTTATTGATTTAAAGTTATATTGTAATATCTTTTAAAGTTTTTCAGGTATTTACACTAAAAAGAAGGTAATACTAATTACAATCGTGTTCTCAGTAATTAGTGCTTTTTATAGTAATAACTTCTCTGGATGTTTGTATTATTTACTTTAATTACCCTTTCATAATATTAAATATGGGTTTTTTAAGTGATACATATACATATGTAAAAGAGTAGAGCAGAGTTTCCTAAACTTTCTTGGTATTTTTTTTCCCACAGTGCCCCTAAGTCAAAGGAAATACTTAATAGTTTCATTTATTAAGCAGGAAGGGTCCAAAGAACTTAATAAATATTTATGTCTTAACAACTTAGTAGCCTTTGCAAAAATAACACACACAAATTGAAAGAAGAAATATTTTAATTTTATTCCTAAATAATCACAGTTAGTTTCTAATGGGATGTGTGTACCTGTTGGCTCCTGCAAAACTCCTCAATCCTTGGAATCAGATTGGTTCTCACTTCTCTTTTTTTATTATTCTTATTTTTTAAATTTAAAATTTAGGTAGTTAACAAACAGAGCAACTTTGGTTTCTGGAGTAGAATTCAGTAATTCATCACTTTCACACAACCCCCAGTACTCATCATAACAAGTGCTCTCCTTAAACACCCATCACTCATCTAGCCCATCCCCCACCCCCTCCCTCCATCAACCCTGTTTATTCTCTATTGTTAAGGGTCTCTTATGGCTTATTTTCCTCTCTCCTTTTTTTCTTTCCCCTCTTCCCACATGTTCATCTGTTTTCTTTCTTAAATTCCATACATGAGTGAGATCATATGATATTTGTCTTTCTCTGACTTCCTTATTTCACTTAGCTTAATACACTGTAGCTTCATTCATGACATTGCAAATGGCAAGATTTCATTCTTTTTGATGGCTGGGTAGTATTCCATTATATATATATACACACCACATCTTTGTCCACTCATCAGTCCATGGACACTTGGCCCTCCCCATAGTTTGGCTATTGTTGATAATACTGCTATACACATCAGGATTCATGTACCCCTTTGAATCAGTATTTTTGTGTCCTTTGGGTAAATACCTACTGCTGAAATTGCTGGATCATAGGGTTCTATTTTTAACATTTTGAGGAACCTCCATACTATTCTCCAGAGTGACTGCACCAGTTTGCATTCACCAACTGTGTAAGAAGTTTCCCCTTTCTCTGCATCCTCACAAACACCTATTGTTTCTTGTGCTGTTAATTTTAGTCATTCTGGCAGGTATGTGATGGTATCTCATGATGGTTTTGATTTGTATTTCCCTGATGATGAGTGATGTTGAGCATCTTTTCATGGGTCTGTTAGCCATCTGGATGTCATCTTGGAAAACTGTTTATTCATGTCTTCTGCTCATTTCTTAACTACATTACTCGTTTTTTAGGTGTTGAGTCTGAAAAGTTCTTTGTAGATTCTGTATATTAACCTTTTATCAGGTATGTTGTTTGCAAATATCTTCTCCCGTTCTGTAGGCTGCCTTTTAGTTCTATTGATTATTTCCTTTGCTGTGCAGAAGATTTTTATCTTGATGAAATCCCAATAGCTCATTTTTACTTTTGTTTCCCTTGGCTGTGGTGATGTGTCTAGTAAGAAGTTGCTATGGCTGAGGCCAAAGAGGTTTCTGCCTATGTTCTCCTCTAGGATTTTGATGGTTTCCTATCTCACATTAAGGTCTTTCTTTCATTTTAAATTTATTTTTGTGAATGGTGTAAGAAGGTGGTCTAGTCTCATTCTTCTGTGTATTGCTGTCCAGTTTTCCCAACACCATTTGTTGAAGAGACTGTCTTTTTTCCATTGGATATTCTTCCCTTCTTTGTTGAAGACTAGTTTATCATAGAGTAGAAGGTCCAATTCTGGGTCTTCTATTCTGTTCCATTGATCTATGTGCCTGTTTTTGTGCCAGTACCATACTGTCTTGATGATTACAGCTTTGTAATAGAGCCTGAAGTCTGGAATTGTGATGGCACCAGCTTTGGTTTTCCGTTTCAACATTCCTTTGACTCTTTGGGGTCTCTTCTGATTCTATACAAATTTTAGGATTATTTGTTGCAGCCCTGTAAAAAAAGTTGACAGTATTTTGATAGGGATTGCACTGAATGTACAGATTGCTCTAGGTAGCATAGACATTTTAACAATATTTGTTCTTCCAAAAAAATCAATATTATTTGAAAAAAAATATTTGTTCTTCCAGTCCACTAGCATCAAACGTTTTCCATTTCTTTGTGTACTCTTCAATTTCTTTCATAAGAGTTCAATGGTTCTCAGAGTATAGATCTTTTACTTCTTTATTTATATTTATTCCTAGGTATCTTGTTTTTGGTGCAACTGCAAATGGAATCGATTCCTTGATTTCTTTTTCTGCTGTCTCATTATTGGTGTATAGAAATGCAACAGATTTCTGCACATTTACTTTTATCCTGTGACAATTCATGTATGAGTTCTAGCAATTTTTTGGTAGAGCCTTTGGGTTTTCTACATGTCTTCATGTTTCTATCATGTCTCTGTAAATAGTGAAAGTTTGATTTCTTCTTTGCCAGTTTGGATGCCTTTCATTTCTTTTTGTTGTCTGATTGGTGAGGCTAAGACTTCCAGTACTATGTTAAATAGTAATTGGTTCTCACTCTTCTTATTTCCTGTTCCACACTGGTTTTAGTATGCTTCTTGCTTTTTATCAAAGTAGTCACAGAAAACTCAACTTTCCAAAGATCTGAGATCACCAAAGGGCATGTAGAACAATCTAATGTTGAAGCTATAGACCACCCAGAGCTTGTTGTTTGCTATGTCTGAATTTCCTTCAAAAATATAAATATCCTACCGTACTCCTTGTGAGTTCACTATAGCACTCTGGGAAAACTTTGCACATAGTTTGGGAATTGTGGGATTAGGGTACAATATATGATATCCTATCTTTTAACATAAAAGTATTTAAGTATTTAAAGTGTGTTATTTATATGCATCTGTGTATGTGTGTGTGAGAGAAACCCTGTTATTTAGAACTCAAACTGACTGTTGCCTTTTCCATTTTCTAAGAGAGGTAGCCTAATTCATTTGAGGAAATCAAAACATCTCTATGCTGCTCCTTTACTTTTTGATGGAGGGAAGTTGGAAGGGACAGACCCAGCACAAGAATGAGTCTGTTGATATGCAATGGGACACCAGAACCTAGTTTATAATAGAGTAGAAAGAACTAAACTGCTCTCCATAATAAAGTGAGCAGTGGAGTGAAAGTAAGAGGGGATATGCAACATGATAGGAAACTACACCTCCACTCTGCACAAAGGGCTGAGCAGATTTTTAAAAGAATAGTGAAATCTGATATTCTACGCTGTTATGTTACTGGATTATGAACCCAAACCATTTTCCCAAATTTTTAGTGTAGTTATTTCCACACACATGCCTTGTGTAATTGGTATTTTGGTGGAAATCAAAGAGGGCTGAGGTTTATCCTTGGATCAGCCTAGAAGAGAGAGTAAGAAGTGATGATGTATGAGTGACATTAAGAACTGTGGAGATAGGCTCTCAAAGTCAGAAGTGACCATAACAACCAAGTCACCAGAGATGCCCAGAAAGCTTGGGTAGGAGGATGGGAGGCTTGACAAGAGATGTGGGCCATGAGACACTGATCAGGGGCCACAGCCTGGGGAGAGGGAAGAAGTCATCAGTGTAGAAACTGGAGTTGGAGGACATTAGGAGAAGGAAAGAATAAGTGAATTGGGGGAAATATAAGGGGGAGATGAACCATGAGAGACTGTGAACTCTGAGAAACAAACGGAGGGTTTTGGAGGGGAGATGGGAATGGGGTTAGGTGAGCCTGGTGGTGGATATTAGGGAGGAAATGTATTGCATGGAGCACTGGGTGTGGTGCATAAACAATGAATCTTGGAACACTGAAAAAATAAAATAAAATAAGAAAAAAAGAAAAGAAACTGGAGTTCTGTAGATAATTTTGACCTAGTTGGAAGAGCTGAGAGTAGAGAACAAACTATTTTTGGTGAGTCAAGGGACTCAGTCCCAGATGGAGGGCCAACACAAATGTTGAAAGCAGAAGTGGCATAAATTATAACCTAAGAAAGCAGAACTGTTCAGGCTAGCAGTGAAGATTTAATACCAGATACTTGACAGAATCAATGATCCCTTCCTTTTACTCAGCGTAATTTTGGTCCTGCTAGAGAAACAATGATGCAGAAATTTCACTACTACAAGAGACCCAGACATTAAGCAAACAGTTGTTATATGTCACAGCTATCCTCAACTCAATACATTATGATATCCAAAACTCTCTCTGGATAAAAAATAAAAACCAAAAAAAAAAAACAAAAAAAAAAAAAACAAAAAACAAAAACCAAGCTCAGAAAACTGGGAAGTGAAGGGAAATTCCTCAACATGATAAAGGGCATTAATGAAAACACCCATGACTAATATACTCAGTGGTAAAAGAATAAACGTTTTCTCCCTAACGTCATGAACAAAATAAGAATACCCTGCTATTCGACATTGTATTAGAAGCTCTAGCCAGAGATACTAGACAAGAAAAGGGAAATTCAAAGGGAGAAAGAAAGTAAAACTATCTCCATTCACAGGGGACATGATACTTTGTATAGAAAGTCCTCCCAAATACAAAAGAAAACTACTACAGATAATAAACAAATTTGGCAAGTTGCAGAATACAAGACCAACCAACAAAAATTAGTTGTTTGTATATGAAAAAAGTTAATAATATGAAAAGAAAATTAAGGAGATAATTTCACTTAATATAGTACCTGGAAGAATAAAAGACCTAGCAATAAATTTAACCAAGGAGTGAAAAATTTGTACACTAAAAACTACACAACATTGCTGGAAGAAATTAAAGAAGATCTAACTAAATGGAAAGACATCCCATGTTCATGGATAGAAAGCCTCAACATTGTTAATATTCAATACTATTCAAAACTATTTACAGATTCAGCACCATTCCCATAAAAATTCTAATAGCATTTTCTTCCCCAGAAATGGGAAAGCCAATTCTCAAAATCATATGAAATTGCAAAGGGCCCAGAACAGCAAAACAATCTGGAAAAGGAAGAACAAAATCAGAAGCCTCACACTAAAGAAATTTGAACCCTGATACACTGTTGGTAAGAATGTAAACTAGTGCAACAGTTGTGGAAACCAGTTTTAGAGGTCCCTCAAAAAGCTAAACCATATCACACAGCAATTCAACTCCTAGGTATCCAGTTATATACCCAAAGAATTCAAAATAGGATGCAAACAGATACTTATATGCATTACAGTATTATTAACTATAGCCAAATGGCTGAAACAACCCAAGTGTCTGTCAATAGATGAATGGATAAACAAAATACGGTATATACATTTAATGGAATATTATTTGGTCACAAAGAGGAATAAAGTTCTGATATATATTACAACATGGATGAACCTTGAAACTATTGTGCTGAGTGAGATAAACTAGACATAAAAGTACAAATATTGTATGATTCTACTTATAAGAAGTATTTAGAACAGGCAAATCTGTAGAGACAGGAAGTAGAATAAAAGTTACAAAGGTCTGGGGGAGGGGAAGAGGGGAAAATAGGGAGTTATTACTTAATGAGTAGAAGTTCTAGTTGGGGTGATGAAAAAGTTTTCAAAATAGTAGTGATGGTTACACAACATTGTGAATGTAATTAATGTCAATGAATTATACATTTGAAAATAGTTAAAACTGCAACTTTTATGTTACATATATTTTACCACAATAAAAATATATTAAAAAATTTGGGCAATGTTAATTAGGAAAGCTGATTTACTATCAGAAAAGATTACTATCAGAAAAATTAATCTGTGTTTTAGGGTGTTAGAAATCTACAATGTGTTAGAAATCTTACAATGTGTTAGAAATCTTACAATGGAAAAATCTGAATAAATCACTCAGTTAAAAAAACTCATTAGTATATACAATTAAGACATCAAATATTAGTTTCGGGCCACTATTTTCTTCTTTTTCATAAGTCTAAGCATATGTGTATTCTCTAGATTGTAAGTAATCTGGGCATTTGCTTCAAAGACATGGGGAGGCACTCTGGCAATATTTGATCGACAATAATGATATCTATTGTTTCACTGGAGGAACTTATTGGACAGATCCCATTTAGTTCTTTGGTTTCAACCTTAAACAAAAAATGGAGAAACTTTTGGACAAATATTCCCACAAAAAAGTTGCAAGCATTGTCCTTTCCATGAATTCAATAATGTGAATGTTTTTTCTTTCTGAGGGATATGAACATGGAAATTGGTATGACTCCTTAAAAGTACTGACTTGATCACCATATATTGTTTTCCCCAAGAGGCTCTATAAAAAGGGGTGTGATCAAGGATTCCTTAGAACAGATTGTGATATGGGAGATCTGATTATCGGGGACCTGGAAGTTGAAATGGAGACACTTTGGAGCCAATAAGACAGGATCTAGGTATGCCAGTGTATGAGCTCTGTAGGAGAGAGCTGGAGCAAGGGGGGTCAGATCCAGCTACTGGGTGCCTGAGCAGCAGATCATTTTTTGAGGGTTGTAGGGTGATGAGTAGCAAAGCTGATATTGATAGTGAGCCAATTTCTTGTTATCTGTTTGAAATCCTTCATAAAGAATGAGATAGATTTAAATAAATGAGCAATAGGTATGATAGATTTTAAGTAAATGAGCCTGGGTGCCTCAGTCAGTTAAGCGTCTGACTGGATATCAGCTCAGGTCATGAATCAGGGCTGTGAGATCAAGCTCCACAGGGCTTGATCTGGGTGTGGGGCTCTGAGCTAGGTGTGGAGCTTGTTAAGATTCTCTCTCCCCCTGTCCCTCTTCCCACCCTGTTCATGCATGTGCTCTCTCTCTCTCTTTCAAAAGAAGGATAAATAAGTGAGTAATAAATAATTCATGCTTCCTGCTTGGGGTTGAACATAAAGCTGAACCTACAGGTGGGGGCAAGGAGACATCCTGGGCTAAAGGAATATGGTTTAGGAAGAACCACATTCTTATGCATGTGAAAACATATTGTCAGTGATGATGCCCTAATCAAACCTTAGTGCTCTAGTTGTTCATGGATGTGAAATTTAAGATATATTCCATAGCAGAACAAAGATGAAAGTAGTCCCATTTGTCATTATATCACTACAAAATGATGAGAATTAGGGACTAAAGAAGAAAAAACAAAGGTTCAAATGGTCATGTTTTGGGGCTAGAAAAAAGAAAATCTCCCTGGTTTTAATCACAAATTTTAGACTAAAAAAAAAAAAAAAAATTGCAGTCATGGGGGAAAAGCTCTACAAAAATAAAGAGTATGTCCTGTATATTATAACCCCAAACAGATTTGGAGTGTTCTTGTATAGAAGGATATTTGGTGTAACTGCTTATTTGTTGTAATAGTCAACATCTAATTTTGAGACTTTACCATATGTCAGAGGATGTTCTAGGTACTTCAATTGTATAAAGTTATTTAATGCTCATAATACCTTTGTCTCAGCTACATACTACCATTATGCCCACCCTGGAGATTAAAAAAAAAAAAAATTTGAAGCAAGGAGAGGTCAAGTAACTTGCCCCCAAAGTTCACAAAAAGTCACAGAGTTTAAATGCCAGCAGTCTGGTCCAAAATCCACACTCCTTACCATGGCATTATTCCCCCTTTCGTTCTAATGAGAAGGGCTTTTGTTGGTAGAGAGAAGTGGTGCCAAATCATTGCCTTCAAAGCATGATCCAAAAGACACTGGCCCCTCAACATGTTTCATGGCAAAACAAAGGTTCACTGGTGAAATGTTGAACATTATATTCCCTTCTTCCCCATACCCACTGCAGAGCCATAGTAAGTACTAGTATAAAGGCTGTAATAAATTTTGTCATCAATAAATCTTTTTATAATTTGTTTCACCCAGCACAGGATCTTTATTTGCATAACATCTTATTACTCTTGCTTAGACTCAGTACTATATAAACTGTATTTGGGGAAATGTTGCATTAAAATACAAAAATGCTGCTGTAATAACTAGCCATGTTACAAAAAGCTAACTTTTGAGAAATCATATGTAGTTAGGAAGAAAAACCCACTATTTAGATTTGGCAAGATGGGCCTTAAAGTTAAAACCTTATACTGTGCCTTGATCAGAGAAATACTATCCAAATGAATTTTTTCTTTTTTCCAGGTTATGGAGATCTGTCTTCTATCTTCTTGACTTTATTTTGCTTTCCCTATATTTTTCTGATCTTACGCTGGTTTATATTGGCTTTGGTCACTTTCTTATTTCAGGACCTTTTTAATCTTTATAGATTATTTTTGGGCCCTGCTAATGAAATCTCTCAAAATTCACTTAAAGGAGCAAATCTTCACCAATTGATTTTCATGAAAGTTTGTCCTTTCCAATACAGAAAACATGAGAAATCCTTTTATTTTGGCTACAAGAGTCATACCTGAATTGGGTGTCAATTTGAAATGGATTTCCCCAAATGGCCAGAAGCACTATGAAACAAACACTCCATCCTCTGTACTACCCCTCGCCCAAATATTCTTCTGTCCATTTTTTCAGAGTCTTTTTTTTATTTTAATATTTTATTTATTTGACAGAGAGAAATCACAACTAAGCAGAGAGGCAGGCAGAGAGAGAGGAGGAAGCAGGCTTCCCGCTGAGCAGGGAGCTTGATGCGGGGCTCAATCCCAGGGTGCTGGGATCATGACTTGAGCTGAAGGCAGATGCTTGACGACTGAGCCACCCAGGCAACCTCAGAATATGTCTTCTTAAACCCAATTTATTCTGCAGGTGCAGCCTTTACATTGCTTTCCATATGACTAATATTATTAATGGATAACATGTGATAGTTTCTTAATTATGTGATAATATTATCTTTGCACTAATGTTCTGACAGCTTTATTACTGCCAAAATCAATATTTCTTTACAGAAAGGAATTAAAGAGACACAATTTCCAGATTGACAATAAAATGATGACAGATCCCACAAGTTACAGAAATGAATCACTCTCATTTTTTCGTAGTCATATCTTAAGTGATCATTTTTTGTTCTGAGGTCGTGGGATGTTTCAGGACCATGTACGCATCATATTTCTTTTAAGTAGTATGTTCACTTATGTGGGAACAGTTGTGCCCTGCTATAGCCCAAACCAGGATTTCCTATAAAACAGTTGTATGCTATTTGTACTTGGGTATGTATATAGGTGTTTATGTGTTTATAAAATGCAGTAATTTTTTTTTCTGATCTGTGACATCAGATTATTTTCTTCAGGCAGCCTCTTCCACCCGTCCACCACCCCCATCACAAAGCCAAAACACCAAGCAGAAGGACATGGTCCATAACGTAAGAGAGCAAATGTGAAGGCCTGGCAAGGAGGCTGGAGGACAGGAGGTCCTCTTCAGACCCCCTCGCAGAACCCCACCACCTCAACTGCCCCACAGTCTAAACTGAGCACCTCAGCACTCTTTCTCAAGCACAGGAATGAATGAAGACGCCAAATACTGAGGACTTGTCACGTTAACATGTGTTGATTAAAAAAAATAAAGGGAAGGAGAAGTTTTCACGTCTTTTCAGGATAACTATTTTCTGGTATAAAAAGACATTATTCTCAAACAATAACTTTCTAAAAAAATACATCATGCAAAGTTTTAAAGTTTCACTGAATGTTTCAAACCTCTGGGAACAAATTACATAGTAACCGTTTTGACCACTTTTTGCCTGAAGAAATGCAAAATCTTGCAAGTCAATGCAAAGGCAGGCTTTGCCACAAAGGACTGCTGCTGACCTGAGCCCAACCGTGCTCTTTGCAAAAAGGACTGCCGCTGGGCAACAGGGGTCTCAGGAAACAACCCTATTGCCTCTGTGTGCCTCTGCACACAGGGAGAAGTCAGAAACTCCAGCCTGTACCTCTCTAAGGTGAGAGGACAGAATATTGTAGGCCTTCCGGAATCCATCATGGCTAAAATGCAATAACATTTAAAGGTAAATCGGTGAGGACCATCACCCATAAATCCTCTGACATAAAACAACCAGTATTAATACTTCGGGGACTGACTCTCTTTTCACTATTATTTTGACCATGCCCTTGTTAGCACTGGGTATAACACTGAACTTCTTGTTGCTGTTGTTAACTTCTCAAGTTAAAATGTTTTCCCCCTTAAATTTCCATTTCTTTAAGTATTACTGAGCCTGAGCATTTGTCATAACCAAGTTATTAGCTCTATTTCTTTTTTTTAATAGCCTTTGCCAATTTATATATTTTTTACATCTTCATTTGTTAAATTTTGTTTTTTTTTTAAAGACAGGTTGTGTTTGAACCTTGGTTCCACCATTCATGTAAAAATTAGGCAATTTGTTTAAGTTTTTGCATCTTTGGCTTCCCATCTATGAAGTGAGGTTAATAACATTTACTTTCTAGGTTCTCGTGCACATTCAATGAGTCAATATACATAAAGCACAGTGTCTGATTATGGCAAATGCCATATTACGGGATCACCACCCCTTTCATTTTCTTTGGCATGGAGCTAAACTATATTTCCCAGTTCCCTGAGAATCTAGGTGAGGTCACAAGACTAAGTCCCACCAGTTGAACGTAAACAGAAGTGATATGTCACTTGTAGACTGCAGCAGATAAAAGTCCTCTCTACTATACCCATACTATTAGAAGTAAGAGTTTTTGAGATGGCAAATTTTCAGGATGGAAGCAAGGTGTTTCCTGGAATCATCACTTAGAAAAAAGCCACAAGGAAGATCCACCTGACCCATATCAGATTCTAATGCTATCTACCAGATTATTTTTAATTAAGCTATTGTGGGGACTTGGGGTTTATCGGTTGTAGCAGTTAGAGTGATTTACCCTGTATTATATTTCTATGGGGTAAACACAAGGAATAGAAGCTATTACTGTTACTATTATTCACAATCAAAAGGAATGGCCAATATCAGCTTTAGACTTGAATCATACTTAATATTCATTGACCAAAAGAACTAAAACAATTTTATTCTGACTTTGAATACTTCTCTCCTTACTCCACTCAAAAAAAAAAAAAAAAAAAAAAGAAGTAAACATTATATCCTCAGGAGCCTGCATTTACAAAAAAGTATGAAGAAAGACAGTATTTTAGAATTTACTATAATCAGCTACATTTCTTTTTTTTTCCATTTTATTTATTTTTTCAGCGTAACAGTATTCATTCTTTTTGCACAACACCCAGTGCTCCATGCAAAACGTGCCCTCCCCATTACCCACCACCTGTTCCCCCCACCTCCCACCCTTGACCCTTCAAAACCCTCATCAGCTACATTTCTTTAAGGTCTCCACCTAACCTGAACTCCTTAAAGCCATTGGCTCTTATTTATCTGAACGACTGCTTTTATGAAAAAGAAAAGGATACAATATGTTGGTAGTTGGTCCTAATTAGTAAAGTTTGATCTATAGTCATAAATCTGTTTGGACGTAATTTGGGGTATTTATAAACTGAGGAACTTATGTGCATGGACACATGATCCCGTTAAAGTAATTTGTTGACAGACAATGAATAGGTACAAAATGTCTGAAGAAATACTAGGTAGAACGATTTAACTTCATTTAACCACTCACCTGCCCCCTCCCCCAAATATTCCATGTATACTCTGGAAACAAGAAACAGTTTCTATGTGCTCTGATACTGACGTATTTAATTACTCTTTAAAAAAGTTTTACATTAGGAATCCATCATGTGGCTAGTGTTTTGTGAATCTGACAGTATCCAGTTGAGTGAATGGAAGGAGGCAGAGGGCAAAAGAAAATGCTACAATGGCTCTTGTTGGTTGAATTAATTGTGTTTTTTTTCAGTGAATTCTAGGAGATTCTCCCAATTTTTCTTTCAACCTCCAGTTCCTTCCGTTCTCATCTGTTCTTCCTTTTCTTCTTTTGCAGATTTTCACAAAGGAAAAATGCCCCAAGGAGCTTTGCTGTATAATTAGGTATTAGGAGGCTGAAATCTTTATTGTTCCCTTTCCCTGACTTCTTCAACTACAGTCATGACTAATTGTGAAAATGGGAGTGAGGAATACCTCTTGTCAGCAAATGAGGCATACCTGGGATCATTGTCTTTCCTATATACATGAAAAGGCACTCCAACCTTAACTTAAAACACTATGCACAAGCATAATTATTAAATGGGTAATCACGTCTCCATATTAATATCTCATTTAACTCCAAAAGCATCCTTCCCTATGAGATGGGAAGAAAATAATATCTTCTTTTTATTGAAGAGAATTAATGTTCAGAGATGGTAAGATTGGTAAGAGACTATATGTGCTGCTTAAACCTGTCTCCTGACTCTACCATGCTAACAGAAGTACTAAAAAAATATGGAGAACATATGATGGCCAAGCACCACTTTAATTCTGTGGGACGTTTGGCAGTTTACTGAATCTTTCACTGTCCATTTCATCATCTTTAAAGTGGTGATAATAATACCCACTTTACAGGGTTGTTGGAGGATTGAATTAACCTAAGCAGAGTCTTGAGGACATAGCATATACAGCATGTATTCAGCTAGTTGTAAGCTGGTATAATACAACGTGGTAAGTATTAGCAGTATTCTGAATTAGCAAATGGAAGAGTTGGGTTTTTAAAATAAGGTCTAACTCCACATATAGTGCTCTTTTAATCATAGGACACTTGTCTTAGATTACTTCACTGCTCTTCAGAAGTCAATTAGTGTTATTTGGCACCAGAGAAAGACACAATTGAATACAATTAGTATTTTATTATATAAATATCATAGATTTGGTGCCCAAATGGTAAACAGTTACTTAAAATTATAAGCATTACTTAAGTACACAATATTTTTACTCAGCTTTAAAAAAACTTTTATGTAGGAACATCTGGGTGGCTACATATAAGTTTTTTTTAAGCTCAGTTAAGTGTCAGACTCGGTTTTGGTTAAGGGCATGATCTCCCAGCCATGGGATCGAGCCCAGCATTGGCTATGTACTCAGCAAGTCTGCTTCGTATTCTTTCTCCCTCTCTCTTCTACTCACTCTCTTCCCTAAAATAAATAAATAATCTCTAAATAAATAAATAAATATTACAAAAATTTAAAAAAATTATATGTAGTAAAATTCACTCTCTTCAGTGTATAGCTCTGAGATTTGATAAGCACACACAGTTGTGTAACCACTTTCACAATCAAGATATAGAACAGTTCTTAGAGTTTATTTTTGAGAAAAGACTTATGTGAATATTCTAGAAGGAATTTTTCTAACATTAGAAGCCAATACAAGCATATCTCATTGATTCAAAAATTATTTACTGAGTTCTTCCTATATGTATAGCATTGTGTTGTTGTCTATGAAGATGAGGAGAAAATACAGTAGTTTTGTTTTGCATTTCTACCACAGTGCTAACGGATTAATCAGGAGATGGAAATAATAGATTTTATTAAATTTAGTTTAAAAAGAGAGGATAAAAAAAGGATGACAAAGTGTCAGTGCTTCTCTAATAAGCATGTATTAAATAAATAATAACTTCTCCCCCAACAAAACCTACAACTCAGTTTAATTTGTCAAATATTTGCTGTAGATAGTCTATCACTGAGTGGACACAATCCCTGTCCTCAAGCAGTATATTATAGAGTAGAGCAGATAATTACAATACACGGCAGAAATCTATCAGAGGTACACAATGATATGTACTCAGAGAAAGGTGGGGTAATGGTGGGAGAATCCATAAAGTGTTTATAAAAGGGGTAGTATTTAAACAGGGCTTTGAAAAAAAGGTAGAATTTCAACAAGTGTTGTTCATGAAGAGAGGAGTAAAGTTCATATGCATCCTATAAAGCTGTTACACTGTACAAATATGGTAGCCACTAGACACATGTGGCTATTTAAATTTAAATGAGAATAAGAGAAAAATAAAAATACATCTCCTCAGTCACACTAGTCACATTTCAAATACTTAATAGCCACATGTGGCTAGTGGCTACTGTATTGGACAGGATAGAGTATAACATTTCCATCATAAAAGAAAGTTCTATTGGATAGTGTTTCCTTAGAAGGAGTGATAATGAAAGGTCAGGATGTGGGAACATTGAATTATCCAAATCTCTGTTCAAGCTTTCAAACAAAATACCAGAAATAATGGTATATCCATGTATTTCCTCTTCAAATATAAATTGGAAATACAAGCCTATGTAAAGATCAATGACTCATTTGTTTCACTGGCTGGTCTGGTTCAATAATCATGCTGAGTTCATAGTATAAATCAATAATGAAGACATAAGACTTAACAG
Source organism: Meles meles (assembly GCF_922984935.1). Classification (NCBI taxonomy): domain Eukaryota; kingdom Metazoa; phylum Chordata; class Mammalia; order Carnivora; family Mustelidae; genus Meles; species Meles meles. The sequence goes on from NC_060069.1 coordinate 57,543,608, forward strand.
GCCTATCTAATTGCTCCATCTATCTGAGCATGCAGATCACAGTGGCTGAAAGCCAGACCCAAGGGCCCAGCCAAGTGTGGGTGCTGCTCTTTTTTCTGGCAGATTCCTGTTAGCTGACTGGGTCCAAGCTGAATGACGTGGGCCTTCATAGTTTCAGTCCCCTAAGAACAGACTCATTGTTAAATCACTTGCTTCTTTTCCAGAATTAGTGGCAGTACCCATTGCAAAACCTAAAGGCAGGTAGAGGTCTAAGGGAGCTATAACTCAGAGAAACAAGTCCTGTCATATGAATAAGATGAATTCGGTGATGTGTGACTGCAGTCATTGATAAATTTGTGAAGGTACAGACTTTAGCCTTTAGATAGGAGTTGTTTTCTGCTCTGTCTGAAGTGCAGTTTGGCTAAACCACCAAAGTTGTAGTGTTGTCTTTACAGAACCATTCAGGTCATCACTTCCCTAGGTCCAAACTAATCACTATTAGTTTGTCAGGCCAGGAAACCATGTTTCAAGGTTTTCTATATTTATTAGAGTCCAAAATGTATACCTTCATTGGTTTAAAAAAAATCTAGAAAGTCAAATATCTGAGTGCTCCCACTTAATTTTAGATCCAGTCATTGCTTACAGTTTGAACTTGAGTCCTTTAAAATATTCAATAATAATTTAATTTTTAATTTTTTATTATTTATTTATTTAAAATACTTTATTTATTTATTTGACAGAGAGAGAGACTGCAAGTAGGTAGAGGCAGGCAGAGAAAGAGGGGTTAGCAGGCTCCCCGCTGAGCAGAGAGCCCCATATGGGTCTCAATCTCAGGACCCTGAGATCATGACCTGAGCTGAAGGCAGAGGCTTAACCCACTGAGCCACCCAGGTGTCCAATAATTGATTTTTTAAAAAGAGTTTATTTATTTGTCAGAGGCAGAGAGCAAGCAAGCATACAAATGGGGAACAGCAGGCAGAGGGAAAAGCAGGCTCCCCACTGAGCAAGAAGCCCCATGTAGGTCTCGATCCCAGGACACTGAGATCATGCCTTGAGCCAAAGGCAGATAGATGCTTAACTGACTGAGCCACCCAGGTATCCCAATAATAATTAACTTTAAATGTGCATTTTGTTTTTAGACACCATCATTAGGTATTTTATTTTTACATGCTCATTAGATAGCAAACAACCGTTTGCTTAAAAAGAATTAAGAGTACCAGGAAAAAATTGGGGGGGGGGGTAGTGAGAAACTAACTTTAAGGATTTTATTCATTTATGAGAGAGAGAGAGCATGAGAGGGGAGAAGGTCAGAGGGAGAAGCGGACTCCCCATAGAGCTGGGAGCCCGGTGCGGGACTCAATCCCGGGACTCCGAGATCATGACCTGAGCTGAAGGCAGTCGCTTAACCAACTGAGCCACCCAGGCGCCTGAGAAACTAACTTTAAATAATTACTTTTTAAAAGTAAGATATATTATATGGATAACATACACTCTATAGATATATATACATTTATTTTGTTTATCTTTTTTTTTTTTTTTTCCCCTTTTTATTTATTTATTTCTTTTTCAGCGTAACAGTATTCATTCTTTTTGCACAACACCCAGTGCTCCATGCAAAACGTGCCCTCCCCATCACCCACCACCTGTTCCCCCAACCTCCCACCCCTGACCCTTCAAAACCCTCAGGTTGTTTTTCAGAGTCCATAGTCTCTTATGGTTCGCCTCCCCTCCCCAATGTATTTTGTTTATCTTATGAGGAAACTTACAGAACCATATTCTTCCTCCAAAGACAGGCATTTAGAAGAACTACCTAAGCCATCTTGCAACACTATTAACATATAAACACTAGTGTCAAGGGAAAACATGAAAGAATCCGCATATCAATAAAACCTATATAAATACAGATTTAATACTTTTCAGTTAATTAGATTTTTTGAAAAAAAAAAAATGCTTATAGTGATACATGGGTTTCAATTACCGAACACATTCTGACTTCACATTTGTTTGGACTGTTCCCTCAATGAACTCAAAGGACAGAAGAGAAATTATTTTTCTTTTTGGAACAGTCAAATGAGGGGAAAATTATTAATTTTAGTTTTCCTTATTTTCAGAAGGCTCCTGTGTTTCATAGATGAGGAAATCATACTGATGACTTAACCATCCATTGTGTTATTTTGCTGGTTCATGCTACCTCAGTGGAAAACAACAAGTCTAATTTTTCCCATCTGCATGATAAAAATCTATTACTTTTATTGAGGAACCTACCAGTCAGTATAAACTCATTTATTTCAGGATAATCTAGCCCTTGAAATACTATTGATGACATTTATGTTTAACTGGATTGCAAGAACAGAACATACACAAGTCATTTCGTTCCCAGTTTCATAATTTGGGCATCTGTACATTATTTAGACAAGCTTAGGTTACCTTTGCTTGGCTATGATAGACATTTTAGAATATGTCTGGACTCATGAATATAAATAGTTGTGCAAAAATAAATTTTATAAGACCGGAGCTGGTAACAAAAATCACCTAGAGATCAACAACTCTAAAAGAATCTAGTGTCACATTCCTTAGAATGTCAGATTAAACTAACATGTGCCAGTCAATATTGCTACACTGCGACCCTTGATGCCTCCTAAGCAAAACTATTAAGTCCAACATTCTCTCCTGTAAGCACTTATCTGTAAGGATGGCTAACATGTCCTCTGAAGCAGATATTGAAACTGATTGGACAATAGGTAGATACCAGACAGGGGCCTGGGGGCCGACCTCTAGAAATAGGGGGAGAAAATCTTAATCTGCAACACAATGCTGTTCTCTTGAAACCCTATCATTTTCACTTCCCATGTGTCTGCTGCCTGACTGTGAATGGATTTGAAAAGGAATGGTTAGTGCTGAAAATTGGATCAGAGCTAACATTCTCTCATTTTTATCAGCAGCTGCCAAAGGTCATCTGACATAATAGCTGATGAATTCAAGCCCAGTGGATTTCATTTGCAATTTTCAATTTACTGAGGCCTCCAAACCCCACGGTGATAAAAGCTTCCCCTATCGTGGCCTGTCACAAACATCAAGAAACTGAACAAACCCACAAGAAAGAAAAAAGAGAAAGCTGTGCATCCTCGCAGGTACAGATAAGGAGAACAGGAAGAAATGGTATCATGCAGGAAGGTACGGAGCAGCGTGTGTGGCTAGTTCTCTAAATGCCAATTGAAAGGAAAAGACTATGAAGAACAATCAAATAACTTCCACAGAATAACATCATGTTTCTTTGGGGCTTTGTGTGAAAATTGCCTTCTAATCTCTTACTTGACATGCCCCCAAACAAAAACGTGAGTGTAAATATGCAAACAAATGAATAAATAATCCTCCCTTATTTGGTCATTGGAAGAAATGCACACTCTGTGTATGTTGCATTTACCATACTTTTGATTTACAAAATGCATGCTTGTAAAAGATCTTTTATCCTGGAAATGTTGGTCAGCACTAAGAAATCATTTATTTTGTTACACAGAAATGGTAGATCCATTGATTGATTTGCAAGGGAAGTCAAAGGACTGACGTCCAACTACGTTTAAGTGGATCTAGACACAGTGTATATCAAAGGTGTATTAGCCAAAAATAAAAAAATAAGGCCATTTTCTCCCTTGTCAAGCTATTGACAGTGAGCTTAGGCAGGATCAGGGACTGAATCCTGCTTCCAGGAATTGTTCAAATTGAAGAGACCATATGCGTAGTTCCATGGAGAATGGCAAGTTTAAAAGCTGAGCAATCCATTTCATCCTATCCAACTTGACTCATAACATAGCCAAGAAAATAATGGAAAGCAAAGAGATGTTTGGGGTGTAACTGCTGGGAGAATTTAATTTCAGACATCGATGTCTGGATTCCATTCCTACCAAATAGATTCAGGAAGGCTTATGAAATTGGTCTAATGAGGCAAGAGGACTTGGCAGTAGGCATCCACCAACCTGCCTAATGACAAAATTTCTCATGACAGTTGACAAGAAAACCAAGAATGACATCAACAGGACTAGGATATTAACTTCATTTGTGTGTTGCTAACTGCGAGATAATCACAACTTGGAAAGAGACTAATTCCTGGTTGAACTGATGTGATTGTGAGCGATGGACGATTATAGAATTATCCTTTAAACTGTCACAACAAAAAATAAAACTATGGGCTATTCATTGTAATTGAATCTTTAGTTCTTAAAATTAAACTATTTCTTAAGATTTTCTGTTATCAAAAATTAAGTGACCTTTTAATTCTTCAAAGTTTCAAAATAGAAAAATGGTTCCTTCAGTAGCTAAAGAAGGCAGGAATTAACATTTTAAAATGTAGGGTGTAGGGGCGCCTGGGTGGCTCAGTGGGTTAAGCCTCTGCCTTCAGCTCAGGTCATGATCTCAGGGTCCTGGGATCGAGTCCCGTATCGGGCTCTATGCTTGGCAGGGAGCCTGCTTTCTCCTCTCTCTCTCTCTGCCTGCCTCTCTGCCTGCTTGTGATCTCTCTGTCAAATAAATAAATAAAATCTTTAAAAAAAAATAAAATAAAATGTAGGGTATATAATTTTATTCTTAAGCTGCAGAAAATATGGAAGATAGCCATATTTTTGCATTTTTGTAATTTTTTCCTCCAACACAAAATTGTCAGAAAGTCACTTTTCTCCACCCCACTTTGAGCACTGGGTGTGGTGCATAAACAATGAATTTTAGAACACTGAAAAAAATTAAATTAAAAAAATAAACTTACTAGAGGTTCAAAGAGAGCTCCCTCTATAATTTGCAGTTTCTATGGGTTCTCTTTGGATTGATAGCATAATACAGAGACCCTCGTGGTGGTAAAAGATTATTTAATGGGGTCTTAATTTAATCAGCCCTCTAAAATACACATATAACTTGGTGAGAGTTTTTCATTATCTCTGTTCTTCTATGGCAGTGATATAAGGCAAGCTGTACCAATTGATCTGTAGTCACATAGCAGAAAGGTTAATCTCTTTTATGTTCCTTCTATTAGAAAGGCAGATCTTGAATCTTCAGGGCAGAGTCCTAAATTGTTCCTGTAGACTGGTTCAGAGAGATTGTTCTTTCTCATGCCCTATGGCTAATTACATTCAGTCAGGCCAGAGCATTCCCCATTTCATTAATTAATTCTTTCATTCCTTCATCTAGCATTTACTTAGTACCTACTAAGTGTAGGACACTATTTCAAGAACTATGAGTAAGACTTTTCCTACTTTTAAGCAGTTTACAGAAGAGTGGAATAAAGAATGTTCTGTTTTCTCCCCCCTCCCCCCAGAATTGAATTTATGTCATGTAACTATAAAAATTTAGAGGCATGATGTCACTAAGACATTGACATAGGTTATTCTTGACTTCCCTCCCCCTCCCAAGAACAACAACAAACAACTATTCAGTAATAAGACACCACTGAGACAATCCTAGAACATGGGGATGAGGCTAAAGCAATCCCCTGGTCTCCCAAACACAGACACCAAGACAGATTGCATTAGAAGCGTAAGAAAAATAGCTACACATTGGGGGCATTGCCTCTCCCCTAGGCCAGCATAGCACCATGCTAAGAGGTCTCTCCTACATCCCCAGCTCCTCTGAAGGAAAAAGAGAACTTAGGGGGACAACCAGCCCTTCCTCTCGCATTGTGGATCACTTTGTGGGAGCCACTACTCTGATCTTCCCCCACAGAGACTGTAGTGCAATCTTCAGGGCTTAATCACTGGGAATCTGATTGTGACAGAGCAGGAGTGAGGGGCTTGCAACAATGAGCATGCAGCTCTTGGCAGACCAAGTTCATACATGCGGTGCTTGAGTAGTAATCACAGCCAGCAGTTTTGCTCATCTGCCGAACCAAGTCAGTGGTGTATTCTGACCAGGGAACTCAGTGGGTAATAGATCTACCTGATTCAGACCTCCCAATGAGTTTTGCCAGCCCTATAGGATGGTTTGCGCAAGTCCAGGAGAGGAGCCAAGTCACAGCCCCATGTACTATCTCCCTACCGCATCTGACCAGAAGTGCTGGCAAGAAAACCTGGAAGTTGTGTAACCAGCAATGCTCAAGTCGAGATGGGGAGGCAGAGCTGATCACCCTCAGAATAGGCAGAGGGATTAACTCATCATGCTGAGGGTGGCTCCTGGCCTTCTCCTAAATGTTGGGGAAATTGAGAGTTGCCTGGAATGGCCTCTCCCTTTCCTACCAGTGCAACACCTGGAAACTGCAGCAACTGGTGCTTGAAACAAGGTAAGAGCAGGTAAAACTGAGAGTTTGCCGAGCAAAGCCAGTGGACCTATTCAGCCAAAGAATTTAGAGTATAGGTTCACTTGAGTTAAGACAACTTAAAGCTTTACCAGCCTTAGAGCTGCTTTTCCCACTGTGCCTGGGCAAGGAAAATAATTTGTAGCCCCATTAATGAATATAGCCTCCAGCCTGCCTGACCATGGAACCTAACCAAAGCACACAGGTAACTGCATAGCCCAACCAATAAGCCCTGCTTACAGTGGCACTTGAACAGAGCGCATAGTCCATGGCTTTCTTGTCTGTAGAGCAAAACCAGTGGTCTCACCTGACCAGAAAATTCAGTGCGCATTCTGGCCTGATGCAGATATCCAAACAAAGAGCTATACAAGCCCTGGGTCCTGTCCTGCTGTCACACCAGGGTAGGAAGCTAATTCCTAGCCTCATCTAGAACAGAATACAGTATCCAGTCCTGACCATCTAGTAGCCCGGACCAGAGAATCCAGGCAATTGAAGTGGCCATCCTACAGACTCACTTCGATGGGGAACCAAGTTAGCAGCCTCATCTAACTATTCTCAGACAGTATCACACTCTTCCTTTCCCCCACCCCCAACTTCAGAGCTTGGGCAGTTGCCTCTCCCCAAAATAGACCATAGCAGGCCTCACTGCCCAAGGACATTACCAGCAGACATACTCAGAAACCCAAACTGAGCTGACTGATAAAAATTAGTCTCTGTCAAAGCAAAACTCTCAAGTCTGGAAGAGGAATCCAATTACTCAAATGTATAGATTCCAGATTCTGCAGAATTTTCAAGAGTCATGAAAACCCAGGCAACTATGACATCACCAAAGGAAACTAACAATGCTCTAATAACTGATCTCATAGGTGACTAAATGAAATTAGGGAAACAATGCATGAACAGAATCAGAAGATCAACAAATCAATAGAAACCATCAAAAAAACAAATATACAATCCTATAAATAAAAAAATATAATACCTACACTGAAGAATTCAAGAGTTTCAAAAGCAGATTTGACCATGCAGAAAAAAAGAGTCAATAATATGGAGGATAGGACATTAGAAATTATCCAGTTGAGGAGCAGAAAGGAAAAGAATGAAGAATACCTATGAGACTTACAGATAACATAAAAACCCTAATATTCACAATATAGGAATTAAATAATATGGGAACAACAGAAGAGGAAAAGAAAGGGGCAGAAAGTATATTTAAAGCAGAAATAGTTGAAAACTTCCTGAATTAGGCCAGGAGCAAATGGGTGACATATTCAAAATATGAAAAGAATAAAGCTGTAAGCCAAGAAGTCATAAACTATCTCTGGCAAAGTTGTCCTTCAGAAACAAAGGAGAGATACAGAATTTTTCTTCTTCTTTGTTTTATTTTATTTCTTTTCAGTGTTCCAAAATTCATTGTTTATGCACCACACCCAGTGCTCCATGCAAAACGGGCCCTCCATAATTCCCACCACCAGGCTCACCCAACCCCCTACACCCCAACCCCCCCTCCTCCAAAACCCTCAGTTTATTTCTCAGAGTCCACAGTCTCTCATGGTTCATCTTCCCCTCCATTTTCCCTCAACTCACTTCTCTCCTTCACCCAATGTCCTCCATGTTATTCCTTATGCTCCATAAGTAAGTGAAACGATATGATAATTGACTCTCTCTGCTTGACTTATTTCACTCAGCATAATCTCTTCCAGTCCCATCCATGTTGATACAAAAGTTGGGTATTCATCCTTTCTGATGGAAGCATAATACTTCATTGTATATAAGGACCCCATCTTCTTTATCCATTTGTCCGTTGACGGACATCTTGGTTCTTTCCACAGTTTGGCAACTGTGACCATTGCTGCTATGAACATTGGGGTACAGATGGCCCTTCTTTTCACTACATCTGTATCTTTGGGGTAAATACCCAGTAGTGCAATTGCAGGGTCATAGGGTAGCTCTATTTTCAATTTTTTGAGGAATCTCTACACTGCTTTCCACAGTGGCTGCATCAACTTGCACTCCCACCAAGATACAGACTTTTTCAAACAAACAAAAGCTGAGGGAGTTCATTACTCAAGCCTTATAAGAAATGCTAAAGGAAGTTCTTTGAACAGAAGTAAAAGAAAGCTAATTAACATCACAAAAATGTAAAAAGGTAGAATGAATCTTGCTAGTAATGACAAATACATAATCACAGATTCTGCAACATGGTAATAATGGTGCTTAATTCACTTAAAACTCAAGTTGAAAAGTTTAAAACATGAACACAGTAAAAATCTGTTGGTTAAGTGTCTGCCTTTGGCTCAGGTCATGATCTCAGGGTCTTGGGATTGAGCTACATATTATATACATAATAGCTACATAATTACTGCATAAGTACAATATCCTATTACTAGTCACACAATATAAAAATATGTAAATTACAACATCAAGAGTATAAAAATGTGGGTAGGGAGAAAAAGTGTAAAATTTTGGAACAACTATAGAAGAACAGGAAAAATTCTAAGAAATATACAATTTGCCAATACCTAATATACAATTGGTGTCTTAGTGGGTTAGGCATCCAACTCTTGATTTCAGCTCAGGTCATGATTTCAGAGGCCGGGATGGAGGTCCACATCAGGCTTCATGCTCAGCAAGGAGTCTGCTTGAGGATTTTCTCCCTTTCCCTATGCCCCTCCCCCGACTTATGCACGCATGCACACACACACACACACTCTCTCTCTCTCTCTCTCTCTCTAATAAGTAAAATCTTAAAAAAAAAGAAAAAAAAAAGAAAAAAAAGAAATAGTAAATCTGAATAGACCAATTACTACTTAAGAGATTGGATCAGTAATAAAAAATCTCCCAATGGAAAAAAGCCCAGGACCAGATGGCTTCACTGGTGATTTAAAAAAAAAAAAAAAAAGATTTTATTTATTTATTTGACAGACAGAGATCAAAGTAGGCAGAGAGGCAGACAGAGAGAAAGAGAAGGGGAAGCAGGGTCCCCGCTGAGCAGGGAGCCTGATGCAGGGTTCGATCCCAGACCCTGGGATCATGACTTGAGCTGAAGGAAGAGGATTTAACCCACTGAGCCAACCAGGTGCCCTTCGCTGGTGATTTTTATCACAGGTTTAAAGAAGAATTAACACAGTCCCTCCCAAAGTCCGAACGAACTGAAGAGGAGGGCACACTTTCAAACTCATTTTATGAGTCTAGCGTTATCTTATACCAAACCAGGAAAGAACACTACTAGGAAAGAAAACTAACTATAGGCCAATATCCCTGATGAATATAGAGACAAAAATTCTCAACAAAATTATCAAATTGAATTTAGCAGCATATTAAAAAGGATCGATTATTGTGATCAAGTGGGATTTACCCCAGGATGCAAGGATGGTATAATGTACACAAATTAATCAATGTGATATATCATATCAATAGAAGGAAAGACAAGAATCATCTTATCATCTCAATAGATGCAGGAAAAGCTTTGACAAAATTCAGCATCCATTCATGATAAAAAGTCAACAAATTGGGCACAGAAGGAACATATCTTAATATAATAAAGGCCATATATGACAAGCCCACAGCTAGCATCATACTCAGTGGGGAAAGGTTGGAAGGTTTCCCTCTAAGATCAGGAAGCAGCAAGGGTGACCACTCTCAACACTCTTACTCAACACATAAATATACATAAGGCCTAGCCAGCCCCATCAGGCAAAAGAAGAAACAAAGTTACCAGAACTGGAAAGAAAGAAGTAAAACTGTCTCTATTTGTAGGTGACATGATTTTAATACAGAAAATACTAATGAGTCAACCAAAAAACTATTAGATCCAATCAATGAATTCACTAAAGTTGCAGGATACAAAGTTAACATAAAAATATCAGTAGTGTTTCTAAATACCAACAATGAATTTTATGAAAAAGAAATAAAGATATCGATCCCATTTACAATAACATCAAAACAATAAAATATTTAGGAATAAATTTAACCAAGGAAATGAAAGATCTCTAAAAGCTATAAGGCAGTGATGAAAAAAAATCAAAGGCACAAATAAATGGAAAATAATATACAATAAGTGTTCATGGGGTAGAAGAATTCATATTGTTAAAATGGCAATACTACCAAAAGTCGTCTATAATTCAGTGCAATCCCTATGAACTTTCTGATGGCATTTTTTACAAAAGTAGAGAAAACACTCCTAAAACTTATATGGAACCACAAAAGACTCCAAAAAACCAAAGAAATCCTGAGAAAGAAGAACAAAGCAGGAAGCATGAAACTCCCCGATTTCAGGCTATACTTTGTCATAATCAAAACAGTATGGTATTAGCATAAAAGCAGACAAGTAGACCAAGGATACAGAACCAAGAACCCAGAAATAAACCCCAAGCATATAGATCAACTAATACTTGACAGGGGAACCAAGAACATTCAATGGAGAAAAGACAATGCCTTCAGTAAGTGTTGCTGAGATAAGTGAATACTCGCATGTAAAAGAATGAAACTGGTCTCCTATTTTACACATTCACAAAAATTAACTCAAAATGTTGAATTATATACACAATGGAATATTATTCATTCATGAAAATAAGGAAATCCTACCATTTATATCAAAATGGATGGACCTTAAAGATACTATGCTAAGTGTAATAAGTCAGACAGAGAAAGACAAATACTATGTGACTTCACTTATAGTGGAATCTAAAAAAACAAAAAACACCAGAGTCAGAGGAAAAAAGCTCAGACATGTAGTTATCAGAGGCAGAGGGTGGGGGAAGAGAAAATTGGAGGGAGGTAGTCAAAAAGTACAAATTTCTAGTTATAATATAAATAATTACTAGGGATGTAATGTACAACATGATGTCTATGGTTAACACTGCCGTATGATATACAAGAAAGTTGTTAAGAAGGTAAATCCTAAGAGTTTTCATCACAAAGAGAAATTTCTTCTCCTTTTTCTTTTTCTTTCTTTTCATTCTATCTATATGAAATGATGGGTTTTACCTGAACCTATTATGATATTCATTTCACAATATATGTGAATCAAACCATCATGCTATATGCTTTAAACTTATACAGTAATGTTTGTTGATTATTTCTCAATAAAACTGGGAAAGAACATCAAAATAATGGAAACTTTATACTGAGAATTTAGGTAATGGAATCACACTGTTGACCTCTACACATCTAACTTCGGGTAAAAGTTGTGTCTCCCCCACCTTCTTAAAATTCTGTAACGTGTGAATCACTATAAGATTTTTTTTTGCCAAGTCTACATATAATCTATACTTATTTACTAAATGCTTTTCTTTGACTAAACTCAGCTTTTTAAAATTAAATAAATTCTATTAAGAAGAGGTCATTATCTATACTATCACAAAAAACACCTGTATCTTGAGCCATGAATAAAGTGGGATTATAAATATAAACACATAACTAGTATCATATTAGTTTGTGTACAACCTGCATAATTTCATATTTCACTAGTGGTATGAGTATTACCCTTTGTAAAATACTGGTTTGGTCCAAGGTGCTAATAAAGACCAGTGTTACTGTTTTAACCTCCAAAAGAATAACAGTTCCATGAGAACAGATTCTTTGATTTGTTTCTTGCTATACTTCCAGTTCCTAAAACAATGCCTAGTATATGTTAGGTACTAAAAAATAAATGTTAAATAATAGACAAGGGCTAGTTAGCTTCTCAAAGATCAACCTGTATTTCTCCTACAGTCATATTCATCACACTTTGTCACAATTACTTATCTAATGTCTTTCTAAATCACTGGACTGGTCAAAAACTTTGTTTTTCTTGTTCATATCTTTTATAATCATCATCATCTAGAACAATGTCTGGCCCATAGGAGGTGCTCAATAAATATTCATTGAATGAAGGGACAACACCATTCCAAGGTCATACAGGTGTTTTTTACAATCTCACTGGTTGCATTGGTCAACATTCGCTCAAAGCTATTCAGTACCTGGCACACTAAAAAAAAAAAAAAACTTTGTTGAATCAATTAATGAATGAGTATTTTTCACTACAAATGATTCTTTAGTTGAAATTCAGGCTTTTAACAGAGGTATCATAAATGGATTCATTAGATATGACTGTAAAATCAAAGACTGGAAGAACCGTATTTATCATTTGAGAAATCACTCAGCTTAAACAAAGCGATGACTTCTTTAATATTATAATTCTTTCTCACAAATTTACTGATTGAATTATGTATTTCATAACCGGGGTTTATTTGAGCAAATCAGCAATTACCTGTGCTACATGTAATAGGATTCAATTAAGATATCAATGAGAATTATATTGAAAAATAATCTGGGGTCGGAAAAGTTTCATTAAACAGATTTTAAAAATGTTCCCTCTGACAAGTGAATATTGGAAATTAATTTGTTAATGTTCTTGATAAAGTATTCTCAGAGTTCAAAAAAATCTTCCCTCTGTCTTGCAGAATATGCCAATATATATTGTGACTTGTCAAGAGTCAATTTATTAAGCACGGAAACATGTTTCCTCACAAAATAGCTATTAGAACCTTCCAGGTTGGGAAACACTCAGATCACAATCATCTCTATGGGAAAAACTTTCCTAAAACAATAATGCTCATAACTACTTATAAAATACCTCCTGTGGCAGACAGATGGAAATTCTACTCATTTCTTCTCATAAAAATATTTTATTATAAAATATGGCAAGTACATAGAAAATTATAAAAATATGGGAACACACTGTTCAGTCAACATTTTCCACTTTTAAAAAGTGAAGCATAGTTGACACATTTCTCATTTTTATAAGATTTTTTAAGAAGTAATAAAATATTACTAAAACAATGAGATCTTCTGCATGCCTCTTCCCATCCTTCTTTCATCTTACTTTTCCTGAAGGTAACCAATTTCCTAAATTGATACATTCCTTCATATACTATGATTTTGTATATTTTTTACATTATGCAATTTATATGATTCTGTATATTTTTCAAGTTATTATAAATTGGATAATACTGCACAATGTTTCTGGGATTTTTCACTGAAAATTTTATTTTGAAATATATCTATGTTGATATACATAGGGCAGTTTATTTTAGCTCTATATTTAATGGATTTATGAATATATTATGAATATATTATATTTTAATTTTCTATTCTATTATTTTTGAAATTGTGCTTTCAATTCTCTGGTAATACAAACAACGCAGTAATGAGCCATTTTATATCTTTCCTTCTTGGTTCAAGTGTGTTCTTCCTTCTTGCAGAGTCCTGCTCAGTGAGCACTCTTGTACATCCAGAGGTGCTCATGCCCAGTGAATTTCAGACACCTCTTTTCCCACTCTCCCACATGAGGATGGCTCCAGCAACCCCAGGAGCCAGGTTCCTATTGAGTTCCTGTTGAGTTCCCAGGTACCCTGGCTGGTGTCTCAGTGAGTTCAGCACATCTCCCATGGGACGCTTCCCAGTGAAGTCAGTGAACATTCTTTCCTCCACCCTTATCCTCATGGACAACCTTGGCCTGCCATCTGTGAGCTAGCTCTGGACTGGATCAAGCCAGCAAACCTGCCCTCTATCCAGTGAGCAGCAATGACACCTTTAAACCAGGAGGTCTGTGTCCCAGCCTTGCGGGAGATTCCTACACCCTCCTCTTACCATGTTTGTTCTTTCCTCAGCTCTGGGGTATTCTTTAGAGTTTTACAAGTTCCTCTAGCAGTTAATCTCCTGTAAATAATTAATAATTCTTTTAAAAAAAAAGATTTTATTTATTTATTTATTTGAGAGATAGGGAGAGCACAAGTGGGAAGAGGGAAAAGGAGAAGCAGACTTCCATTGAGGAGGGAGCCTGATGTGGGACTCAATTGAGATGTGTATGTCCAATATCTAGGGAAAAAAGAAACCTTAAGTGCTGAGTCCAGAATTTGTTTGGCTTTCCCCCTCAAGGTGCTTCCCAATACTAAAAGCAGTGGCAAAGAGGCTAAAAAATCTGTACAAAGCTTTCAAGAATCTAGTCCATTTAAGAGGCAATACCTTGGTAATAATCACCAGGATTAAAGCCCAACTTTGAATAAATTCATTTCCTTGTTGGATTAAGATGATTTGGGTTGAGATTGGTAGTGGTCTTCACCTAGGTTTTTACCAGAAACCAAAGGAAATTTTCTCTAGAAAAACATAATGTGATATAAAGCCTCAAAATATCTTTAAAATAATAATGGGGAAAATGAGAAGATATGAATAACAAAAAGAGGAGGAAGGAAGGAAGAAAGGCAGGAAGGAAGAAAGGAAGGAAGGAAAGACATATGAGAAACATACACAGGATCTATAGATAATGTAGTTATAAGGCATAGCCTTAAAAATAGGTATATTTCATATGTGCAAAGAATTAAAAGGCAAGATGAAGAATTCTGACAGGGAATTGAAAATTATAGAAAAAGAATCAAATGAAGAAGTCTATACATGAAAAATACAATAACTAGGTTTAATAGTAGATTAGATACAGTTTAGAAAAGATTTTATAAAACGGAATATAGTTTAGGAAAAAGTCAGACAAGCATGGAGAGACAAAAGAATGAAAAGTACAAAAAAGAGCATAAAAGGCTATAAAAGCATAGCAGATAAATTTGAAGATGAGAGTAGAGAAGGAATAGAGAGGAGGCAATATTAGAGATAATGGCTGGGAATTTCCCAAACTGTTAGAAGATATCAAGCCATATTTTAAAGAAGCATGGGATACCCTACACAGAATAACTATGAAGAAACTACAGCTAAGCACATAATAGATAACACTGAAAACCAAAAGGCAAGAATCTTAATAGCAGAGCAAAACCCAGACATTACATTCAAAGAATCAAGAATAAGATAGTTATTAAAAAAAAATAAGATGGTTGTTTTCTTAAAAGAAACGAAAGCCAAAGCACATAGGAATTGTTTTTAAGGCACTGAAAGAAGTTAAATGCCAACATACAATTCTACATTCTATGTCTTTCAAAAATGAATGCATTCTCAGACAAACAAAACCAGAAAATAAGACAATAGCAGACTTACACATTTCATAATGACAAAAATGTCAAAGATGAAAAAGTCTGGCTTTATAGGAACATAATGACATGGTCTCAAATTATATAAAGCAAAAATGGACAGGATACAAAGGAGGTATGGACAAATCCACAATCTTAGTGAATGATTTTAACATACCCCTCTCAATAACTAATGGTACAAGCAGATAAAAAATGGTATGAATACAGAGGATTTGGACAATACCATTTAAAAATTAGGCAGTTCACTCTCAAATTGCCTTCAAGTGCACATGGAACATTTATCCAAATTGACATATGCTAAACTATAGAACAAGTCACAAGAAATTTTAAAATATTAAAATAATTCAGAGAGGGGCGCCTGCGTGGATCAGTCAGTTAAGTAATCAATTCTTAATTTCAGCTCAGGTCATGATCCTGGGGTCATGGGATTGAGCCCCATGCTGGGCTCTGCACTCAGCATGGGAGTCTGTTTGGGATTCTCTCTTTTCCTCACCCTCTGTCCTTCCCTCTACTTGGGTTATAAATAAATAAATATTTAAAAAAGATAATTCAGAGAATTTTCTCTGGATATAGTAGAAATATACTAAATATCAATTATAAGAACAATGCTAAAAATATCAACAAGTAAGGGATTAAACAATAAATACCTAAATATGCAAAGGGATTGAAGAAAAAAATCATTCTGGAAACCAGAAGATATTTGAACTGTATAATTTGTGGGATGTAGCTAACACTATAATTTAAGGGAATTTAGAGCCAAAATACATATAATAGAGAAGAATGAAGATTAAAAAGAACAGATGTAAGCATCTTCCTCAAGAAACTAGAAAAGGAAAAGCAAATTAAATTAAAAAAAAGACTGATCAAGTAGGGGCACCTAGGTGGCACAGTGGATTAAGTGTCGGACTCTTGGTTTCCGCTCTAGTTGTGATCTCAGGGTTGTGAGATGGAGCCCCACATTTGGGCTCCATGCTCAGCACAGAGTCTGCTTCAGACCCTCTCTCCCTCTGCTCCCCTCCCCACTTTTGCGCTCTCTCAAAGAAATTTTAAAAAATTACAGAAAGACTGATCAAGGAAAAAAAAGAGAAGGTAAAAATAATTAATATTAGAACAACACAAGAGATCTCACAGATACAAAAAAATTATAATTAAAGATATTATAAACAATTTTATGCCAATAAATAGACAAATTTAGATGAAGTATAGAGAGTCCTAGAAAAATATAATCGATTGACAGGAAATAGAAAACCTGAAAATCTTGTATTTATTAAAGAAACAATATATAATTTAAACCTCTAGACTTAAATAACTTCTACCAAACTTTTAAGGAAGAAATAAGCCCCAAATTACACAAACTTCCCTAGAGAAAAGAAGGGGAAACCTCCTAACTCATTTCATGAAGGCATCATAACCTCAAAATCAAAATTTACTAAGAATATTATAAGACATAAAAGTATGAGAAAATTTCTTTCTCTCTCTCTCTCTGTTTACCCCCCGACCCCATCTCTTTCTCAGGAACATAGATGCCAAAATCCTAAACAAAATATTAGCAGACCAAATACAACAATATTTATTTTTTTAAAATTTTAAGAATTTATTTATTTGAGATAGAGACCAAGCAAGAGAAAGCACACACAGAGGGAGATGGAGCGATAAAGCAGACTCACCACTGAGCAGGGAGCCTGAAGCAGGGCTCAATCCCAGGACCCTGGGATCATGACCTGAGCCAAAGGCAGACACTTAACTGACTGAGCCACCTAGGCTCCCCAAATACAATAATATTTTAAAAAGATAATATGCCATGAGCAAGTTGGGTTTATTCTAGTAATGCAAGGTTGGTTTTTTTTTTTTCCCTTTTTATTAATTTTTTCAGCGTAACAATATTCATTCTTTTTGCACAACACCCAGTGCTCCATGCAAAACGTGCCCTCCCCATCACCCACCACCTGTTCCCCCAACCTCCCACCCCTGACCCTTCAAAACCCTCAGGTTGTTTTTCAGAGTCCATAGTCTCTTATGGTTCACCTCCCCTCCCCAATGTCCATAGCCCGCTCCCCCTCTCCCAATCCCACCTCCCCCCAGCAACCCCCAGTTTGTTTTGTGAGATTAAGAGTCATTTATGGTTTGTCTCCCTCCCAATCCCATCTTGTTTCATTTATTCTTCTCCTATCCCCCTACCCCCCCATGTTGCTTCTCCATGTCCGCAAGGTTGGTTTTACATTTGAAAATCATTTATTTTAAATCATGACATTAATAAAATGATTAGAAGAAAAAAATCATATGATCATTTCAATAGCTTCAAAAATAGCATCTTATAGAATTCAGTACTCATTCATGTTAAAAATTCTTAGCAAACCAGAAATAAGAGGGAACTTAAAATGATAAGTGCTATATATAAAAACCTTATAGCAAGTATGATACTTAATGGTGAAATCTTGAAAAGTTTGTCTCTGAAATTTGGAATGAGAAATTGATGTCTTCTATTATTACTATTCAACCATGTATTTGAGATCTTAGGAAATGAAATAAGGCAAGAAAAATAAAAAGTATAATGTTTAAAAAGGAAAAAGTAAAACAACTATTATGTATTAAGTAAAATAATTGTATATGTAGAAAATAAAAAAAACCCTAAATGCAAACCACTGGCATTAATAAGTAAATTTCAAGGAATGATGGCTATAAGGTCAATATATAAAAATCAACTGTATTTCTGTAAACCAGCAAAAAGCAAGCAAAAAATAAAATTTTTAAATGTTATCATATATAATGGCACCAAAAAATCATTAAATGCTTAGGAAAGATGTATAGATCTTTTTAAAAAAAAAAAAACTATCATACATAATTGGGAGAACTTTTTTAAAATTTAATTTAATTTTTCCACTGTTCCAAGATTCATTATTTATGCACCACACCCTATGCTCCATGCAATACATGCCCCCCATAATACCCACCTCCAGGCTCCTCCCCTCTAAAACCCTCAGATTGTTTCTCAGAGTCCACCGTCTCTCATGCGTTGTCTCCCCCTCTGATTTTCCCCAATTCATTTTTCATTTCCTTCTCCTAATGTCCTCCATGTTATTCCTTATGCTCCACAAGTAAGTGAAACCATATGATAATTGACTCTCTCTGCTTGACTTATTTCACTCAGCATAATCTCTTCCAGTCCCCTCCATGCTGATACAAAAGTTGGGTATTCATCCTTTCTGATGGAGGTGTAATATTCCAGTGTATATTAAATGACCTAAATTAATGGAGGAATATAGCACATTTGTGGATTGAAAGACAGTAAAAAGATATCCCCAAACTGACCTACAGATTAATACAATCACAATCAAAATCTCAGCAATATACTTAGGGTGGGTATTAGGATTAGTAAAGAACTGGGCCTCATTAAAAGAAAGCGGAGCTAAACAACTCAAAAGAGTCAACTAGCCCCACTAAACCAAGTCAAGAAAGGAAACCCAGAATTGAAAGGTCTGGTACGTATAATGTGGGAAAATTATTTGAATTACTAAGCTAAAATAAGCTGTATGAGGGAAAGAATATGATGTTTCCTTTGTGCTTCATGGTGCTACCTTAAATATCAGGTATATGAAAACATGGAAAGGAAGATATATACACATGACGATTACTAAATGCATGCTTTTGAATACACTCTTCCTTCAACTTAGAATGTCCCTCACTCCTTTATTTCCCAGCAAATTTTAAGTTCTCCATTGAAACTCCACTGTAGCACTTTCTCCTTTCAGCAATTATCCTCTCCACAAATGCAGAGTTCATCACTGAGTTCATTTTCAGAAGAGCATTGTGTAGAGAGTAAGAGCAAAGACTTTAGAGTCAGGCTTTGAGATGGCATTTTAGGTCTCACATTTAATAGTTTTATAACTTTGGATAATAATTTTGGCCTTTCAATGTGTGTATTTCCTAACTATAAAATAAAGATGATAACACTATCATTCATCTTTTAGGATTGTTGCAAAAATTAAATAAGTTAATATATGTAAAGTCCTAGAACACTGCACAGTAAATGGTAAGTATTATATAGGTGATAGCTGGGATTAATATTATTCAAAATTAATACTGTTCAAAATTATTTATTGTACACCTACAAAAAGCCAGTGACTTGCTAATAAGCTTTGTTGACACAAAGTTGACACAAAGAATTGACACAAAGTTTCCTGCTCTGTAGTGGGGGAGACAGAAAATACATAAATAATAAGTAAACAAAACAATTTCAGATACCAAAATTTGTATAATGGACACAAATACAGGGAGGTAATAGAGATTAGTAGGTGGTCTGCTTTAAGGAGGATGGTTAGAGAAGTTATACATAAGTGATCAGAGTGGGGTGTACGTCTTCATTACTAATAATGACTAATGAGATGAACCATGAGGGGATCTGGGAGAATATTCCAGGCAGGAGGAAAAATAGTGCTGAAATGTCAAGATTAGAACAAGTTTGGTGTGTCTGAGAACAAAAATGGGACCAGCATGGGTATGAAATGATGGAAAAAATAAGAGAGGTAGTAGATGAAATTGGTGAGGGGAACAGAGGTTGGATTATGTAGGATTTTGTTGGCCATGGAAAGAAGTTTTGATTTTATGTGTAGCTAGAAACCATTGCAGTAAGTTATAAGAAGTAAAGAGATATGATTTGATCAATGTTTTGGAAAGATCACCCTGACTTCTCAGTGGCTTTGGTTATTTAGGATCTTTCATGGTTCCATACTAATTTTAGGGTTTTTTTAGTCTGTACTCACTCCTTTGGGACACAGTATTTAGTATATGTTTCTCTTCTTGGATTTTTCACACCGACTCACAATGAACTATTATATAGCCTTACAATTTCCCAGTTATACTATTAGTTTCTCGAAGACATGGAATATACTTTTTTGTGTGTGTTTATGTAGTTGTATTTCTAGCACCAAACAGAGAAACTCATATGTGCTATGTGATCAATAAATGCTGGTTAGATTGAATTAAAAGAATTCCAAGATGAGTACAAATGAGGAAGTTTAGAGTTGGAAGAAATTATGTACAACAGAGGAAAGTATCAAATAAAGCTTTTTAGACCACATGGCAGTTGAGATGGGGCCTTAAAGCATACTTGAGTGTAGACAGCCAACCATGAGAAAAAAAAGCCTTCTCAGAAGAGAACAGTATGCACCAATGTGGGAAGGTGGGAAAACCAATGTGTGTCCAGTATGCAACCTTGGTTGGTTGGAGTATAGTGAGTGTCAAAGAGAGCACTGGAAGGTAAAGCTGTAGAGTAAGTTGAACCCAGATCAGAGAATATTTTGAATACCAGGTCAGGAAATCTGAGCTTTCTCTTATAAGCACTGGGGTAGGGTGGGGCATGGAAGTTTTCTGAGGAGAGAGTGTTGTAAACCGTCAGAGTTGTGCATTAGGATGTTAAATCTGGTATAGCAAGCAAAAAGACTCCAACTTTCGGGGCGCCTGGGTGGCTCAGTTGGTTAAGCGACTGCCTTCAGCTCAGGTCATGATCCCAGAGTCCTGGGATCGAGTCCCGCATCGGGCTCCCTGCTCCTTGGAGAGTCTGCTTCTCCCTCTGACTTTCTCCCCTCTCATGCTCTCTCTCTCAAATAAATAAATAAATAATCTTAAAAAAAAAAAGACTCCAACTTTCTCTGATTACAGTAGCTCTCTCTAAAAGTAGTTCCTATGTTGATTAGGATTGCCATCATTCTCTTACCTCTTGTCTGTATTATTTTATCTTTTATTGGGTTGACTGATGGAGAAACTAGGACAGTTTTCTTTAAGAACTCTAGTTGATTATCACTCCGCATTAAACTACCTGTTTCTGTGCTGCTTTCTTATGTACTTTTTTGCACATTTCTCAGGATTTGTCTTTATTTTCTCCCCACTGCATTCCCCAGCCCCCCCCCCCCCGCCCCCGCCAAAATCCTCCAAGACAGGTCTCAGGCTTCTTACCTAAATCATGTGGCTAAGGGGAGGGGAACCAGTTCAGGTTCTGCAAAGCTCTGTGCCACACACAGGCCAGGCCTCACCTGATCTTCAAGTTGCCCAGGAAGCTCTGAAGTCGCATCTCAGTCTTTTCATAATCTCAGCTGAGCTTTTTGGGGAGCCTTTTTTTTTTTTGTCTCTACCATGTAAACATGCTGTTAAAAAATTGTTCTGCTCCCAACAGAGACTCCCTCTATCCTTTGCTCTCTCTCCTGAGTAGCTTCCCAATTCTCTCAAAGATAGTTCCCTTCTTGTCACAGTTGTATTGGCATCCCAAGCAGAAAGTGTCCTTTTGTCACTTTTCCATCCTTGGTCTCTTTCAAGCTTCCTCCATGTGGGTTACACTTATATCACCAACAAATGCAAAGCTCAAATGGTCAGATTGGACCAAAGACGAAAAGAATTATTCTGACTGCATAGTTACAGGAACACAAAATCATTTCTCAACTAAAATTAAATCACTCATCTTTTTTTCTTTTGGGGAACCAGATGATACCATTCTCACCATTGTAATGAGTTTTGTATAAGAAATAAATTGTTTTAAAAATGTCTTAGCTACCAATTAAATGTGACAAATACATTGATATCTTAAGCTTCATAATAAGAATCTACCGACATGCCATTAAAATGATAATTTTTTAAAAAGATTTTTATTTATTTATTTGACAGCAAGAGATCACAAGTAGGCAGAGAGACAGGCAGAGAGAGAGGGGGAAGCAGGCTCCCTGCTGAGCAGAGAGCCCGATGTGGGGCTCGATCCCAGGACCCGGGATCATGACCTGAGCCGAAGGCAGAGGCTTTAACCCACTGAGCCACCCAGGCACCCCTAAAATGATAAATTTTAAATGTTTTCCCTTTACTTAAAAAAAGTATTATTTTTTATATATTTATTCTAGAATATACACAAAGGCCAAAGAAGAATATACTCTCTAGGGATAACTACTATTATATTTTTATAATATTCTTTTATTCTTTTCCTATGTATAAACACATTAATTTTTTAAAAAATAAGACTATATAATACAGACCATTTTGTGATGGGCCTTTTAACTTAACACTATATTATAAACATTATGGTATTAGATTATCTATTTATATAACATTTTATTATGATTTCATTGTATATCATATAGCTGTGTCATAATTCCATTTTGTAGGACATTTACATTGCCCTCTTTTTGCTCCTAAAGGCAAAATAACCATGCAACAAAATCTTCGATATCTATGAAAATTTTGAGTGATAAATCCCTAGAAACCTGAGTCCACAGGTATTGAAAATATCATGGATTTGGAAATGTTTTTAGTTTACTATAATAAACTGGGAGACAGTTGCATCCTCAGTTCCCTGAGCTTAGAATTGGCCTGGGGGAACCCTGGGGGCCTGGATGGTTCAGTTGGTTAAGTGAGGACTCCTGGTTTCATCTCAGGTCGTGATCTCAGTGGCATGAGGTTGAGCTCTGTGTCGGCTCTGTGTTCGACAGTGAGTCGGCTTGAGACTCTCTGTTCCCCTCTCTGTATGCCCCTCCCCCCTGCTCATGCTCTTTCTCTCAAATAAATCTTTTTTTAAAAAACTGGCTTGAAGTCATCATAACCACACACATGACAAAGTTTGTTCCATAGGCATCTTTAGAATATCCCAGTTTATAAATATCAAAAATTACAAATGAACATAGTAGGCAAAAAAAGGGGAAAAGACCATAAAAGAGACTCTTAACTATAGAGAATAAACTGAAGGTTGATGGAGGGAGATGGGTGGGGGATGGACTAAATGGGTAATGGGTATTAAGGAAGGCACTTGTTATGATGAGCACTGGGTATTGCATGTAAGTGATGAATCACTAAATTCTACTCCTGGAACCAATACTACACTAGTTGTTAACTAACTGGAATTTAAATAAAAACTTGAAACAAATAAATAAATAAAATTTTAAAAAGTGCAAAAATATTACATTATAGATATGCTCACAAAGCTTCAAAAAGTAAAAGGCTATTTGTTGCTTCACTTCTTACAAATATAACCAGGGTAAATGAATTATAATTAGGCTGATTAATTAATCATTAATTAGGCCAAATTAATCATTCTGTATTAGTTCCATTATGCAGAAATTGCCTTCATTACTGCAGGAACTATACTCTTGGTTTAGACATCCTTTGATTGGGTAGAACTAAAAGTGAAAGTAAACAAGCAGATTCTCAACAGGATAGTGTAGTGATTGTTGTTGTAGTAAGCAGGACAGTGGTTGACTACAGGAACCCAAAAGGAAC